>NC_090935.1:149471324-150109823 GCF_040938575.1 Ambystoma mexicanum | reverse complement strand
GTTTAAAAGCACTATTATCATTTAGGTATTTTTCTCAGCACCCATAAGTCGTACTTTCTTGATGTGCCATTTTTTTTTTTAGGTCATTTCCAGATTTTGTTAAAATAAAAAAGTCATCCACCTGCAACATAGGGAATTGTAATGGTTAGCTAAAAGGTGTTCCTGGCTCCTATGAACATGTCCCGGATTTAAGAGTTGGTGAACTGGTGAAGGTTACAACTAGGAATGTGGAGAGTAAATTACATGTTAATATTATGTTTTTGGTATAAATGCCAGAAAATTGCCACACGGCTGTGCAACATTGTGCGGACCTGGCGCTCGTTATTAAATTCCCCATGAGTAGCTGAAGCGGAATATATGTATATTATTACAGTTACTAGCAAATTATGAAGTTTTGCTACAAAACTAGATTTTTGCCAAAAATTGACATGAAAACAAAAAGGGAATTGCCATATGTCAGCTGTAGGCCCCTAAACCAATCATTAGAGAGGGGCTGGATTTGGGAGACGAGAGATGGGTAACTGTCCAATCCTATTTGCAAAAACTCTTGCAAGGTACGGCCCAAGATTGTAAACCTGATGGTGTCATCACTAGTATATAGAGTGGATGCACAATGAGGAAGGGACAAAGTGCGGAAATTTACTATCTGACAGGTACAAGGTAACACGAAAAGGAGATTTTTGCTGAACATGCATCTGGGTGGAGCTGTACATTGATGGGAAGGCCTAAAATCTGACTAGATCTTATGGTGGAGAGCTGGAGATCATCATTGAGAGTGGAGTGACCAGACAGCACCTACCCTGTCCTTCCAGAGGGTCCGATGCAGCCGACTTTCCTGAACTTTAAACAGAGGTATTCAATGTAAGAAGACTTGAACCCTTTGGTGGGGGAATCTGCTGGCCTTAAATCATTTCCTTTTATGGTGGGAAGTGGGGGGCAAAATGGTGTTGATCCTTAGCCCATTTAACAAAAAATATTAAAGGAATTCCTTCTTGGTGAAACCATGGAGTGGTTCGAAATCAACAAAGCTCATTTCCAGTGTGCGGGGGAAAACTATAGACTGTAATTTAATTGGGTAATCCTAGTTTGCTTGTTAACCCGGACTGCCTTTAGGAAGAGGGGTGTCTCTGTCCCCAAAAGAAAAAGAATCCCTAAAATGCCAGCTTTCCCCAACACAGGCCTTAGAGTTGTGTGGTCTGAAATCCCAAATTCTCAAATCATCCCAATTGTTACCATCCGACTTCCCAAAAACAGACCAAAGCAGGGGGGTCTGAAAAACCCACTGCTAAATCACCTTGTGATTAATTGCTAGCCTTGTAAGTGTACATGAACACCAAAATTCTACCACCTTGCAAATGTAAAGTGATTTTATTCAGGGTGATGATCCTGATGATCTTTTGTTTTGTAATGTGTATAAAGTATTCTGATTTAAGGTTTCCCAACCAAATTGTGTGAGTTATTTATGTAGAGAGAAGTGTATTATGTTGTGCCATGGATAAAGCGATGTGTGACATTTTAGTGCAATTTGCTATTACCCATCATCCAAATAAATGCAAATATATTTCCTGCACACTGGCAGGGTTCTTGGCTCATTGGTAGCTCTGCGTGAGGGATTCAAGCGGTATGATATGTATCAGAAATAGGGCTGAATAAAGAACTGACATTAAACCGTTGATTGTATGTCCCCTAGATTGGGGAGGGAAGAACCTCCCTGTGTTGAGGGTGCCTTCTCAATACAAAGTTACATTACAAAGTTAATATGAAGGTAGACGAATGTTGAAAGAGGTCGCTGATCACTCTCCATGGGAACGAGGGCTGGAGAATAGCATCACAAAGGAAGGAGCAAAACTTGAGACAAGGGTTCCCAAAAGGAGGGGAGAATGAATAGGCAGAAGAAAAGGGGAGTGCCAAACTGAGGAAGAAAGAAGCTGCTATGTTCCCACCAGCTATCAAACAAAGTGAAGTTATTCCCACAGAAGATGCAGCCTGATGAAAAAACAAAAAGCTTGAGCACAAGCCCAATTACTTGAATAAGACACTTCAAAACAGAGGTGTCAAGTTGTTTTATGCCTGGCGCGAGTGGCTCATACAAGCCTGATATTTTTATTCACATTCAGGTACTTTCAGTTTTTCTTGTACATTTATAAAATGCAGCATTACAAATAGAGAAATACTAAAGTCAAAAGAAAAAAACAGAACTGGAAGCGTTCATTATGGGCTTACTTGATTGCTCCAGAGACACCAGCCCATGGCCCGAGCCCAAACACCTCCCTTGGTTGTCACTTTCACCCCTGGCACTTACTTACTGTGGGTGTGCTGCACAGGGCTGTGCCATCTTTACAGGTCCGGTCCTGTGGTCTTTTGTCTGGGGAGGAGGCAGCAAAGATTGGGGGCGGGATGCGGGGTCTGTGCTACAGGCTGCTGGGATCCCCCTCGAGGACAATCCGGTGCAGGGGGAAGCAGCAGCATCTACCTGCAGCCCGGCACCACCACGCACTGCCGGGGGGCATGATAGGACTGTCGTGGGGTCCCCCTGGTACTCCCTTTCACCCTTGCCTGCCATGTGTCACATAATGAACAAACAGAACCACCCACCGGCGTCTGTGCTGTCGTCCCATTGACACAGAAGAAAGAATATGAAATCGGCAACAACAAACAAACAAGCAATAATCGTTAATAGGCTGGCTTGCAGCTGCACCCTGCCGTTTACCAAGATGAGAAGTGTTTCACATGCTGCGCTCTCGCTGGATGGAAAAGTCAAGTTTGGAGATTTTGTCCAAAGGAGGGCCCCACAAACGCAATCCAGACGCTACCAAATGTAACAGGCATTGCTTGGTCAAAAGCACCAAGGTCAGGCATTTGTGACTTATTCCTATAACAGGAGAAGGCGAACCCGAACCCCCTCTTCACATGAGGACCCCCACAAGCGGCCACATCATGTGACTTATGTCTAACGTTCTATAGATCACAATGAAACATCAAGCCACCATCTTACAGCGGATAATTCTTCCTGCCTTATAAGCAGACATATGAAGAAATAACTATTTGGAAAGTTTTTACTGACTTTCAAATTAATTGTGATATATATATATCCTTTTTTATTAAAATGTGTGTAATAGATTCCTTTTTTACAACAAAATCAAACTGGTGCTAAAAACGGTGCAATTTTATAAGTTACTTTTATCAAAAAGTTACATTCCAAGTTTGGATGCGATACACTAACAAACTGTAAACAACTACATTTCAAGATGGGGCTATGTAGGAATAAAAATGGCTGAAAAAATTCAGCAAGGAAAAGAGTGCAAAAAGGGGTATGGTTTGAGGGAAGATCAGTGGAAATGGGAGAAAAATCATATAGATTGGACTTCGAGATTGGCGTTAAATGGGTGGGATACATAGCCAAACAACACAAATCCATCCTCCTATACCATCTGCATTGATAAGCATTAGATACCCTTATTCAAAGCCCCTATTTCAAGCTCTTATGTTAAAGCTTATTATTTTTTTTTCAGAAACTTTTTATTAAGTTTCCAATAAACAACAACATTTTCATAAAAAGTACACAACGTCTCATACTAAGCAGTAATAATCAAAATTACAGTACATTGTAAATATCATATTTTGCGCATTCTAGCATAATAACTATATCCAATGAATTCAAGGAACATACAACAAATACACATATACAAGTACAAGTACAAAAGACAACACCCTCCCTCACCAACATTTTCGTAAAAGGCACAGTCATATCTCTTATTTTAATGACAATAGTTTTGGCTTAAAGGTAGCGCTTTCAGCGCTAACTAATAACCCAAACTAAAATGGGGAAGACAAAAATTCTGCATTTCCATCAACTCTGTTTGCATAAAGTATCGCCTGATAAGTCATACAAGAAACATGACTGCTCGTTTCCTTAAAGTGGCCATCCCATTAGAGCAGAAAAGCGTACTCGTGTGAGGGCACCTCAGTATATTGTTTGCCCCTGCCCTTTTAACAGGGAATGCCACGCAAAGACATATGCAGTTTAGAGGGCACCATACTGCAGTGTTAGCTGGAGTTTGTGCCCATTCGCCTGTTGTGTTTTTTGGCTCCTCCCTGAATTACGGGCGCATATAAATAGAAACGTCTTAGTTCCTATGAGAGTACACGAAAAGACATTTCAGACAAACACCAGATCTATCAATGGTTTCTTAATTCCTTTATGAAAAATACTGACTTGCAACGCAAGGCTCCTGGGCCCTTTATAGACACCTGTCAGACTGAAACCACAAGGGAACACCATTTCTACATTGTACTTGTACAAAAGAAAGGTAATAACCGAATGGATTTGAAGCATTCAAGAAATCTTTTCTGGGCTTCCAAGCCCTTAGCATTGGGCGTGACCATGGTTCCTGTCTGTGGGTATTATGGTGCGTCACCCCTCCTGGGAGCATGGTATCTCCCAGGGCTCGTGCCCATGTTATTGATCATGTGACTAAAACAATAAAAAGGGACAAGCCAGTTTCAGCTAGTCAATAGATGCCATGGAACCCAGTCTGTTGCGTGTGTGATTACAGCAGCGCGATGCTGGTGCTGTGTATCAGGAGGAGGGCCTGCTGCTACAGGCCCCTCCACTCGGACAGTGCCCCTGCTGGGCAACACTGTCCATGATGGTTGCACCCCCATGCCAGTAGAGCCCTTGCCGGGCAACCCTACTGGCATCCGCCAGCAGAGCCCCTGATGGGCAACCCTGCATCCAGATGCCGGTGCCCCAGCTGGGCAACGCTGGCGCAGTCTTTGGTGTTTGTCTTCGTGCCCCCAGGCCATGGTATAGCCCGTGTGCATACGAGCTGGCAGGGTGCCCCCTATCAAGTGATGTCAGCTAGGTGCCCCCAGCCTTGGTCTGCCTACACTGCGTGACCGCAGGCCAGGGCATAAGAGGTATGTACTGTTGGAAACTGAGCAAAAGTGTATGGTCAGCCAGTGAAAAGCCCCAGAACAACGTGGCGCCATGAACAAGTATTTCAAATCATCCAACACGGCTGGCAGAGATTTCTGTATTTCCTTGCCAGCGATGGACAAGGAAACATGGTGGAGAAAACTCCTAACCTGCTCGCTTTCAATCATGCAACACACCCTTTCTGTTCCTCCTCCCTTTAGAACCTTCAGATTGTTAAAGAACCCTTCTTAAACTCCCTTACTTGTACCCTTCCCTCTTAACAGAACTACTTCCCGTAACTAGGTGTTCACTTAAATACCTAAAATAGGAAAGCACTATTTGGAAGAGCAGCATTTTATGGTAGGAGTCTTCGAACAGGCACGGTTTTCACCCATCTGATCAAGTTAGTTTTGACTATTAGTAACAATGAGAATGAATTACTCTATGTAGCTGATATAACCTCGAAATTATAGGCTCTAATTTCTCAGTCAAAGGCTATTCTTTACAGGTTCGGCAAATTTACATGTAGTCCTCTCAACTTTGTTCTTACTGAAAGTGACACCCATTATCACTTACGGTTCTGAATCTCACATGCCCAAAACCTGTGTCTTCTGGGACCGATTAGAGGGCAAATTTTGGCGCTTAGTGCTCAATTTACCTAACTGCGTACCCACTGCACAGCTTTATTTTGAATTGGGCATGTTATCCCTTTACAGTATGTACGCTTGGAAATTGTGCTCACTGTTAAGGAAATGTATAATCTCCTTACAATATAAGGATATTTCCTATATCTTAGCTCGATATTTGTTACAATCCATGAACCATTTCCCAAAGACCTGGCGTAATTTGGCTACAAACATTCTCACTGATGCCGATATTACAATTGTTTTTTTAATTAATAATCCTGATCGCGCAAAATTAAAAAACTTTACCAAAGGGATTGGATTCATACCAAAGAATTATGCCACTGTTACAAAGACTGGGATCCAGGCCAATATGGACTCGGGAAATGTGGTCTCTCGATTCATGGATGTAGTGTATTCCCTGTGGATCGGGCTTGAAACATCTCTTCCTTCCCCCATCTCGGAGTGGACACACCCTATTGCATTTCCACACTCTGCCATTGTCAGTATGGAAAAAAACTGCAATACATCTACCATCTCAATGGGGCAGGACCATCTGTTCTGAGCACCACTGAGCAACCCTAGAAACTTGATACAGGCCCAATTACCAGTGCCGAGACTCGAAGTCCATTAAAATGTATCTTGTTCCTCTTTTGGGAAGCTCTATTTTTGTCCCTCATCCCTTCAAGATAATTGTTGGATACTTGCGAAGGCGGGCATCTCCAGGTGGTGGGTTTCTGTACCAGCAGTGACTCGATATGGCTTACACCTGTGGCTGAGTGAGCATGAACCTATGGGCAGTAGCCTTCAACACTGCCTCGTCCAAACTGTTAGTCTAAGGGTGATACATTCCACTACACCTGCAATGTATGCCATTCCCTGCTATTTAGTCCACCATCTCCACCGACTTGGATTGACCTCATGGTCTGTAACAATGCACGTCCAGTATCTTTCTCCTCCAGGAACCGAACTTCACCTCACTCCCTTAGATGAGTTATCAATTAGAACAAAACAGTGCTCCATGCTTCTCACACTTCTCAAAAGGAATACTAGGGGCAAACCCACCCTCTCCCAGGAATTGATGGGCTTTGGGATATAGTTCTTCGGGGTGAGTGTGAAGCTTTCAAAGAGGATGCATTTTCATACCTCCCTCTCAATATCCATTACACCTGGGCCTCCAGAAGTCGGCCCATACATTTTGCTTGCATTTCAAAATGTCTTGCATGCCCTATCTCTACGATGAGTAGCTGTACCCTTTCAGCTTCCCCTCAAAAGGACACTACCTTTAACGTGTAATTCCTCTTGGATGTGCCGCCTACTCTTGCAACCAAGGCACTTCATGTCCTCCTTGGCAAGTCTGCTACACCACATACATTTTCATACAAGTTCGCTACTAGCCATGCTTCGACAGTACATTGCAGTAGACCGTCAAAGCTTGTACTTTGCCACTGTCCTCTACCCTTGAATGAGCCTTTAAAAAGGCAATTTACTATTTTTGTTGATGCTTGCCATGCAATACACCTCAAACATGTGCTCCTGAAGAGCTGCCAGGCATTTACGTATGCATGCAGACACCTTATCTATTCCTTTTGTCAACAAAATCTCCTTCAAAAGGCTTGTGAATGGATTCCAAAATGGCCAGCACCGACAGGAGAGCAACGTAATTGAAGCTCTCCAGTCTCCCGAAACTTTTCTTATGCTGCTTTTTGCGTAAATACCCTCCTGGGGCGCAGAAAAAAGAGAGAAGTGGATGCTGACTACATGAGGAGACGAGTTGGTTCTGATTTTGAGTCACAATATAGGAGGATTGGAGTGAAGTGAGTCACCCCGGAAGGCGGATCAGCAGCAGTGATGGCAAGTCAGCCGGTGTTCCCAGACTAGCGGGATAAGGCAAGAGGTGAGGAGGAGCAGGCCTGAGGGACCCACCGGTAAGGGTAGCACCCGGGGGATAGCAGGTACCTAGAGGAGGAGCGTGAGGCTTCCCGAACGGGCTAAGGTGGCACTCAAAGAAGGTGGGGATCTGAAGCACAGGAAGAGCAGAGAACGCTCAGCAGAGGAGGCCGAGAGCATAGGAGGACAGAACACCAGGTCAGAGGGGCAGTGGCGGCACCAGGTACTGCTAAGGGAAAGCGAAGATGGCCCTCCGAGACATCCAACCTAAGATGGCGAGTGGGCAGGAATGGAAGGCTAAAGGGACTGGAGCTATGAAAATAATCCCCGGAGGGCATTTAAAGAGAGGACATGGGGCGTTTCGTCACCTTTCTGGCTCCTCTACCCGTCGCAAGTAATCTGAGTAGAAACACTGCTGGAGTAGCCCTCCCTCCCATCCAGGGGTAACCGAGATTCACTGGCGGTGCAGTGAGAGCCGTCCCTGGAGAAGCAGCGCTCCAGTTCTGCCAAGTGGACTAGGCCGCATCAACCAGAGTGAGGGGAGTGACTGTGCAGTGTATTGGATCTAAGTGATCCGGCCACGGCTGATTTTACCGCAGCTGGAACATTCGCATGAGAAAGGTGCGAACTACCAAACGTTTGCACCTTTCTCATGCAAACACACATACATACTCACACCCACACCACACCCATAACACACACCCCCATCCACACCCTCAGCACACCCCCACCCACTCCCCCAGCCTAAACACCCTACTTACCTTCTTCTTCACGCTGGTTTCCTACGGCGCCAGTTCCCTTTCACTTCCCTGATCGGAAACCGGTGCTGCAGGGTCTTCGTTACTTTTTTAAAAAAATGTTTTAACGGGGGCTTCAGGTGTTTTCCCCGCAACCCCCCGCTCACTATACTGTAAAGTATAGTGAGCGGGGGGTTGCGGGGACACCCCCGCAGTCTTTGTTTTTTATACTTGCCTATAATGCTACCACCAAAGGTTTGAACTTTTGGTGGTTCGAACCTTTGGTGGTAGCATTTTTCGGTCTTTTAGCCCATGCAAACTTTTGGAGGCAGTCCGTTCGACCGCATCCATATATTGGGGGTGGGAGGAGGTGAAAAACGCCTTAACGCAAAGACTGGTTCTGCAAAAGATTGCATAGACACAAAAGCACCTGCAAGCAGTATAAGCTCGAGAAGCTCCGACTTCGCATAAACCAAGTGTAGCTTGGTATTTTAGGGCAGAGGACGTTCCAAGATCAGATGACTACTTCCTAAGCAAAAGAGTTGACATTTGTGGATGTCTAAAAATAGGGGTAAGGAGACACAAACTCTACCAAAAGGCATGAAGAAACCGCAGGAAGGCACTATCCAAAAGTTGTGGAAAAGGGACATGGGATCTCCTCTTGAGGGGGAAGGAAGCCCAGAAAAACAAGAACATATGGGAAGTCAAGGAGAAGGCCAGGCAGTCCCAAAAGTTATTCTTAAAGAATATTTTCAGGACTGCAGGCACAGTTCAGGCACAATAGGACAAGATGCGCGAGGAGCTTGCACAAGATAAAAGGAGATGTGAACAAGCTAGAGGAAAGAGTGGATATGAATGAGACAGCACTCCAATGACTTTCAGATGATGCGTGGAAAACAGATGCGCTAGTAGAATAGCTAGCGCAGGCTACAAATAACAGTTACAAACTGATGACCTCGAAAACTGGTCCAGGAGATAGAACATAGTCCAGAACAAGGACCTTAAGGCTGCAATAAAGCAAATATTCACTGACTTGGCAGAATTTAGTGGCAAATCCAAACTGAAATTGGATCGAATCCATAGAGCGGGACCGCTGAGGATAGAATAGGGGGCAAGACCAAGAGATGTGTTGGCGGCTATACATGACTACAGCCACAAGGAAGGAATGTTGGGGCACCAACTAAAGTGAAACAGTTGTCATATAGTGGATCAGAACTACAACTCTTCCAATACTTGACCCAGATAAAATTGATTGAGAGGAAATAAATGGGCCCAGTTGTGAGCTTCCTTCACAAAAAAGATATCCGGTACCGTTGGACATTCCCTTTCGGCATGGTGTTCAAGTGGGATGGCAGGGAACATCAGATCACATCCTGCAATGAAGGTGTGAGACTAGAGGAGGAAGAAGCAGGATCCCATGTGCCGACAAAGGAAATATGAGACAGAAAGAAAGTATGGAAGTGGACAGCAGAGAAGCGTAGAAACACGAGGAGGAAAGGTACACCGGGGGACAAGAAGGGGCCCCGGGATCAAAGACCGGAGGACTAAAGGACCGCTCTGAAGGACTCCAATGCTATCTGGTAGAACTTGCAGCTCTAAAGAATGTCTATACAATGTAGCCTGGGGAGGGCAAGAGTTTTAGCGTATAGGTGTCGGGTGGAGGGGCAAGGTGGGAGGTGGGAATGAAATATGGGCTTTGGTGAGCATACACTGATAGAGGCTGGGTTTGGGTCGGGCTCAATCCCCCGGGAGGGAATATCGGGAGGAGCTAAAGGCTGGTTGGGTCCACCCAGCGAGGGGGGTGGCGACAGTTGTGGGAAGGGAGGGGGGGTCCCAATCGATAATCCCCTGGGTGTATAGATAGATTTATGGTCTGCTCAGGAGATAGCTAAAATGGAGAGTTTGGGAATTATGTCACTGAACATTAATGGGTTGAACTCACCCCTGAAAAGTAAGAAGCTAGAAAGATTTCTCCAAAGGGAAAACCCTGACCTCTTCACCTTACAGGAACCACACATGTAAGCTAGCGAAAAAAAAAAAAAAACAATAAGGATACAGGGATATTGACAAATCTTCCAGTCTAACAGGGGAATAAAAAAAGGAGGAGGGGTGTTTATAGCGGTACAGAACAATTTAGACGTCACTGTTGGGAGTGGGAAAAAGACACTGTTACACTCACCTGGTATTCACGGGGACGCCACCCAGCCCTGGTTGGATGATTTGCACTCGAACCCTCTCCCGGTCCCTTGGTAAGGCTTCGGGGTTAAAGATGGGTCTGCAATATAGGAGAGCTGGATTCAATACCAGATTGTCTTTATGTTTTCCCACCTCCCTTGGCCTCAAATCCTTCCTCCCCCTTGGGCCCTCTCCTCACCTTAATATTGTAAAAGGTGGATTCTCCGTCCTGCTCCTCGTGGCAGGGGCGCGTAGATGTGGGGGGCGAGCAGCAACCAAGTTACTTCACTGGTGCAAGCCCCCCCTGTGGGAATCCAGGCCTGCTGCGACTCCGTAGGTTTGCTGCGTTACAGTCTTTATATGCAATTCTTATGTTCCCCTTAGTTCGAATAATAATGTCTTGCTTCTTTCCTTTTAGGTATGGAAAGGTATTTTGGTGTTGTCATGCAGTTTGAAGATGAGCATGGGCCGGTAGCCGAAAGCGCGGTGTGCGCGATGCTGTCCGGTGAGTAATGCGCGATGTGCGGTGCTGTTTCGCCTTTTATATTGCTAACCTGCGTCTTTTCTCTCCTTGCAGGTTGCGATGTTCCTCGCCGAGCGCCGTAATGTTCCAGCAATGATACTAACTAGAAGATGACTACGCAGGTAAGAATTGTGTGGCTTTCTTCATTCGGGAGGAAACATGAGTAAACGCTTACTAATGCTGCCTTTCTTTCTCCTCTTTCCAGGTTATGGTATTCCAGGATGCATGCGGTGCGGGATGATGGAGTTTGTACCTTCAGGTGAGTGGAACTGAAGTCGGCGATGGATTGAAGACAGGATACTGTTCCAGGTAGGTTTTGTAGTGTTCTTTCTCTCTCTGCAGGTCCTTTGTTTCAGGTAAGCTGGCATCAAAGAACTGGACACGGTGAATGTTACGCTGCCCACGGCAGAAAAACGCAAAGCATGTTCTGCTGTTTAGGTGCGGTTTAAATAGTCTCAGGTAAAGTAGTCCAGGTAAAATAGTCCCCGGCCTGTTGGCTGAACCCCACCCCCCGCCCCCCAAGTTAAATAGTCCAAAGTAAATAGTCCCATTCTAAAATTCTAATATTGGTCTTCATGATGGTTATGAGCCTGGCGCCAAAGGCGCCAGGACTGACTCCAAGAGAGTCTTGCATGAGGTTTTAAGGCCTTTGACCTGGCCTCAACTGGAAGGCTGACTTGCCAGTGAGGGCCAGGGGCAAGGGTCATGAAAGACACCAATGGGAGGTCTGTGGCGTTTACTCAACAGAGGAAGGGGAACTCTATACGCTACCCACTATATATGCACCCAACTCGGGCCAGGATGGATTTATAAAGAAAATGTTGAACAAGCTGGAAAGGAAAAAATTATATTATCAGACAATTTTAACATAGCTTTAACATAGCAAAGGGATCCGGGGGGGGGGGGGAGGGGGCAGATAGCAGATGGGTGAAGGTTGGGAGCTCAAGGTAGACCCCCAAGAGAACTTGGTGAGAAAATAGATCGACTTTCATTGGTGGACGCATGGAGGGGAAAAGAAGAGGGGTTATAATAAAGGGAATACTTTCTTCTCTCATTAACAGGACATCTTCTAGAATAGACTACATTCGGGTATCACAGAACTTGTTGGGGCTGGTCCTAGAAATAGAGGTGGGTGCTATAGCTTAATATGATCAGACCCTCCTAATTCTAAAAGTGAGGAGGAAAAACATATTGCCTGGGTTATGGTAGTGGAAATACCCAGCATATATATTCAAGGACGAAGTTCTGAGGGAGGAGTTCCGAATGGGCATGTTAGAATTATTTCTCTACAATAAACTGGATGACATGAACCAACACATGAGGTGGGATGTATTTAAGGCTACAATTAGAGGAAGGATTATTGCAGTTAAGGTCTGAAGAGATAAAAAGAGGAGAGGTTTGGAAAGAGCGCTGGAAGAAAAAGTGAAACGGGTTATGGCGAACATGGGTGTGGGGGTTTGTAGGAAAAATCGGAGAATATATAGGGCCATAAGGGGTCAGTTAGAAATCTTACAAACAAGGGAAGCAGAACGAGCATTGTTGCACCTTAAAACAGAAATATTTTGTCAATTGTCAAGGCAAATAAATCAAATAGGCTGCTACTTAGGTTAAGGAAGTGGGAAAAAGCAAGAACCACATTAAAAATTAAACAGTGGGAGGGGAGGGATTCAGAGATAAGGGACATTATCCTAGAATGTTCATCTTACTATACAGATCTGTATAAATCTGGCAATCCTGTAGAGCAGATGCAATTGGACTATTTGGAGTGGTGCGACCTTGCAGCAATAGCTGGGCAAGAGGAAATAGAACAAGACATTACAGCGGAGGAGGTTCTTAGGGCCATACCATCACTGCCAATCAATAAATCACCATGCCCTGATGTGTTTATGGTGACTTTTATAAAACATTTAAGGAACAACTAATTCCACATTTGGTTCTGATGTTCATTGACTTTGGGGTAGCGGGAAGGACCACCCCAACGATAGAAGAGGCTAAGGTGGTGTTACTTCCGAAACCAGGTAAAGACCCAGCAAGTTGCAAATCCTACAGACCTACTGCTCAAATTAATATAAATGCAAAAATGTATACAAAATACCAGCTTCCCGGTTAGATCAACTCCTTCCAAGACTCAGTAGCACCGACCAATCTGGATTTATAATGGGCAGTCAAACCGGAGACAATACTAGGAGAATAACGCATTTAATAGAAAAGGTCAACATAAAGAATATTACGGCTCTCGTGATCGCTTTGGATGCTAAAAACCGTTCGATAGAGTCGAGTGGCAGTTCCTATTTCATACCATGGGGAAAATGGGATTTGGGACCAAATTCATTTCAAAGATAAGGGCCAATTACTCGAATCTAATGCTGCAATTATTGATTAATGGTAAATTATTGGTTACAGTTAGGGTTTCTAGAGATACTAAACATGGGTGCCCTCTATCCCCATTACTCTATGAGATTCACTTGGAACCACTATTGGTCACAATAAGGGTGTTGGCTGATATTGTAGGAGTTCCATTTGCTGGACAGACCCGTAAAGTGGCGCATTTGTGGACGATATGCTATTAGCACTCATGGAGCCGGATAGATCGATGAGGGCGTTGGACAGGGAATTGAGTAAATTTGGGTTACATGCAGGGCTACAATTCAACACTCACAAATCGGAGGTATTGAACCCAACAATTCCAGTGGAGAAGGAACAGGAACTCAAAATCATTTCGGTATAGCTGGGCTTCAAAAGGCTATAAAGATACCTGAGGGTTAATATCACTAAATACATTGAATCGTTATTCATAGCAAATGATCACCCTCTAATAGGAGAAACTGGGAAGAGGTTACTCAAATGGGGAGAATGAAAATGGAAGAATTGGGAAAAGATGGAATTTCTTTGAAGAGGTTTTGTCCAATCATATTTGCGGGGTGGATGCTAATAAAGTATCTGGGAGTGTTTTAAATTGTTGCATAAAGTATGTAAGATGCCAGCTGCCCCTAAAGAAGAAAGAATAGGAATAACAAATAATTTGCCTTTTTGAAATTCTATACAATAATTGCTAGACTCATTAAAGGTTAATTTCAGGCACACTTCAGGAGGTGAGCCTCTCATTTAGTCTGTTCTTAAACACCTCAAATTCACAATGCGGACAAAATCCTCCAAAAAGCATTTAGAGTAGAATAAGCATCCATTTCGGAGGTGGCATTCAAACCTATGGGGAGACCATACACAGGATTCTTTCAGAAGGGTCTTCGCTTTCTGATCTCTCTCATTGTGATTCCCCAAATTCTCCTTTTTACACAGACAATCCTTGGCTTCATCAGTTCTGACAGATGATGTGGGTTTTCAAGGTTATAGGTGAATTCTGCAGGGGGTGCATCACAAAACACTGAGAATTCTGGCCTCCAAACTACAAGGGCTTCCTAGGGAAATCTGAAGGCCATCATACAATCATGCTTTCACTAATTCTATTGCCCCCTTACCAGGTACAAGAAAACCGCCATCACTGGAAAATGCTGGTTACCACCGTATTTATGTTGCCTCTTTCTAGTCTAATCCAGTACTGAGACTGACAGACACACACAGACACACACACACACACACACACACACACACACACACACACGCACGCACGCACGCACGCACGCACGCACGCACACACACACACACACACACACACACACACACACACACACACACACACACACACACACACACACACACACACACACACACACACACACACACACACACACACACACACACACACACACACACACACACACACACACACACACACACACACACACACACACACACACACACACACACACACACACACACACACACACACACACACACACACACACACACACACACACACACACACACACACACACACACACACACACACACACACACACACACACACACACACACACACACACACACACACACACACACACACACACACACACACTTCTGTCTGATCCAGTGCCGACCATTACACACGTCCTTATAAAATTGTCAGGGTGTTCAAGGAGGGTGCGCCTTATTGCAAGGGGTTAATGTTGCGCACACCATATTAATGACGGGGGGATGGTAGCAAACTGGGGCAATATTGCAATTATTTATGAATTGAGTGGAGGTAATTATTGGTGGGATATATTACTTTTAGTGTTACAATCGTTTAGAATGTATACTTATTAGATCTTCACACATGTAGAAAAATACAATATTAAAACTGCAAATGCAACACAAACAATCTACACAATGGGGTGCTTTGCTCCACGGTTAGCAGTTGCACATGCATTCTAAGTAGCAGATACATTCTTGCCGGAAAAAAGAATGAGTTACTGTGATGCTGGAAATGCATCGGAGGGACAGGGCCTCCGTATCCTTGTCCTTTACTGCCTTTTTATCATGTGTTCTGTCGTGTTTTCCGCACAGGAGTTCACGTGGGACTCCTGGCGGTGCAGCTCTCTCTCTTTTGGTTTGGTCAACAGACCTGTGGGATTCCCTTACGGCACCCATGGGTGGGGGTACAACCCTGTGCCCCTAGTGTATATTTTTGGGCACCTGTGGGTGGCCCGCAGCGCAGGGTATGGGCTGGTGGCAGCTCCATGCTGACTTTGACAGGTGCTCCGAGTATCCTCCATTTTGGGGATCCCCAGGCCCTGCCATTGGAATCAGTTGATTCCTGATGGAAAACAAGATGGCCCCTGTGGCCTCTTGCTTTCTATTACCCATTACCTTGTTTTCCCAAAGTCCTGGGAAACCCTAACTCTGTCCCTTCCCCCTGACAGGCTGTTGGGTGGAAGTTCCATATATGGTGTTGTTGTGAAGTCCAGTTCAGACTGACTGGAGCCTTCCCAGTGACTGTATGTTGTGGGTACGCCCTGTGGGTGGGACCTGGGTGAATGGAGTGTGTGACCAATATGCACTTCTTGTTGTGGCTGTCTGGTTTCTGGTATGAGAGACAAAGACTGAGACAGCCCTGCCCGAACCTGGCCTGAATGCAGTGTGTAGTGTTGAATGGCTGAGAACTTGTCCCAATCCACATTCCTTGTTGTGAGTGTCTAAGAGGGAGGAGGATGGACTGAATGCACTGTGTGCCTGATTGGCTGACTGACTGCATGAATGCCCTTCTGTATGATTGGCTGCTGAGAGTGACCCAGCAGTGTGGATGAGAACAAGATAGTATATCTGGGGACCTCTCACCACTGGAAATTGTTCAGAAGCTGTGTCTACACTTTAAGAGTAACTGGAACTGCTGATCCTCGACGCCCAGCTGGAAGATGAAGACTTGCTGTTGCATTTGCTTCGACCTGAAAGCTGCCAAACTCGTCAAGGACTGATCCGAGAGAGGACCTGGTAAGGCGCCCTCTTCCCGTGCTCCGAGGGACCATCGAGCACCGCTAACCTTCGCCGAAGCTCCCTGGAAGTCAGACCCTCGAAAGGCTGCCGACCCGAGACGGGACCGCTGAGGAGAACGAAGCAAAGCACCCTGACTTCGCCGCTGTCGAAGTCCATTGCCGTCGACCAGGGTTCGCAGGTTTGTGTAACCGCTGGAGGCCCATCGAAGTTGTGTTGCCCAGCCGAGGGGACCACTTGACGCCGTGCCGCCGACGACCGGAGCCACCCGTTCCCTTTGCCTAAGAACATTTGAATCCAAGGACTCCCTTGTCCGCAGCGTCTACCGCTTTGTCCCGCTGGAGAAAGTCGAGGACGACCAATGCGCTGAGGAGAATCCGCCTGTGGGTTTCCCGCCACCTGAAGGCCACAAAGACTTTGACGACTCAACGCCCTTGTTGGGCCACAGTTCTTCTGAAAATCTTTGCGGTCCTGAACAATCAATCGCCGAGGTGCCCCTCATCCTCGCAGGACGTCGCTGACGAGCACCGCCTGGATCGACATCGGGGTCTCGGCACCCTTGAACTTCTCATTGCTGTCGTCGACGACAAGTTCACCATCTTCGACGCCTCGCGACGTTCCGTGGCACCTGCTTTAAAGGGAGTCACTCAAGAAGGATCCTTCGACGCGTCTTCGAAGAACTCTACTCCACCAGGTACATTGGGGGGGGGGGGGGTAAACCCTTAATAGGAGGAAATATTGAACAATATATGGACTGGGCTTGTGCTATATATCTTTATTTTACAGGTTGCCCAGGTGGGGGGGGATCTCCACACAGAACTGTGTCTATCGGTATAAGCCCGCATTCTGCCTATTGTTTCAACCATCTTACGTTCCTTCCCATCTCTATTGCTGGTGTCCTCGTTATTGATCTGTGTGACATTTTAACCGTACAGTTGATGCACTTTAATGAGATTCGATAACATTGGTGGTACCACTTTAGAATTGTATATATTTATCATTGTTGATTTCTGAGTACAAAGTGCGTTATTGTGATTGTGTACGTACCTTTGAATATTAATTATATAAAGACTGTTTTCAGTAATACAGTGTGTGGACATTCATTTGTGAAGGTTCGGGGACTACACTGTACTTAAGAACCAGCCTGCATCACCTCTTGAGAAGCTAGCCCTTGATTGCTCGACTAGGTTACCAATAATAGAGAATCTTGGCTGGGGTCCTATGTGCCTCTCCTCTACCATATAGAGAGCGGAAGTACAGACACCCCCCTCCAGTCTTTACAGTTACCTAGTAAGAAGGTCAGCATACGAACAGGACATGGTTTACTGTCGCGCAAGGGGACAGATGTTATTTTGCCCTTTGTATTAAGTGTTTCCAGGTCATCAGAGGCTGTATGTATGAGGCCGCATAGAGTAGGTCTTTTAGAGGCACGAGGAGTCTGGGGAATTGAAATCGCAATCGGTAGTTCAAAGAAAATCTTGTTTATGCAGACCTTCCTCCATTTGCTAAAATACGTCAGCGCACTTTGTGAAATCACACTTAAAGTTAAAGGCCGTAGGCCAGTTATTGCTAGCAATGAATTATGTTTCAATACCAATGTTTAACCATGTACTGACGCCATGACCTACTATGGACGAATCCCAAGAAGTGGTGTGTTTTTATTATGATTTGAAGATGATAAACAAGATAAGACTGGCGAATGAAAATGGAAGAATCGGGAAAAGGTGGAATTTCTTTGAAGAGGTTTTGTCCAATGATATTTGAGGGGTGGATGGTAATTAAGTATCTGGGTGTGTTTTAAATTGTTGCATAAAGTATGTAAGATGCCAACTGATGTCGTATTGTTGAGACTTGGGTTAGTTTGGACCTGCAACACCCATCTAACCGCTGTCCGGAGCATTCTACAATAAAAGTGCTTTATGTACAACCGTGCACTTGCTTCCTAAGTGGTGGCCCTGTTTTGGGTTAAGGTGATTAAAGGCCCATCCCCACACAATCACATTCCCCATCAGGGCTTCCCAATTTGTTAGTTCTTCAAATTGCATTCCTATTCATGCTTTTCCCACCGACTCACTCTTGGGGGTGTTTTCCTTTCTTCTTCCTCCACCACCTACAGTCTGGTTCCCACAGACCAGGGCACACTTTATCAGATGGGATGCCTGTGCCGCCAGATGACTAATGCACAGCGTAACAGGCTTATAAAATGAAAACATCTTTAGACAGATCCAGAATACATTAAGTACTATATGCATTGAAAACAAACAACCTGGTATTAACAATATAAGTACTTCTAGTTCCCAAGCGATTTTAACAAAGAAAGCATATGACATATGCAGTACTAGCTACCCGACTGGTCAATGAGTACAGCAGTACTTTGTGAGAGTAGGTTCCACCATTACGATTGCTCTAATTAATTCTGTTCTATTAAATTGACGAAAAGAAAGCAAAGCATTTTGACAATTTGAAAAAACGCAGGACTCAAGGATATACCCATTTAAAATTCCACTACTTCCCCTACAGTGCCATTAAACCTACTAAAACAACAATTATACAATTATACCTATGAATGCCTTAAAATACAGTTGGATACCCTTGTTGTACAGATTGCCTTTGCTTCTCAGCTACATTTCTGGAATGTAAAAACCAATACATCAAATACACTTAAACAAATATGTATAAAAAAAAAGAAGAAAATCCTGGCCATTGCAGAGTTCCGTTTCACACAAGCACTTAAACTCCCTCCAATAAAACCTTTTATACCATCATTTGTAAATTAAGTTACACAACTTAAACGCTACTTTTTTTATTATCAAATTTCTCTCGAAAATGGATGCAGTGAATATGTCCCCTGCCTTGCTCTGGGGACATGGAAGGTGGGTGCCACTCCAAGCTAGCGGATGTGCCATGAGGTTTATGGGGAGTATCCCCTGCTCATCCCCAATCAGTGCCGGTCTCTCAATCGGGGGGCAGCTGCATTGCACCCAATTGCAATGGGGTCTATTTAAGGGGCATGTTCCTATACCTGTGAAGCCGAGACCTCAAGTGATGTAGGAAATATGTGTCTCCCCAAACACAAAGCACAGTGCTTTAGCCTCTACTGAAGTGGGGACTCTGAAGACACTGTCTTCTGAAGGAAGCAGAAGCCAACCTCCATAGAGCAAAGACATTTACTTCGCCTGACCAACATTGAGTTTAACAATTAAGACATCTATCACATAGCCATGGTTACTTCTGTTGGGAGCCTCACGGTAGAGCAATGACCACTTGAAAGGCCCAGAGGTGACAATGTTGCGAGCTCATGTTTTACCAGTACCATTTCCACTCCCAAGTAATACAAAGCAGAAAGCACAAGGTTCACTCACAGGATCAAGGTCGTAAAATCACTAGTCCTACGTAATCATCCGTCTTATCCCAGACTCCAGGAATACCTCATGGAAAAGTAACAAAGAGAAAAAAATCCAATGGCCAGACTACTATTCAGCATGAAAGGGTTTGAACATATTACTCCTGCTCGTCGCATGTTGCACTTGCACTCCATCAAAAGAAAGAATACACTTCAAAACCCTTTGCATTGCCCGCCGCGCCTACCATGTGAATAGCCCAGCTTGCAGAGCAACGCGTCTTCAGTCCTTTTCTCAGACATCAAAAGAAAAGCACAGAGAGGTTGCCTTTTCTCTATATTGGCTCCCAAGCTGTGCAACTCCCCAGTCAAATATCTGTGCATGAAAGTGAACGACTTGACGTAGAAAAACTCAATAAATTGCTTTTCAACTAAGACAATTAGATTTACAACATCAAACCCAGACTTAGCCAACTTTAATTACTATGCATATAGTGGCTTAGATGACAACACTAACTACTGACAAAGGGGACTATTCTGCGGTACCACCAGCTTCAGATGGTCTTAAAGCCCTTTTACACTCCATGTCAGACCACTCACCCCTGTAACAAAGCAAGCTTGCCTATAAATGCACATGAAGATATCATGCACCATCCACCCCTCTTCTCCTTCCCACTTATTGCTCCCTGGCTAATTATTCATGCCTACATCGCATCAGACGACCTGCAAGGTCTAGCATACTAAACGTTGAATCCTACGCTATAGTTTCCCTATCAACACCCACTCCAATCCACTGACATGCTCCTAGTCCTGCGACACCACAACTTGCCACTCCTGCCTATCCCATTAACACTACCCACTCCATCTTTTCTCTTGCTGAGCCATGCACAGAGAATGAACAGGTGCAGGTAAGATGAGTCCACTTACCTTAACACATTTCAATGTCACTGAAGATAAGCATTCATTTCAGACAGACAAATCAGACAAACATTTGATTAATTTCCTAGCATACGTCTCCCATGCTCAGTAGGTTGGGGAGATGTGCCCTTCTCTGGCAGTGATCTGCAGCAACAAGGTGTAGGGAGTGATTTCCATAATTAGTATACTGGCCAAATAAATGCTTGGCTTGATCCATAAGATCTGGTGATCCAGTTAGTGGAAGTCTATCCTAGTCCGTCAATAATTGCAGGTCCCAGGTGCAATACCTCACAAAGAGCCACACCTGACATATAGACAAACAGTTTTATAAAAGAGCAGACTGAGTCTGTCAGTGTGGGTGTTTGGCATAGGAGCTAGAGACTGGAGAGTGGACAGAAGAGTTCATTTGGAGAAGGTTGGAGGAGAGAGCAACACATTGAGAAAGATTCAGGAGAATGGAGAAGAGGTCTATGAGGGTGGGTAATACTGGAATGGGGGAGCTGCTAGAGCACAAAATAAGTAGTGTTGCATAGCAATTCGCTATGCAATTCTGTTGATTTACTAATTAAACTGGCACTTGTGTAGCACAGCTTGCTATTTAAATTACCCTGTTCAATGAAAGCACAGCTCAACCTGCATTCCTCTCTTGCCCTCAGCAGTCTCTCCACCTCTTTTCTCTGTTAATTTCAAGTTCAAAGGGGCTAATGGAGAACACTAATCATCTCCTCTACCCTTAAAAGAGCCAAAGGCCATACAAAAGTATCAGTACCACAGATGGTGGCTCTGAGTAAATACCAGGTGATTAGCGGTCCCTGCCTTCCCCAGAAAGTGGTATTTAATGCTATATTGAAATTCATATTGATGACAGGCAAGGACCATCTTGTCCACCTGAAGTTGACAATTACCCTTCTGCTACAGCACCATACTACATACATAGTCTCAGGCTGCGACTTTCCTTTAACATTGTAAACATTTCGGTTTATGAAACATATGAACTTCTCCTTGCATCGCCTCATGATGGGTCAAGCATGTGGTCATTCAATATATGGGACACCGCCCTGTGCATCATCGACTGGACCCAGCTGCACAGAGCCTTGCATTGAAAACCTGTTTTCAGTGGCTTTTTATCATATATAATTGTGTCCATTCATGCAGCACACTTTTACATTTTACAGACACTCATCTCACTAATGTCTCACTTCAGCAGTACACAAAAATGCTGTATTGATGCTCGTTATTTGTCTTGGGTACAAATAATTTCTGCTGACATTAGAAATATTAGTACAAAAGGTAATTAGCAAACTCTGCTAACCAATTTTTTAAACTTAATTTATGACTTGTAGAGAGACCAAGGGAATCCTACGAAGAAGACCAGAAAAAAGGAGAGGGGCAAGGAGTGGGATAGTGATGGCAAAAGAAGCTGACATTATTCAGAAAGCAGGTGGTGGCCTTAGGGCTGGATAATGTGCTTAGAGGGGTAAGGTGAGAGCCCCAGATAGCATGTAGCTTTAGAGTACAAGAACTATTGACTGTAGGGGACAGATAATGCACTGAGAGGAGTGAGAAAGGGTTTGGATAGGTATAAATGAGAGTGTAAGTAGGAAGGGGTGCACTCAGAGGAGCGAGGAAGGTGCCTAGAGGGATGAAGTTGAAAGGAAAAGTGTGGCGCTCAGATGAGTACCTGAAGGTGAAAAAAGAGACTCTGAAAGTAGGGACATAAATGCCTTAAGTGGGGAAGATTTTGGCAGCGAGAAGAGAATTGGAGAGTACTGATAATAGGTCCAAAAAAAAGGTGAAGGTGGAACAGGAGATAGAGACTTTACCACTTTAGGGCTCTTTATTATCCCAATCTTCAATGTCAAAGGAGGTGAAAAAGAGTGACAAAGGGAATGAGGAGCACACATATAAGAGGTGGTTGCAGAGGGAGAAAACTTCAAGAAAGATGAGTAGGTGCAAGAATTGATAAAAGAGATTTAGGACTTGATAGCAGGGTTACAGTTTGGAGAAGAGGAGGAATGGAGCCGGGAGTTGCTGAGAGAGAGAGTATTAGAGGAGTTGATACAAGCAGTAAAAGGACGTATACCCTCTACCCAGACCTCTCATCCCCCTGACACACAACCATGATGATGCCCATGTGTAAGACACAGACAAGGAGCAGACAGTGGAGATTGTGAATAAGGACAAAAGACCAACAGGGCCAGTTCACAGAAAAGAAGAACACAGCTGTCCCTGAAAAGACAGGGAATAATGAGGATTGGCAAAGAAACCACCATCTCACGAAGAAAGCCAGTCACAAGCCCTGTAAAACCAAATACTTTGTTGTAAGATTTAATTGCAACCGGTCTCCGCTTTGTAGTCAAAGCCATTGGACTAATCCTCAGACTTCAGCTACACTCTATTCAACCCACACACTAAAGTATCCCTAATAGAACACCTTAAACTTAGGTTCTGCATTTGTCTGGACATTTGTTTCCGCAATATCTAAGGACCCCAACATTCCTGGGCTGTTCTTTTGTGTAGCCACATTCAAATTCATTTTAGGAACATTTATCAAAAAATAATGGAAAATAAAGCATAAACAGATTGGCGTGCCCAACCTAGTCAGAGGGTATGAACATTCCCACTACATTTTTTTATTTTTATTGATGTAGTTGAAAAATCAACTTTTCAATACATAAATACAAAATTACAATAGAAAAAGATAATAATTAATATTTTCATTAAATCACATCAGCAGAAATTGAATTAACTCAAATCTCAAAAACACAAAAACACAAAAAGGCAGTTTAGATGATCTAAGCACAGACAGACAGGCAATATTAGATAAAAAGAAAATTGAAAAAAGGATTTTACATTCCTATTCCTCATTGCATCTTCTGATTAAAACAAACATAACGGGTAACCTAAGAATACCTCATGCTATATGGATGTCATGTCATGACCAATTTTAACCAGAGGTAAACTAATGAAACCGGAGAAAAAACATTAAAATAGTTATTACAACTGCCATGACTTTTGCAGCTTCAAATTTTCTGCCATTTATGTTAGAATCACACTGCTGATTCTACTTTCGGCTATTTTCCTGCTTCAGGCCTTTATTACGACTTATTTATAAGCCTTGTTTTAATTTCTGTGCTGCTAGATAATTGACAACTGTTAACCTTAACTTTGGTATTTGGGTGTTATACAAAAGGTGCCAGAATTTTTCCTTCGATAACGCAGTATATGCTTCAAAGTGTGTTTTGAAATATTCAACTCTTTTTTCCGATAACATGGACCATGGTTTCAGGAATACTGGTATCATTGCAAAAACGACATAAATCGTCCTTCCTTGCAATGATGTACCATTTTGCTAGGACATTTCTCGTGTGCCACAGGTTCATTCTAAATCTTAAAAATGAATCTCTGGCTTTCCTGCCAGGAAATGTTAACAGTTTTCTGGCGTTCTTATTTTCTTTGCAATTATGTTATGGATCCTAGCTTGTTTGGTATTTTGGCATTGTTCATATGTCTTGATCCAATCCCATATCAAGACTTTTTCTTTCGCTCTATTAGGATGTGTTCTCAGCAAATCCTCCAATACCTCGGCATCTTGCAAAAAAGATTCCACACTTAGTCGCCACATAATCATGGCCTTGTGCTCAGTTGTTTTCATGTACGTTTATAATACATGCAGAAGAGTATTTTGTTGTTGACTCATTATGTATTTTCGATACAGGTTGCATAGTCCTTCCAATCTCGCCCAGGCCATCTCATTCTTCCATGATCTAGTCTCTGCACCATATAGGACCGTAGGTACTACCTTTTGACAATAGTACACAATTATAGGTTTCAAAGAAAAGGTGCCATATTTCTTATTAATTATGGAGGCTTGTGAAGTGGCTGTTTGAATTTTCTGTTTTAGTTCTTCACGATATGGTAAGTACGAGGAAGATGTATTAACATTCAATCCCAGATATTTGTACTGGGTTACATTTTCCAATGTCCGAGACATTAGAGACCATGTGAAATGAGATGCTCTGGCCTTGCTGTTGGGTACATTCTTCATTATTTTGGTTTTTGAAACATTTATGATTAAATCATTTTTTTCTACATATTTCCCCAGCTGCTCAAGTAAAGTTTGCAAGCCACTTGGTGTTTTTGCCAATAATACCAGATCATCGGCATAAAACAACCCAGGGACTGCATGTGCTCCTAATTGCGGCGCATCGGATACCACATCTCTAAATTCTTTCACCACATCTGCTATGAAATAGTTGAATAGTGTGGAGGCCAATAAACAACCCAGTTTTAGGCCTTTGAATGTGTTAATGGATTGAGATAAACCTCCATCCATTGTCAGACGGACTTGAATGGAGGTTTGAGTGTGGAATTCAATTATCCAATGCTGCAGATACTTGGGACATACATTTTTGGCTAATTTATGGAATAGAAGTTTTCTGGAAATAGAATCGAATGCTGTTCGAAGTCAATGAAAGCCATAAAAAATGGTTGTTTAGCTTGTATATCATGCTGTTTGATGGCATGCAGGACCTGTAGATTCACAGAAGTGCCTAAACCCACTATGAAACCCGTTTGGAAGAGATCATTTAAGCCAGTTTCTTTGGACCATTTATTGAAATCTTTTAAGACCAATCGCACAAAGATCTTCCCTGCGGCATCAAGTAGCGCGATTGGTCTATAATTTCTTGGGTCCAGGCGATCCCCTTTCTTGTAAATCAGGCTAATAGATTTTTGCCAAGAACGAGGTATTTTTTTACTGTCTATGAGCTGGTTGAATATTGCGTATAAAATAGCAGCCCACGCCTCAGGATTCGTTCTCAGCATGATGTTGGACAAACCATCTGGTCCAGGAGCTCTCGATTTACTTAATTTCTTAATATGTACTATAATATCGACATTATCGAACACTAATTGTTTGTTTTCTTCAGATCCATGATCCACAGACAGTGTTGGAATGTGGGTTTCGGCATATAATGAGTTATAGTACTGCACCCAGATTTATCCTGGCACTACATTTATTTGCCTTATTGATTGTTTCCCCCCATAGGTAGTTTTTAAGGGACCCCACACTAACGCCAAATTCTTCTAAGCTATCGTGTGAAGTATGGTCCGGGCGTCTTTTAATATCATGTTTGCTTTTCGTTGTTTTATTCAGTTATTAGATCTATTTTTGAACCTGGATATCATTATTGATTTGCTGGTGGTGTTCTGTTGTGTTATAAAATGCAGTTCTTTCCCGAGTTCAGCTTTCCTTATTCTAATTTCTTCATCATACACATGCTCATGAGGACCCTGTTGCTCAAATGAGGGTCGAATTGGTGTCTTAAATAGCTGTAAAATACCCACGTAATCCTCCTCTGAGTACTGAATGTCTGGATTCAAGATATCTTTCAGGTATGACACCACTGCAAGAAGGTCATTTAAGACAGGAGGAGTCCATCTGAATCGATTACCCCTTGCAGAGAGCGCCAAACCCTTCTGGTATTTTTGATGGTTACCTTTCACAACATTGTTAGACCACGACCATGTTAGATGTAAAATATTATGGTCACTAACTAATTTTCTACTTTAAAAGCAGTTACGATACAAAATAACTCAGAGTTGGTGCAAACCTAGTCAATCGTAGAGGTTAAATTACCTTGACGCCAAGTTGGTTGAGTGGGTACATCACCCAGCACTGCACCATTTATCATGTTAAACCCTCTCTCATTCATAAGACATTTCCAAAGTTCCATAGACTCCTGTAGCCTCCCCCTTTTATTACTAATACAATTCATATTTAGATCACCAGCTATGACAGAATACTTTATAGTAGGATCTTTGTCAATCATGTTTAGGCAATTTGTCAAATCCGTGAAAAACCGATTGTCTGTAATGCTTAGATGATACCAATACACATTAAGACAAGCAACAGTATTGCTGTTCACTGTAATTTGTACCAACTGCATATAGCTATTTGGTGAAGCCCATGCCTTGGCTTTCATACCGCTTGACAGTTTTGCAGCGATTATGAGACCCGCCTTAGGTCGACCTCTAGTTTGTTTAATAGCCGGTTCCAAGATGACATGATTTTCCCACACAGGGGTGGATGTGAGCCATACTTCTTGCAGCAAAATGATATACTTTGCCAAGATGGACATTGAGGTTGAGACAAGGTGAACATGGCCTCGGGTGTTCCAAGATGCTAAATGTATAGTTTGTTTGCTTTCATCAATGGGTAGATAACATCTGACCAACCCCTTTCCTTCAGAGGGGCATGTTACCATTCTATTTTGGTTATCATGATCTGTAAAACATTTTATAGTCTAGGGGTTAATAGGACCTGAGGCAAATTGCACCTTTCCCTGGTGTGTGTTTGGATATGCATTAGCTACATTCACTGGTTAAGTATTAGCTACATTAGATGGTATGGAAGGGTTTTGCAACAGGAAACCCAGTTGATATATTTCATCCCTCGCTTGCCAAATTGTATATTTGACTAAGGCTGATAACATCCATATTTTTACAGCTGATCTGTCATGGTCATATATGAACTCAATTTGGGATAGGTCTTCGGATTTCGTACCCACTAGGTTTGAAATATTTTGCAGTATATTTTGTACTGAAGATCGATTCAGATCATGCAACCCACAATCTCCTCCCCGACATTGAAGAATTAAGCTCACATGGGTTGAATGTTACACTTGTTGTGTCTATTCTTCATCGGTATTTTACTTTCGTTTTTCTTGTTTTGAGCTATTACATTAACACTTGCAGCGGGAATCCCTGCCCCGCCGAAGATGTTGTTCTGATGAGATCTCAGGTCATGTATATTATGATTCCATTTCCCCACTTGTTTCATTACAGTTCAAAGAGGCCTCGTAACAATTGAATTGGAACTCTGTTGGCTTCGGCAGAAAAAGATACCCATTGATTTCATAATTTCTTCCCGCCTATCTTCCAATGTCAGAAATAGCTGATCTTGAAGCTTGTTTGTTAGATCCCCTCACATCTCTTTCTTCTGTGCCATTTGTGAGGGAGGATATGTTCTTAGAGCCTCACTCGCTTGCTCATTTTTTGCTACCTCCTCTATTAGATTATCTAGAGGATCATACTTGAGATTCTTTTCAGTTTCTTTTGTTGCCAAGTTGTTAATTGGAGTGACAGCTTTATTTCTGTTAATGGCAGTATATTTTCGGACAATGGCGGCACTCTTCTCTTGGCTTCTTTTGTCCAGTAAAGACAATAGTTTAACAAACTGTCGGGAATTTGTATTCTTTTGCATTTTCATGATTTTATGATTTTTTGTTTTTTTTCATTAAAGGATGTTCAACAGCAAGTTTTTTCCCTCTGTTGGTGACGGTGAAAATGTTATATGTTGTGTTATTAGGCAGATGAGGCACACTTGCATGTTCTTGTAACCTTTCCTCCACTCCTTTCTCCTTTTCCTCTTGATCTATTATTTCAATTACACTTTTATCATGCATCACACATCCTATGCCGGCTTTCTTTTCATTCGAGCCCAGTATATTTGGCTCTCCGACATGGTAGACATCTCTCTCAACCAATATGCCAGTAACATTATTTTTTTTTAACTTTTGGTTTGACTGAGTTCGATTTCTGGACACTTACGCTGGTAACTGCCATATTTTCATTACCATGAATCGATATATTTTTACTCTCTAACAGCTCATTTAGTAAAAAACTCTGATCCGTTATTCTTGCATCCAGTGTTTCATATAGCTTGGCTAGTGAGAAAAGATCTGTATTCATGGCTTGTAATGTTATTTCTGTGGGAAATGAAAATTGATTTTGTGAGCCTATAGGTTCCAAGCTACTAGGCTTATATTGTTTAGGCGAGTGTTGCGTAAATGAGATAGATAAAGTAGATGATTCTAACGAACATTCTGGAAATGACTGGCGATTGAGATAAGTGTTCCACATCAGCATCAACATTTAGGTGTTTTTCTATATCTTCGCTAGTCAGAGGTGCTGAATCTTTTACTGTATCCAGAACATCCTCATCATCATTAATCATTCCTACGTCTTCTTTTATGGGAAGACATGGCGCGTCAGTAGGTTGTGTGGGTTCAATATGTATAAGGGCATTAGTTGTAGATTTTGTATTTACAGGCAAGGCATACTCACCTAATAAATTGGGGTCGGTGAAGGCAGCTAGCAAAGAATCAGACAGCGTACACAGATCGACTGCAAGTGTTCCTGATTTAGTAGTATCAGGGATCACTGCTGCCGCTTGTGGTTTATCGCATGCTGATGTAGCATTTATTTCTACACCTTTCGTAGGGTCAAGCTCTGTTGCAGGCACGCCACCCGAATAAAACTTCCTTATATCGTTCGTATGTGATAACGACCTACCATGGGAAGATACACGTGGTAGAACGCCGTTTCCCATTCGTTTTGGTGTTGTGTGGAAGTCATATGGTCGATCACTTAACGGTTCTACTGCGGGCATGTTTGTACTCAGGGTATACAATTTAACCATTAATTTTGTTATCTTTGTCTTTTTTTTTTCTTGTGTTATACTTACAATTTTTATCAAAGGTTTCCACTGGTAAATGTTAAGGGTCAAATGTGAGAGCAAATATTAATATTAATGCTATCGCTCACCCTCGCCACCCTCCGCACGATCAGCACAATCAGCCCTTACGAAGCCCTTGCGCGAAAGCGCGCGAGCAAAAGTGCGTGCGCGGGGCTGAAATAGGGTTGCTAGGATGCGGAGCGGAGCTCAGCAGTCACTAGAGAAAAACAAGAACAAAATGTTCAAGCAAATGTTCTACAAGCGCTATAGCGCTGAGTCTTTGATTATGAGGAACTGAGGTGCTCCCACTCTTGTACCGTGTTTTCAACAGCTGCAGCAGGAGAAAAAGATAATCCAAATCGCGGTGAGTCACACGGGAGAACATGGGTTCCTCAGCACAATCAGCCCTTACGAAGCCCTTGCATTTCCACTACATTGTATTAAATGAATCCTCACGTCCCGCTGACCTAGCAATTAGCAGTAGAACAAGGGTATGAGCAGGGACTTTAGAAAACATTTGTATTGCTCCCTGAAATCTGGATAAGAAGCAGAGACTGGCTAATGATGCTTAATCCTATGCTAATGATGGAGCTGGCTACCAAAACACACTGCCAGTTATTGAGGAGTTCTTTATTAAAGACCTTGTGAAATCCATGAGCATATCCACAAGAGTTTCACCAAAGACAATGTAGCCAGGAATCACCTTCTCAAGGATCACTTCAAGAACTTTACGAGTTGTAATTTCTGTCTTTGTTCCAAAGAATCACTTGATGATTCACCATTATCTTCTTGCAATGGGAAAGTCTATTGCTGGGCCGAGATTTCATGAATTGCATACAAAGCCACAGGTACGCACTTAAAGTGTATAATGTATCCAACTATAGAACACAGCTTCAGGCTTCCTTTGTTTTAACAAGTGTACAGAACTTTTCCCTCCCTTTGCAAATGTGTCCCTTAAATGCTCAAACATAGGTTGTACACCATATCAAACCAACAAATGTTTAAAAATAAATAAATACTATTTATTCTGTACTATTTGTATCAACTTGTATAATGCTTTTTTCGTTTTAATTGTCGTTTTCTTGTTATCATAATTGTTGTTTTGGAATGATATGTATTTCTTTTGATAAATCTTTAAATAAAGTTGCCAAAAATAAATAAATAAATAAAATAGAAAGAAAATATCACCAGCCCATGGATGCGCAGTGCAAGAGAGATCAAGGTCGGATTCTACTCCTTTGTCTTCCACCACTTAGACCGCCTTCCTCCTCCTCCCTCTTTTGTACCAATTGTAACTAAGTATGTATTATGTAATTAAGTATGCTGTCTTGTAACAGCGCCACAATGCCTTCGGGCTGCTGCACGCTTTATAAATGTTAAATAAATAAATGTAATGGCTTTCACAGATGTTACACAGTTTCTCCTTAAAAAGTAACGCTTGTAGGGGGGGCGTGGCTAGCGCGCGAACGATGCGGACGTGAGCCGAGTGAGCTCCCGTGAGCGCCGATACAATCCTGTACTTTTATCCTGATTCCTGGGGATTTCGGGCGATATCAACGCCGCGATTATGCCCGTGAAGCTGTGGGCTAGGATCGACTGAAATCTGGGCACCTAACGGTCCACCCAACGGGCTAAATCTACAATTTGCTGAAAGCCGGTGGCGCCGTCCGAACTGCGAGATCAAGATGGCCGCCGGGGCCTGAGGGCAGAGCTCCTTTGCATGACTGTGGCACGGGGCGGCCTGACGGTGGGAAGCGGTATACGAGGCGGACACCATTTGAACTGCTGGCACCCGGAGGACGCTTGGACAGACCCGAGAGGTGGAGGACTGCAGCGGCTCGGCTGGACCGCGCTGGAGGTAGGTGGGTCCCCCCGCTCCACACAGAAAACGGAACCGGGCGTAGGGGGCATAAGGGGACCACCACCTAGCGAGGGACTGTGAGATACGACGGAGGCCCCGTGAAACCCCAAATTTATTAGCCTGTTGAAGGACGCTCTGGGGGACCCGCGGCTCTCCATCTGATCCGCTGCAGGCCTGCAACACCACACATCGGAGTGGGTTCAACTGGGTATAAATAATATCACTTGATCCATTGTGCCCGTCGCTCCACGGTCTTCGGAGCCATGGGGAAAGACAGGCAGAAAAAACCATCCACACAGAGCAGTATGGACCAATTTGCTGTCGCTACTACCCCGGCCCCGGCGGGCTCAGCAACACGACTGAACTCCCCCACGGGGGACGGCCCTCTTTCCCTACATGATGTAATGGCGGCCATTGCTAATTCCCGATCCTCCATGGAGACCAAAATAGACATTATGGCGGCAGATGTTTCCTTCCTGCGCCACGACCTGCAGAAACTAACTTCCAGAACAGGAGAGGCGGAACACCGCATCTCTGAAGTGGAGGACAACATTGGCGGGATCAATAATCAACTGTCCCAGGCCTTAAACCGCCTTAAAACCCTTGAATCGAGGGTGGAAGATGGAGAAGGGAGATCCCGCCGTAACAACGTTCGCATCCTGGGCCTGCCGGAGGGGGAAGAGGGACAGTGCATGGAACTATTTCTGGAGCAGTGGCTCGTGGATATCTTCGAGGCTACATCCTTTTCAAAGTTTTTCTCAGTGGAGAGGGCTCATAGGGTGCCGTCGGGCAAACCACCCCCGGGTGCTCCGCCACGTACCACGTACCATTATCGCCCGCCTACTCAACTATCGAGATAGGGATGCCCTCCTGCAACTGTCACGATCACAAGGGTCGATTACCCATAGCGGCTCCCGAATCGCCTTTTTCCCGGACTATACCCGAGAAGTGCAGCGGGCACGACAATCATTCGAATCACTCAAGAGACAACTGGCTCAACTGAATGTGAAATACGGCCTGCTCTTCCCGGCCCAACTAAAGATTTATCATAAAGGAACCACTGTTTACTTCAGTGACCCGCAAGAGGCATGGAAATGGGCGGAGGCCCACGTAGAAGGCGACTGGACAGCAAGGCCAAGGAGACCGAGAGGGAGACCCCGGCCGGGGCCTAGGCGAGCCTCCCCGAGGAGAAACCCAGGACGGGAAGGACAGGAAATCCTGGAGCCAGTGGCGGATCAAGAAGAACATTAAACGGAGTATGGCCCCTTTCTCCCGGGGCCTAGGAGATATGCTCTGACATGGGAGCGTGCACTTTTCGCACTCCTGAGCCCCACGCATAAACAGTCCACCATGGAAGATGTTGACATTGGCGCAAGGGAGGGAACTCTGGAGGAGGCTCTCACCCCCCCCTCCCCCCTTTTTTTTTCTTTTTCTCTTTCTTGTTTATCTAGACCCTGTCCAAGGGTCTGGCTTTTGAGCTGATACCTTAATTGAAGGCTCAGCTATGTTGGGGCGACAGGTACTTCGTGTTGGGGTGGAGTATAGGGTGGGGGGGAGTTGGGAATGTTCAAAGTTTTGTTTGTTATTTCAAGACTGTCATGTGTTCGTAGGTCATACGGGCCATTATCTCTGGCTGAAGGTGCTCTGTACTATTTTACGGAACACCCCCGCTCTTTTGACACAGGCAGACACCATGTCGCCTTCTTTTACTGATTGCTACACCCTTGATAGTCCCACCATGTGCACTAAGTATCCTCCGCACAGACTAACCGGACACCCATACGACACACTAAATCTCTGAAATTCCTTATTTGGAACGTGAATGGGATGGGGTCGGGAATCAAAAGGCGTCTTCTCAGGCGATTTCTAAACAGACACTCCCCTGATGTGGCCCTTCTGACAGAAACCCACCTGGCGGGATCAAACTGTGCCTTTTTTCAGAGGACTAACTACCAACTTGCCTTTCAGGCTGGGTATACAATGGGCTCCAGGGGCACCCTCGTTCTGATACACAAACGCATCCCATTTGTCCAGCAAATGGTTGAAAGGGATCGGAGGGGCCGATATGTGTTCGTCATGGGAACGATCTGGGGTCAGACGGTGGCTATCGCCTCAATCTACTCTCCACCTGGGCTGGGACAGGAGTTACTGGACGACCTTACTACCCTTATAGGGAAACACCACCCTGATATGCTCGTTCTGGGGGGAGACTTCAATGACACCATGAATGATAGTGTTGACCGTTCCCATCTCCGAAATCGCAACCCAAACACTCCCACTAGATTGGCTAATTTTACATCTGCTCTTGGGCTCCGAGATGTATGGAGGGAGTTACACCCGAATGCCAGGGAGTATTCCTTCCACTCCGGCGCTCACGGCTCCATGTCCAGACTGGATTACCTTTTTTTGCCGCATACCGACCTTTACAGGGCAATGTCCGCAGCTCTACTCCCCCGGGGTATCGCGGACCACTCACCTCTCTCAGTTGAACTGTGTATGCAGGGCCCCCTTCCCCCTAGAACGTGGAGACTTAACTACTACCTGGGGTCTACGGAGCTGATAGCTCGCCTAGAAGAGGTGTCTGCCGAATACTTTGAAATTAACGAAGAGTCGGTGGATAACCCCGTGATACTATGGGAGGCATATAAAACAGTGCTCAGGGGTGAGATTCTCTCCTGGACGACACATAAAAGAAACACCCGGCTTCGGGAAATACTAAAAGCCGAAGAAGAAGTGAGTAACTGGGAGACTAAGCATATCTCTGACCCTACGCCCGAGACCCATCGATCCCTCCAGCGTGCCCAAGAATGCCTTCGGAACAGAGCGATGGATGACGCTAAGCAGGCTCATTGGCAGGCTAGAGCGAGGGTATACGAACTAGGGGACAAGGCAGGTAAACTGCTCACCTGGCTACAGAGGAGGGACGAAGGACAACGCCATGTCCGGGAAATAGTTACGCCACAGGGCGACAGCTACCATTCAGACTCTGGGATCGCCGAGGCCTACGCAGAGTTTTACGCGGACCTGTACCGAGCCCCGACCTCACCACTAGACTCCTCCCTCCTAGATGCGGTAACGCTACCGACTCTCTCGGGACAACAGAGAGACCAACTGGACTCTGCCTTATCGGAGGCTGAGATTTCGGAGGCGCTGTCTCAGCTCCAATCAGGGAAGGCCCCGGGCCCAAATGGATTCCCTATCGAAACTTGGCAAAAGCTAGGAGCAGATAAAATGGCGGCTCCTCTACACAGATTGTTCCTTGCTGCCCGGGATCAGGGGACTCTTCCACCAGATCTTTGCAAGGCGACTATTGTAGTCATTCCCAAGCCTGGCAAACCTCCACATGAATGTGCCTCCTATAGGCCTATATCACTGATCAACGGGGAGGCTAAGATCCTCGCTAAGTTACTAGCGAATCGCTTACAGTTAGTTGCATCCACCCTGATCCACCCGGATCAATGTGGATTTATGCCGTGCAAATCGACTCGGATGAATCTACGCCGCCTCCATCTAGCGTTGGAAAGATCCCCGATCATAAACGAACCCTTGGCCCTGTTGGCAGTCGATTTTGAAAAGGCGTTTGATTCCATTCGTTGGGACTGCCTCTGGGAGGTCATGCGCCGTACGGGATTCGGAGAGGCCTTTCTGGGATGGGTGCAGTTACTTTATACTAATATCAAAGCTGAAGTGAAAGTAAACGGCTGGTCTTCCAGGTCTTTCCCCCTGGGTCGGGGTACACGACAGGGATGCCCACTGTCCCCTCTTTTATTCGCCCTTGCTATCGAGCCACTGGCTCTTTGGCTTCGCCAAAACACCGCCTGGAAAGGATTCAGATGGCCGGAGGGACACGAGGATCGTACGTCCCTGTACGCAGACGACCTCCTCGTATATCTGGGTGACCCACCAAGGTCTTCCCCCATTGTGACACAACTGCTTATCCGCTTTGGGGAACTTAGCGGACTTAGAATCAACTGGGAGAAATCAGTCTTCTTTCCGGTAAAGGGTGGAGACCAAGCAATTCCACAGGAGTGCCCATATCGGGTGGAACGACAGGGCTTTCGATACCTGGGAATATGGATATCGGGGGACTTAACAAGTTATATAGAACACAATCTCCGACCGATCACGGACCGCTTTATTATTGATGTCCGACACTGGAAACTCCTCCCCCTGACACTCATGGGAAGAGCAGCACTCTTTAAAATGATATCCCTTCCCAGATTCCTTTACGTTCTCCAGAATGCCCCACTTAGAATCCCTGATCTGGAGTTTCACCAGGTGGAGACACTTCTTAGAGATCTCATATGGGGGGGAGGCCAACCACGAATTGCGTTATCCACACTTCAGAGATCGATCTGGGAGGGAGGAATAGGAGTTCCCCGTCTACAAACGTACTACTGGGCAACACAACTGGTAGTGGTTAATGATCTTCTCCACGGAAACCGAGACTTGCCCCACATACGTGCTGAGATAGCCACCATGCAGAACACCGACCCGCTGGCCCTCCTTTATCAACCCCTCCCGAGAAACCCCCCACCCACAACCAAAACACACATGATTACGGTGTGGAGACAAGCACACAGATTCATTGGGTGGGGAAACAAAGTTACTACTGCACAACCCCTCTGGCAAAACTATAATCTCGCTGCGACTCAGAAGTTTGAGCCGTGGCCCAAATGGGTTAGGGCGGGGATTACTAGGGTTGGGAATGTACTCACGCAGGGAAGATTGACCTCATTTGACGACCTACAATTGCAATTCCAGATTCCACATACGGAACGATACCATTACATACGCCTGGCCCATGCCCTAAGTCCCTACCTAACAGATGCTACACAACTGCCAGACTATACCCCTATAGAGCGTAACATTCTCCCGGCGTACATTCCCACCAAATGCACTTCCATCCTCTATAATGCCATGTCCTCCTTTGCCACCCCTGAACTGAACGAGCTGAAGGCGAAATGGGAAGCGGATGTGGGAGAGATAGATCCAGAGGACTGGATACAAGTCCTCATGCACCCCCGAGAAATCGCTATTTCCTCTAGGCTTCGACTTGTGCAGTTGAAAATACTGCACCGGGTTTATTATCCTAGAACGCGCTTATATGGCTGGAACCGGGCCCCAAACCCGAACTGTTTGCGATGTGGGGAGGAGGAGGGAACCTTCATTCATATCTTGTGGACATGTCCCCGGATACAAACTTTTTGGAACGCATGTTGTAGGGAACTCTCTCGAGTTCTGAACCGAACCCTGCCACTGGACCCAAAGACTCTGCTCCTGGGTGTGCCTGGCGAGATGGAAGCTAATAAGTGGGAGATATTACTCCTACACACGGCGATGGGACTGATCAAGCGCAACATAGCGCAGAAATGGGGAGCCCCTGACTCCCCAACATTGGACCAATGGAAATTAGATATGGACAGATGCGCTATGATGGAGCATAGGATTTATTCAGCACGAGGTTGTCCCAACAAAGCCTTGAAAATATGGGACAGATGGGAAGAAGGAGCGACCTGAGAACCCCTCCCACAGCCTGTGCAATGTGCACTGGGTGTCTTGTTTTGTTTTGTTCTCTATTAGCATATGTATCTGTATTACATACTATTACACGTTTTGAGGAAGCCGTTCGACTTCTGATGCTATGGTACTACCTCCATTGATTCTGAATGACCATGACAGTCTTTAAGTTGATTTGTTTGCTTATTGCTTTATTGTGATTATTTTATTATGTTAAAAAACAATAAAATACTTTATAAAAAAAAAAAAGTAACGCTTGTAGAGGATGTTCTATGTAGTCACTGTATTTTAGCAACCCTTGCCTGTCCTGAGAAGTACATATGTCCTATATAATGAACCTGCCAAGCCAGAACATGTGGGTGTTTTATCAACATTTAAAAATGGATAACAGCCTTCTTAAACAGTGTATCTTTCAGGAAAAGTGTGTATGATGTGTTTGAACTTTGAACTTCTTTACATTACGGTATCTGCATGCAATACCTCCAAATCCATACAAGGAAAGAGATGCACCCCAGTGTTGTCACAACATTTCAAAACCCGTCTACAATGCAACACGAGCTAAAATACTAGAGCTAACCTTTGATAGACACCTTGTGTGTCGGAAGAAGAGATTAATTAAATAAAGCAAATTCAGTGTATTTTTCAAAGCCTTAGATTAAAAAATGCTATCCATCTTTCAACATTCACCCTAAAAGATAGGTAGCAGCATTCCTCAATTTCAAGTAAACATAATGTAGAATTTATTGCAATGAGAAACTTGTAAGGATCCAAAATGGGAGTCCTCTGTATTTCCCACCAGTAATTTTCATTCTTAATCAGAATTAAGACTAGGCATTTTCCCAAAACCATTAGGATACAGAAGCATTTGGATGGGGCAGTATTTGGCCTTGGACAATATGTCGGATACAAATAACCAATGGTATTGCTGTGTGGATTGCATAGAGGATATAACCTCAGGAAAATGGTTCAAAAAGGGAGCATCCACTCATATATGTTTAAGCCTCACAGTATACCGGTAAATATTGATGAATTTGCAGTAGTGGCAGGATGCGTACATGCCTTGAGAGACGGAACCTAGATAGAACTATCCAAGGACTTCTACCATTTCCGTATCAATCACAGGAATGTTTAGTGGATACAATGCTTCAGTTTGTCTAGTGAAATTGAGTTACTGCATATATCAGTGCTTGTTCCATCGACATGAATATGCCTCGAGTCTCTTGTTTCCTAAGGACACTGGGTTTATCACGCAGCTGGTTATAAATGCGAAATAACATTATGCATAAAAAAAGAATTTTGGACGGTATCTATTTCAATCCCCTCCGAGCTTTCAGGCGTACTTCGCTTTACATATATATTAACCTGCATGGGTTTCCCGGTGCATGGAGTGAGGACTGAATTTCCAAGTGTCCAATGAATTAGACAAAGAAGTTTCATTCTTAATTACACAACACTAGAGGACGTTTCAAAACGTAGGTTCTTTCACTTCCCATCTTAGATACCCTCCTCTTCTTCAGAATAAAAAGGGCACTATGTAATTGGTGAAACGTGTCTAGAATAGGGCAGGCACCGTGGTCTTGTGAGAAGGAGCAACGCAGCTTTAAGAATCAAGACTTTCCCTGCTCACTGTGGCATTCCTCAACCATTCAGAATTTGGACATCCATTTACTCGGAGAAAAAGCGCAGATCCTGCAATCCTGAACGACGAGCAGCAGGCTTGGCAAGTACTAGCTTTTTAAAGCAAGAGATGCAGACATGCGCCATACGCCAGCGATGTTCTCCACCTCCGGCGCACTGTGCTGCCCTCCTAGTGTGGACTCTGACAGACTTATTGCTCATTAGCAGGCAGTCACACGCGATGGGGCCATTGCCCACAGGCTAATTGTGTAATTTTCCACTGGATGATTTTGGTTTACACTTTACCTGTTCTTGGAAACCTAATCAAAGAGCGCTAGAAACAATTCCCCGGCTGTTGCTCGACTCATTAAACTGAAACCAATATAGCAACAAAGGGGCACAAAGGCAGAATCAATTTCTATAACAATAATAGACTTTGTAGGAGCTAGCAGAAAGTGACTTCTTATTCTGACCCTATGGCTCATCCATACTAATTATATAACGCCTTTAAATCTTGGAAACCCTATTAAGCGGTCAATGATAGCTGGGCGAATGGAGGAGAAACTCTAATGATTGCCAAATACTTTAGGATTGAGAAGAGGGTGGAATGGGTGCTGAGAAATAGCAAGGAAAAGGTGGGGGATTCCAAATATTCCCACCATTAGTAGAGCTTTCAGGCAAACTCCGAATTAAATGGGGGTGAGGGACAGGGGGAGGGTGGTAATAGCTACTCTACTATCACCCACAGAGCAGCCTTGCTGTGATCCGTGCCCCAGTAATATGCACTGCCTGCAGTTGATGAAAACACACATGCACCCAAACAATAGAAGTGCTGCAGTGCACCATTTCCAAAGTGGACCTCGGATGCTCAGTTGTAATTTTTGGTTGCGGCCTGCCCACTCTGCCCCCTCCCTCGTGCTCTGCGGTATGAATCTGGCATCCACGTATTGCAGTGTCTCTTCGGTAGCACCTTCGCCAGTCTGAGCATATGAAGGATAGCGGGACATAGCACAGTGAGTGCCATCAAGGAGCTCTCTGGAAAATCAGCCTGAGCAGCAGTGATCTAGAGCTGGCCTGCAAGGACTTCCTTGAGAATACACTAAAAAGGCTGGCGATTCTGCTCCAGGGGATGGGATTAAAACTGAAGTGCTCCATTTACTATCAGTAGTAGAAGAATGAGGAGTGGAAACCACCTACGCATCCCTCACACTTCTATAAACCAACAGTAATCTCCCTTAAAGGGGAAACAGCCACAGTCAATAGATATACCTCTGCCACCTTTTGTGGCCACCTCTTAAGTTGTTAATGTGATAGGGTGTCCAAACATCCCGGTTTTGCCGGGTCTGTCGTGGAATTGGACCCTCTGCTCACCCGAGATATTTTATTTAAAAACCAGATCCAGATTTTGGAGAAAGGAAGGGAACCACCGGTACAATCCCAGCTGGACTGCAGGGAGAGATTAAATCTTAAACATCAACAATTGAACATTGCATTTATAAGCCAAATAAACATAGTTTTGGTTTGGTAGTTTTGCACAAACCACTTAAGCCACATTTCTGCCACTCCACCCTTCACCCTCCCTCATGATGGCCTCGAACCCTTAACCTTTCAGTTAGCAGCCATATGCATTACATTATTATGCCACAGATAGTAGTTGGGAAATGGATAGACAGTAAGGTCTCAAATAGTAATGACAAAACAAGCTTATTTTTGCAATTTCTACCTTCAAATTAGAACTGCACATTGTATATCTGGGAGCAGTTCTGAAAATGGAAATTATTTACTGTGGATTCCACTAGCAACGGGAAGTGGGGGTTAAGGGGTGGAATGGTGGGAATTGGGTGGGTATGCCTTTTTTGGCATTATTTTTATTTTGAAAATCTGGTAAAGTAGCAAACCAAACAGCAGTAGTACAAGAGTACAAAATTAACAAGTGTCCAATCAAGGTTCAATAAAATATATAAAAACGTTTAAACACATCAAGGTTTAAATTACTTACCTGTAACTGCTGTTCTCCAGCATGGATGGGTCTGGCATGGATTCACATGCTCATGAATATTCCCTGTCGTCAGGCTGGGAATCCTCGGTAAAAGAAAAAACTGTTTCACTTTTAAAATGGTCTTTCTCCTCTGAACCAATCACTGTCCTCTGGGTCATACTGCCCTTATCCAATGACAGTCCCCTCCGTAAGCCCCGTCTCTGTAGCAATCTTCAGATTTGGTAAGCACTTAAAGTGGCAGTATGAGAAGGGTCAGATGGAGGGTTCACATGTAAATCCATGCCAGACCCATGCTGGAGAACAATAGTTACAAGTGAGTAACAAACCTTCTGCAGCATGGGGTTTGGCATGGATTTGCATGCTCATGAATAACGATTACACAACCACGGGAGGTGGCAAGGCTCAACAGAAGCAACTTACACTTACCCCTGGAACTAGCTGGCCGACTCTGGACTCCTCCCTGGATTCCCTGTCAATGCAGTAGAACTTTGTGAAGGTATGCAAGGTCCTCCACGTCGCAGCCCTGCAGATGTCGAGCAGGTGCACACCAGAAAGGAATGCCGTTGTTGCAGCGATCGCTCTGGTGGAGTGGGATCTTGGGCGGCCTGGCAGAGGCAGGTTAGCCAGCCGATGACAGTGCCTGATGCAGCCAGAGAGTGATACTGAGATGGAAGCCTTCGACAGCCCTTCCCACGATTCACATTTCCAAAGTTCACAAACAGTTGAGAAGTCTTCCTAAAACTCTTAGTGTGTGCCACGTAGAATTTCAAGGCACGAGCAACGTCCGGCGAATGTAAGGTCCTCTCTGTCGACAACAAAGGGTTCGGGAAGAAAACTGGCAACACCAAAGGCTTTTTGAGGTGGAATTCCAACAGGACCTTCACCATGGATGTAGGGTGCGTACGCAGCACCACCCTCAATTCATGGAAAGTCAGATACAGCTTCTTGCAAGACAGGTCCTGAATCTCACCCACTCGACTGGCTGGCTGAGGTGATGGCAACAAGGAACACCATCTTCCACGAGAGAAACTCGAGTGGGGCTTGATGCATAGGATCGAAAGGTGCCCACATGAGTCTTGTCAGGTCTACGTTGAGTTCCCATGCCAGGGCAAGTACCTTCATCGTTGGGAAAGATTGAAAAAGCCCCTTAAGAAATCCTTTGACGCGTCTGTGGGACCACGACGAGCATCTTCCAGGGGATCTGGTGTAGTGTGAGAAGACCCTCAGGTGTACCTTGATGGATGTGTGAGCCAGACCAGCTTTGGCCAAGGAAAGAAAGTTTGAAAGAAGCTCTGGGCCGTGATCCTCAGAGGGGTAATCTTCTGCACCCGGCACCATGTAGAAAAACGCTTCCACCTATGGCAGTAGCACTTTAGTGTCAAAACGACCTGGCTTTGGCGAGAACCTCCCTGCAGTCTGCTAGCAGCGCATAACCTCCAAACTCTAAGGCTGCAGGAGCCATGTCTTTAGGTTCAGAGATCCTGGGTTGTGATGGATTGCGCCTTTCTCACCTACCAGCAACTTGACTGGAGGAGTCACTGACAGGCTGAGTAGGCCCAGATACAAAAACGGCCTTGACCACGCCAGGGCAAGGAGTATAATCTTGCATTGACGCTAAGTTGATCAAACACTGCAGGGAAGGAAACGGGGTTGGGGAAGCATACAGAAACAGACCTTCCCACAGGAAGGAGCACGCATCCCCCATGCCTCAGGAGGATAGCTCAGGGGCAATGTGCTCACCTTGGAAGCAAGACATCACGGAGCTCCACAGGTTTGATCCCTGGGTCCACGCTTAGAAACCTCTGGGTATTAAGCGCATTATAAATAACCTATCATAGGATATCATGCTCCTCAGTTGGGGAATCTGCTGCCAAACATCTGGCATTTTTAGTTCGCTGCTGTGGCAGGAGCACAGTACCCTGCTGAGGGAGTCGGCAATGGTGTTCTTGATGCCTGCCAGGTGGAACGGGAAACATCCCTTGTCCGATGGCCCAATGCCACAAGCCTTAAGCTTCCTTGGAGAGTGCTGGGGATTGGTTGCCCCCTTGCTTCCTGATGTAAAACATGGTGGTAGTGTTGTCCGTGAAGATCCTCCCCACGATAGGAAAGACTTGAGGACCCAGAACACTGCCCATAGCTCCAGGATGTTTATGTGCAAAACCTTCTCCTCTGGAAGCCACAGACCTCTGGCGTGTAGTCATCCAGTGTGAGCTCCCCAACCTTACAGAGGAATTCGTAATGACAGTCTCCTGGTATGGAGGGGTTTGAAATACCATCCCCCTGGGTGAGGTTGGTGCGTACGCCCCACCAATCTATTGCCCGTCAGAACTCCTCATTGAGGGGGATCTTGTCTGCAAAATTCCCAGACACATGTATCCAACGTGCATCCAATAATTCCTGCAGGGGTCGCATTTGCAACCTGCAGAGACAGACGAGGGTGATGCAGGACGACATCATGCCTAGCAAAGACTTGATGGGCTGAACCGTGGCCATCTTCTCCAACGACAGTCGCTGTCCCTTCCCTTGGATGGCCGCTAACCTCTCCTCCAAGGGAGATGCCAGGCAAGCAACCGTGTTGAGTCTGGCGCCAAGGAACAGCACATTCTGCGATGGTGTTAAGCAGGTCTTTGGATAGTTTATGGAGAACCCCAGCTCCATCAGCAGTCGGGCAGTCTACTTCGTGGGCTCGTCGGCCATCGCCCAGAAGTAGGCACGTACCAGCCAATCATCCAGGTATGGGTCCATATGTATGCCCTGCAGACGCAGGTGGGCCGCTACCAGGGCCAGGCGTTTTATGAACTCCCTTAGGGTCAACTTCAAGCCAAATGGTAGGGCCTTAAACTGGTAGTGTTGCCTTGTACCACAAATTGTAGGATCTTCCGATGTTTCCTGTGGAGGGTGACAGAAGTATGCATTCTCTAGGTCAAACAATGTCAACAAATCCCTCATCCTCCAGTTGGCCGAGCATGTATTGCAACGTGACCATCCTGAATTTCTGGGATTTTAGGTATTTGTTCAGATGGCGCAGGTCCAGGATGGGTCTTCAATCCCCTGTCTTCTTTCTGACCAAATAGACTACGGAGCCCCAGAGCCATTGGGGAACGAGCTCCATCGCCCCTTTCTGTAACATGGCTCATACTTCTTCTAGGAGCGGAGGGATGTGCTGCTCCTGGCGTTGGTACCAGTGGAATACGAGGGCACCTGCACTGGAACTCCAAGCTGTGCCCCTGAGCGAGAGCATCCTGCACCCATCTGTCTGTGGTGATCTTCATTCACGTGCTGAGGAAACTCGTCAGCCAGCCTCCCAATAGGGTGCACGACTGGGGGCTCGACGTCTTGATCGGTTCAGGCTTGCTTGGGTGGCTGAGCCTTGGCCTATGGGTGACAGCGACACTGACCTGTACTACCATAGGCCTAGGAGCGACCCCTGTAGGCTTCCAGCATGGTGAATTGGAGAGGGTGCGTGTACAATGTCGAGTATCCCTTCAATGATCTGCTTCCCCCAGGAGGAGCCAACGGGTTGAAGAGCAATGCTATTGCAGTGTGCCAAGGGAATGCGCCGTCTCTGTGTCCGTCTTAATGGCTTGAAGGGATTTGTCGACTGACTTCCTGAACATGTTTTTGCTGTCGAAAGGCATGTCCAGAACGTTTGCATGAACGTCCTGATGAAAGTTTGTGGCCTTCAACCATCCCTGCTGAGGAAGGCAAACACTGTTTCCCATCTGTCGGAAGCCTGTGTCGGCAATGTCCACTGCCACCGTAATGGCATGGTCCGACGCCACCTCCCCTTCATGGAAGAGGGCAAGAGCCTCAGTTTTCTTGTCGTCGGGAAGGAATTCCAGGCTTGGGCCCAGCTTGTACCAGAGCTCCCAGTCGTATCAGGACAAGATGGCCAGAGCATTAGCCGCTTTGATCATGGATGCCGCTGTGTAGATGATTCTATGGCGACCATCTTCTCCTCCTCGTATGTTTTTGAGTGGCGGCTGACACCACCGTGTCTGGCAACATTTGTGACCTTAAGTACTTTGGTGCAGAGTCTGGCACCCTGTATTTCTTCCCCAACCCGTCTCGTTTGGTCCGCCCATGCATGGGTTTTTCATGAGGGTCATGCCTTCTTCCCAAATGTCATGCAAAAAGGTTACCGACATGATAGCCTATCTCTTGGACTCTACTCGCTGGTATAGGAAGCCATCCTTTCTGGTTTCCTCAGGCACCAGTTGGAACAGCTCGGAAGCCCTGGAGATCGAATGGAATGATCGTACCTAGTCTGGTCTAGTCTCTATGTGGAGCGTCCAGGTGCAGGGATTTGTTGTCCACAGGGGCCAAGTCCTTATCTTCGTCGGCTCCCGTGGCTGTGTCCGTACCAGTGTCCGTGTGTGTATCCGGATCCACTGATGTAGTCCGGTCCTGATGTGGAGGAGGCTGATGCAGTGGCATCGGGTGACACTTCCTCTTCTTACGTGGAGGCTGGTCTGGGGCATGCAGTACAACAGGTGCCAGTGTTGGAGGCAAGCTTTGCTGGATCTCTGTCACTAGGGTGTGGAGAGTTGACAGGATGCCCATGGATATGTCCCTCGGCAGGGGACTGAATAATCAAGTGCTAGGCCCTGCGCTGCCTTCCTCCCCGTCGACTGTATGGATGGACGCTTGGTCGTAATCTGTGGAGTAGATGTCAGCTGGCTGATTGTATGTAACCTTGGAGGGCTGCTTTGGGGCCTCCCCCCCCCCCCATTTTCCTACCGGAGGGCTTTGTACCGGGATATTAACCGGTGCCTTCCCCCCTAGAACTCCTCCAGGGGTGTCCGCAGCCTTCGTTGCTGCCTCTGCAGCTGTGTCACGGTTGGGAGGCAGGGACACTTTCTGCGCTGTAGTGACCACCCTTGCTGGGTTGGTACCTCCAGTCGTCGGAGAGGATGTCGACAAAGTGGTCGACAGGGTCTGTGGCTGCTGAGGCTGCTGTGAGTCCGTCTCTTACTCCGGCCTTTGTTTCTCTGACTTGTCCCGTAACCTGGCCAGGATGGAGGACTTCCTCTGAGGAGGAACGCATTGGCAGGCTGGCTGATGTGGACGGCAATTGCGTTCACGGACTATCCGACCTGGGACATGCATCAGCGGCAAACCCGGCGGAATTGGTCTTGCGTTCTTGGCCTTGTCTTAGACCACCATGGATGGGGCATCCTCAAAGGACTTAGAGCTCTCCTTTGAGGGCGACTGCTCCTCAGACAGGCCAGTCCTAGGTGAAGCATGACCCTGCCCAGAGGAGGGATCAGGGGCCTTGCTACACTTAAGCCATGCGGCCAGCCTGCTATACCGGTTTTTCTTTGTTTTCTTCGAGAAACTCAGGCATATCTCGCACCCATCCTCATTTTGGTCCGGATGCAAGCAGTACAGACACTTGATGCTTGTCCTCCATGCAGATGTTTCTTAGCCTGCATTGGGTGCAGGTTCTGAAGAGGGTTCTTCCCCACCTTTTTCTCCTCCGTCAAGGTTGGAGGATGTGTAGTAGGCCCAAGTCGGCCTTCCAGAAACTTTGATGAACAACGGCCCTTGAGGGGCGCGCAACTTCACAGACAATGGATCCCTGTTGCCGGCCAATGTAGATAGAAGCTAAAGGGCTCTGACGGAACAAAATAGAACGGACAGCGAAAAACTTGGAAAAACTTACAAAATAGCTTGAAGAGCAACTCGAGGACTCCCAACACTGAAGTGTGTGGTAAAAACCTTAAGATGGCTGACCGAGGCGGGGCTTCGGGAGAGGACCGTCATTCGATGGGACAGCAAGACCCAGAAGACAGCGATTGGTTTAGACGAGAAATAGTTTTAAAAGTGAAACTGTTTTTCTTTTTACCAAGGAATCCCAGCCTGACGACGGGGAATATACATGAGCATGTGAATCCATGCCAGACCCCATGCTGGAGAATATCCAGTAACTCTGCTATCAAATACCCACAATAACCGAACCCTATGGAAAGAACACAGAATATGCAGTAAGTATGTGATGCAAGTACTCTGGGTAATGTAGCTGGGGTGAAAGGGAATACATCTCAAACAATGTCAACAAAATGTATATGTCTTTGCGTAAAGGTTCGTAGCTTAATCTCCTGGGTCTCAAAACTGGATAAAGGAGGCTGGGATCTCGCAAGAGTACCCTTCACAATTATTGGTGGCATTGAATCGGGCTTCTCAACATTATGCGAGCGGGTCGAACCAGGATGAGGTGAGTCGGAGTGATCCAGATGGGATGTCGGCATCAAATTGAGTTAGAGATTAAACTCCATGCAGTTCGATGCAGCGTTTGAAGAAATGCAGTTCAATGGTATCGCCAGGGTCGGTTCAACGTCGAGCTCGGGTTGCCGACAAAGATGCTGGTGGTTCAAGGCGCAGCGAATCGAAGGCTCCTCCATTGGGAGCTTCTTGTTCGAGCTGGAGCAGGGGACGTGCTCAGCTGGTGGGATGCAGCAGTGAACTGGAATGAAATGCAGCAACATGAAGTTAAAAAAGCAGCACCATAGGTTCTGGTGGTTTGAAGGCATTCGGATGCGATTGGTGATGGAGCGATCGATGATGGTGCAACTGCGGTTTAACGCTGAAGAATGTAGGAAACCAGCTATTTTGCCATCTCTAATCCAATCCAGGGGCACAGGAAACAATGGATCCCCGTTCGGTTCACTCCCACCCGGGGAAGGCTAGCTAGCCGCTGCAGGTGTTTACCTCCAGTGAGGAGCCTGGATAGCAGTGCAGCTGGCAGAGAGGCAGGTTTTGCTCCAACAGCATTTCACCCCCAATGTGCCTTGGGGATGAGTAGGGGTCACAGCTTTCCTCTGCCTTTGATCTACTGTCTTTACCTATGGCAGAGGACTTTGGAGAGGGCTGCTCTCCCAATGAGGTCCAAAAAAGTGAATCAAAGTAAGAGTGAGAGACCCCTTCCTTATAAAAGGCAAAAGGTCACCCAGCGGTGGGTAAAAGTAAATCTGCTCTACGGGGTCCAATCCCCATTAACACAACAAATGACATTTGCCTTCCTGCATCATACTCAAAGTGCTTGTTGTGCATGAAGTCAGAAGACAGGAAGGAAAGAGAAGCCCACAGAAAACTAAGATGGATGAATCCTTCGTCCATTCCATTCTGCTCTGTCCTACTTTCTAATCCCGCTCCCTTCCTAAGCCTGTACTTCAAGGGCTATTTGGTAGACAACACCCTGGTGTGAGGCTGGCCTTCAAAGTGTGCCACAGTTGGTTTCTCAGGAGGCTCAGGCTGGGAAATAAACCAGTTGCGTGCTGGCCAACTGGGAAGAGATGTCATCCAAGCTCACAAAGGATCCAAGAGGCACAGTCTTCATGTCCATTTTCCTGGCTGAGCAGAGACAGGCAGTGAGACTAAAACAAACTCAAACCTTACATAGCTGGCCTAGGCTCAGTGTTGACATGTGTATACTACAAATCAGATGTGGCTTTAATAATTCTGTGAACTACCAGCCACAATGCCAAAACCCAGGTATGGCTTATGTTTCATAATTATTCTGCCACCAGGTAGTAGCGTATCAGAATTCTTATGGTTTTAAGGAAGAGGTGCAGATTTAAAATGCAGTTTTTGTCAGCAGTAACTTTTCTGTCGCCCAGCAGCCAAACAGTGCATCCGAGGCTTCTGAACCTGCTCTGTGCCACTGCCAATGCAGCAGGGCACAGGTGTACACTATGCTTTGGCATTGAGCTTTCAGGATAGGGGTCCGTTTAGCAAACAACACTAAAAGGGATTACCTGCACCATTTTAATATTAATACAAAAAGCTAGACTATCGATGGTAATCCTTCACAAGTACATCCAGGGCCTTGCCGCCCCCCGGGGGTATAGGTGTCCCCTCTCTCTCATTGCAGCATTTAGGCTGAAATGTACCCCTAAATCAGATATATCAGGAGTCCTGCACTACCCAGTGCAATGAATAGAGGGAACTCGTCACTTCCACATGGGAGAGCCCCTCCTCAACACCCTCCCTAAGGGTTGAGGCAAGTGAGACCTCACCAGAAGAGACTCCCCCTTGGGGAACAAGGACTCCTGTTTCTGTGAGGAACTCCAGAAACCAAGCCATACAATGGCAAATTTGGGACTGTCTCCCATATCCAATACTTCAAATTATCTAGACTTGAAGGAACAAGAGAAAAGACTAGCTTGCTCTTTAACTAAAACGTCTAGATCCACTGAGACGAGTGGATTTAAAGAGAAGTGGTCATTAACTCCACAGAGAAAAGAGAGGTTTGCATGGTGAAGCAGGGGAGGTCCCCTGGTAATGTTACGCTGTCTGGATGATAGGCCGTGAACAAGCATGGAGCCCATCAAGTCCAAAGTTGCTGGAAGCCAGCAACAGAGAAGCAAGCTGCATGGAGACCGAAGGAGACGAGACTCAACCCGAGTGGAGCAGGAGTAGTGGTGAGGCGTGACCATGAGATTACAGTGGTGGGTAGGCTGCCAGGGCAATGATGCAGATATCACCATGGGGAGGCCACTACAGCGGACAGGGTTCCCCAGTGAGGAATACCGAAGTTAGGAGAAAAGTGAACTATGGTGGAAAGGGAACTGAGGCAGAGACCATAAGAACGCCGAAACTCATCCCAGTACAGTGAGAAAGTCAATCTGACAAACTTGAACTGCCTGGGTGATGGAAAAATAAGCATAACACACCATAAAAGGGAAACAAATAGAGCTGAAAGAGAAAAGGAGTTGTTGCAAAACGTGAACTGTCTAAAGGGCAGAGAGAGATTAATAACTAATCCTAAAAGGGAGAGATAGAGAGAGCACTGTAAGAGAGCTTGAAACACACTTCAAAGAAAGTGAGAGGCTGGGAAGTCTTTATGATGAACAATTTACAGGAAAGTACATTATTATCGTGAAACAAAGGGACAATTAACCCGGTGTGTGAAGTGAATGTGTGGTATATAAGAATGACAGAAGACAATGAGCAGAAGGCCCAAGAAGCCTTCACGAGTAATAACTGTCAAGAGAATACAGAAGTAGCGAGAGGGGAAATATACAGACAAGAGAAATACAAATCTTAGACTTATTTTCAAGATTCGCCTAAGGAACCGACCAGATTCAAGGAGAGTCATTGCATCAAAGATAAAAAGCAGCAAGAGCCGTTGAGACAGTTGTATGAGCTAATACGAGGAGTCAGAAAAGACTATTTGAAAATTACGTATTGAGTTTAAAAGACTAAAAAAACAGTATAAGAAGCACCTGTCAGGAGAAGAGACACATTCTCATGCCTTAATGTGGTTCCACTTAGTGGTAGGGACAAATAGCATTCGTTTTTGGACAGTCTACTCGTTGGACAAACACTTTAGTTAGTAAAGTAGGTAGAGAATACCCCATAGTGATAAGGATAGTTAGGTTTTCACAATATCATTTAATAAACTCATTCTAAGGAAGACCTGCGAGAGTCTGCATCCTCCTACTGATTTGCCACAACAGGTATTTAGCACTCAGACTCCTCCGGGGGACCTCATTACTTCGAGTCAGCCCTGGATCATTATCGGCACCATCAGCTTTGAGGCCACAGTGCAGCTCTCCCATCCAATGACTGGGTAGTCCAACTGGATAACCGGGGGCATCCCTCGCGGCCAGTTTAGCCTTAAGATCCGCCTGCCCCAGCAGGATTTTCTCTCACCCCCATTTTTCCAATCTCAGAGAACACTTGAGGCAGCAAAGGCCTCCATGAGGTCTTCTTGTGGAAATGCCAGTCTTACTAATGAAAGGCTAGCCCTTTCAGTCTACACATGTATTCATTCGCCTGTAGCTTGGTATGATAATGCGTGGGCCTGGGCGTATGGAATATTGCTGTCTGCCCTTGATGTATTGATTCATCAATGTTATGGATTATGTATATTGCTATGATTATCTGTATCACGTTATGATCCATGTACAGTCTGGCGTGCTCAGGTCACCCCCTGCCCAGACTGCAGTGTGCATCTTACAAGTCCAGATAATCACCTCAATGTTCTTGCCCCTGTCATGAGGATTCGCTTTAAACCCAAAGCCAAGTGCAAATCTCGGTACGACTCAGACCTCGTCACCCTTAAACGCAAGTGCAAGGAGGCCGAGAGGAAATGGCGTGCTTCTGGTACATCCTCTGACAGACTGCCCTGCCGCCTGCTCCAAAGGTAATACCGGCTCTGTCCGCACCAAGAAGAGAGCCCACATCCAAGCCTGCATCTCTGCAGCATCTAACAACTCGGCTGAACTCTAAAATCTGCAAGGAGCTGGCCAATCCTGCTGCAGTCTCAACCTCTCCTGTCCCCTCCCAGGCCCTCTGCACAGCCCTGGCTTCTCATTTCATCTCTAAACATCAGGACAACCTGTCCTCTCTCTTCCTCTCCACCTCCTCCCTCTACCACCTGCTCTTCCTCTGGCCCTTCTTCGGCCACCTCTCCTCCCTTCTTCTCTGACTTTCCCCTGTTCTCCTCAGACAAGATTTCTAGACATGTCTGATCTATGAAGGTCTTCTCAAAACAGGTTCACCCCTGTTCCTCCAAAACCATCAAGGACCACATTGACACCCTGGCTCCTTCTCTGGCCGATTTCTGCAAACACTCTTTCGCCACTGGAGTCTCCCCCTCCCTGAATCACTCCCTTGTGCACCCTCTTCTTAAGAAACCCTTTGCTGACCCTTCCTGCCCAGCTAACTATCGTCCAATCTCCATTACTCCTTTCCTGGGCAAACTCCTGGAAAATCTGGCCATCTCCCAGCTTAATTTTCACACTGAATCTGTTGGTTGTCTCCATGACCATCAGTCTGGCTTCAGAGCTGCCAGAAGCACGGAAACTGCTCTCCTGCACATCCGTGAAGACCTGCTCTCCAACCTTGATTCCAACACCCCGTGTCCTCATCATACTTGATCTCTCTTCTGCCTTTGACACGGTCAACCATGCCATCCTGCTCAACCGTTTGTGATAACCTGGATATCACCGATCAGGCCCTGGCTTGGCTGACCTCCTTCCTCTCCGATCGACCCTCCGAGGTCCAACTTGGGTCCTTCCTTTCCTCTATGTCTATTTCTATCTATGGTGTTCCCCAAGGGTCTAACCACTCTCCCTGGCTGTTCAACCACTAGCTGGCACTTCTGGTCTATTAGGATCGTTGTCTGCCTTCCCTCTGTTTCCCCTCCATTGCCTCGCCGCGCCTTGAAACACTGGTCTATAGGCGCATTATAAATGCCATATAATACCATACCATAGTGTCTTCACCTCATTCCTTAGGGGCAGTAGCAGAGGATGAGAGATTCAAGTTGTGTCCTGTGGCAATAATAGATTGCATGAATGAAACTGCGACAGAAAGCCAGTAACCTTTATGTCCGGGTACGGAGAGCCACACTAGTATTTTACCAATAACTGACAATTTGTTATAGGCTTTTGAAAAATCAGTACTAGCAACTTAAGAGTGAAACCAAAAATGCAGCAAACCATCGCTTTCAAAATGAAGTCTTACATTTCTTTCCTCTTAGGGCTAACATAGAAAATGAAAGTAATGTAATGAGTTGCCAAAACAGCAAGCCAAGACTTCCTTGGATCATTCTTATGAGCTTTTTATTGCAGCAGTGTGGAGGTCATGAGTGAGTTCTTATCTGCTTTTTGGCACCAAAGGCTAAACTTGGAAAAGGAAGCACATTGATCACCCATCACTGGCGACAGATTTGGGTATTGTCTTATAAACAACAACCACCTAGAGGACTAAACAACCAAGGGTAAAATAGGCCACCACCACCACCCCTACTCCCACCACATGCGGTGTCCCACAAGGATCCTGCATATCGCCCCCACACTATATAACGTGTACACCAAACCCCTCTTTGACCTCTCAAATACTGTCGGCGCCTCACAACAACTATGCTTACTACACAGACCTCCTTATTCCCCTCACTTAGACACCCGCCGAATAAATGCCATCTACGAAATCATGCAATAATGGATGGCTGCACATAGCCTATGCCTCGATGAGAAAACTGAGCTCCTCATCACTGGCCGAGCCAAACATCATGAGGCATACAAATCCTTCTCCATCGACAGCCACTTGATAGCTGTTGCCTCCTCCGTCAAACCCTATGAGTTTACCTTGACACCTCGCTCTACATGACGCAGCACTTAGACCACAGTCTCCTCTTCAGGATACGCCACCAAACGTATCAATGCCATTAAACCGTTCCTCACCCCTCAGAACCGCCTCGATATTGCTGAGCCCTAATATGTTCCAAAATGGACTACTGCAATGCTACTCTGTGGCACATAGGGAAAGAACCTCCACAAAACTTCAAACCATCCAAAACAACGCACTCCAGTCGGCGTTGGATGTCAGCAAGCACGCCCACATCTCTGAGGCAAGCAAATCTGCCCACTGGCTACCCCTCAAAGACATAATTAAGTTCAGGATTCTCTCCATAACCGACTGATGCCTCGCTAACACGATGCACCCCTTTACTTGACTGACAATCATAAAAAACTCCTCCACAACACCGGTCAGGAATGCCTACATGCATTGTCTTACAACACCTCGATACAACAGCAAGAGATCAGGAGGGGGGCTAGCTCAGTCCGTGCCACTATGCTCTGGAACGACTTCCCTCCAGCTCTGTGTGGCAAACCCTACTACAGCACCTTCAGGAAAAAAACTCAAAACTTCTCTTCAACTGACACTGTTTTTACCTTTTTCTGCCTGTAACTAGCGCCTAGATGCCTATGGGCTTTGCACGCTCCTAATAAATGCACAAATAAATAAATTAGGGGTGGGGAGAATACGCAGGTATCGCAAACTCCCTCTGGGATTCATTATCTTGCCCTGGCTCTTCAACACTTATGAAAGACCACGGGCAGTACTAATCAAATCTTATACTACCAATTTGGAGCTCTATAGAACAAGCACAGCTTTCATCTCAGATTGCATCCAGTATTGGACCCGCAATAACTAACTCTGCATCCACAAGAAATGACCAATACTTTTGGGCTACCATCCACCATTAGTTTTATATTACCATAACCACATTCAGCAGGAATGCACCCATCATTCAAAACACCAGCAACCTAGGCATAGTTAATGCAGGGTCACAAAAAAAAGAACACTTCCAATTTAGTTTTCTGGAAATGCCCCAAACAATCTAACTAGCAGAAGCAAAGACAAGATGCCTTATTTTGTAACATTTGCAGTTGATGGATGAGGTATTTGGTCAGTCAGATGCATCTACTACCAGAAACCTCATGACAATCTAATGCTCGGAAATGCCCACGGTGGCTTTGATCGGAACACCACATTACCTGCGAGATGCTCCGCATCATCCAGAAGTGCATAGGAGACACTGGCCAAACATAATAAATTCCAAGTATCAACTAACGTGGCCTGCAGATGAACGGCCGTTCAACATCTCAGAGCCTCCTCAGAACCAAGGCTGTGTTGGAGCCAGAAACTGTGACGCTCTACTAACTGACATTAGAGTGTAACCCATCTTCTCAAATTGAAAAAGGAAACTAAAATCATGGCTGCTCTCTCAAACTAAGGGAAGTTCCACCCAAGTAACATCTAGCCCCTCACTCCGGCTATACAAAGGTCTCCAGAGTAGGGTCAGACTGTTGACTCCACTATATCCGTCTGTTCTTAGACCGAACTTTCCATTGCTAATGCCGAATGAACACATTATCAACTGTGCGAGGGTAGCATGCAGCTTCTGTGCAGACATTATTTGTATAGGTATTTTTTCTGAGCCTGTGTTTTTCCCTTTTTCTTTAAGCACCTTGAAGCAGCCTGCAATAATCAGTGCATTATAACAGATAAAACTAAAATACAAATGTAAGAAATTATGTATGGACATTAAAGCAAAGAGATCTTAACACTGAGCTCAAAAGTTCAGACATGTGTTGGATAATAATCGAATAATGATGCACCTATAAGCATTCAATGATTAAATAGCCGGACATATTTTAAAATGTCCTGTGACTGGGCTAGACATAATATTGTTATCACTACTATTATGGAAGCAACAATTCTGAGGAATTGTTGAATCAGGAGACGGCCAAGACCATGCAGCCTGAATGAACGGCCTACCTGATCTAACTTCACATTCTGTGTTTCTCTGCAAGTATCTGGTCCCTGAATCTAAGGAAAGACTCAATGTGTACATTGCACACTCTCAGAGATTCAAGCCCATCTCTTCAAGGAATGACATTCAATTACTTATGTTCCCATCAACTCCATTCTATCAGTATTCTTGGGGAGGTGAGCTGACATGCAGAGTCGTACAAGTGCTGTACAATCTCTGATCTCAAAACATATAGTCTTACTAGGATGCAAAGATCTACAAGGATCATATTTGACCATCTGAAAGCAGTTTTGCTAGTTCAAACCACTGCTACCTTCTGACTTGTCCTCAATCTAGGCTGTATCTTTAGTTTTTGGCTAATGTGAAGTAGTAGGAAAACTATTGATATGGATAGTGAACGATTGCAAATGCTTATGAATATCTATATTCATAAGCATACAATACCCCTGAAATTCAGCTTATGTCATAACCAGCTTAACTCTGTGTGCTCCCGTTGATGTCCCCCATGCCATTTTGTGTGTTAATGTGTATCCCTTCTCTTATATGTATGTGCACATGGGCTTTGCAACTGGAACGTGCAGAGTTAAGCTGCTCATGACTTTCCCACATCAGCTGAATTTCTACTCAAGATTTTTCCATGAATTTGAAAGGTTTTGTCACACCATAGTGTTTTTTTCAGGACACTAGTTGTACTTTTACTTTATGGGAAAATGAATGAGAGTAGGTGGAAAACACTGTATTTATGTTTTCTTAATAACTTTTTCATTTTCTACAAATCGTTCTCAAAATTCCCAGGTTAGTTTGGCTCTTTATAAACTGTTTGGTGCGCACAGCGAGTGCAGTTTCGTTTTGCGAGAAGAACCTCCTGACTGCTATTACAGCGCTACAGAAATACGCCATCTATGGTGTGGATTTCTTATTCTAAGCGAACACTGAATACTGACTTTTGCTACAAGTCACGTAGAACTGATTACCATGCCCCGTCATCGCCCACCGCCTACAAAACCAACTGGTCGCGTGCATTTGAAAGAGTGCATCAGCAAGTGCAGTTTCTTTTGTGAGAATTCACCTCCTAATGACTGGTGCGTGTCTGGCTGACCGTGTGGGACTCTGCCTGTAATGTAAGGACTACCTTTGAAACAGACCAGTTAAACTACTCTCTCCTCTACTATTGCAGCCATTAAAGAGCTTCAGCAATACGCCATCTATGGTGTGAATTTCTTATTTTATTCGAACACTGAATACTGGCTTTTGCTAAAAGTCACGTGGAACTGATTTCCATGCCCCTCCCCGCCCACCGCCTACAAAACAAACTGGTTGCACGCATTCGAACGAGTGCATCAGTGAGTGCAGTTTTCACAGGTGGCGGGTGAGACTATGTGGGCTGTTATTCACTGCTTCTACCATATTGTATCTTGATAACCTGTATTTATTGTAGCGTGTCTCCCCGTTTTAGAAAAGGAAACGCTAATAACCCTATATACAAACTGAACATGATTTACAGCTACAGAGTAAAGATGGGCATGCAGATAACCGAGCGGCGAACTCCAAAAAAGACGTTGAGTCGACCGCAATTAAAGAAGGCCGCCTGTAAACCGAGTTCGAATTCCCTCGCAACTCGTTCCCGAAAGCAATTAGACTATGTCTGATATACAAGACTTCTGCATAGCCTCATCGGGAAAAACGACTAATACCGATTTTGACCGAACGTAAAGTGTATCCCGTGAAAAGCCAACTAGCCGAAATACCTAAACAGGTGTTGATTGATCTCACTGATGCAGTAACGGTAGAAACAGCATGTTTTTTTTTTCAAATCACCATCAAAGGCCATTCTAGTTCCCACAATATTAAAGCTCCTCAACCTATATCTCTTAAACAGGGCAAATTCACTCCCTGCCCTATAATTATTCAAACCACTCATCCACTTTCGTGCAAAATGCCACTGATGCAGCACCCTCTCTGCACTCTAGTGCAGCAAGGTGGACACAATTTCTCAAGTATTGACTTATGACAAAACTGAATCATGTGACCAGCAAATACATCAACTAAGTATTGCTGGAGAAAGTGAAGAGCCCAATGATTCAGTAATTACCAAGATTAGATCTGAGGGGCAACCAAATCAATCCGCTTCTATTAACATGCACCCCCCCACGCACCTTTGCCCCTTTCTATTCTTTCTCAATCACCCAACATGTTTTCTACATCATCTTCCTCATCCTCTCCCCTTTCCATTTCTTTTGCGAATCCAACACCACGCAGAACCTCTATTCCCAAATATACATCTTGTCCTCCCCTATTAGAAACAACCCTAGGAGCCATGAGCACAGCTTTAGTTACACGGATAAATCCTTCGAAATTCTAGATGGAAAGGTAGCGAGAAAAAACTAAATGCTGCTGACTTTATTAAATCTTTGTCAAACACAGGAAAATGACAGTGTTGTCAAGAAGCATTTACCAAGTGGCGACTTCAAAGTGAGATATGGTGCAAACAAAAGATGCTTCACCCTACCAAACAATACACGAAATGAAAATTAGTGAAGCCCTCAACATTTTAGAAGGTGAAACCTTAGGCTCCCACCCCTCTACACTAATTAACTCAGGTCTGCTAAAATCAGCCGTAATAGAAAATCCAAATTTGCCACTGGGGACTGAGTACTCCATCTCTAGCCCCACTATTATGGCCAGGACTACTCCGACACACGATCTGACTGTAGAAATGGTCCCCAATAGTGACAAGGTCTCTCGCAAAATCACTCCCCTTGCAAAAAACACTGCAAAAAAAATAAAAATAAAAACCAAAAAATGCCACCAGAATCTACTCAAAAGTGCTCTCAGAAATGTATTCAATCCCTTTCTGCACTAGACAAGCAATCCGACCAATCTAAAAACCTAATCACTAAAAAATATGTAAAAATTGATAAGATCAGACGAGCGTACAACAAGGAAGAATTGTTCACCTCGCAGAGGCGGCTTTCAGAGCCTCAACATGAACCACTTAATGATATTATCCGATCTAATCCAAGAAGTAGAATACATAAGCACACTGAGCAAGGAAAGCGACAAGCTTGCTGTCGATGAAATTGCATTAAATAAAAATACACCAACAGAGCCTAGCCACAAGATCAAGTCTAACAAGACATTTAGTAGGCCGGATTCAACTTCTCACATTGGAGCAAAGAAGAAATGAAGATGCTAGAATCATTGGCCCGTTAGCCGTGCAAAGAGATCTAGAAAAAACGGCCCCCACTGTGAACGATTGCCCTAATGATACGATGTGCCACAATTGGAATAAGCAAGCATCCAACAAACGTAACATCTCCGACACATCACTAAACCCTATTTTGATGAAGCATGCCCAACCAGGGGCTGTATCTAAAACAGAACACTCTACTGCTTCAATGGAGAGGTGGTCAATGTCAGATAGATCCAGCATACTGAATATCTTTGGAGACATTCCAGCATAGCAGCAGCGTCGGGATGGCATGAGCCTATCCCACACTACCGGCGAAACATCAGCAGTTTGGCTTCCATCCCTGGAAGCAACTACAAAGGCTGCAATCCTCCGTGCACATGTGCACCATCAGCAGCCTGCCCAACCAGCAAGAAATACTGCACATACCGAAGCTGAAGCGCGAGTACGTGCCCACTGCAAATAAACCAGCTGATTGCTGTGTTTCCCCACGAGGACCGTTTCCTAAAATGGCCGCCACTTAAATTTGTTTATAGGTTGCCAAGCACCAGTTGTTTCTCTGCTCCGTTACATCTCCATTGGCCCAGCGAATCCACATAACCCGGAGAGTGTCACCGGAAGGCAAAGCCAGCCATCCTATTCCAAGGCCATCCTCTGTAAGGCCATCCTCTGTAAGGCCCAGAAGCTGTCTGTGCCTGTCCGGGGCGGGCCGCTGGCGTGGAACCCCAAGCAAGCCGCACAGAGTAAGTACGCACCTGCACCCCCTCTCTGATTCCCTTTGGTCCCCCTCGCATTAAAACGCCACTTAGGAGTTACGAGCTACGCAACAACCGAGAGAACTACCGCTACCCTTTATTCAAACATCCACAGACCTAACCACGTGCTGGTCCTCCCCTCCGATTACACTCAGTCACCCAGAGTGCGACTCGCAAGATACCGTCACACTGCTAGACTATGAACGTTCAGTGGCCCAAGATCCGCTCCTGAACACCAGCAAACGAAGAACTCTCACACCAATCGTTCCAAATTGTGTGCTCCACCTTCAATCGCACTCAACAGCATAAACCAACAATATTAGCTGCGCATGCCTCGACCCGCATACCCCCTACCCTCACCCACAGTAAAGATGCTTTTGTAATTCTGTGCTGCCGTCCTTAACCAGACTGCTAATTGCTCTCTGAGATGGCACGCTGAATGGCAATAAACACGGCCCCTTGCCCACAACTAGCCAGTGTGCATGTAAAACTATAAATGTCCCCCCGCTAACTGTGCCGACAAATTTGTTTAATTTACCTCTGTGCACTGCTCTAACCTACTACTGGATTGTGTTATTTAGCCCATTTGAATCGCCATACCGTTCTCCCTCCGTTCTCCATCTGATTGTGTATATATTCCCATTCACATTCTCACTGCGCACTGATTGTGTGCATATTGCCTCTGTGTATTTGTGTATTTGTGTGTTTGTGCCTTGCGCACCATTTCCCGTTTGCAACTTGAATACACCTATACTGCCCATTCTGCACTGTGCCTACTCTGCCCTTGAAAGCGTGTGCTCTGTGCAATGTTTGACGCGATCAAACAGAGGTAAACTGCCTAGCTGAACTGCCATACTATGCTTCACTCGACATCTGATTGCGTACATATTGCCACTGTGCACTCTCAACTGCGCTCTGCCTGTGTGCATACTGCTACTATGTATTTGCGCCCTGATTATGTGCTCATTGCCATTATGTACTCGGGCCTTGTGCATCTGTGTATTTATGCCCGTGCACTGTTCCGGTTTGTAACTTGTAGGTGTGTGCCTAAATTACCTTTACTCCACTGTTCCTACCTGCCTCTGTTCGCGTCCAATCCTGCCCTTTGAAACCTTGTGCTCTATGTAATGCCTGCCACCAGATTGTGTCATACGGCCTAGTTGAACTGCCTCACGGGTCTCACTTGACATCTGACTTTGCTCATATTGGCCGGGACACTTGACTTTGTTCATGGTGCGCATCAGCCACTCTCCTAGTACTCGCTGTTGCTATATACCACCGCCTGCTAAACATGTTAAACCAAAGCAGTACCAACTGTATGATGGTTGCCACCATACTCCTCTCTACTAGTACCTCTGAATACTAACTGGTGGATACCTCCACTTGAGGCTGAACAAGTCTCACCTAGCCCGCCAAATATGGCAACTAACATCCCTAGCACTGTCCATCCTAAATACCTTTGTGCTACAGGTCCAGGAGCCTATGCCACTCTCCCATCTACCACTAATGACAGAAACCTCAAACTCTGCGCTAGACTTACCAAACTACACGAACCACTCACGAGATCACTACCACCGATGAATGAGAAAACAAATTGCCATGTCAGTGTGAAGCTCAATAATCCTAACCGGCCTACTTCCTCATCTGCTTTTTGTGCCAATGCCATTCAGATTACGACACATAAACCCAAGCTAATTGTCCCCAACCTACCTACTCCTTTCCAGGTCATAGCTAAAACTGAGACACACTCCCTTAAAAAGGAGCACTCCTAAATGCGAGATCTCTCGTTGCCCATGCTATGGACATCGCCGACCTAACATCAGAAGGTAACTTTGACTTCCTTGCTATAACGGAGTCCTGGCTACACAATGCTGCAGGACCCTCGCTTATGTTAGCCATCCCAGATGGATACACGATATCCAGGCAAGACAGAGATGGAACCCGAGGTGGATGAATCGCCATTATTTCCAGAGCGAGCCTATCACTGAGACTAGCCCCCCCCCCCACAAACTATGCAATCATGTGAAATCCTCTCTTCCAAACTCTCTCTAAATAACTCCCAGTCAACTACTATCCATCTAATCTACAGATGGATAGTAGTTGACTGGGAGTCAACTCCCAGTCCTCTTGCGACATTTGAGGAGGATATGCACAGCATACTAGCCGACAACCTCAAAACGACCACGCAACTACTACTAATAGGTGACTTTAATTGTGCTTCAACGATCCAGCAGACAAGCATGCCTCTGAAATAGCCAATATCCTTACTGCACTAGGACTGTCACAAAAAGTTAACAAACCCACCCATATTAAAGGGAGAACCCTAGACTGTGTAGCCGATCATAATTGCACGGCCACTATTACATCCATCATGCCACAACTGTGGACAGACCACTCACTTGTGTCTTTCACATTATCTACTACCAGACCTCACATATGGCCCCTCAAACGGCACCACCCTCCCTAACTAGAAATAAAAAGAATATCACAGTGGATAAAGTGATCCCTGCCATTCTCCCTACTCTAAACTCACTGTCTGATAACCTAGACCCTAGCACATTGGTCCATGAATTTAATAAAATTATGCCAACTACATTGGATAAGATTGCCACACTTAAACTGAGAGCAAGCAAACCTAAAGCCCATCTAAACAAGTGGTTCACTTCACAATTACAGGACTTACGCCTCCTAAAAAGGAAGTGTGAAACTACCTGGAGATTATGCCCTTCCAATGAGAATAAAGCCAAGCTAAGTACTATCTCCATGCATTACAAAAATGAAGTCTGCCTGGCAAAACGGAACTCTTATAACGAACGTATTGTCAGATACAACTCAAGTATGAAGGAACTATTCACCATATCTGACATCTGAATCAAAAATAAGACCTGGTGCTCAGATATTCAACATGCGCTAGCCAATAAAATAAACACACTCCAAAATAAAATAAATCTAAAAAAAGATACTCTGATTTTACAGCATCCATCTAATACCCCTCCGCCCAGCAATATACCTACAGCCCAGACCACTAGATTCCGCTTTACCTAAACCTCTATTTTAGAGGTAGAGAAAATCATCTTATCTCTCAAACCATCTAATTGCACAGATTATAAAAGATGCTGCTAGAGAGCTATAACCATTTATCTCCAAATTGATCAATGCTTCCTTCTCCTCTGGCACCATTCCTTCCAACCTAAAACAATCATGGGTACTCCCACTCCTCAAGAATACCTTGAACCGCGTAAGCTCCTAGGAACTAGACAATCTGGCTTCCGCCCATTACATGGGACGGAAACTGCCTTGATTGACTTAAAAACACAGGTTGATGAGCTGAGAGATAAAGGTAAGACAGCCCTTCTATTGCTAGATCTCAGCTGCATTTGACCTAGTGAATCATAAGGTCCTATTCAGACACTTGGACTCAGCAGCTCACTTTTCTACAGAGGCTATCAGATGGATAGAATCATTCCTGAGCGAGAGAACCATGAGAGTGTTTTCCCCATCGGCAGTGGTGGACCCTATCCTCATCTTGTGCGGTGTACCACAGGGCTCTTGTGCCTCCCCTATTCTATACAATAAATTCACCAAACCTTTGTTCGATGATCTGGACCTTCTGGGTATCACCTACACTAACTATGCAGATGATACACAAATTCTCCTCCCTCTTTCTGGGGATCATAGCAAGGACCTGGCATTGGTGAAAAGGGTATATCTCATCATCCAGGCATGGATAGCCACCCACGGTCTATGCCTGAATGATAGGACAGAGCTGATAATCCTGGGTACCCACTCTAACCTCAACAAAGTAGGCCATGAATACTCTTCATTCACTATTGATGGAAACATCATTAGGGTAACTAAGGAGGTTAAAACCCTTGGCTTCTACCTTGACTCGACTATGTCCTTTGACAAACAAGTAAACTCCTTGGCCTCTACCACTGCTTACACTTGTAAGCTCATCAGAGCTGGTTAGCCATTCCTCTCAAATGATAGCTGCATGATCTTGGCTAGACCATTGATGCTCTCTAGGCTAGATTATTGCAATGCTCTTTACAGCGGTGCTAACAAAGCTATTATCTAGAGGTTACAAACTCTTCAAAATAACACCTTAATAGCTGCATTAGGCATAAATAAAAGAACACATCTCCTCTACCAGATGCCAACACAAATGGCTCTCTACCCACAATAAAATACTGCTAAAAATGGTCTCCCTAACCTATAAAGCATTAAATAATGCTGCCCCCAGTACCTAGTAGACAGAATAAACAGAAGAACATCTATCAGACCGACAAGAGCCGGTAATGCCACTGCCTTGTGGTACCGAGATTTAGACTTACCAAGATTGGCGGTAACAGCTTTCCCATGAAGGCTCCCAAACTTTGGAACTCCCTGCCCCACAAGTTTAGAGTAAACCAACCATGTCTACACCTCAGAAATTATATCAACTTGCACAACTCTACCGACCATTAGCTACACTATCGCAAAAGCCCCATGTAGGCTGCCTTAGTCCATCTTCGTAATCCAGTGAAATGTGGAACCTAACTTGTTTATAACCTGTACATTTGTATCCATACTGCTTTTGTAATTTTACCTGTAAATCTATTTTGTCATACTGTGAACTATTTTGTAACCCTGTAAGCGTTGCACCTCCGTACTGTTGGGCCCTGTTACCTTTGGGTTTGGTGCGCATTGGAAATAAATAAACAAAAATTCAAGTCTTAGAAGACTTGACTTCCTCAGATATCTCCCAAGTGCTGTTTCTTAATGAACAGGATCTCACGTAAACCAGAATATGGATTAAATCTGGAATAGTCCTAAACACCATCTGGCAAGCAAATTCAGCTCTGTTCAATGTGGGCATCTTATTAAAGCAGGATCATCTTTGAGGAGGAGGGGGGGGGCCTATAAAACATATACATGCCCCCCCACGAAATTTAATCAGAACTGATAATCAATTTTAATTATAGTGCCCATGATGACATTTGCGGAAATAAGTGACAGAGACTCCATATGGCAAGCCAGACACCCACAAGATCCAATACTTGAATGCGATGCATAACAATCCACACTGACCCCTACTAATCTCACCCTGTGTAAACTGGCGAGTTGCAATACAAGAGGGTTTAAGCACTTATTGATCACCAAGCATAACCCTCTCATTGAGTTCGATACAATCCTGTTGCAAGAAACGTGGCTGAGTACACCCCCAGTCTGGCATGGACATACTTTGACCTTGTTGCCTGCGAAAACTGCTGCCCGAGAAAGACATGCGCAGGCTTAATGGTGGCATTGAAAACAGACAGTGGTCCGACAGTAGAACCCTGGGCTGCTCCGAGCTTTTACATGCAATTGGCTAGAGTTAAGGCATCAGTGACCACTGTTGCAATTTTAAACTTGTACTGGAATCATGATGGCACACTGGAATCTCCCATCCTCTGATATTTGGGGCAAATGCTACAACTAATTGCCAAAAGATAATAGCGTCACTTTACTAATTATAGCGGGTGACTTGCATTTACATTGTTTTGAAGGTGTGAAAATTATAAACCAACAACTGCAATCGACTGTGGTTACAGTTGATAGAGGAGCGTCAATTCATAATGCTCAATGGTACACTCAAAGGAGACATTCCTCCCAAGCCTACGTAGAGGAGGGGAGATCAGGTGGCCATCATTGATTACATCTTTGTGCAACATGGGATGCTCAACCTCATTCAGGATTTTCAGATCATTTGGTAGGTACACAGTGACCATGAGGACTTGGGTATGGCCCAATGAAGTACTAGATACCGAATGTTATACTCCTTGTGCTTGAATTAATGAGTGCCCAGTATCGTTTTTGATGGACGGCCGACCAGGTAGTGAGTCTCGAACACTGACTGAATGCCGATTCAAAAACTTTAAGTCATGACATCTTGAAATCTATGCAACTAATTATTGTGCACCCCTCTATCAATCGTTAACCATTATTCAATCACAAACACACATTTTATCAAGAAGTTTCTGTGAAAAAAGTAGACTGCAAAGAAATATCAGACTGACAAACAGTAAAACCCTGAGTGGGAAGATTCAAATTATGCATAACCTTAAAATGAAATGTAAAAATTGGTTAAAATTTTATCGAGCATTTACCTGCCAAAAAGAATCAGAACAAATTCTCACAACAATGGCCACTAAAAATAGTGCACAGATATGGAGATTGCTTAATGCAGCAAATCAGACAACTTAATCTCCATATAAAAATGTATTCTATCCCTAAAACACCTGTGTCAGCCACTTTTTGAATCTATATGCTGATCATGAAAATACTATCCTCGAGAAACTAACCCAATGGGCTACTAAAGACACTGATATTTGATAAAGATGACATACACTTTCAGACATTTAAATTAAGAACCTTGCGTGCCCCAGGCCCCGGTGCTCTCACTAATGCGAAAGGATCATCCTGAAGAGTGTACCTCTGTCTAATTCCAACAACCTGTTTAAAGATGGCAGAGAACAAATTCCACCAAAATGGAAAAAAAATCAGTAATAGTACCCATATTCAAAAAGGGGGATCGGGAACAACCCCAAAATTACCGTCTGATCGGCCTATTGGGTATCCCGGGAAAAATATTTGCCAGACTGCTGCTAAAAGACTTCTCTACCTGGGTCAAAGTGGCTACTTGGTATGCATCAGAAAGGTTTCATTCCGGGTGTAGGAACTGCAGTCAAAGTATTCACACTATGGGCCATCAAGAGACAGGGGATACAAAACAAACAACCAACACACATGGCCCTTGTAGACTTCAAAGCCGCCTTTGATTCTGTATCCAGACCTCTACTATTTGCAAAAATGACAAGAGCGAAGTGACCCCACATTTATGTGATTTTATCTTGAAACTACACATGAACACCACTGTTCAAATAAGACTCTCAATAGATGGTAATCTATCAGAGGCGATTCCAATTTACCATGGGTTAAAGCAGGGGCGCATACTTGCATCTTCCTTATTCCATTTATTTATGCATGCCATTGGACATTACTTAGAATCAGTTGTGTTCGACCCTCCAAAAGTTGTCCCCAAGACCTTATCGTGGATACTGTACGCTGATGATTTGATTTTACTATTTAAAACCCCATAGGCCTACAAAATCTCTTGTCAGCATTAGAACTATATGTCACCACAAACCAATTGTCAATCAACCTAAACAAGACCAAAATGTTGGTGCGTGGAACGAAACAGATCAGGAAATGTAACTATAAGTGGCACCTACATGGCACCAAAGTCGAATGAGGGAATGAATACTGTTACCTTGGCTGATTACCCAGCTGATTATCTGTACATCTTGGGGAAAAATAAGAAAAAACAAATATGGCTGCCGTAATTCATAGGAAGTACAGATAATTCACTCTAGAACCAATTTTATACAAACAAAAAGTGGTACCATCTTCGACATATAGTTCAGAAACCAGGGCATATCAAGACATGAACATTTTGGTACAACTGGAAGGAACATTTTGGAAACAAGTTCTGTCCCTTCCAAAAAGCCAACCAATGAGCATTATTAGACATGAATTGGGCTTACCATCTCGAAATGCAGTTTGCACATGGAAAATGCTTCATTTAAATAAAGAATTGCTATCAGATAAAGTATATGGATCAATGCTATCAACATTATCCATCTATTTTAAAACGACTGTCCTGAAAGACATGATCCCATTGCAAGAACATATTGCTGACTCTATGCTGCAAGCAGGAATTTCGTCAGAATTGTTGCCAACACATCCAAATTGTGCAAAGAAAAACTATGGCTGCACGACTGGATTTCCATGCGTCAACAGTGCCTGAGATATAAAAAATATAATGGGGCAGATTATTCCATAAAGTTCTACACCAAACCGAACCATACTTAAATATCCAAGCCCTAAATAGATAATGATGTTTCTAAGGTTGAGAGTCAATCTGTAGCCTACAAGAAAAAAAGTAAGAACAAAAACAAGTTAACTACTTAGAGCATGCAAATTCTGTAAGAACACTTTTGAGCTGGAAACTCTTAAACATCTACTCATTTGTTGCCCTGAGCTACCCTCTAAGAGGAAACGATGTTTTCAACATTTATATCTGGACTTGCAACTCATGTCATGTGACATGCTGTGGACTAGTATCATTAATGGAAAACGGAATTCTGTAATTTTTGCCACAATGCATTTTCTAGACTCACTAAGCCTTGATGAGAATGTTTAATACCTAGCTGTTAATGGGACCATGGGTATAGATGCATTGACAAGTGTTTTAAAATGGTTTACACTCATTTTAATACTATATTGCAAATTTACAAATCCATTTTAGCAATAATTATATATTTTAATCTTGAGAAGTATGGAATGGTTTTAACAACAATTAATGAGAAACATTTCTATTTTCCTTGTACTATGTATCAAATACATATATTTGTTTCCAAACTTCTTTTTATTGGTTTTCTACAAGCAAACAGGCATTACGGCATTTTATCACATGCGCCGAAAACAGCGCTCAGTTGCTTGTTATTACAAAAGACAATAAGCATGAACAAAAACAACAAGATTGTAAAGTCTCAGTGGGGACGGCGGGGGGGGAGGTGGAGCGAGGGGAGACAATGGGTTGTATATCAGGAGTCAGATCCAGCGAACGCTTTTTGGACTGCAGGAGTACATCGGGAGCGGTATGGACCTGCATGGACCTAATAAGTCTTCATTAGTTTGTATGTGCTCTAGCTAGCGTGAGAGTCGGGGGGGAGGGGGGGGCAGAGGTAATTCCGGGCCGTTATGTCTTTACCGCTGGCTTACCTTGTCTGTGGCTTGTGTCCTGTAATTCCGGCCTTCTCTTTAATCATATTTGTCCATCCATCGGAGGGAGGGAGGCTGTCGGGCCAGGCCTGGGTATTTCTGTGTGTAGTCCAGGAATGGGGCCCAGGTTAGGTAAAATGCGTCTCTGTTCCCAAACCGGAGGGCTGCTATTTTCTCGGCTGCTATTATGTCCCAACACTTTATCCACCACATCTGTACTGCCGGACCCTCTGGGTTCTTCCAGAGCCTGGCTATTGAGATTTTCGCTGCCGTCAGTAGGTGGACGCATAGTTCTGCTCTGTGGCCCGACAGAGTGAATTGGCCCTCGCTGCTTGCTCCCAGAAGGACGATACCAGGATCCCATGGGATTGTGAGGCCCGTGATTGTGTTGACTTGGTCTAACACTGCTTTCCAGAATTCGGTAGGCCTGGGGCATGTCCATAGTAGGTGGTAAAGTGCACCTTTGTCCGGGCACTCTCACACAGCGGGGGAATCGTGGGGTTACATTTATGGAGCGTCTCTGGAGTTCGATACCACCTATATCATACTTTGAATGCCCCCTCCTTGTTAGTTACGCATTTGGAACTTCTGTGCGCTCTAGTCCAGATGTGATCCCATTCCTCCAGTTCAATGGGCCTCCCTAAGTCTTTCTCCCATCTGAGCATGTATGGTTCTTTGCAGGTTGGGTCAGTTCTGTCAGGGATCTTGTAGAGGGTTGAGGGGTTCGCTCCACGGCTGTCAGGTCTCTGCTTCCGAAGGTTTTTCATGATACTGCTTGAGAGCCAGTGTCTAAGCTGTGAATATCCGAACCTCTCTGCTTCAGGAATTTTGAATTTCACTTTGCAGGCTTCGAAAGTCCAGAGATTTTCCATCTTCAAAGAAGTCTTGCACTTTCTCTAGTCTGCTTTTCCATTTCTGAAAATTATTGGGGTTAGTGCCCGGAGAGAATTCAGGGTTCATCCAGATCTGTGTGAGTTGGCCTATTATGCTTCGGCTCTTCCACCGTTGTGCCGCTTTCCTCCAGTTTGTCACTGTGTTTTCGGTCGCTGACAGGGGCTGCGTGCCAGCTCAGTCGCTGGGTTTTTTCATATGTGGCAGTGAGACTATCGGGACTGGGCTCAAGGGCTTCTCCAGCTCCAGCCAACGGGGTTTCGGGATAGCGCCAGACCAGGTGAAGGCCTGTGAGAGCTGTGTTGCCAGGATATATCTCTCAACGTCTGGTACTCCTAGGCCTCCCACCGCCCGTCCTCCGAGCATGAACTTCATAGGAATTTGTGGCCGTTTTCCTTCCCATATATATTTCATGATGCTCCTCTGCAACTTCTGCACCACTTGTTTCGGAATGGTGGTGGGCAAGGCTGAGCATTGATCTAGCAATCTGGGAATTAAGTTCATCTTTAGAGCCATGATTCTCCCAAACCAGGAGATTTCCTGTTTTTGCCAGCGAATTAGGTCACTTTTGGGTTCTTTGAGGAGTGGCGGGAAGTTTGCTTTATATATTTTATTGTGTGTGACTGGTAGCTGGACCCCTAAATAGGACAATTGCCTTTTCGCCCAAGGAATTAGGTAGTCCTTTTCCAGCGCTATTGTCAGTGTTCGAGGGAGGTTGATACTCAATGCTGTGGATTTGGAGAGATTGACCTGGAATCCTGATGCCTCCCCGAATTCCTTCAGTTCCGTCCACAGAGCTTTCATGGACTCCTTGGGTTGGGCCAGTGTTAAGAGGACGTCGTCGGCATATAGGGCTGCTTTATAGACTTGGCCTTTGCTTTCCAGGACCTGGATTGCGGTGTTGTGGCGAGTTCTATTCGCGAATGGCTCCATGAAGAGGGCGAAGATGAGGGGGGGGAAGGGGACATCCCTGCCTTGTACCTCTTGTTATTCTAATTATGTCGGATCTGGTCCCATTCATTCTGAGTCTGGTGGATGGGTGTTCATAATTGGCTAGTGTCCATTTTGTGAAGTTATGCCCGAATCCATAGTGCCTTAGCGTTTCTTGGATATAGCCCCAGTCTGGCATGTCAAAGGCTTTATGTGCATCGAGAGATAGGACCATCATTTCCAAGCCCTTCCTGTTGGCAGATTCGATGATATTTATGGTTCTCCTAATATTGTCGTGGGTACTACGGCCAGGGATGAATCTGGTCGGTCCGGGTTGATAATGACAGATAGAAGGGGCGCTAGCCTGTTCGCTAGAATTTTCGCAAATATTTTTGCGTCATTGTTCAATAGGGTAATGGGCCTGTAAGAGGCGCAGTGGCTTCGGTCCCTGCCAGGCTTCAGTATGAGCACAGTTAGAGACTCCTCCATGGAGGGGGTGGTGGTTTCCAATGATAACGAGTTGAACAGGGCCGCTAACTGGGGTGCGAGAATAGAGGAGAACTTCTTGTAGAATTGGGCCGTGAGCCAGTCTGGTCCTGGGGTCGAGTTTCTTAATGATGAGATGACCTCGCTCACCTCTTCCGCAGGGATAGGATCTTCTAGGGCATTCAGTTGAGGGTGCGGAGAGTTCGGCTCGACTCCTGCTAAATATTGAGACTGTGCAGATTTTGTCTTTGGGGGCCCTGCCATGATTCCTTTGTGATATGCTGTCATAATTTTAAGCTTCTCTGCGTTAGAGTGGCAAAGGGATCCTTGGCCATCCAGGAGAGATTGGATATAGTTTCTTGACTGCAGCTTTATGAACCAGCAGTCGGTTTGCTTTATTACTGTTCACATAGAGCACTAACCTACACCAAGCAATTTTACTGATTGGCTTGTCCGCTAGGTGCATTTCTAGAGTTCTTTTTGCTTTATGTAGTACGCGGCTCGCTTTCTTGTTGTGGCCTTGTTTGAGGATGTGTTCCGCCTCTGCTACCTCCGCTTCTAGATTGTCTTGCTGTAACTTGTTCAACCATCAGAGCCGGGCTGTGCAGTCGGCTGCGGCACCCCTAATGACTGGCTTCATTGCGTCCCAGATATTAATAATAACAATAATAATAAATAATAATTTGCCACTTATATAGCTGTAGAGTATAGCATTCAATACATGCGATGACCCGCGCGTGTCGTCACGCAAGCCCCTGTCTCATAGTTACCAAGGGAGACGGGTGTTCGCGAGACGAGAGCGACTCATCACATGTATTGAATGCTATACTCTACATATTGAATGCTATACTCTACAATAGCGCTACGAACCCTCAGGGTTCTGCCATCCCTCAGGGTTCCGGCGTGTCCCTGATGGTGTTCTCTTTGAAATAGTTCTTGAGGGCTTCCGCCATTTCCGTTCTGATGGCTATATCTGTCAGAATGTGGTCTTGTAGCCTCCAGTGTCGGTGGGGCGGGTCAGCTAGACCTTGTACCCTTCGCTTCATTGTGACCGGTGCGTGGTCCGATAGGGCTCCGTGTCCTATTTGTGTGGTGTCGACGCAGGGGATGAGAGCGCTATAGAGGAGTAGCAGGTCGATCCTTGAGTGCCCAGTTGGGCATGAGAGAAGAAAGTGTAATACTTCACCCCAGCATTGGAGAATCTCCACACGTCTATGGTGTCGGTTTCCCTCAGAATTTCTGCCATGGCGAGGGACTTGCCGAAGTCCTCCTTCGTTGGAGGGAGCGTTTTGTCCAGGTTCAGGTCTGGTGTTAGGTTGAAGTCGCCACGCATTATTAAACGGCCCTCAGTGAAGGTTATGAGGATGGGGAGGAGATTGTGAAGGAATAAGCTTTGTGCAACATTCGGGCAGTATATAGCAGCGAGGGTGATGGGGAGCTCAAACAGGAGGCCTTTGAGTAGTATGCAACACCCCTCTGGGTCCCTTTTGACAGTGATTTGCGTTAGCGGCAGGTCTCGCCTTAATAATATAGCTACCCCTCTTTTATTTTGACCCGCGGAGGAAAAGTAACGTCTTGGATAGCGTTGAGAGGAGATGCGCTTTTCGTCTGACTCGAGGAGGTGCGTTTTCTGTAGGTAGACGATGTCGGATGCCAGCTGGGAGAGTGTGTTCCACGGATTTCCTTTTACGGGGGCGTTTAGACCCTGGACATTCCAGGTCGTCACTGACAGTTCGCTATCCGGTTGGGCCATTAGTGATTAGGTTGATTGGAGCAATTGTTCTGCCCCTGCTGGTTTGCAAATATATAGGTCTCCCCCTCCCCAAAGGAATGAGCTTCCGTTGTTGGGGTAGTTTTGCTCTGAGGATCGTCCCCCCCTTGAGATGCATTCCTTACTGAGTATCCCCCCTAGCCTCCCTGCTCTTCCCCTGGTTCCACTCCCCTCCCCCACCATTTCTCCAAACGTAGTAAATCGGAAAAGGAACAATATCATGAGCAAGAATAAAAAACGGTTTTTCGGATTAGCAAATACGGGCTTTGGGCCTCAACGTTTTCCCAGTTCTCAAACCGCCAGGTATGACTTTTTACCTGACCCAGCTTCCAAGATATGTGACCTCCTACCTGGTGCAGTGCGGTCGGAACTTCACCCATTGTCAGTATTAGTGGCCTTGTTCGGTGACCGTCATCTCTCTCCTCCATCAGTCTTGGCTCTGTTGTGGACTCCCAGGTTTCCTAGTCTTTCCCCATCTTTGCTTTCTTTCCGTCGACCACTCCCACGGCTTGCTAGATGGGCCCGTCATGTTGCACCGCGGGTGAACGACTGTATCCGGTTAGTCATCTTCCAGGTGCAGTAGTGCTAGGCCTTCCGCACAGTTGCCAATTCTCCTCTGTTTTCCTTCCCATGTAAATGAAAGGCCAAACTGGTGCGTCCATCTGTATTGGATTTGTTGTGATTGAAGGGCTTTTGTGACTGGTTGCATTAGCTGTCTTTTGTGAAGGGTGACCAGCGCTAGATCTCGATATAACTGTATGCTAGAGCCATTGATCGTGAGATCCCGGTGTGTTCTTGCTGCTCTCAAAATGTCTTCTTTCAGATAGTATGATGTCATCGCTATTAGGGCATCCCTGGGTCTTATCCCCGGTTCATTACCGTTTCGGTCCTACCCAATGTATTCTGTCAAATCCGATCGCCTCTGGCTGGGTATCGTTTAGTAAGTTGCTAAAGCAGTGTTGCATCGTATCCTTTAGATCCTTGTCAAGCACCAATTTTGCTAGGCCATTGACCCTAATGTTAGATCTTCTTGATCTGTTTTCCAGGTCTTCCATCTGGAGTTCCAGGTTGTTTGTCGCGTTAGCCGGCTGATCCAGCAGAACACTATTTTGGTTGGTTTCCTCCGCCACATTCGAAAGTCCGCTTTCAACCACGTCTACTCTTTCTCCCATCTCTGCCATTTCTTTGCTGACCTCCTGAAGGAAGGATTTCAGTTCCTCCTTCATTTGTTCCAGTTGGCTGTGAAATCTGGCTTCCATTCCCTTTAGGCAAATCAGGAGTTCTTTGTCCGACGCCATTGTATTCGTGGGGAGGACTTCTGTCTGAGTGGTCAGGGCCGGTGGTGGGGATGGCGATTCGGCGTGTATTCTGCGTTTCTGTCTCGGGCACCTCTCTATTTGACCTTCCTGAGCTCTAGCTGGGGTTCTTGCTCTCGCTGGGCCAGCATTAGGTTTGGCTCCTGGCATCTGGGTCGCTCTGGCATGGGTCGACTACCTCCGTTCAGGACTGTAGGATGTATGCTGCTGGTGCTACCGGTTAACTTGCGGTGAGGTGACCACTGTTGATTGTTGCCATTCGTGGTTTCTCTACTCTGGTCTGATCTGCCACTCTGGAGGACCCGTTTTGTGAACGGAGCTTATCGAGCTACCCTTAATCCACGCCTTCTTTCCGCTCTTCCCTGTAAGTGCCCCACTGATGCTGGTATCTATTTCCGGGGCTTCTAGCAGTCCCTACCTGTGTTTTGTGGGCCGTATGCTGCTTCACCCTGTGGTCAGTAACACTCTTCTGGGGTTTTCCCGTGTTCAGTGTAGGGGGCCCACCTGACGGCATCCTCACCATCTTTGTGGGACTCTTCTCCTCTCAGGTGTGCCCCTCAAGCTTTTGGCTGGGCTCCACCCACCACCTTCTTTCAATCTGTCCTCACGCCTTCGTAGACTTACGCCGGTCGTGATGTGGAGATGTAGTGTTTTGAGTTGATTGCTCTCCCGCCCCGTGGCTTCTTTTGTTCAGGGGCAGGAGGTGAGCGGACCCTCTGGGTCCCAGAGCAGCCGTTGATGTTCTATGGGTCTAGCAGTAGCTGCCCTGGCGTCCGGAGTGCAGAAGGATGCGTGTGCCTGGGATGGCAGAGCCTACACAGCTGTGGTCTGGGGTAGTGGTTCCAGCATCAGAATGAGCAGGCCAGCGGCTCGGCAGACCTCAACAGGAGGGCAAACAGTGACCCCCCACACTGCGGTAGTCCTCGGGAGTGGCAGGGGGTTATGGTCCCTCGCAGTCCAAACAGAAGTGGAGCAATTCAACAGAGAGGGATGCGCGCCTCCCCCAGTGCAGCACCTTTCTTCGCCGGCGCTTGCTTCATCCCAGCTGCCTTCCAAGAGTCTCCAGTTGTAGTCTGGTATCTAGCACGTGCTTCGACCCTGCACAAGTGGGTTGTGTTCTCCCACGTCTCTTCGTGTTTCCTATTTTCCGTTGTCTCCACTCAGTAGTAAGAAGTTCATCTGCTCATGTGAGCGTTTCCTCCGTTACACGCATCTGTTCTGCTACGCGCGTTAATACTCTTTTCAGTACTGCTCCACAGCTGCTTGGTCCCTGTGGGTTATACGTCCCTGTGTCAGACTGTAGGCTTTGTTCCCATCAGACCCCCGCCTCAGCGCTCTAACTGTCCCTGATCAGGTGTTGTCTGCTTCTCCCGATGCTGGGCTGCGAGTGCCCTGGTCCTTCCTCCCTGGGGGCGCACACCGCACAGTCCCAACCTCAGTGCCCTGATCGGGCCTCTCTGGGGCCCAGCTCTCCACCTTTTGCGAGCGTCTCTTTGCCCCTTTGTCAACGTGCTTCAGGCTCACTTCACTTAGCTTATATGGAGCGTCCGCCAACCCCTTCAAGGATTAAGGATATCTCCGGCCTCTCTGCCGCCCCACTTACCTCTGGACTTCTTAATGCTGCACCATGTTCTACAGGGACTCGCTCGGCCACAGCGTCATGCACCGCTCGCACACATGCCACACGGCAGGACGCTGGGCTTGGGGATGCCCACTTTGGCTGCTTAATGGAGTCTCCGTCTCAAAGACCTCCACATGTTATTGTGTCTTGTTGTCCACAGGGGCCCGGCGTTAAGGCCCAGAATCGGTCCGGAATGCCTCACTGAACTGCCCGCACGGGAGCGCACTGTAGGTGGGGGGGGTGGGCTGGATTTGCAGCGCCTCTCGTTCGTCCACTCTGTAGATCTCCCCACGGTTCACCTCGTTTCAAATTTCTGTGGGGAAACAGGGCAGATTTCAATATAAGCCCCTGGGGTCACGTTTGCTTTTGGAGACTCTTTTGCTCCACGTAGCACGTAGGGCACGGCATAGATGCTGCTTTCTTGGTCTATTTTATGTTCAAGGAACGTTGGCGTGATGGGGATCCTTCAGGGTCCGACGTGAACTGCAGAGATAGTTAGTCCGGTGGCAGTGACTAGGGCCCTGCCGTGATGACTTATGTTGTGTGTGGAGTGGCCAGGAGTTCGGGGCACTTGAAGCAGATCCTGCTAGCGAGTGAGGCCAGCCTGACTCGATGAGCCCGAGATGTAAGGGATCTGATCCTTCAATGCCGGGCCACCAGAACCAGGCAGTCGTGGTTAGACGGGGACAGCGTGGGTGGCTAGGCCGATGTAGAGGGAGGTTTTAGCACATAATCCCATGACTTCAAATGCAGGACTCTCGCAGGATACGGCACGGTTTTCCCCTGGCTCTGGGTGCATTTCGGGTTCAGGGGTGATGGTGGCACTGACTTGCTCCAGGAGCTATTGGGGTGATTCACCCGAAATTTTAGGTTCCTTTTGGGCCTTCCGCCCTACTTTCACAAGGTGATTCTTCACTTACTGTCCGGGGCCCACCCAGGTAGGACTCTTGTGTAGGCGCTGTTTATGCCTCTACTTGGGGTGGTGTCTTAAGCTCTGCAGTAAGAGGGCCCCCTCCCTGGTTATAGCGCTAAACGTGGTCCGCTGCCCAGACCCCCTCCGGTGTTGGCTCCTGTTTGTGGGCTTCGCAGGGTCTGCAGGAGCAGTGTCCTCCCCTCTACTCTCAATGTGCTAGAGCGTAGGTGCCGGGGGTCGGGGTTACTTCTCCTTACCTTCGCCCCAGGTGCTTCTGCCCCGCAGGCCGGGTTTCAGCAGCTCTGGGTACCTTGATGCACCTTGCTGCTGTTCCAGAATTAAAGCGGGTTGCTTTGCAACTCGTAGTGTAGGCTGCATTCACCACCCTCCTTTGCCACATGGATGCAGACTGCTGTGACTTATTCTGCACCCGTCTTGTGTGGAGTTTCTAGTGGGGCGCTGCCTCTCTCTGCTGTCCTCAGCCGTTAACCAGGGGGGTTGGCTGGCTGTATTACGATATCACGGCGGCCGCGGTTTCCTCTGTCAATGGGAGCCGTGGACGTCCCACTGGGCCCCTGCGGCTTTCCGCTTTCATGTGCGTCTGCTGGTAGAAGTCTGATCGGGTTGCCGGAGCACCTCAGAGGGGACCGGAGCACGGGTCGCTCCCAGGATCCACTAAGCACAGCTGCCTCCCTACACGTGGCTGGTGCTTTCACTCATGCTGCAGCCAGGGACTCCCCAGGGGTGGATTCCACTCCAGGCCAGATGCGAGCCACCTGTCCATTGGGGGAGCAGCCCGCACTCCGGCAGTGTCTTCTCCACGGGCCCTGGCCTCTTTGTTTGCCGCCAGAGGTCTGGCACCTTTTTCTCCCGCAGGCCTCAGTCGCCGGAGCCCGGTGGGGGAGGGGAGCGCTCGCACACCCTCCACGAGTCGGGAGGCAAATCACACCCTCCTTCTATTCTCCAGGTTTCTGTGTCGGTTCTCCGGTGTTAGCGCCCTTTTTCTGACGATTTTGTTTAATTAAAGAACAGAGAAATGCTTGTTGTCATCACATAACTCCCCTTTGGGACGGGAGCTGTGGGTTAAGCTGCCATTACAGTCCATTTACACCATTATTGTTGAAATGATTGCACACCACTGCTCCATAAAACGCCAGCAGATGACCCAAACACCCATACTAGACACTGCCCCATCTCAAAAGCTCCTTTCATCTAAAAGTTCATGTATGTTTAACTCTGGGACTATATTGAAAGAACAACCTTCTGGATGAATCACAGAATGTTGTTTGACCATCAGGTGGTACCAAATCAGCTCGGACACAAGGGCCTGAGGTGTTCAGCTCCCACAGGTGGCTGTGCTCCTATTTATCAAATACTACCATACTTTTAACTTTTGCACAATGAACACTGTTAATTGTTGAAAAATTATGTAAAAAGTGCATAACATGTGATCAAATTTAACAGCAACGACAATATTGAAGGTTGGAAATCAACCATATCAATAAAATAATAATAAAAAAATAAACTGTGGAAAATGTCATCCAAATCAATCCAGCAAGTTAAAGGTTATTAATCTCGCTAAGCCTTTCTACTGTAAAAAGCACCAAGACGGTCCATAGTCATTGCATCAAATGCTAAACCGTAGAATGCCATACCATAGAAAAAAATGCATCGAAAAAAAAGCATCAAATGCATTTTTTTAATGGTGGGGTTCTCCCCCCAAACCTACTTTTTTAACCTTTAAAACCCATGAAAATTAAACTAAACCTGTTACCATTTAAATAAATGCATTCAATGTTTTTTTTCAATGCATTTTTTCTCTATGGTTTGGCATTTGACGGTTTGGAATTCGATGCTATCACCAGATACCCACTAAGACTGATTATAAAAGGTTTTAAGGAGCAGGGGGCAACCACTTCTCTGGCAAACATTTTAAAAACTACTAGATGAATGTACCCCACACCAGTCAAGAGATTTAAGTCAACACTTAGTGCCCAAGTTGTTTTTTATTTTGTCCTAATCTGCCCAGGCGGTTTTCGCGCTATGGCTGTTCATAAACTTCACTTTTTCTCTATTGGAAAATAAATTGGCTGAAAAATGAGAAACTGTGGTGTTTTGTTTTCTTAAGTATTGCTTCCATAATTTGCAGTTGGGGAGGTGGGCATCGTTCTGAAATTATATGACATTTGCAACAAGACAAGGAGGGGGAAACAGAGGGAGTCCAAAACAATGATCTTACTAGGCCTTGTGTCAATCAGATCACGCAAGGGTGGGGGGAGTGCAGGTAATCAAAAGTGCAGCCAGGTTGTGGCTCAGTGCGGGTAAATCAGAAAGTGCAGCCAAAAGGTAGCTCCTAAGTGCAGAGAGAAGGGACTGTAGGGTTACAGATAGACCACAAGTCCTGGGGGAACCAAAAGTTAGTGCAAGGTGCAACTGGACATGAACGGACCCAAGTTCAGAGAGCGGCCAAGTGACCAGTTCGTGAAGCAGATGGGTTATCATCAGGAGAGAGGCAGAGAGAAAGCGGAAACAAAGAGGAAGGTCTTGAGTTGCTTCCAGAACCAGAGGTGGTTCTGCTCAAGTTTGAGAGAGGCAGGGAGGCTGTTCCAGGGGGAGGCCCCAGCCGAAGTTAGAGATCTGCCCCAAACTCTCTGTTTGGGAAAGCGACTGACCGTCAGAGAGTTGGAGGTGGATGAGCGAAGAGCTTGAGAAGGTAGATGTTCAGGAAGAGATAGTTGGAGGTAGTGTGGTCTCAGGCCCCAGAAAGCCTTGCGGGTGATGCAGAGGGTCTTGAACTTGATCCTTGCGGCCACTGTGAGCCAGTGAAGAGATTTCAGAGCTGGAGAGACCAGATCCCTGGGCTTCAGCCCAAGGACAAGTCTTGCAGTCCTGTTCTGGATAAGTTGTAGGGGACGGAGAGCAGAGACAGGAAGATTTAGAAGGAAGCTGTTGCAGTAGTGCAGCCTACAGAGGACCAGAGCTCTGGAGGCCGTGAGCTTCCTGGGGAAAGTGAGGAAAGGAAGAATATCTCTGAGGAGGTGCAGCTGGTAGTGTGACTTCTTAGAGACAGATATGTGAGGAGAGAAGGAGAGAGTGGAGTTAAAGAACCCCAAGGTTTTTGGCCTCACAGGTAAAAGCAGGAAGTAGAGAGAGAGAGAGAGGTAGAGACAGAGACAGAGACAGAGACAGAGACAGAGAGAGAGAGAGAGGTACAGAGAGAGAGATGTAGAGAGAGAGAGATAGAGAGAGAGAGAGAGAGAGAGAGAGAGGGAGGGAGAGAGGTGGAGAGAGAGAGGTAGAGAGAGAGGTAGAGAGGGAGAGCGAGAGTGAGGGAGGTAGAGAGAGCGAGAGAGGGAGGGAGGTAGAGAGAGAGAGAGCGAGAGGGAGGTAGAGAGAGAGGGAGGTAGAGAGAGAGGGAGAGAGAGAGAGAGAGAGAGAGAGAGAGAGAGAGAGAGAGAGAGAGAGAGAGAGAGAGAGAGTGAAAAGGGGGGAGCTGGTGTTCAGATGAGGAGGATCTCGTCTTACTGGCTTTAAGGTAGAGATCATTAGTGGCACACCACTCCTGGATTGCGGACAGTCTGGAATGAGAGGGGGAGTAGAGGCGACCGAAGGGAGCCTGAAAGAGGGCTAGGTGTCATCCGCATAACACAAAGTTGGAGCAGAGAGCGGCGATGTGGTGGGTAAGAGGTGCCAGGTACTGGTTGAACAGCCAGGGAGAAAGGTTAGACCCCTGGGGAACACCACAGGTAGAGAGAAGAAGGTCCCCAGTGGGACCTGAAAAGGTCAATCATAGAGAAAGGAAATCCACCAGGCGAGGGCCTGATCAGTGATACCCAGGTTATCACAGAGGCGATGGAACAGGATGGCACAGTTGACTGTATCAAAAGCAGAAGAAAGATCGAGGAAAATGAGGACAGAAGGAAGGTTAGAGATCAGGTCTTCACAGATTTTCAGGAGAGCAGTTTTCATGCTTCTTGCCGCTCCGAAGCCAGGCACCCTTGACAAACGTTTTGTTTTGAAATGGTCATCCATATCCATCCAGCAAATCAAAGGTTATTAGCAATAGAATTTTGGGGGAAAATGGCTGCTTTTTCATTTCTGAAAATCATGTCCGCCTCTCTGCTGCAAAGTACCCTGGGAGATATCACTATAATTTTGGGAGACTTGGGCACCCACTTTTCCACCAAATTGTTTTAAAATGCTGGACACAATAACGCCACACCCCGCCAGCTACCGGAAATCTTCATGCCCAAGTTGTTCTGTACCTAGTCCAATTCCGTCCAGCGGTTTTCGCTGTGCGCTCGACCAAATGTTACTTTTTCCTCTATGGGGAAATGAATGGGGACTAGGCCTGAAATATTGTTTTCTTAATAGCCCCTTTATTTTTTAACTGATCTTTCCCAAAACGTCCAGTCTGGGGGTGCCCGTATGTGCAATTCTGTTTGCAGGATTTCAGCCAAATCGGTTGTACCAGTCAAATGTTATTAGAAATTCATTTTTCGGGTTTCCTAGGGTACTGGATAAACAATAGTGCTGTGGCCGCTGCACTATAATATGTATAATGATGTGATATTATTCCCTCCTTTTTTAGTTTTCTGGCATTAAGATTTGCTGAAAGGTAATGACAAAACCGAAAAACAAAGGTATTAATGCCATACATGGTTGGTAAATATTGAAGGAGAACTTCCCCCAATATTTTAAAACACCTATTACTACTGTTTTTCTGTTTTATCTTTCATATTTCATTTTATTTTCACAACTTTGCATACTTTTGTTGTTTGGTTTGTGTTTGCAAAATGTAAGTATTGTTTAGCCCTGAAGACAGACCCTTTCCGAAAAGCATTGGCTATACAGCATTTTGTTTAAAGACTGCCTCACATTATGGATTAAAGAAACTGTGCTATAAACAATGATATGGACTAAATGATTCAAACAAAGTGTTCATTTGAATGAATTGACTTCTGAATGAGCTAGACACTCTTTGACAGCTATTTTAAGAGACAAGCGAGAGCACATGGTTGTTCCATGGGCAACCCTGGAACCTTCTTTTGCATTCTATACCCTTGTGCCAAGTGCCTTGCTATACCATTGTGTTCCGAAGAATTATAACTAAGTAGCACAGGAATTCTAAATAATACATGAATAAGATATTACAAATTTAAGTGGAGCCTGCCTTTTCATTAAATTCGTTTATATCTTCTCACATGCAATGGCACATTGACACATCACCTGCTCCCCTATATGGATATTCAAGACAGAGCCTAATGTAAAACACCTTCAGAATATATAATCTTGCTGTAAAACTCAGGGCTTCTTTGCACCACCAGCACAGGTGGATTCTGCAGCCAATCATGTTGCTCAAAACACAGACTGAATCACACTATGGAAGCAAACATTCTAAGCAAGCTCTCTGCTGCTTTCACTTGTCCTCCTTCTATCCAACTGCTGACTCCCCCCAAACCCCACTCCCTCTCTGCCCCCACTTCCCTTTCTGTGTTGGCGCCACCGCACAGATCATCCCCATTTACCCAGGCTGCCATGGTAATGGAAGAGGGGCTCTGGATGGAGGCCTGCCCTTCATTTGCATGGGGCCATGTTAGTTGAGTATTTGTGTCAAACAACGGATCTTGAGCATGGAGCAGTGTGTTGCTTAATAAAAACATTGCTTTCAGCACCCTTGGTGGAAACACGGGTGCTAATAGCAATGCCCCCTCCCGCAAGCTTCACCTACCATTAACGGCGGCAGGACCTGACAAAGCATTCGCTTTGCGAAGGTCTATAAATTGGGACCTGGCCTGTTATTGGCTGGTGAAGCCAGCAACAGTGGGGCTGGGTGGGGGAGAGGGGTGGAGGGAGGGGTTATTATTGCATCTTTCGAATATTGGAATGTTGGCTGTTCCATTGGCAACATGAAAGTGTCAAATGGCAATGCGGGTTCAAGTGTTCCGGGCCAACATTCCAATGTTTTCCTCCTTTGTATTTCTCTGTCATAAATATAACAATCTATCCTTATTGGATATGCCCCCATCCTCTAGCAATTACCCGGAGGTGGCTGTTTCCACACTATTGCTTAAATATAAACAATGCGTGGTAAAATCCTGGTCACTTACAGCCGAGTGCAAAAGGACAATCCTACACAACAAATAATGTACTCTTCAACCATGAGAAAAGACGAGTACCATTTGCGAACCCTAGCATCACAACCACGCACTGGGAAAGGAATGTTAAAATGTCATGCAACCACTTCAGATGCCAATGACTGATGTGAACCATGAAATCAAATGCTCCATTGTGTCAAGAAATGATGTAAATTCCCTGCTTAGTATCTTCTACACTAAGAGTTACAGCACAGTCAAGATCACGTGATTATTTGAAGCAGTCAGACAAGGTACGTGGATGTGCCAATGTACAAGTGCGTTAATTCCAGAACGTGTGGTTTGCACAGTATAAGGGCTTTAAGTGGTTCAGGGCTGAGAACTGCCAGTGTACAAAAGTTGGCCGGGAGACCCGTCCCTGCCGGAGCACCCCAACCTGATTTTGCTGTGCTCCAAAAGTCAATCGAAAGATGAAAAATGGTAAGTAGTTGCGCAACCGGATCAGACTTGTCAAATCCCACCGCCCAACCGCTCCTCTTGGCTGAATATATATTCGGGTCCTTTCCTCTCCCATGTTTGGAGCCCACTCTCCATCTTGCTCCTCCATGTCACCTCTCAATCAGGGGCTCCACCCCCCATAAACCTGCACTCACGTCAACCTTTAATGGGGGCTCTGCCCTCCATAGCTCCCATTCCTGCCCCTCCCTCTCCTTCCAGCAGCAGACCACTCACTCACTATCCCTTCCCCAGCCCACTCCATCCTCTAACCTGCTCCTCTGCACCACCCCATTCCACTTAGTCATCTTCTGCACGCTGCACGTAAACATAGAAAGCAGACCACTCCAACTAGGATTATGAGTTCGGCACACCGAAGCATCATCGGGCGGGCCTTCTGACTACTCCTATTTGGCGAAGATGGGTTTGAGTAATCGGTCTTGGCCGAATAGCAGTACATCCAAGTGACCAAACTGATATTGCGCAGTAGATGTCACTATCACCCCTGGCCTACAATCACATCTTCTGTTTCATACATTCAAAGTTGTTTCTTTTGTAATGCTTTGAAGGGAAAATATAATATCGAAAACATTGTTTGATGTTTGCAATAGATTATTATATGGATGTCTCTTCATTAGAATGAATAAATGCATAAGAATCATGCATTTCCTTCAGAAGACCTGACTGATTGGAACCTGCATTGACCTATTTTCTTTTATTTCGTTTAGTTGAACATTTCTATTTGATACTTATTATATTATTATATGGAACGTGACTATTCAAATAGCCTTTGCTTCCATTCATACTAGGAGTTCTTACTAGGTACCACTCCTTGACTTTGTACTTAGGCCAGATGTCTTCTAAAGGTTCCACAGCTACTTGGAATTCTTGGGCCGAGCTGGACACATACACCCTACCCCCCAAATATTGTTTCACGACCCGTTAGGGGCCCCATTCAATTTCTTATTCCACTTTAAGCATAATGTAGAGCTCTTCGCTGATGATTATGAAACACCTTGACGGGTTGCAATGAACTTTCCATGCAACAGCAACAGGTTCTCTAGCAGAGCAGACTAGGACACCGCACACCCACTATGACCGGTATCATCAAGATTATTATGAATGACTGCGTGAAAGGGTGCTTTAATCAGGAAAGCTAATTGCTAACATACCGCAACCTGAACCTGACGTTTTATACATCTGGATCAAAGAAAAAAGAAAATTACAAGAAAGTAATCATACTGAAGAACTCTAGAGATGGTGGACAGAACAAGGCGTATGCCTGGGCACCTGTGTTTCACGATGCCCTTCACAGTCGAGAGGCGCCCTCTGCATAATTCCCTACCTTTATCAAAGGCTGATTGGCTGAAATGAGAGGCTGGCTCTGCCTTCTGAAAACAGCATAAAGGCGGCCAAAAAAGCAATCATCGGAGCAGAAAATGGAAAACTCTCTTGCACAATAACATCACAAATTGCCAACTGTTGATGCATCTTAAGCTGGGCGCGTCAAGTCAAGCATGGTACCAAGGTGCCGGCCACGTGACTTCCTCTGACCAAGTACCAGGTGTGCAGGAGGGAGAATGGTGCTTAAGTAGGGTGGCCATGGTTACATTTATTTTTGTATATTATTGACGGTTTGCGGAACACAACATAGATCCACATCTGGCAGCCTAGACAGAGAAGTCTCTGGGGACATAGAACTACCTTTCAGATTCCTAGAATCCCTTGCTCCAAATTTGACCCACTGTCACCAGGAGTATTCATAGATATGTTCTTGACCATCACACAGTTGTATTCCTCAGAACCTTCATCTAGCCAGCCCCCTCTAACACACTGAGGCCATCCCGGGTTCTTGAGTGGCACTTTTAAATACTGATCAGTAGTCGTACCTTATTGGTGTTTCAAGGAATTGGTGCTCTTTAAGGTGAACGCATTTAACTTGTGAAGAAGGGATCCGAGAAGCAAGTGAAGCCATGCCAGCTGACACACAGCATCTGGCAATACCCATGTAAAATCGAGCAGCATCTACCAAGCTGTCCTTGTTTGTATCTTTTGGGATTCAAGGCATGAATTAGTTTTCAAAAATTGATAAGCTTGCTAATTAACATTTCTTTGATTAGCAATTTTGTACTAATATTGTTGCTGTCAGCAGAATGTATTTGTACCCAAGACATGAAATGAGCAACAATTCAGCAGTTTTGTGTACCGCAGAAATAAGAGGAATCAGACCTTGCAAATTATTGAAAATTAAGCTAGACCTGCAGGTCAGGTAACTTAGTTTCCCTAGTCAACCTAAGAGAAATGCACTTCGACCCATAGCAATGGAGGACAACAAATTTAAAATGTGATTTTTTTACAATGGTGCAGGTCCCTTCAAACCCGCTTTGTTTGGCACACTGCTCCCAGCCAGAGGCCAGCCATGCGCAGTAAAACATTTGTTTGACATTTACTGCAAACAAAATAAATGTTACATAACATTTTGAAACATCTCTTGCAAATGCTACTTGCCCTTCATAAAAAGTACTCGACTAGGTTTGTGGGCGAAAAGACTTTGCAAGCCACAGCTGAGTGTCTGTAAAATGTAAAGGTATAGCTGCATGAAAGGACACCAATAAATAGATATAATAAAAAGGCTCTGAAAACAGTTCGGCCAGCTGTCGCCTGCAGGTGGTAATATATAATGCAATCATAATAATAAAGCAAAGCGAGCTCTGTGGCTAATTACAGTGTTTGGTATTGCAATAGATGTGTAGATGTACAGATTAGATGGACTATTGATCACTACTTTGCGTAAGCATCTAGCTCACTTTGTGTATTCATTATGTAAGAAAGACTAAGCAGAGTGGATTGCATAGCAAGCAGAGAACTGGGCAAACTAGATGGAATATTGTAGTTTGTGAACATCTCAATTTCAGGGTACCTGGTATAAAGCAACTGGGTGATTATATAGAATATCAAATAGTATGGGTTGGCTCATGGGTGGAGCACCAGTTGCAGGATGTATGCACAACCTGCAGGTTACATACTAGGTTTGCCATCAAAAGCATTTGATCATGTACATTTTCAAAAATGTTCACTCGTCAATATGATATGATATGGCATTCATAGCACGCCTATACACAAGTGTTTCATATGATGATCTTCCCCAACAAAATGAAATATAGTTGAACAATGAAATTTAGATACACTAACCTAAACTTTACTGTAAAGCATGGGGATGATGCAGTGTTTTACAGTATCAATACTCTAATTATGCATTATGTAACAACATTTTAGAAAAGGAAGTGCATGACAGTCTTTTAAAAAAATATATAAAGTTGACGCACACTGGTCTTTGCCAGACAGGATACAGAAAGCTTAATAAAAGTAGCATCAGATTATTTCTGGTTTAAAATTATTTGAAAAAGAAATTCTTGCCTAGAACTCCCATCCTTGCCTTTGAAACTTAAAAGTGGAGGAGATCATTACTGCTGCACTTTCTCACCATTAGGACTTGAAGAGAACAGACGAAAGAGGTGGAAGAGAGCACAGAAGGCAAGAGGAATGCAGGGCGAGCTGGGCTTTCATTGAAGATGGCAACTTAAATAGCTAACTTTGCTACACAGTGTCCATTTGATTAGCAAACTGACAGAATTGCTTAGCAAATTGCTATGCACCACTGCTTATTTTATGCCTTGGGATTTATTTTTCCCCCCAAGGGAACACACTCAACACGTTGACAAGACCAATGTCTGCACTCGTATGCATGCAGATCTGCACACGCTCAGAGAACGCCTTTGCATGGCAAAGCATTCCCTGATTACGGATAGGAGCTGGGAGAATAGCTACTGTATGGTCCCCGGATCCCAATTCTTGTAACCCTTAGCTTTCCCTTAAAACAGATATGCACCCTACAAAGCGTATGCCCCCTTCAAGCCCCAGAGACCGCTGGGAAAAATGTTTTTGTCTTAGGACTCAGGGCACCTTGTTGGGGGCACAGGAGGGTGGGGGGGGGCACTCATTTAAAGATGAGGAAATTAGGCTTCCACTTTGCATCACCTGTCTTGTAACAGTCAATCAACCAAAAATACAATATTTACGAAATCCAGAACAAATATTTCATCACAAAACTCATGCAATTCAAATTCTATGCAGTTAAAGGTGATGTGTAATGTGCACCAAATGTATTGGTGGATGGAGAGATATATAGGTGAGCCATGGTGGGAAACCAGGAGGAACAGGTCATCTAAACTTGTGAAAAGATTTCAAGGCTAAGACTGCAGCTTTCTGAGGAGCAGTATGTAACTGGATGAGAAGGGGAGGGACTGTTCCACAAATCAAGACCTTGGATCAAGAAGTGTTGAGCACACCCATATGCATTTGTTGTTAGATGGGTGGCAAGGGGCAGCCTAGGTGGATAGTTCAACGAGGTACACTCTCACCTCTGATGCTGCGATGAGCATGCACTTCACAAGTCCAAATCTCGACTCAGTCCCTCATCCTTTGAGGTCATAAATGGAGTACTGTTAAAATGGTTAATGATAACGGCTATTATTGAAGCCCTTCGAAGCGGGTAGATTCCAGCATTAAGTGCTATATTAAAACCGATGTGCTGTTTATTGAGGAGAGGAGAACAAGGTCTCCATATACTATGAGTCTGCTGGAAAATACCACATGAGCTCACTGAATATTTCAGAAGCGGAAGTCCTGGACAAGGAGTCCTACACTATGCACAAGCTCTTCCGCTTCCTCACTGAATTCATCTCTCTGTACTCTCCCTCTTGAATGTTTTGCTCCTTCCCCCTTCACGACCAATCAGTCCTGCTGAATCCCCATCCCTACTCCTACTTTCACTCCTTTTCCCCTCCGAGCCATCAAAGCCATCTCCACTTTACAACATGGCTCCAATTCCACCTTTTAGCAATGGAAGCCTCTCCAACCTCCTATTCAAACAAAACACCCGACCCACGTGTCCTGCATTAGGTCCTTGGGCTACTCTATGTAATTTTTCCATCATAAATTCTTGCCTCAGGCTCCCATTGTTTAAAACGTTGTAATGTCCTCCAGTCCCAGTCTCTGGTCTTACCCCTTCAGCACCTGGTATACACCATTAAGTAAAACAATGCACTTATGTAAAGGCACCTTACCCAAGGACAGTCTCTGCCCTGTGTTATTGCCTACTTTGCAAGTCATTTCTTTTCAAAATAAAACTCTGTTCTTAAATAAATGCAATTACAAATCTTAAATTGATTTACACGTTTCTCAAGTCTGGTAATTCATGCTGCGCAGAGAGGGGCTAGTGGGACTAGCCAATGTATTGCACTAAGTGGAATTTCTGGGAGTGGCTAGTGTGCTGAGCTTGGAGGGGCGGTGGGGCTGGGCCTGTGTATTGCACTTGGAAGAATTGGAGGGTACCACTGAATTGCAGCTGGAGGAGCTCAGAGTACATACTCTGAAGAGCTTTGAACGTAGCCAAGGTACTAACCACCCTGCTCCTGCTCCCCTCCAACACACCTCCCAAGTACTATACATGCCCTATGGGCTTGCCAAACTACACACAAACACACACCCAACAAAACAAACACCTGCATACAACAAGAGTCTTATCCTTACGGATACAACAAGCCAGTGCATGCAATCAACTAATCTGCAAGCCAACACACACATACGTCAGTTTCTCCTGGATGGGGATCTATCCTATTATTCTACCCCTCACTAACCCGCCCTCTTTCTTGCAGAGTCACAGGAGCACCTGGAGGTCATGCCAATGGTAACGGTGCACGTTATAAGACAACATAACATAAGTAATTTGGTGACCTGATTAAAGTAGTGCCATTTATTCTACTGCAACGTTTGATACGTTTACATTTTTTTTAAACAGCATAAAGTAATACAATTGCTTAGGAAAATATCTATTTTCAACATTTGAGGTGGCACGTATCCCAAATACGCCTCAAGGAGCCTGGTAAGGAGGTAGCCCTCGCAGGGCAGTCTTGAAAGGTTTGCCCTAAACACTGGGTCATCAAGTTGAGGCTCAACTGGAAGTGGTTGGAGATGCCACAGAGGTATTGCGGAGACACAGAGCAATTTTCCTGCCTCCAGTTCTAAAAGGCTATATTAAAAGAAAGTATAATGTATGATGGGTGTGAGTGGAGATTACTGTTGAAGAGAATTTCCATGCTGGGTTTTGTGGACCGTATCAATAATTTAAATGTACATTTTAATCTTTCTCTGACTTGGAGGCAGTGGAGAGATTGAAGGGTGGAGCTGGTTGTCACCATGGATATTATAGAGCGGTCTTGCTGCCACATTCTATATCATTTGGCATTAATTAGGGTTGTCTTAGTTCCTTCCAGTATGGCATTGCAATACACCAGTTTAAAAATGAGCGTTTGTGATTTGAGGGAGAAATAGTGTTATATTGCAGAGAAGCTTTAGGGTAAAGTGCTTGAAATGAAATGCTAAAGTTGATGTGGGCCTCAAATGAGACATAGGGGTTGGGAGTCGGTCTGTAACATTTGGCTTCACGGGAATCAAATAAATATTGTGATAATTGAATGGGTGATGGGAGGAGCAGCAGAGAGTGGAGAGCTTTGGGTGACCCTAATGCAAGGGATTGGGTTTTCACTTATTCAAGTAAAGCACGTTGGCATTTGTACAGGATTGAATTCGTTTCAGGATGTAATACATGTGACATAGCTGGGAGGAATAGTTTCCTGGCACACAGATCATATTGAGTTTCATCCGCATAAATGTGGTCTCCCACACCAGCAGAGTAGATATTTCCCTGGGGTTATCGAGATGTTGAAAATGATGTTGAAAGAATAGTACCTTGCATGTTGACGGAATGGCTGTGGCAGTGAAGGGGCCTAAGAAGACCATTTTTATTTTATTGTCTACATTTGCATACCAATCAATAGCCACAAGGAAAATGACCCACAAGGGGTTTTAGGTCCCATTCTGTGTTGGTGGACCCATTTACCTTGGATCTGGAATGCACAAGGTGGTCCTGCAGATTCTTCTGTCGTTTCATAGCAAACAGGGGCGCAAGTTCTTTTGCAATATCTAGTTGGACAAGTGGCTAATTTCTTATCCATTTCTTCACTGCAAAGGTGTGCGTGTTGTATGAAGGTAAGCACGCCAATTTGCCGTTTCTTCTGGTGCCTGTGTTGGAAAAGGTTCTCCCTTGGCGTATACTGTAAGCGATATTCAATCAACACTACAGCCAAGTCAATGCCTAGTCTGGGATGCTGAGGAAAACCCTTATTGATGTATTTTTATGTCTAGTTCAGTACTCTGGATGACCACCCTTGTATAACACCCCCCTCTTAGAATCCCCCTGACCCCACTGAGCCAAGAAGTAGGTTTGTTTTGCAAATTAAAAGGTTTATTTGAGAATTTAAACAATATATATATATATAATCACACTTTATAATAAATTAATATCTGATAGTACACTTAGACATATGATGTTGATCAACAATGGGTAATCTGGCACTAGCACACTTCTTTACAATCAATGAGGAGTTAGTATAGGATGGATAAAGTAGCAAAAATACTTTTATGATTTCAAGGGAAAAGCAATGAGGAATAAAATGCAGTACAGAAATACTTGATATGATTTTAGCAAAAGATAAGATAATCACTTTTTCTCTGGCAATTCACCCCCCTCCCCTATGCAATGTAAGAAATGGAAGGAGATGGAAAGAGGAGCACACAGTTCTCAGGAATGCAATCAAATGCAATACGAAATTCAGTTCCCCCCCAGCAAGCTTAGAGGAAACAGGTAGGAGTTTGAAACACAGGCCCAAAATGCTTTTTAAATGTGATGGCAATGGATGGGAAAATGTGCCAACTGATATTAATTCCCTCTAGAGATTTAGGGTGAGTGGGAGATGCGTGTTGGTATTAGTTCAGGCTCACTTTAGCAACGCTCTATGAGTTATCACCAAGTTACAAACAGATTTTAACAAAAGAAAGAATGGAGCTGCTATTTTGACAAGTGGAGAAATTGAGCCAAAATCGCAAGTCGCAGTAAATTTCGCGAATGCGTGAATCGTGATTGCGGAATAAGTATAAGGTTCGTTGGAAAGCTTAGATTCTAAGCTTTCAGGGGAAAGTTAAATCTCGTTCCTAGCCCAAACGGTTCCAGAGATACGGACGATTAAATAAATGTAGTTTTTCGGATTTAAAGTAAACTCAAAATGACAGGTGATAGCTTGCAGCTGCAGAATTGACAGGTGACAGTTGTGCAGCTTTACAAATGACAGATGACACGATTTCTAGAACGCAGTTCTACTTAGGTTAAAATAGTTTGGATTAGATTATTTTAACTAAGAGATTGGTTCTGCACAGTTCTGGTAGGTACTCACAATATAAATTTGAACTAGGCCTCGCCACGGATCTGGTCAGGTTTTGGACTGGACTCCGGTTCTGGTCTCGGCACTTCACAGTGATCTGGGTCAGCTCTCTGGTTCTGCTCACAGCGGTCTGGGTCACTCTGGATCTCTGGTCTGGTCTCTGGCAATTGTTCTTGGCAAAAGAACTCAAGCAGCTCGCCCGGCTGTGGAATAGTTTGCAAATGATTTTAAGGTTGCTGAGGCCTGCTGAGAAGAGTTCTCAGTTTGTGGGTTTAGGCCCTTGCTTTAAGTTCTGAAGTAAAGTTCTGGTCTTTGGAGATTGATGGATTTGAAGTCTGGATCTCTGGATGTGAAGTCGTCGGCCAGCATGCTCCGCAGCAAATGGAATTGAATGTCTCTCTACCTGTCCCAGCAGTCTCTTTTTATGTGTTTTGGAAATGGGTGTGTGCCTGGGCCTAGCTAAGCCTGCCCCTCTCTACTTGTCATTGGCCCAATTCTCCCCTCTCCCATGATTGGGGGAAGGAAATGGATTGTCATCATGATGAGGTCTGTTTATGGGTCAGAGGATCCTCCCCTGGTCAGTTTGCCCACAAATCTATATTTGATTCAAATACATCTTTCCCAGATATACCATTTGTTGAAATTACATGTACACATTATATATTCCTTATGGTCCATGCTTGTCCGCCTCTGATCTTCCTGGGGGCTTGCATTCAAAAATGACAACATTTTGCGCTTTTTAACTGGTTTTGCAATATCGGACATTTACCCAAAATTACACACATGTGCGCAAAGAGTATGGACATTCATTGATGAAGTGTCAGATTTTTAACATGCAGACATTTGGAGTAAGACCCTATTTTCCGCTAGCAACCTTCCAGAATACACCACAGGGTCCTAACGCCTCTTAAAATGTTCACAGAAAAATCACAAAAATAATGATATTACTTATATAATTCTGACAAGTCCTCACTATGAGTTATCTATCTTTTTAAAATTATGCTCTAGTCAAAAAGGGGTGTGGCTTCCCACATCACAGGGTGGAATAACTGGTTTATCCACTTCCCCCAAGCTCAGCTGGCTTGCAGAGGCACTGCCCCTCCCAGTTTCCCCTAAGAGGAAGCTATTTTACGACGCCCCCAATATAACATTTGCCTGAGTCCAGGATAGGCCTTTGTTCAACTCCCTGTAGTCCCCAGCTGCTCCACCCCTAATCTAATCAGAGAGGTGTTAACTCCTTTTGACCAGGGGCAGAGTGGCTGAGCATCCAGTTTCAACTCCTGTCGGGGGTAGTTGTCAGGCAGAATTCAGTTTCATTAAGCCAGGTTTCAGCTAAATGTCACTTTTTGTTCCCAGTTTTCTACATTCAAATCAAACTGACAATTTTTACCTATACATTAAATAATTACTTCCTTCAAGTCATTTCAGAATATAGTTTTACATTGTATCCACCTCTTAGCAAGTCTTTCCTTGGCCTGGTTTTGTTTCATTTGTTCAGTTTTACACAAAAGTCTGGTGGTTTTAAAACGCCAGCTTTCTGATAGTGGTGAGTACTGGTAATGCAACCATTTTTGGGATTAAGAAAATGAATTCCCCACAGTTCTGAGTTGCTTTTTTGGCAATCAGCATTGCCATTCCCAATGGTTTCAGGCTACTGTGTATGTAGCCCAATGGTGGTTTTAGGCAGTGCCCTCCTGTGCTCACAACATAGGCAAAAATGGATGGCAGCCTATTCTTCATGTTTTCCCTGTGCACTCTCTGGGGAGTTCTGGCCATCATGATGTTTTCCATGCCAGTACTGCACAGTTTTATGGTAGGGCTTGTATGCATGGGTAAAAACATCCCACAATACCTAGCACTTGTTGCTGACTTTGTGATACATTTTTTAGGGTATCTTCGAACCAATAGTCAGTCTGTAAGGTTGTTAGCATGCACCCGATAGTCAACCACTGAGGTGGCGTTTCTCCACAGCTGTAGAAATTGTCCATAGAGGAGGTTCTCTTTGAGACTTCTCGGATAAAAACTGGAAACATGCAATAGTGTATTTCTATTGGTTTTTTTTTTGTATAGTTACCATTCCAGCAAATGATTGTTCTCTGGGATGATGAGGTCCAAAAAAGTAATTTATTTTTACTGGTATTCATGGTAAATTGGATATTGCTGTGGCACTGATTGAACCAAGATAGAAAATCAGTCATGCATGCCTCAGGGCCTTGCCAAATTTAAATATCGATGTATCGACACCATAACTTTATATGATTGAAGAAAAGGTTGATGTAGGACAGCACAAAGTGTTGTTTCCATGCTACCATGAACAATATGGCAAGCCTGGTGCAAAAGCAGAACCCATTGGTGTTGCTTGTGTTTGTTAAAAGAATTGTTCTTTATACTGGATTACTTTTTTTATTTTATTTTATTATTATTATTATTATTTTTTTTTTTAAGAGTCAGTTGGTGAATGACCGGTTGATCTTTGCAGAAATTAAATGCTGGCAAACTTCAGGCCAGAGTAGGTTCCTGAGTCTCGGATCCATCCAGGACAGTCTTTGATTATCTGGACAAGACTCTAAGGAGAAACTGAGGTTACATTGGCAGGTGATAGAATGAGGGTGTGACTGGTTTATTTATAGAAGTAGGGGAGCAATGGTTGGTCATACATGACGAGACATAAATACGACCACTTTTTTCTTTGTGACTGGTCTTATTTTCATATCACAGCCCAACCCCAAGTGTCGGGGTGGTATTTGGGAGCAGTGGACGTCTTCCCCAGTAATTTTCCTAGCAAATTAACTAGGCTACCTACTTTGTAAAGTAAACAGAACTTCAAATTGCAACACTTCTTGCTCCCTAAGAAAAGACCAGGTACAACCACAGTCAGTTGAAATGTCTTATGCATCTTGCATAACAAGAGACACAACCGGTGGCAATGCATTGTGCCGGCTAAGACCAGGCACATTTTCTTGCGCACTTGGAGCGAAGTCATAATTATAATTGTGCAACATGAACTTTCTCTCACCTCTTTGTGGCTGCATGAATGGTCTAGAAAGAGTAAACAAAACGCCTCTGTTCAGGAATAAAACATGTAATGTGTGAAATTTCGCGTGTCCCGATTCCCGGTAACAAATTGCAATTGCCTTAACACGTTTGCAACCCAGTGAAAATTGCCCATCTATCAGCCCAGTGCAAGAATGGATGTTCCAACAAAGCACTAGATGCGGAAAGATCACAAATGCTGTATGTCCTCAGTAAATGGTTGGATATGATGATCTCCGTTTGATGAAAACTAAATATCGGGTAGTCGAGATGCATGTGCTGCTAATGATGGCATCCCAACATGGCACAGGCAAGTGACTTTCGCTAGTGTTGGCCCATGTTGGAACCTATTAAGAGCAAATCAATTCTCACATCTGCAAGTCAATTCCTGGACCTTTCTGAAATATCAGATTATTCTAATATATATAATGCAGTGCATTCATAAAGTGTCCAATGCTCTTAATTTGTCTATACTCTGCAACCCAAGTATTTATAAGTGTCTCCTTCTGCAACCACTGTATCTCTTACATGGTTCAAACAAATAGAAATCACACCGAATGGCAGGTTGCTGTATAGTATAGTTCTTGGCATAGAAAGCCATCTACCACGGTCTTAATAAACTTAAACCCAACTAGGGAGTTTTGGTACCAGATGACAATGTTCTGCCCATAGTGAACCAATTAAACCGATTCCAAGTGCAAAGAGTCAAGAGACATGACAGGCAGCCTTGGTGACAGGTGGAGACTCTGTACTTTATGTGCAATTGACTCTCAGCCACTTACCCTGAAAATTGAAGAACACCACTCGCCCAGGTTGCATAGAGTGGAACAGTGAGACTGCAGAGCTGTAGCCACCGTCATATTTGGGGAAAGCAACATCAGGACATATCCCAGCTGGTGTTCCAAATATATATATATATATATATCTATATATATATATATATATATATTAGCTCTGCTTCCATCAAAGGCCCAAAATATAATAAAAATGTAGACAGTGACTAGATGAGCCTTAGGATAAGGGAATGCATCAGAAAAGCGTTACTGTGTCCAATAGTCAGCTCCTGTTTCCAATGTGCATATTTTTCTTTTTTCAGACTCTAATGTGAATGGAAGATGGCACAGTGGCAACGTGGTGGTCTTGGCAGCAAGACCACGCAGGGCAACAGTGGTTAGAATCCCGGATCCTGGCTTAGAAACCAAACTCTGAAATAATAAAAAAAAGAAAATCCTGCGTCCATATTGTTAAGACTCCGAAACAAACCAAAAATGTATTTGGTCAAGCCTTAAATCCAATTTTCCTTCCCTCAATACTTTGAAGTACAGATAGGAAAAGGCATTAGAGATTGCGCTCTTTTGTTTATCCCTAAAAGCAGAAAGATTTTGAACCTGGCTCTCTTCAATGCACACCTAATCTCATGGGACTAGATACTGCCCAGGGAGCAAGATCATTCAATGGGATAGGATATGGTTAACAGCTGGGTAATGAACACAAAGTAAATGGATCCATATCCTGCATCTGCCCACAGAATGTGTTGGTCCCTTTCAAATGCTTGTTCAGGTCTTTTCAACCTAATTTCGACAGGACACATGTTCTTTAACAATAAAAACAGCCAACTGTTGAAAGGCAACCCACCAGGAATGCTCCGAACTAACTGTTGAATTCAGCATTTCTGACAAAACTGCCATCAGCATTCGTAAAATGTGACAAAGGTCTTCAACTCAGGGCCACTAACCTGTGGCAGTCACCTACCACACAGTAGAACCCTCTGGGGCAGGCTTTAAGGGTCTGCTTAATGACTGACGTGTCTCTCTCCTACTTTATCTCATAGGTTTTTCATCTGCTACCAGTCCAGTGTATACACTTGTATAGTCTTTATTAATGTTGCCTGAATTATTCATAAGTTCCCTTTTTTATGTGATGAGATTGGAGATGCTGTTTCATGATAATCTAGTGAAATGCAAACGAGAAGACGACAGCACCATCAATTATCTCTGCCCTCTGAGAGCTGAAGTCTGAATAAACTATGTATTTATAATGGATTTTTAAATGAAGGGTAAACACATGGTGGCCTTATGCTTCCCCTTTTGTCATACAACACAGAAGTTATTACTCATTTCAACAGTTGCCACAGCAACTGGGAAAGCCACCTTCAGCAGCAACATTTGGATAAAGAAGCACAGCTCAGAGCAACTGAGAAAGGACAGTCGCTCTGTCCTGGTCCATTTCACGTGTTCATGGTTGCCAGTATAATCTACACGCAGTATGATATACTAACATGGATCTAGAAGACATGCTAGAAGGAACAAGTTACTTACCTGTAATTCACAGGTATTCACATGCTCATGAATATTCCCCGTCGTCAGGCTGGGAATCCTCGGTAAAGAAAAAATCAGTTTCAGTTTCGTTTCTGAACTGTCTTTCTTAGTAGTAACCAATCACTGGTCTCTGGGCCATACTGCCCCCAACCAATGACTGCACTCTCCCTAAGGCCCTCTCCTGGCAGCCATCCTCAGATTTGGTAGCACGTAAAGTGGCAGTAGGACCAAGTGAAGAGCCGCAGAGGGGTAGGAGGGAGGGTTTGCATGTGAATCCATACCAGACCCATGCTGGAGAACAACAGTTACAGGTAAGTAACTTGTTCCTTCTCCAGCATGGGGTCTGGCATGGATTCACATGCTCATGAATACAAGAATACATAGCAGTACACACATGCACAACCACGGGAGGTGGCAAGGCCCAACATTAAGCATCTCTTACCGCCTCACCAGGCCCACCTTCAGGCGAACAGGTTGCGCAGCACTGCCTGGCCGACTCTGTACTCCTCCCTGGAATCCCGGTCGACGTAGTAGGATCTCGTGAAGGTGTGCGTCGACCTCCATGTAGCAGCCCTGCAGATGTCCAGCAGGGGCACACAAGATAGGAACGCCGTGGTAGCAGCGATCTCCCTGGTCGAATGGGCTCTCGGACGGCCGGGCAACAGTCGGTTTACCAACCGGTGACAGTGCATGATGCAGCCGGAGAGCCATCTGGAAATGGAAGCCTTCGAGAGGGCCTTCCCTTGGTTCACAGGTCCAAAGTTCACAAACGGCTGTGACGTCTTCCGAAAACTCTTTGTGCGGTTCACGTAGAACTTCAGGCTCTAGCTACATCCAGCGAGTGCAAAGTCCTCTCGGCCAGCGACGAAGGCTATGGGAAGAAAACGGGTAACACCAAGGGCTCGTTGAGATGGAAGTCCGATGGCACCTTGGGCATGAAGGACAGGTGCGTCCTCAGCACTACCCTCGTCTCGTGGAAAGTAAGGTACGGAGGCTTGCAGGAGAGGGCCTGGATCTCTCCCACTCGTCGTGCGGAGGTGATGGTCACAAGAAACGCTGTTTTCCACGACAGGAACTTCAACGGTGCAGAATGCAGAGGCTCGAATGGTGGCCCCATGAGCCTGGTCAGCACCACGTCGAGCTCCCACGCCGGGGCCAGATCCTTCACCGGCGGGAACGATCGGCACAGTCCCTTCATGAACTCTTTCACCAGGCGATGGGACCACAGAGATGAGCGCCCCGGAGCTCTGGTGTAGCGGGAGATAGCCACCAGATGGATCTTGATGGAGGCGTGGGCCAGCCCCGCCTTGGCCAGTGATAGCATGTACGGCAGCACTTGTGGGGCCGTAATCGCAGAGGGTTAATCTTCTGTGCCCGGCACCAGACAGAAAACCTCTTCCATTTGTGTCCATAGCACTTGAGAGTTGAGGGTGCCCTGGCCTTTGCAAGCAACTCCTTGCAGTCCGCTGGGATATCATACTCTCCAAACTCTAGTACTGCAGGAGCCAGGCCTGCAAGTTCAGCGACCCTGGATCGTGGTGGAGGATGGGGCCTCCTTGTCTGGCGAGGAGATCCACGTCCGTCGGCAGTTTGAACTGGGGGGGGGACGCTGACATGTCCAGAAGTTCCGGGAACCAGATCTGTCTCGGCCACGCTGGTGCAACGAGGATCATCCTGCAGGAACAGGCCGTCCCAGGGGAATGAGAAGGCATCGCCCATGCTCCCTGGCTGGGGAAACCTGCTGGCGAACCTGCGGCACTTGGTGTTTGTTGCCGTGGTGAATATGTCGATCTGGGGATTGCCCAATCGTTGGAAGAGTAGATCCACTTGATCCTGACGCAGTTCCCACTCGTGGCACGAGTGGAGCTCCCTGCTGAGTCAGTCGGAGATGGTGTTCTTTATTCCTGCCAGATGGAAGGGTAGCAGAAACATCCCTTGGGCGACGGCCCAGTGCCACAGATCCTGGGCTTCCTTGGATAGGGCTGGGGATCTGGTGCCTCCCTGCTTCCGGATGTAGAACATCGTGGTGGTGTTGTCGGTGAAAATTCTTACCACCTTGCCCTTGAGGGATGGGAGGAACGACCCGAGGGCCCAGAACACGGCTCGGAGCTCCAGGACATTGATGTGTAGTGACCTCTCCTCCGGGACTCAAAGGCCTCTTGCGTGGAGATCTCCGGTGTGCGCTCCCCATCCCTCCAAGGAGGCGTCCGTCGTCACCGTCTCCTGATGCACCGGGGTCTGGAAGTCCATACTCGCCGCCAGATGCGCACGGTTGCCCCACCACCGGATCGCTTAGCGGAAGGCCTTGTTGAGCGAGATCTTGTCTTCGAAGTTGCCCGCTGCCTGCATCCAACGCACGTCGAGGAATTCCTGCAGTGGACGCATCCGCAGCCTGCACAGGCGCACAAGGCAGATGCACTAGAACATCATGCCGAGCAGGGACTTGATGGACCTCACCCTGGCCACGTCCAGGGTCGACAGCCGTTGCACCTTGCCCAGGATGGCCTTCGTCCTTCCCTCTGATGGAGAAGCCAATCGCGCCACTGTGTCGAGCTCGGCTCCCAAGTGGGATTTCGTGAAGTGGATTGAGAATCCCAGATCCGTAAGCAGTTGGACGGTCTTTGCTGTGTGCACGACGGCGAGTTCTCTCGTCTTTGCTCGGATGAGCCTGTCGTCCAGGTAGGGGTAGACGTGGATCCCCTGCAGGCGCAGCCGCGCCGCCACTGGTGCCAGGCACTTGGTGAATACCCTGGGTGCCGACTTCAATCCGAAGGGAAGGGCCTTGAACTGATAGTGCCGCTCTTGGACTATGAATCTTAGGAACTTTCGATGTTTTTAGAATGGGGATGTGAAAGTAGGCATCCTCCAAGTCCAGGGACGATAGGAAGTCGCCTTCCTCCAGCTGTCCCAGCACGTTCTGGAGGGTGACCATCCGGAACTTCTGGGACTTGATGTACTTGTTTAGACGACAAAGGTCCAGGATGGGTTGCCAGCCGCCAGTCTTCTTTCTTACGAGGAAGTATCGGGAGTACACTCCAGAGCCCCGGAGCCTCTTTGGGATGAGCTTGATGGCTCGATGGCTCCTTTCTTCAGCATCGCCCTTACTTCCAGCAGCTGTTGAGGGACGTGGTTTTCCTTCCTGGCCACGGGAGGAATGCGGGGGCACTTCTTTAGAAACTCGAGAGTGTGCCCGCGGGCCAGGGTATCCAGCACCCATCAGTCGGTGGAGATGGACTCCCACACGCTGACGACCTTTGCCAGCCGGCATCCGACTAGGGTGCTCAGGTGGGGGTCCGACGCTACGGCCGGTTCAGTCCTGCTAGGCAGCGGCCTTGCCACCTTGGCAACGACGACAAGATCCTCCCGATTTGCTGCGTCCTCTGTAGGCCTCCTGGGTCGAGGAGTGGGCCGCCTGGCGGCACGTCGAGGAACCGCAGCTGAATCCTTTGGAGGCACCTTGCTTGCCTCCGGAGTTCCGAAAGGGCGGCTGTTGTTGCTGCAAAACTCCTAAGACCCGAGCCGTCTCCGTGTCGGCCTTGATGGCCTGCAGTGACTCATCCACTGTCTTGCCAAACAGGTTGTTCCCATCGAAGGGCATTTCCAAAACTCTGGTTTGCATGTCCTGGCGGACATTGGTCGCCTTGAGCCACCACCGCCGTCGAAGACAAACACTGTTGCCCAACTGGCGGAAACAGGTGTCAGCAATGTCTGTAGCCACCGTTATGGCATGGTCCGACGCCACCTCATCTTCCTGCAGGATCTCCAGGGCCTCCGCCCTCTTGTCGTCGGGGAGGAAGTCCAGCAGAGGAGCGATCTTAAACCAAAGCTTCCTGTCGTATCGGGCCACAAGAGCTAGGTCGTTGGCCACTTTAATTGTCGCTGCGGCCGACGAGATGATCCATCCCATGGCGTCCAGTTTCTTCTCCTCGCCGTCCGGCGGGGAGGTTGAAGTTGAAGCCGTCGCCTCCGCCGCTTTCTTCTTGACCACTCCTTACCGTTTGGGGTAAGGGCAACCTCGTCCTCCGTACATAAGGCCTGGATTGCCATTAAGATGGCTCCCGAGTTGTCCTGCGGCTCGGGCACCGCCTGCGACGGTTGGGGAGTGGAATCCTCCTCCACCACGGGAACCTCGTTGGCACCACCGTGGCTCTCTTCGTCCGCCTCGTCGGGATCCCTCCCGTGGGACCGGACCGCCTTGAACTTCTTGTTCAGGATCTTCACTACTCCAGCCAGCTCCTCTTCAGAGGCTGTATCCGTGTCCGTGACGGCCACCGCCCCCCCCTCTTTTTCCACCGGGGTTCTCACGGTGGTCTTATCGAAGAAAAGAGGATTCCCTCCGTGGTGGCAGGGAAACTCTGGGCCCCGAGGGGGGCCTCCACAGACTTCACCAGGGCCGTCACGACTCCCTCGATAGAGTCCTTAGCCGGGTGAATCAAGGCCTTCAATTTAGGCGCACTTGAGGAGGCCTTCACCTTGGGGGGAGGGTCACCGCCTTGCTCCCCCTCGGCTGTCTCCTTCGGGATCGACCGGGACCTCTCCAGAAGCTTACCCGGGTTCTCCGACTTCCTCTTCCCCGAGCTAGAGCGTTGGCTCGTGGTTGATGGCGTCAGTGAAAGTGCGCCCTGCCTGTCAGCCAAGGAGCCCGACCGTTCGGCGCTCCCGGTGCCCGCAGACTCGCAGTGCTTTGCCTTTTGTTGAGCCCCTGTCGCCGGGGCGCCCTCACAGGACTTAGAAGACCGCTCGGATGACTTCTTCTCATCTGCTGGGCTCTTACCTTCCAGCCAGTTGGTGAGGCGGATCCGACGATCCCTCAGTCCATTCCGACATGTTCTTGCATAACGCCCAGTCCTTCTCCACGTGCGTTTTGTCTTCGTGAAGGCAATAGAGGCATCTCGAATGCTCGTCCTCCTTGAAGACATTCTGCAATCTGCATCCAGGGGAGTTCCTGAACAGCTTGGATCCGGGCGTCGAGCTTGCTTTGTCCTGGGCCATGTCCACGGTGTAGGCCTCAAGATCTTCTGGAATCCTTCAAGAAGCGTAAATCGATGAAAACTTCGCCCTTGAGGGCTGTAGAAAATTCCGAAACAGGTCCCCGTTAATCGGAAGTATAAACGGTGGAGCTTGAGGCTCGATTGACCGAAAAAATGAGATTAAACTCTTTGAAAAAACTCAAAAAGCAGTAAAATCGAGAGCTATAGCACGAGAACTCCCAACACTTGAACGTGCGGTAAAAATCTGAGGAAGGCTGCCAGGGGAGGGGCTTAGGGAGAGGGCAGTCATTGGCTGGGGGCAGTATGACCCAGAGACCAGTGATTGGTTACTACTAAGAAAGACAGTTCAGAAACAAAACTGAAACTATTTTTTCTTTACCGAGGATTCCCAGCCTGACGACGAGGAATATTCATGAGCATGTGAATCCATGCCAGACCCCATGCTGGAGAAAGTTAATACTTTGAGGCACTGAGGCAGATCTCCCAAGCTGGTCCATGCCCAAGTAACTCATCCAGTCCAGTTATTGGCCTGGTATATACATTCAGGATTGGAACGGGAAAGGCATAACCACATGTTCCAGAAGTAAATATTGAAACCAGGAGAGGGTGAGCTACTCATACTGGACATATTGAGAACACTGGTCTGGCCTCCACACTTGAGAATGCCAACACTGAAACGTTCAAGGTCAGCCACGCAACCCTTCATCTCAAGCACACAGACTGCTTCTCTATATCCAAGTCCAGGCTGCTAAAGTAAATCCTGCAGGTTTCCTGTATTCTTTCCCGATCCACTTTCTGCCTTGCAGTCAACATGGCTATTCAGACAAAGGCTAGAGATTAAACTAAGTAGGCTGCTATCATTTATATTGTATAGGACATAACTAACATGTTGTGCCGGTCTTTCTTTGCACCCTTCCCTGCATGCATGCATGGAATGCTGTGAGTGACTGACATAGAAAGCTGTGTGTGAGAATGCTATGTTCTAAATGTTTCTTTGAATGTCAGTTGACAAGATGGGTTGACAGAGAGGATGCCGGTGGATGTCTATCCATGTAATTTACCTGATGTGACCTAAATGTATTCCTGTACCCAGAGCTGAAACTCAGTAACAATGTTTCCTGTGCCTACCACAGTGTAAGTGACATGCTTGGCCAGGACCCAGCTTAACATAACACTTCTCAGCAAGCAGAGGGATACTATAACTATATTATGGAAACTGGCAAACTCAACATTGATTATATTGTTTCGCTAGAGAGATGTACAGCCATATTTGCCAAAGCAGAATTGAGTCCACACCAGACCGAGAGGTTCCTGGAAAACTAAAGCACCAAACCTTTATAATAGGGAGCAAAAGTTAATTTGGCAGGCACAGGAAGGTAATCGGGAACAGAGGACCTCTTTCAACTGCACGGATACGCCCGTTCTTACCTACGAATATGCAGACTCGGTCTTCTGCACCATAAAACAATAGAATACAGTTATAAACCATGGTTAATTCCGGCCAAGCTGCACACATATTTATACAGCACCATGCACACCTCAACGATGTTTAGAACGCAGCTATCCACCACGATAAAAAAAATCACAATGTCATATACCGGCACCACCTCTGCTAGAGTGCAGCTACCCCCAAGACAATTTAGCCTAGCTGCACACATACTACTGGTATCATACAACCTTCACACTACTCCTGGCATTAGAATACAGCTACCCACCGCAAACATTTCGGCTAGCTGCACACATACTAAATGCACGCAGACACTACTTACTACCCTACTTTCTCCACTGACCTGGACTAAAGTCCCCGAGGGTGTTCAACCCACAGTGCTTTGAAATAATAACAATGGTGAAAGGCGCTATTTAAATGCCCAATAACATGGCAGTAGAGACACCTCATTAGGCCTGCTCTACAGCTAATCTTACTATGCAACAGGGCTATTAAGCTTGCTCTGGAATAGTATCAGCAATGCGCTACTTTTTCGACAGACATTACTTGCACATCGCAGCAGGACTATTGTTCATTCATTAGGAAAGATCAGTAAAGTGAGGCACTGAGGGGTAAAGGGATTTCCCAGGATCAAAAAATGCAGTCAAGTGGGAAAGCTGTGATTGGAAGTTAATTCTGGTCAGTCCACAGCTGATAATTTAACGCCTAGACTAGATTTCTTCCCTGGCAGGTCTCAGGAGCACTGCTTTACTTTAGTTAGGTAGTTGCCACAGGTCTCAAAAGCTAAATACCTTTGGTAGGCAGTCCTGCAAGGCTGCTATTCTTTTGACACAATGGATTTGGTCCTTGTACCACACAACATATGAAGGGTTTTCAGCATCATGTAAGTGTTTGGTTTCCATAAGTAAGAAGTGATACAGGCTCCTTAACATTGACCCAATACCGTTTTATTTTTGGGAATGGTGATATGTATGCCATTATACTATATAAACAAAATGAATCACTTTTATGAAAAAATGTTCTTACCATTCTAGTTTCTCTTTAGAAAATGGGCAATGAACCAAAGGATGATAGTTTCTTCTTTTCCTATGTCCTTGCTCTGTCCATATTCCTATAGCAGTATTTCTTTTCTTTCTATAGCCAGGTTTGTGAGTGCCAGCAGATGGTGCATACATTTTTAGTTTGGGCTATTAGGTGGCATTTGTGCCACGTATACATCACAACTATTGCATTAGAGTACAGATAGGGAAATATGACATGGGGGGGATGGGCATACAGCATGTAGGTCTTGTTTGATTATTTGCAAAGAAGCGGATTGCATCCTTAGCAGATCTTGACATGAACCAGAGGACAATTTAGGAGAGAGAGCCACACTCAACCCAATCATTTCCCAGTGACCTGCGAGTATCTAGTTTCTAGATGTGTGTGTATGCTCCACAATTTTGAAAATGTTCAAGAAGATGAATACACAACGCACACTGGTGGCATTAGTAGTAATACTGTTTCCTTTGATTTTTCACAGGGTCAGTTCGGAATGTCTCTACAAACCCATTTGTGGTGAGACCGTTCCATTTGGACAATTGTACTTTGGACATGTTGTTCGAGAGGCCAACAAACAGTCATTCTTCAGAAGCAGATAACCCTAGCAAACGATTAAGAAGACCGTCGTGACAGAGGTGGCGTTAGCTACTTAGCCCACCAAAACCGATCGACACAAACGTCGAGACAGCAGAAAGGGTCCTGCTGCATTTTTGCATCACAACCACAGGGAGACTCAGAAACAGGGATGTCTACCCACCCTGGTTTAGTCTTCACAGCATGTTTTTTAGCCCTCTAGTTAGAATACAGTTTTTAATAAGGACATATTCACCTTCAGTATAACTATAGGCCAATAAAGCAAGCTTTGCCATGATACGGTTTGAGAATTACCTTCATCTTGCAATTTAAAATGTTCATAGTAGTAAGGCTTTAAGCTGGCTTCCCTGTCTATACTACGACTATCTGCACAGAAACTAGCACCTGGGCTATCAGATAATGAATCATAATCTAGTAGAAAGAACTAAGAGTTGAGAAAAAAGTAATTGTTATTCCCAGGTCCAGTTATTAGCACCGACTACGGATAGGGTGTGAGACAGCCGGTGCAACACCACTACAGCTGTGCATGGCAAGTGCCTTTTCCATGCCTATACAAAAGCTCAAACTGTTGGCATTGCAAATGTTTGTTATGAATCACTGCTAGATTGTGCAGTCCACTCACTAGCCCTTAGATTGACAAGGCCGGAACAAGTAGGCATTGGCATAGCTAGCTAGAGGGGGTCGAGTGATGCAAGGTGCCACTGCTCTCATTAACAGCAGACATACTGTATTTTGTTGGATGCACCACCTTTGTCAGAAGGAAGCCAGAACTAGTCCTGCCGATGGACCTGTGGTCCGAAATGCATCAGCTATGGTCTCTGCCACTTCAGCTATGAGAACACTGATAAAAGATGCGCAGGAAGAAGACATGCAGCATATTCTTTATTTTGTATATTATATATTGATTTTGTGTGTGTTTTTGATGCAGTCGTTTCTACTATATTATGGCGTTCCCAGTTCTGATGAATTGGTTCTTGCTGTACTGAGAGGCACCCACTCCGGTATTGCCAGTCATCTGAGGAAGAGATTCAATTCCCTACATTTTGCGGCACCTCTCATAAGTTTCATGTTTGCACCAAAACTGGAGTCGGTTAATAGGAAAGATCTCACCTGCCCGATCAGCCAGCACGTTCCCTGTCCTTCCATTCACATCTGCAAAAGGGACCTGGGAACGTGCTTGCCACGGCAGGTGCCGTGCAGGAGTGAGAGGGGGCAACCAATGCAAAAGGGCGCCCTGTCCCGTCACAATTCTGCTTTGGAAGGATTTGAATTGATTTCCAGACCTGGGAATCACCTTTCTTGTTGTTCTAGCTTTCCAAATTTGATGTGGAGAAAAATCACTGAAATACCTGCAGGCTTTACACTGCCATGAAGACAAATGAGACTCAAGAGACTGGAAAAGGATGTCAACTCCCATTTGTATGTCTGATTGTCAGGGTACGAGGCCACAGGTCATCTCAACGACTCCAGGTTCAATATTTCGGTTTAAGAATACTTTCGGCGTTTTGGCTGCCACCACACTTAGCACCCGTCATGGCCATCATCTAAGCAGGTTCCCGTCAGCGGATATTCTGCAAATATACCAAAAGAACTACTGTTATGGAAAAGAGAACAACGAGGCCCCTTTAAGAGATGGACACAGGACCTAAGGAGGGAACGCGGGAGGCGGACACAAGGTCAGGGAAACGCAAGGAAAGTTAGTTTTGATGTATAGGAAATAAAGGGAAGTTGCACATAATCCTGGATCAATGTAGTCTGTGGCCACTAGGCCTTCTGCACCCATAACAACTAGTGAGGACGGGACAGGTACCTCAAGCGAACCCGAATGCGGTACAGCTCGCCACGGGAGCGCCTGGCTTGCTTACGGTCCGTGAAGGAAAATCCAGACCAGATGCCGGGTGCAGCAGACGAGGGAATTGGGTGTACCGAGCAAGGGAAAAGGTGAGGAGTACGCGGTACAGCGCCACTGTGAGTGGAGAAGCAACGGCCAAGAGGCAACCATCCGTAAACCAGGCGTGCTAAGGACGGGACCGGGGAGCTGCGCTATGCAGCACAGCGAGGTGCAGCACCAGAGGTGAAGGCAGAGGCAGACGTTAACAAGTGCAGCGATTTACTGCAACACCGGGAAACCCTCGAAAATCGGCAGGGTGAAGTGCACCAGTAGGACAGCGGTGCTGGAAGGCCACACTGAGGCTGGGAAACACACCAACCTATTACGGAGGACCCAAACCACCGTGAAAAGGGCGGGGGCAGAACAAAAAGAGGAAGAAAAAGAAACAAAGAAAAGCAAACATAGCTGAACGAAGACCGGAAGACAAAAATAAACCTCAAGACCTCACCAGAGCTGACCCCACAGTGCCACCAGGATGGAAGCAGGTTGGGGAACTCACCTGAAACAAAGGGAAGAAAGATAAACAAAAGTGCAAAATTGCAAACCTACGCAGCAAACACACAACAAACCCACTAGCCCACAGCCTGGAACTAAGCCACAAGCAGTCAGTGATTGCCAAGAAAAGGACAAACTAGGAAACCAACATGGACAACGCACAGGTGTGCATGGATGCAGAAGCAGGGGCCGGAGCACTTGCAAACATCATGGCAGCAACCACATCCAGGGCAGCATTCCTGAGACAACCCAGCCCATTCACGTTGCAACCACACCATGACCAAGGACAAAGATGGGAAGAATGGATGGAGGAATTTTAAAACTTCATGAGAGCCATAGGAGAACAGCACTCGCCCAACAAGTCAGGCATATTTGCCAACCTAGCTAGAAAAGAGATTAAAAGGACTCCTAAAAACAATCCTGGCACAAGAGAAGTCAACGCATGTACAAATGGTTGCGGCCGTCAACAGGAGGTTAGTCTTACTACCCAATAGGGACTACAAAAGGTACTCTTTTAATCAATGTGTGCAGCTCACTCACAGAACTATCAGGGAGTTTGTCATAAGACTTCAAAGAAAGATGACCCACTAAGACTTTGCAAACTTATACGATGAGGGGGAAATTAGACTCAGGATAATAGAAGGGTGCACATCGTCAATATTCAGGAAACATCTGAAGAAGAAAACCCTCTCTCTACAGGAAATCATAGACCTAGCCAGGGTCTAAGAGTTAACATGCAAACGGCAGCCATAGAGAACCTCAAGAAAAATTACAGCGTCGCAGCGATGCATACCGTGCCCCCTACAAATACCAGAAACCAAGGGACGCCAGTCCTACAGGGGCCAAGAAACTCACACCATAGACCTCAAGGAGACAAACAGTGCAAACGAAGAGGGTTTGAATACCCCCACAGAGGACAATGTCCAGCCATGGGACAGATGTGCATGAGGTGGGGCCAGGAAAATAGTTTCCAACCAATGAACAGGGAAAGGACCCCGGCACTCGAAAATTACAGATAAATTATACCCCCTGGGATGGCCGCACGACAAGAGCAACCGCAAGGATTGAACTACAGAATGCACCCATAGCGGTATGTCCAGAGGACAAACCCTGGAATCAACACAGCAACATTCCAGACCCAGACGGGGATAACAGCAATGCAAGATCTTATGTTGCAACCGCCGCCAAAAAACCCAAATTAGTTTGACTACTCACCAAGGTGTGCTATGCGCTCAGCCAGGACACTGATTATGGATGGAACCTACATCCAAGCCCACAGGCCTACTGCACCCAAGACCCATATGAGAACCCACCCGCAGATCGATAGAATGAGGGACAGGACCATGGACGGTATGGCCACCATGGCAGATACAGCAAAGAATAGGCTAGACTCATTAGTGAAGCAACAGATGACAGCACAGTCCCAAGAGTCACTGTCCAAATTGGAGGGCTGAACCATCATTTCATCGTAGATATGGGAGCAAGCGTGAACGTCATGTACGAGACACTGTACCAAGCCATAAAAGACATCTACCTGCTACACTCATCCCATGCCCATATTTTTCAATGGGGTGCAGCACAACCGCTCCAGTCAACAGGACAATTCCAATGTGACCTATCACAAAGAAGGAAGAAGAGTGTCCGCAACCATCCACGTCATACAAAGCCCCTCAACACGACGATGCCTCCTAAGCTACCACACTGCGCGAGCGCTCGCTCTGATAGACTTACACTATGACCAATCAGAAGTAGTCCAAGGTCTCCCAACAGGAGCACAGGAACTGTACACAATATCACACCAAGGGATGAACATTGACGCACTCAAAGTTTCATTCCCTGCACTATTTGAAGGGGTAGGGATGTTCAAAGACTTGTGATCGCCCTCCACATCGACCCGAAGGTCAACACAGTACCTCAACACCTGCACCCAGTTGGTTTTTACCTGAAAACACAAGTAACGGGGGAACTACAGCTCCTCTTAAACAATGACATTATCGAAAGAGTAAGCGGCATGACCCAGCAGGTATCACCATTAGTTGTCGTCCTGAAGGACAATGGAAGACTACGTTTGTGCGTTGACATGCGCATACCAAACGGAGCGATCCAAATAGAGAGGCACCCCGGCCCAAACATAGAAGACATGGTCAGACTAAACCAGGTCACCCGCGTCTCCAAGTTGGACCTTAACCAGTGGGTACCATCAGCTGGTTATTCACCCCGATTCTAAACACATCACCACGTTTGCAACACATGAAGGACTCTTCCACTATAAGCGGCTTAACTTTGGAATATCTTCAGCTGTGGAAATATTCCAGGACACCATTCGCAGATTAATAGCACCAGTGCCCACCGCACTTACAGTGATGACATTCTGATTTTTGGCACAACTCAAGACCAACACGGCCAAGCTCTGTGGAAGGTGTGCAAAATACTACAAGGGGCAGTCCTCACCCTAAAATGAGCCAAATGCAACATCAATAAAAGTAGCCGGCGATTCGTTGGACGCATCTTCTCAGACCAAGGAAGTATGGCTGACCCAGAGAAGATCAGTCCCATCGTCGGCCTGTCTCCCCAGACAGGGACTGCGGAACTACAGTTGTTGCTACGCATGGCAGGCTTCTGTGCCTGCCACCGGCCAAACTATTCCGCATTCACAGACCACCCCCCCACCCCAAGGTACCTGATAAAAAAGAATGCACCGTTCGCATGGGATGTTGCCTGCCAGGAGGCGTTCAAGGTAATCAAGGTGGAGCTGGTTAATAACCGCCTGCTGGCGTACTTCTACCCGGAACGGGACCCTGAGATAACAGTTGACACCAGCCACGTAGGACTTGGCGCTACACTCGCACAGACTGGACCTGATGGACAACACAAATGAGAAATTGTTGCGTCCGCCAGAAGAGCCCTGTTGCCCACCGAGTAAGCATACTCCCAAGCGGAGAGAGAAAGTTCGGTGGCAGTGTGGGCATGTGAGAAATTTCACCACTTTGTTATCAGCAGGAAATTCACACTTATAACAGACCATCAAACGCTCATCTCCCTATTTGGTGACCCCAAAACCAAAATTCCCCCATGCATTAAAAGGTGGGGTATCGGGCTTCAAAAGTACAAATTCTGGATCATCCACAAACCAGGAGGGGAATACAAACCCGACGGATTACCAATCAAGGCACCCGAAGTTGAGTGTAGAAGATTAAATAGAACAAGAGGCAGAAAGCTACATCATGTACCTGTCAGAGAATGCACTTCCCCCAGCAATCACCATCGAGCTATTCGCCGACAAGAACAAGGCAGACAACACCTCTCCCCCCAAATCTGGACTGACCATCACCTTATATCTTTTACACTGGAAACTAAAAGACCTACTGTACAATTACCACCACCTGCCCCCCCTACACTAACTAGAAATAAGAAAAACATTACAGCAGACAACCTCCTGCCCCATATCTTACCTAATCTCAACTCACTACCGGACAACTTGGATCCCAACCTATTAGTCGAAGAATATAACAAAGCTATGACTATTACTCTTGATAGTATTGCCCCTCTAAAACTCAGGAATAGCAAACCAATAAATCACCCTAACTCCTGGGTCACTCCCCACTATGATTAGAGAAGAGGAAGATGAGAAACTGCATGGAAACTACATCCCACTATAGAAAACAAAATAAATTTAACATCTCAACCCAATATAAGAAGGATATCCTCTTGGCCAAACAAGAAACTTATAACGACAGAATCACACAAGCCAACTCTAGCATGAAGGAACTCTTCCCCATTCTAAAAGAATTAGAAACCCCAATCCTGGCACAAGATAATTATGTCAAATATAAAACATGGTGCACTGACATCCAGCATGCATTAGTTAACAAAGTCACCAACCTTCAGAATAAAATGGCTCAAAAGAAAGCCTTAATAACTCAGACACCCCCTAACAAAATACCTCTGCCTAAGACTAAAGACAATACCCAATTTAACTTCTCCAAAGTCTCAATTGAGGTGGAGAAAGTTGTACTTGCTCTTAAACCGTCAAACTGCAAGGGTGACCAATGCCCAGCTCAAATAATCAAGGACGCTGCCAGAGATCTAGCTCCGTTCATCGCTAAACTTATCAATGACTCCTTCACATCTGGCACCATTCCCTGCAATCTATAAGAATCGTGGGTACTCCCGCTTCTGAAGAAACAAACACTAGACCTAACTATACCAACCAATTACAGGCCTATCACTACAGTGCCATTCCTACTGAAAATTTTAGATAAGGTAACATACACACAAATTCAAAATTTTCTAGAACTTAACCAACTCCTAGGTTCTCGCCAATCAGGTTTCCAGCCGCAACATGGCACAGAAACAGCACTTATTGATCTTAAGGCCCAAATAGACACACTAAGATATAAGGGAAAATTAGCACTTCTCCTCCTTCTTGACCTCTCGGCTGCATTTGACTTGGTGGACCACGAAGTCTTATGCAGCCTCCTGCACTCAGCAGCCCACTTCTCCAAAGAAGCCATAGTATGGATACAGTCCTTCCTCAGCGATAGGACTATGATGGTCTTCTCGCCATCGGCAGCAACAGAACCTATTCCTATTACTTGCGGCTTGCCCCAGGGATCATGTGTCTCTCCAACTCTGTATAATAGCCCCTTGATCTTGATCATCTGGGTATCACCTACACAAATTATGCAGATGATACCCAGATCCTCTTACCACTCACTGGGGATTATGATAAAGATTTGGCATTGGTGAATGGAATTTACAGCATCGTTCAGGCATGGATGGTCAATCACAGCCTCTGCCTGAACGATGATAAAACCGAGCTCATCATCCGGGGCACTGCATCTCACCTTACCAAACTCAGCCCTGACTACTTATCCTTCATCATTGATGGGAACACTATTAAAGTTGCCAAAGAAGTAAAAACCCTAGGTTTTTACTTAGACTCAACCCTAACATTCACCACCCTGGCCTCATCTACAGCATACACATGCAAATTAATAAGAGCTGGAAAACAATTCCTATCATATAACAGTTGCCTGAGCCTAGCTAGAGCCCTTATTTTATCAAAACTCGATTACTGCAACGCCTTATACATTGGGCGAATAAATACATTATCAATAAAATACAGATACTCCAAAATAACGCACTTAGGGGGGCCCTAAGCATTCGAAGAAAAGAACATATATCTAAAATAAGAAGGAAACAAATGGTTATCTACACAGGAAAGAAATCAGCCTAAAAACTGCCTCCCTCATCCATAAATGCCTAAACAAGGATCCTCGCTACCTAATAGAAAGAGTCTATAGAAGACCTCAATCAGACCCACGAGACTAGCCAATTCCAACTGTCTTCAAGTGCCATGCTTCAAACTATCCACTATTGGAAGTTCTAGCTTCCCAGTCAGATTGGCACAACTGTGGAACTCCCTAACTTCCACACTAAGAACGGACCAAACTTTCACCAAATTCAGGCGGAATCTGATCAAATGGCTCATAGAGAAGGATAAGTAACTCCCTACATGCCTTACCAGTTATTTTCCACATGTACATATATATTTATTGTAAGAGGATTCAATTCAACACTACAGCTAAGTCAATGCCTAGTCTGGGATAATGAATGGAAACCCTTATTAATATATCTTTATGTCCAGTTCATGCGTTCTGGATGACTACCCCTATATAACACCCCGCTCTTGGAATCCCCGTGACCCCACTGAGCCAAGAAGTAGTTCTGTTTTGCAAGTTTAAAGGTTTATTTGATAATTTAAACAATATATATATATATATCACACTTTATAATAAATTAATAATTGAATATCACACTTAATCTGAGCAGTAATCAATAATGGATAGTCCGGCACTAGCACACTTCTTTATAATCAATGATGAGTGGTTATAGGATGGATAAGATAGCAACACTGGTAAATAGGGACAGAAGAATAATGTGGTAGAGAATGCTTTATAGGGTTCAGATGGATGCAATGTTGAATGAAAAGGCCGTACAGAAAATACTCAATATGATTTCACCAAAACAATGTAATCACTTTTCTCTGGCAATCCACTCCCCCCTTTATGCAATGCAAGGAAATGGAAGGAAAGCGCACAGCTCTCAGAAATGCAATCAAATGTAATTCAGTTCACCCCAGCAAGCTTAGACTACAGAAGTTTGAAACACAGGCCCAAAATGCTTTTATATGTGATAGTACTATATTGGAAAATGTGCTAAAATGCTTTTATATGTGCTGGCAATGAAGTGAAAAATATGCTAAAATGCTTTTATATCCCTCTAGAGGTTCAGGGTGAGTGGTATCTAGTTAATATTAGTCCAGGCTCACTCTAGCAATGATTCAGGGATGGTTCTTAAGAGGCAAACAAATTTTTAGCAAGGAAAGCAAGGAAACTGCTGTTTTCACACATGGAGAAATTTTCAAATCGAGGCAAAATTCGCGAGTGCGTTTTTCGCGATTGCGGCAATAGTGTATGGAAAAGCAATGCGGTTCTAGGTTCGTTTAAAAAGCCAAGATTCCCAGCTTTCAGAGGAAAGTTACTGCAAGTCTCTAAGACAAACGGTCACGGAGATATGAGCGATATGGTAAAGGTCGTTTTTCAGATTTGAAATTTTAAAGTTCAAAGTGACAAGTGACAGCTAGCAACTAGAAATGACAGGTGACAGCTTTACAAAATGACAGGTGACAGTTAGGAGGCAGTTCTACTTAGATTAAAATAGCTTGTATTAGATTATTTTAACTAAGAGATTGGTTCTGCACAGTTCTGCTAGGTACTCACAATATATTTAGAAATAGAATGGGCCTCGCCACGGATCTGGTCAGGTTTTAGACTGGACTCTGGTCTGGTCTGGTCTCGGCACTTCACAGTGATCTGGGTCAGCTCTCTGGTTCTGCTAACAGTGGTCTGGGTCAGCTCTGCTCTCTCTGGGTACAGCACTGCTTCTGGAAATAAAACATTTGCCTGGGCCCTGGAAGGCCCATTGCTCAAGAGGAAGCCATTTATGGCCACTTCAATAAACCCTCTGCCTGGGTCCTACGTTTAGTCTCTAGCAGTCCCTTGGTAATCCAATCAGAGAAGTGTCGTATCCCTTTTGGTGGGAACAGCAAAAGGCAGCTAGGCCTGGGAACACAGCAGTTGTGCAAGTCTCAACTCCTGTCGGGGGTAGCTGGTGGGCAGAATTCAGTTCCTTAAGCCAGGCCCCAGCTAATGTCACTTTTAGTTACCCAGTTTTCTGCATTCAAATAAAACTAACCATTTTTACATATGCAGCTAGAATTCTGATTCTAAGTTTAAAACTATGACATTTAAACAATTGCAACCTATGTGACACTCAAAAGTAGGTCACTCATTTCTTTTAAACATTTAGATTTTTAGTGTCTTTCAGTCCAAATTTACTTAAACTGCTGAAATCCACAGCTCAGCCAGTCTTGTTATAAACCTTCAAGTCACTTCAGAATATAACTTTACATTGGATCCACCTCTCAGTAAGTCTTTCTTTGGCCTGCTTTGGGTTCATTTATTCAGTTTTACACAAAAAAAAAGTCTGGTGCTGTTTTAAAACGCCGGCTTTCTGATAGTGGTGAGTACTGGTAATGCACCCATTTTTGGGATTTAAGAAAATGAATTCCCCACAATTCTAGGTTGCTTTTGGCAATCAGCATTGCCATTCCCAATGGTTTCAGGCTACTGTGTGGGTAGTCCAATGGTGGTTTTAGCCAGTGCCCTTCTGTGCCCATAACATCGGCAAAATGGGTGGCAGCCTATTCTTCATGCACTTCCCTGGGCATTTTCTGGGAATCTCTGGCCATCATGATGTTTTCCATGTCAGTACTGCACAGTTTTGAGGTAGGGCTTGGATGCGTGGATAAAAACATCCCACAGTATGTATGTATGTATCTATGCATTCTATACTCTATGCTGCACTAGAGTCACTGTATATATCCTATGTTATCTATGATTTGATGTCGTCTCATATTCATGTCCGTTTTTACCTGTTCAGCTTAGTTACAATAGTGGAGGAGCAGTAAAACTACTTAATATGTTCTTACACCTTTGTAACTAAGTTGTACGCCTTCTTACCTTTTGGGCCCTGATACTCTTGGGTCTGGCGCGCACAATTAATAATAAACAAACAAACCCCATCGAAGCCGCAGTGAGGCTCACCAACACAAACAAATGGAAAAACCTCTGAAAAGGAAGCATTTATGAACAGGGAAGTAGACAAAAAGGAACTAGAAAGGATGTATGGATCCATACATGGATGCAATTGTCGAGGACGTCCTAACACACTGCCAAGACTGTCGGACACACCACGGACGAGTCTTCGACAACTAGAGGACTACACCGCAGAACAAGATGCAGAGAAGAAAAGAAAAGCCACGGAATGTGCAGGCCAACGAAGAGGGGCAAAGGAACCAGGACTACCAATTGGAGAACATGTCTTAGTACAGCAAAGGCAACAAAGAAAGAGACTCGAGATACGACCCTTGAGATGGCCAAGTTACAAGGAGAACTAGCCACTACAGAACAAGGCATCCTACTACAAGGAAGCTGGCTAGTAGTCCCCAAGCGTCTGAGGAAGACACTGGTGAACATATCACATGAGGGGCACCGAGGAGTCGCAAACACAAAAAAACACTATGCAACCAAGTATGGTTCCCATACATGGATGCAATTGTCGAGGACGTCCTAACACACTGCCAAGCCTGTCGGAGAGCAGCGACAAACTCACCACAATGTCCTCTGAAAATAATAATTCTGCTACAAGAAGGCCCCTGGCAACGAGTGGCTATGGATTTCTAGGGACCCAAAGAGGAAGGGGGTCACCTACTCTTAATAGATGAATACCTACGATTCCCAGTAATAAAACAGGTGCAATCCACAGCTTTCCACCATGTGGTAGGAATAATTGACGAACTATTCAGTGAGTGGGGAGTACCGAATGTTGTGAAGACAGACAATTGGCCCCCATTCCACGGCCAAGAGTTTGGGAAACCTGCAGCACACCTGGGGTTTCATCACCAAAGAATCACACCGCTGTGGCCCCAAGCTAATGGGATGGTGGAGCGATTTATGTCCACCATCAAGCGGACCAGACAGAAGGCCGTCCTCAGCCAAATATCGTTCCCCCAGGCAGTGTGTCAAATGCTGAGAGGTTATAGGAACTACGCACAAAGCCACTGGGAGATCATAAGGAACACACCATGGACCAGTCTTCGACAACTGGAGGACTACACTGCAGAACAAGATGCAGAGAATAAAAGAAAACCTAAGGAATGGGCAGGCCAACGAAGAGGGGCAAAGAAACCAGCACTACCAATTGGAGAACATGTCTTAGTACAGCAAAGGCAACAAAGAAAGACAGACTCGAGATACGACCCTGAGCCATTCCTCATGACTGAAGTAAAAGGATCACTCGTCGCAGCGACAGGAGACGGATGCAAAATAACCCTAAACGCCTCATTCTTCCACCGGCCCCAGATGCGGGGACCCGAGACCCTGGTGCTGACACAAGGAGATGAAGAACAGAAGGCCAGTGAGGATCAGACTGAAGACCAGGCGAGACTCGCAAATCACCTGGAAGAGCACACTGGGTAGTAAAGAAACCCTTGCGGCTAATTGATCAAATGTAAACCCAAGAAGTCCCATGATATGCAAGGGGGAGGTGTTGTGGCAAAGAGAATGAGGCCCCTTTAAGAGATGGATACGGGACCGAGGGAGGGAACGTGGGAGGCGGGCGGAAGAGGAGGGGAACACAAGAGAAGTTAGTTTTGAAGTATATGAAATAAAGCGAAGTCTCACATAATCCCTCTCTGTGTGGTATGTGGCCACTAGGCCTGGTCTACCCATAACAACTACTTGTGTAAAAGTAGACAGTGAAGAGGGATTAAAGGAACTGGGAGGGAGAAGGAGAGGCACCGTGTTCAGAACTGTGACATGGGAGTTAGTGGACCGGGGAGTGTAGGAATGGAGGAAGTACCAAAAACGATCACCCATAAATCTGTTCAGGTAAATAAATTTGCGACAACAATCACCATAAATGAAGGACATATACTCAAGTGGCTCTCATCCTTCCTGGAGAATGGAGTGATGCAAGCGATATTCAGGCTTCTGTGCCAGCAACAATCCAAAGATCAGGGCTTTCTCCTTGGCTGGTTGAATCCTATTTAAAGACACTCAACGACGTCAATGCTCCTTTTTTTTGTTCTCTTTTGAAATGTACACAGAGGACACCCACATTGCTTTTAGATAAGGGGCCATGACGTTGGTTCTCAAACACATCCCAAAATGCCATTTGCTCATCTAATGCTGAATAATAGAGAACCACTTCTGCATCAATGTAAAAAAAAAACTAGATTGATCTAGGTTCCTCCATCCATTTTTACTCTATTTAAAGATTTGGAGTTAGAATTCTAAAATATGCTGACATTACCATATGGAATAACAATCCACTATTCCTCAGGAATTTGACTCCTGAGTGGCACTTGCTTCTGCATGCCCACGCAAACCATTGCACATGCCCCTGTACCCCCTACTAACAGGTGGGACTTCTTGAGGCAACCTGAGGAAATGCATGATGAGCCCCACTCTTAAGACTTCCCTCTTTTTACTTTTGTTGTACTCATAGTTTATTGAATCTTTTTTTGTACTCAGTCATTTATACAATGTTAATGAATATTTTAATCTTGCACTTAACCTGAAGGCGCTCCTCTGCTCTTACCTGGACTGGAATGTACCAAGGCAGTAGTGAATGGTTAGACCCTTCCTCTTCCTTTAGTAACGTTCCTCTTTTTCCTTATACTTGTTGTCTTCCTAGCTCATCCTACAAGGGGCAACGAAAGGCATAGATGCAACTACCGGGGAAGGGGGCCGGAAACGGGGTTAAGGGACCCCAGACCCCATCAAAATATGCAATAAGCACTTTGGTCCCTGCAAATATTCCACCCCACCTCTTATCTGCTTACAGATGGGCATTTCATACAAAAGCTGTAACAGCATAACCGCAGCCCAAACTCAACTTGAAAGCAAATATCCAAATGAATATAAATGTCTTTGTTTGCAGACATGTTACTGCTAGGGTGAATATTGTGACAGATGAAATGAGCACTAAGCTCAGATGTGCTCAGAAGGCGTGATGTTTAAATAACTATAACAGACATATTTGTTAGATATAACATTTGTGGTCACTCTTATGTTCCCAAAATGCTATTTGCCTTTATGCAAATAAGACAGGTGTCATGTGTCCACCTACTCGTTCTTATAGGTTATTTATTTATCGAATAAAAGTAATTTACTCACTTTGGCTTATTTAAATAAGTGTAAAACAAGATGTAAGAGGCTTATGCCAGTCTTTGCATGTATTTCATCTAAGTGGGGCATTTAAAAAAATATATTGCAGTCAGATTTGGAGACTTAGAAATACATTTTCTTCCCCTCCAAATTCCTTCAGAACCAACGAATTTCGTGCCAGAAAGACTTTCTTGGAAGCACAAAAAAAATGGAAACCATCTGCATTTGGCACCTGCTGAAAGGATGTGGATTCCATAGCAATCCATTGAAAAGGCGGTCTGAACATTTCAATTTGCAGACAGCATTAACATTGCTTACAAAACAAAGTCAAATGAATGAGTAATGGTGTTTACTCCATGTTGCAAAAAAGGAAAATGTAATGCAGGGAGTCTACTAGCGTGTATATGCTAATATTACTCCTGATGATTGGGTGGTGCTGGATACACAGCAACTGCTTTTAGCTCCGGTTTAAATCCTTATTTGAATCCATCAATTCATATCTTGCTACTACCACAATGGTGAATGTCCAAGTTGCTCAGGCTGGGTTGACAAACCTTGGTTTACTGTCCAAGTGCTGTGCCTGTATGGTTTCCCTCAGAACATCAATTTAGTATTTTACTGCAGAGTGCAATTTACACAAGACCCATGACAGAAAGGAAGAGCGGCTTATTTACCAAGTAACAATAGCAATGACTCTACAACCAGAAACCGCTTCTTTCCAGGTGATCCACCCCCATTCCCTAGAGTTTTAGCGTGCAATATTCCATTTTAGTTTAGGTGGAAAGGGAGAAAAATTAGGTATGTCAGAATTTTGACGTAGGGGCAAAAAAGTCCTAGTGAGGTATCACCAAGGAAGGATTTGAGGCCTCTAGGTGCCACAGAGGTATGAGGAGGGCCTCCCAGTGTCCATTTCGTCTCCTCCAAACTTCTGTGCCCAGGAGAGGATGAGGTTATTAGTGCCCTCTTAACCTGGGACATGTGAATACCATGCGTCAGAGAACATTACAGGAAGCAGTGACTTTTCTACACCTTTTACGATCTCGCTTTAGCTCTCAGCCAAATAATTTGAGGAGCCTCCACTTGCCGCTATTCTACTAGGTCAAAGCGAGAATAAGTGAATACTTACCAAATAGCGGTGAATCGCACATACCTGTGTTACAACAGAGAGCTCCCGGGTTCCTTATATATTCCTTCCCTAAACCGCCTATGCGAGACTACTCACCATTAAACATAGATACCATCCCTGAAGCTGGAGGCAAAGAGCGGAATCATACAGGCTTCTGCCCGACCACTAAATAGAGTAACACCAAGCTTTCGGTCTATGTCTAAACACCAATCAGTTAGTCAATTAGTCAAAGCAAGGAGGAAACGAGCAATACTGGAGGACACTCGGGCGTAAAGAAAATATGTGGAAGGAGGGGATCAAAGACTTGAGCTATCCCACCTCGCGCGGGAGATACTGAAATTGCTCAACCAATCACAAGTGTTATTGGGCAAACCAGGTGGAGCACATCGGGCAGCCAGAGAGAACGAGACACCAGAGGCTACAAAGGGCAGCTGCCCACCTACTGGAGGAGCATATGCCCCAGCAAGGGCAAGGAACCTGTGCAAGGCCACACCTTGAGCGTGGTTGAAGGTCAGATGGAAAGCTTCTTGGGAGCTTTATCCTAGATCTGGGCAGAGGTCGGTGACCAGGAAGGGGAGGATGGAGCCCTGGAGGTTCAATCCCAGATCGAGGGTGATTGTGAATTCAGACTGACAACAACCACAGTAAGGGGGAAGAATTACTTGAGGATAAAACTACCCTAATAGGGATGGTAGTATCTATGTTAGGCATGAGGGAGTGAGCGGTTCCTACTGGTAAGCATTAGTGACAGCCAGAGCCTTACAAGGTGGCAGAGGGCCCAGACCGCGATTTCTGGACAAGGCAGAATCTCAAGCGAAGCACAGAAGCGAGTCCACTAACACAGCCTGTGCAGGGTGGGAGTTGGATGGGTTACTATGGAGATAGTTTCCTGTATGATGGTTGGAGACTTTTAGAACTTTGGTATTAATTGGTCTGCAGGTCTCGAAATGAGCATTTTATAATAAGCAGGAGCTACAATCAGCTCCTGAGTAACCAGAAGTAACCAGTCACCATGAGCTACCACTGGGGAACAAGGATCTAGTACATAGCGTTATGCGTATCTAACTTCCACATAAAATACAAACATATCCGTTTTTTTCTATTATGTTGGACCCCTTATGCTTTAAATGTCCTATAGATGTGTTCTAATGTTTATTGTTTAGATTGTACCGAAGGTTGCCACATAGTTGTGTTTGTTTGGCATTGGTTAGGCTGCAGAGCCAAATGTAGCTCCTCGAATCTGTTGTTTTTCTAGGCTATAAAGCTAAATGGCTCACAGCTCCCCTCACTTTCGAACTCTGGTCTCAGGTTTGTCGATGAAAAAAGGGGCTGGACACGGGATGGTCAGAGATGAACTCATTTCATTTTTTGGCACACAGGGAGATGCCAATAAATTCAATTTATTAAGAAGAGCAGGCTGGGAGCAGTAATCCAGATTAGATTTTGAAGTGGTGGTATTTTTTGAGGTTGAGAGTAAAATGTTTAAGGGAGTTGAAAAGTAGTTCCTATTTGTAATTGGGGTATTTTTGGGATAAAGAAAGATATATTTAAGTACCAAACCTCTTTTAGTTTATTTCATGTGGCATACTCGTTGGTACTGCTGATATGAATAGAACAGTTGTGTATCGCAGCAGGGGGCGGTTTCTTAGGGGTGTATGCTCCATTTGTGTTTGTGGGTCAATACTCAGTCCTTATTATATTGTGTTGTGTGCACACGTGGCAGGATTGGATGGGGGCCACACCCCTGTTACTGTGCATGCACCATAAGTCATGCTTGGGCTTGGCACTAGATCCCCGAGACTGATGGTCCTAACAGAGCAAGCTGGGCAATGTGTATTAGGGTGGGCGTCCTGACCAAGGACCAAGTCTTTCACAATAGATTCATGCATCTTATGTTGAGTTTGGCGCTGATTCATTTAACCCCGCAAGTCCCTTCTTAGTTCTAGTTTAGGACCCAAGGCAGGTAGGCATTCCTCCCAGCCGTACACTGGTGTCTTGAAATGAGTGTTCTGAACTACATTATAAATGTCCACAGTGTTCGGTCGGTCTCCCTTCATCACATATGATATGGAGTTTCTTTTCTTTATTGTACATATAGTCAAATATAGACTTTATACAAAATCATCCAGAATTCCCATTAGAAAATGACCAAAATATCAATAAAACTAATCACTCATTACACAAGAATATTCCAAATTTCCAATAAATGATCCTTGTATTTGACACTGTAAACAATCACCACAATTCCTGATTAGAAAAACTAAAACATAATTTCTGCATTTAAATCTTGCCTTCTAACAGATCCTAAACTCTCAATGCATAAATAACTGCCTGTAGGTTTCTGAAGACAGTATCCCCACATAGCCGGCACATTCGTTCTCATCGTGCTATGCCCATCCAGGCTCCCGTTATTTCATAGGTGGCCACACAATGAAACTTTATCCACATATACTGCCTCGCGATTCTTCAATTTGGGATAGGCACATCCATCATGTGGCCTCGCCCATCCATGTACTCCATGTATTCTATCCAACGTTTCCTTGTGGCCAGATGTTCTCTATCCGCAGCCTTTGGAGTCTTCTTTGTCTGCAATCTGTGACTACCGATTACTGATCCTATGCTGGGGAAGGTGTGGATCATAGAGATTTGGGGGGCTGGGGGGGAGGTTGTTACGTTTTTATAAAAATTGGCAGGTGAGGGAAGCAACATTTGGACCCCAATCATGGATGCAGTACCATTTTCAGGATAAGTGCCTTATTTTTCATTCATTTATTCTCGCCAGCAAGCAAGGTGATGACTGCATGACTACAGCAAGCATGGACGCAGACCCCTGCCCCATTCTGCAATCAATATTGAAGCGTGTACAGGAATGTGTATGTAATGTTTACCACATACTTCCACAGCTTACTTTTGAGATGGAAGGTCCACACGTTGCCTTAAAACACGTCCTGCTATAACCAGGCATTAGATAAGTGTCTCCTCCACTGACATGTGCTTACCCATCAGATCTGATTACCGGGCTCATTATACGATGACACGCTTTGTAAATCCACACTAGTTCTAGGAAAAATCTAAATATGGCTTATTCAGCCAACAAGGCCGATCTTAATAGATTATGCCTTTCAGCACCGTCGGATATGTATAAAAATAAAAAAATAAATCACAATGTAAAAAAAATATATATGTACTAACACACGCACTGACTGGAAGCCAATAAAACGTGGCATTTTCAGTGGGCTTTCAGAAATTCGTTTGAAACCAGAACACGGGTGCAGTAACAACAACTACAATAACTAGCAGGCTCATTGTCCATCTCAGATACGAGGCCAATCCCAACAGATCTGAAATAGCTTGTGGAGCATGTATTCCATTTCCCTAACCCCCTCAGTCATGTGTCTTGGGGTTTTATGGGCAACCCTGGCATGGCTGGACTTGAGGCACCTATGTGATACGCCAGTTGTTGCCGTTTTCCAGAAGGACCGCATGGCAGCGGATGTGCTTACTGGGCCACTTACCTAGACTGAACAGTCAGATGCAGACATTCTTTCCAAATGTCATAGCATGGATGTTTGAATGGGATATGGTTGCGTCAAGGTCCACCTATATAGGCGTTCTAGAAGTAGGCTGGGCCAGGGTGCATACGGGTCAGAGTGGGTGGGAAGTCTAGAAACCAGTGAATCCTCATCTTGGAAGTTACCCAGGAGTTTGCCAGCAAAACTCTAATGTTTCGACCATCGCCGGTAGGGAGGCTGCTAAAGGTTTGATCTAAGCGTGCAAATCGGCTCAGAGACCCTTTGATTCACCCGAATTACCCATAAATCTGGAGGGCCTGCAGCATTTGCCTATTCAATAGGAAACCTGACCCAAGGAAGGGGTGGATAAGCTCTGTTAAGGAACATGAAAGACCCTGCAGAAACTCCCGATGGTGGCCTTCTGCCAAATATCCTGCTAGCATTAGTCCGGCAATATATCTCGTGCTTACAGAGAGTTTTTGTTCTCACTGCTATATGATATATTGGCTCCCAGTGAACATTTTTTATGGGTTTTCAATGTTAGCTGGCATTGTGAGGATCTCCAACCCAGAAGAAGCCTTCAAGTAGCACTCTCTGCTCATTTGCTGAACATGCATGACCAACTATGAGCATCGTCAACTTCTAAGCTTTAGTCCAAACGCTTAGCAAATCAATATGGCAGGGCCACAGTAACCAATGACGACACTGTTCTATCCGTGAATGTTTTATATCCCTCGCCTGCCTACTGATCAGGCAGTCGTCGCATAGGAGCAGTTCCTAGAGAGGTTAGGCAAAGCCACTCTGACATTTGTTGGCTCTCATGCCATTACCTGCCCCATCACCAGGCTAGTAGCGAAACGGATCATCATTTGGGGGGGTGCCAGTAGTCGCACCTGTGACCCTTGATGTGTCCCTTGCTACCCTTGTGGTCTCTCTTGCTACCCCAGTTGAAGCTCCTGGGCTGTGGTCAGCGCCACGTGGCTCTTTGTTACTGGAGTGGCTGGCTTTCTAGTTCAGGCCACACACACAAAAAAAAGGGGGTTCCACAAATGTAACCCTTTCAGCAGTGACCCTAAATAAGAAGGAATAGGGATAACAAAAAATGTGTCTTGCTGGAATTCTATACAATAATTGCTAGACTCATTCATGGTTTATTTCAGACACACTTCAGACTAAATCAGAGAACCCCCGCCCCTCTTCTTAAACACCTGAAATTTACAATGCAGATAAAAACTGCCAAAAAGCATTTCGAGGAGAATAAGCATCGATTGCGGACTAAGTATTTTTCTTTTTGCAAGTCGCAGTTATAGCATGTTTTTTTCGGCCGTTGTCTCTGTTACGACCATCACAAGACATTCCATCTCTGTGTCCTCGGTCACTTGACAAAATCCTTGTGCCTAAAAGCTGATTTACGGTGTAGGAATGATTGACCAGACCACATAGTGGCCCTTGATTTCAATGTCCCACAATTAATGCTTTGTTGTAATGTGTCTATCTTTCATATCTCTATGGCATGCTGTTCAGGATGTTTGTTTACATGTATGAGGTAACGAGTGTCCAGAGTACGGGATGTCGTGGAAGTGTGCTGCTTTCCCTGTGCTACTCTAAATTCTTTAATACACAGTTATGAGGCCTCCCAATGGTTTGTATTTTGCCAATCTCTGAAGCCTGAAAAGTAGATCCACGCAGGTTTGACATATGGCCAACTTTGCACCAGACCTGCAGATTAACTGGCCTGCTGTTAAATCTCAGTTACAAGTTTACTGGTGTCCACTACAGAGTGTAATTTGTTTTCTGACTTTGAGAGTATTCAGACATGTAATGGCTCATTTTTCTATAGCTGGTAAGATAGCTCAGTGGGTTGAGCGCTCGCTGCTCCGATGTGTGTGTGTGATCTGCAGGTTGCCGGTTCGAATCCCGGCAAGGGCAACTCAGCCTTTCGCTCTGAGGTAGATAAATGAGTGCCAACAAAGTTTGGGTGATATTGTCTGCATTTTTGTTATATATAAGCCTGACGTCTGCTTGCATTCACAGTCATTTGGTAATATGGGCTTATGCACACTGATATTAGTGTTACATATGGTTATCCATTGTTGTACGAAATGTATATCACATTACAGTGATATCATAACCATACTTTTCGTAGTAAACGTCGGAACAATGCTATACAATGCCATTTCCATCACTTCCTGCGATGCCAGACGTCAAGAGTCGTGTGATGTCATCAAATACCCCTGGCATTTTGGAGAAATGACGTCCCTGTGAGGACCCAACTGAATAGGTTACTCAGTGTGCTGAAATTACCTTCCTCTGCTGGGTATATGGTTCGTCTCAGATATATTTTTCTCTTTTACAGGGTGTCCAGAGAAATCCCTCAATACTAGCATGCCTTTAAGAAACCTCTGAGCTTTCTCAGTTGCATGTTGAAATGGAAAAGCAATATCATAGACAGCTGTTGGGAAGATGACAGACCAAGAGCTTACACTTGGAGATGGATAGGTTGTAAAAGTGACTTACAAGGATGAAGAAAACATCTCAGCTAAAACAGCAGTACATGGAGGAACAGAAAAAACAGATTAACAAGTTGCAACAGGAAGAACTAAGGAAGTTGAGGCAACTTCTAGATACCACTCAAAAACTAAAGTGACCAGTATATTCAGAGACCTCACTGTTGCTAAAATATGGGGTGTATCTCTGTCAAAAGGAAAGTTAATACATAATATCACCCAACCTTTGTTGGCACTCATTTATCTACCTCAGAGCGAAAGGCTGAGTTGCCCTGGCCGGGATTCGAACCGGCAACCTGCAGATCACACACACATCGCAGTAGCGAGCGCTCAACCCACTGAGCTATCTTACCGGCTATAGAAAAATGAGCAATTACATGTCTGAATACTCTCAAAGTCAGAAAACAAATCAAATAATGTCATAACAAAGAACACTGCATACCAGCCTAGTGGAGGCCGGGGAACAGCTGAGGTCTCAAAACCAAGGTTAAGCCAACTGGAAGACACAAAGTTCTCACAATTTCAGGAAATCTCAGAGGTCTAAAATTAGAGACATGAACATGTGCAGGAAGATTGAAACAGCTGAACACACTAAAGGAAAGGAATGCTGCTCAACAAAATAGCTTCCCAGAAGGAACCCTATGAAAAGCATGTAAAAGCTAAAGAGTGAAAGGCTGTGCCAACAGGAGATCCAGACTGGCATGTTTCAGGTTACAGGAGAGGGCTTTCAGGTGAAAGTGTCTTGTAGCGAGAAACATTCCTGATCTTGCACCTTACCAAGTCTGGAGTCACAACGGCTGGGTCTACGCCTTCCAAAATATGAAAGGAGAGAACCAGTAGCAGCACGATTGAGCAGGATTACCAAGAATGTCCCACAGAGTGGTTGGAGTGGAGATCCGCAGTGGTCAGCTAGACCCTCATGAAGCATACTCAATGAACAAGGCCAGAGGAAGCAAATTCTGCAGGATTCAGCTTTACTACTTTCACTGACGATCTATGTTAGATGGTGGAGCTAAGGGAGAAGATGTGTGATGAAGCAACCTTTAGTGGTTTGAGAAGGAACCACCTCAGAAGACTTTTTCTCTGTTTCAGGGAGACCCGAGACAACTCTACAAGAGACTAGAAAATCTCATCAAAAGGTGGTGGTGTGGGTCTTTGACCTACGGTAAATAGCAAAAACCTCCTGTGCCGTGGACACAAGACAAGGTGCCCGTGAGCAGAGGTGGAATTCAGGCAACCTGCTCCCGCTAACAGAAGTACGAGTGACCGGGAAACCTCGAAGCAAAGGTCTCGGTCAGATGCCGACGATATTTAGAATGCAGAATGGGGATGCATAAGCACAGAGAAGACCATATGAAGAATTACATTCTGAGGCACAACGCAGGTGAAGGAGGAGCATCTTCAAGAAAACTTAACTGGGTGCACTAGCAAGATTGTGAGAGAATTGGTAAGCGGGATAGGTAATTAGAACAACATTTTCTATGAGGGCAGGGCGGTGAGACCAACATCTTGGAAGGAGATGTCTTTGTAGTAAACTGGGATTATCCATGATATGGGCAAAAAGCTACAAGAGCTCACTACCTCTGCAGTCGCTGGAATGAAGACGTAACATACCAAACGTTTCATTCCACAGTAGATAGTATACATTAGGTCTATGGGAGAGAAAGCCCTCTCCACACCTAAAAATGCACCCCATGATACAAATAGGGAATGGCAGTGCAGGAGCAACACTGAAGGAGTGATGAAATGGCCAGGTAGAGGAGGAATACAGACTGGATGGCAATGTAAAAACCTCAACATGGGGGGGCAGTATGGTAAGGTGAAAGGCTCACACCCTACAAGATGGTTAGTGGACGAAAGAAGAGAAACCACGAGATGAAGAGACACCAGGGAATGGTACTATGTGAAAATAGTGCCAGAACAAAGTCACCTGGGAGACAATTATGTTTCCAGACTGTTCAAACGCCTTCACAACATGGTCTAGGACTGTTATTTACTATTCTAACCTCCAGTCCTAGAATACTTGTTGAAAGTGCTTGATTATAGTCAGGTTGCAAATGTAAGTGCTAATACGCCAGATTCCTTAACGTTTTGTCATAATATCATATATTCTTTGCGTAGATTTTCACATAAAAGGTGCTTCTATTTATTGTTTGTTACACTAGTCCTTTTGTCATTATGAATTCACAATACAACATTATTAAGCATCCTAAATGTTGTTTGTTACAATCCTAGTGGTGGTTTTCCTATCGACTTTGTTCTCACAATATGGATTTTTGTAGATCATACAAATTGCATGTTACAATCTTAATATTGCCATGCCTGCCACCTACAACTGTTTCGACCTTCACCTTCAGTTCGACCTTTAACTTCAGGTCTTCTTCAGGGCTGTTATGCCAATAATGAATAACATTATTTATCACATTAAAGATCATTACAATAGCATTTTGTTAGGAATAAATAATAGTACATACCGCACGCCAAAGCTCTTTTATCCACGTGAAACTTAGTTTTGCAACTCGCTATGTACTAGCTCCCCGTTCCCCATAATGAGCTCCTGCTTAAAGTGTGATGCAGGATACCCTCAACAAATCCTTATTTAAATCCCTGATATTTCTTCACATGCCAAAGGCTACTTTCTGTACAATGCCCTCCTTGTGCATCTCCTCATATTAATTCATTTCAATTGCTGGCTTCTAAACTCTGGAATGCTTTACATAGGATCACCACGTTAACATGAGCTTAAAAGAACATCTACTGAATGCTGCTTTTCCATCTGCAGTCTGACCTTTTACATGTTATTGGTCATTTCTATCTAATATCTAATGTGTTTCTAAATAAAGCCCTAAACAATATCACTCTAGAAATCCTAGAAATTCTAGTGACTCCAACGCCCAGAGAGCATTAAGTACTGAGACAAAGAAGAGGAAGGAGTTAATGCAGATTGAAAGAAAAACAAAGATGAACATGTGGTGTAATTCTTTTGGTGAAGCACGAGTGAGCGGGACATTTAAAAATGGTGTCCATGCTCAAGAAGGGAGCAGAGGCAGAGAAGAAGGCAGAGCCGGAGGAGGACGCAGTACAGGACAGGACCGTGCTGGAGAAGGTAGGTACTTCCAGACAGTTATGCACCGGCGTGGTGCGAGGCCAGGAGAGATGCAGCAGGCACTGTGGGAGGACCGGAGTACCAGCAACAGCAAAAGAGCCAACGGTGACACGGTTGTGCCAAGAAGCAGCAGTCTTGCCAGCAGGTGAGCGCAGAGCTGCCGGGAGTGCTGAGGACGGTCTACAGTGCGAGGGAGGCCATTCCAGAAATAAAGCCTCATTGCAGCAACATGCCACAGGTTGGGAATGCTTCAAGACACCGGTGAGTCTGCCCAGAGCCATTGGGGATCTTGGGGCGTACAGACAGGCATGTGAGCAAATAAGACTATTGGAACACCGACCAAGTAAAGTATAAAGATAGAACTTGAACAAGTCCCTGTGTATGAGAGGTCAATGTGGGGAAAGTTGGAACAAGTAGTACCTCAAGTCAATGAAGTAGAAGCACTGTGAAGTAATACAACTGTGCTATTCTAAAGGATAGTGAAACCGGGAAGAAGTCCTGGTGAAAGGAACACATCAGGCCATAAACATTTGGGGGAAGATACCTGGCAGAGAAGTATACCAAATATTCTGCAGAAAGGGATTCCTGCCAGGAGAGTATACGAGGCAATACACTAAAAAGACAGTTTCTGTTGGATGTATCTGCTTGCTTTAATTGTGAACACTTTTTGCCCAGCATAGGTTAGAGACACTTCCTTGCACTCGTAGTTGCTCATTTCTATGTTGAGAGTCAGATTGGTATGTTTTGGACAAGAAGACAGTTTATATGGTTTGACGACTAGACACAGACTGATCTTTAGTTTTAGTTTCCTATGTGGAGAAACTCTTTAGGATAGGGACAGAGACCTTTACCCAACCCTTTTATTTTAATAAAGATGTCTAATAAGGAAAATACTACAACTGTGTCCGCCTCTCATTTCTGACCCCTCACATTGAGCAAATGACCGAACACCTAAACACTGTGTGTCCCTACTCATATGTCATTCCTCCCCATCTCTACTCTAATGCAATACTTTAGGCTTATAGGTGTCGCAAGCGACACCTTATAGACAAAACTAAAAAGGAAGAATGTGGGAAAGAGGAATGCAAGACAGGACTTCCTGGACAAGGGGTAGGAACCGATGTTGCACAAGAAATAGATCCTAAATAAGATCAGATGGTGCTAGACAGGGATGTGGGGACTAGGCAGCAACAAGGGCAAAAGAAAAAAGGGTACGGCACTAATTGGGATCGGGGCTGAGAAGCAAACAGCATATAAAATAATAAAAGGAACAGGTGTATAAGAAGGAAAAAAAAAAAGACAGGTTAGAGGAAGGATATAAGAAAGACCTTGAAAGAGATAAAGGATTTAAAGGGTTAGGGCCTGGACAGAAACATCAACAAAAGAGACTGATGTAAACCCATAAAAAGACGGGATCCAGCATCAGTGGAAATACAAGAGAGAAAAGTGTGGGGAAGAAGAAATTGATTTATGAAAGGTATTGGGGCAATCTACTGTAACAGGGTGCCCACTAGGTATATGCAGAAAGGGATGACTAGGCTTAAGGTGGCGTTGTGGATATACGAGTATTGCAAGGCTGAAACCAGCAAAAAAGCAATGAAAAAGAGCGGGGAGAACATAGATTTTCAGGAAAGGTTGAGGTAACTTTCTGGCAAAGACGAAAGAAAAAAAAATCTAAGGAAGGAGGCAAGCAGACAGAAAGGAGGTGTAAATCTCTTAAGGAGTCTGCACTGTAGAGCAAATAAGAAGCGTGGAAAGATCTGAGGAAGATCAGGGCACATAGGAGGGGCGAGGGATAGGATTAGCCATCTAATCCATGACAATGAGATATATATATATATATATATATATATATATATAGATATATAGGGAAAACACACAGGCCCCTGAACGGTTGTAGCACTTCAAAAAACCGCTCTGGTAGGCATATGTAAAAAATAATGTTCCAGCACACAAGACTTTAGCTATTCTAAAATATCAATTTATTTAGGCATAATACAGCACAAATACAAAAACAGGGAGTAAGTAATACATCCCTGTGACAGACACAAAGTGCTACAAAGCACTCACCCCACGGGTGGATGTAAAGTCACGCGTTCCGCCTGAATGCTCAGGCTTCCTCAGACCTTCTAAAATCCAAATGCGGCTAACACATCATGAAATAAAAAACCACTAGGCCATTCCAGAGCACCTCCGTGCGTCAAGCATCACGTGCCATGGGAGTCATATGACTACTAATCGAATAGAAGAGGTAGTCTCTTTGACACAATGACCTCCATATTGGAATGGTCATACAATAATTTTATGTATATACATAACGTAATAGGGTATTTACTCTAATATTTAGGATATTTCTGATGCTCAGTTCGCAGTCTCTAGGCTGAGGGACACTCACCCTATTGGGGGGGCGGATGTCTGGGAGTGGCCATTTTGAGCCACTGTTAGTCATCTGAATGATACATGAGCACACTTGTGCGTAGATTTTACACATCTGATTACATTGACAATGTTTTAATTAGTAGCGGTTCCGGGCACCTCCTCCGTGCGATTTGCACTGCAGTAGCCTATCATTGGTCTTAGTATGTCTATTCAGATATGCTTCGGTAATTATGCCTTTATATATTGACCACATAGACGCTTGACCATTCCAATATGGAGGTCATTGTGTCAAAGAGACTACCTCTTCTATTCGATTAGTAGTCATATGACTCCCATGGCACGTGATGCTTGACGCACGGAGGTGCTCTGGAATGGCCTAGTGGTTTTTTATTTCATGATGTGTTAGCCGCATTTGGATTTTAGAAGGTCTGAGGAAGCCTGAGCATTCAGGCGGAACGCGTGACTTTACATCCACCCGTGGGGTGAGTGCTTTGTAGCACTTTGTGTCTGTCACAGGGATGTATTACTTACTCCCTGTTTTTGTATTTGTGCTGTATTATGCCTAAATAAATTGATATTTTAGAATAGCTAAAGTCTTGTGTGCTGGAACATTATTTTTTACATATGCCTACCAGAGCGGTTTTTTGAAGTGCTACAACCGTTCAGGGGCCTGTGTGTTTTCCCTACATATACGGATTTGGCTAAATTCGTTTTTCTAGCACCAGCCACCGAATGAGGGAGAGCGCCATCTTTTAGCCAAATTGGTTTCTCAATATATAGATATATATATATATATATATATATATAGATATAGATATATATTCAGTGAAAAAACTTTGTTAAAGGGACGTTATGGTTCAAAGTAAAAACCGAAAAACCCCTGAAATTCGGCAGTTATGGTAAGATAAGCAACCATAACTCGCGCCACCGTGCACTGCTAACACTAACACCCAGGACATCAAAAATGACATCACAAATGTAGCCGTGCGCAAACTTTTTTCCCATTATGTCTATAGGAAAAAACAAATGTTTTGGGACCCCCCCTATAACTTTGCCCCCCCTGGATCAAACCTCTCCAAACTTTGCATAAAAATTCAGACTTGGTGAGGATTCGTCCAGAGGGAGCGAAGTTATAACCCACCCAAAAAGTGCTCTTCCTATGGAAACACCAACTTAACCATAACTACATGGACGCTGCCGCGTCCATGTAATATATATATATATATATATATATATACACACACACACACACACATACATACATACATATACACACAAACACACTTGAAATTAAGGCCCACTGCGAGCGTTTAGCTCCTTCTTGTAGCCTAGAAGAGCCTGGTTTAGCTTGCTACGATCAGTTAATTTGGTTAATTTTGGCTATTTAGGGCAACTGATGCTGAACAAACATCTATGTGAATTTTACTCTGTGCATTTGGAACAATGTGTAAATAAACATTAAGACCCATCTATACGGCCAAGTGTTGACTGGGAACCTAAAGAGGCCGTGGAAATAATTTTCAGCCAGCCCAACAGTTTTCTTATGAGAATATTTGGAAATAACATAGGGAACCACACAAGAGAGTCCTACCAGGAAATCTCCAGAGTTCCCTATTGGCCAGTCCATCCCTGTATAAGACATTTAAAGCTAAAGGGGTCATAAATAATGGATACAAAGATATTTTCCAATTCTTATGTGAAGTTAGATTTGTGAAACGCTATGTGCTAGCTCCTGGTTACTGGTAATGTGGATACCCAGGAGCTGATTTTAGCTTCTGCTTATCCACCCTTCATTTTGATCCCTGCAAATATAAATCATTAGAATGGACGTGGTCATTCACAGAGTGAGGTGCTTGAAGAGTATACGCATTAGGAAATATGTCCCGTATTTGCATCACTGCCTAGTTTATGGGGAAAGGAGGCCACCTAGAAATGAGGCGATACAGGTGGACCTGACTCACTGCAGTGCCCTTTTCCTGTGGTCTATGCCCCTGCCTGGGTTATTACACTTCAAAAAAGGGCAGCAGACTGATGATGCTAGACGATATGTTATGTTATTGGGACTTGACCGTGCACTGCTGCCATTTCTCATGGTTGGGATTGTTAGTTAGGTGGGTTGAGAGGGAAAAGCGCTTGGTAGCTTCAGTTCAGAAAACCGGTCACTGTGCAGATATGATTTCGGTAGATTGCTATTTGTGTGTTTTGTAGGCGGCTGCATAAGGGTGTTTCATATGCGTGTTGGGTGTTGTGGAGAGTTGGCATGGTAGAACGTCTGTGTTTTGTGACAGCGGTTTATGTCATGTTAATTCTGTACTTGGTGGTGGCTATGCAGAGTGGTAGAGGGAGTTATTAGTAAGGCTGCCTTCTTGTGGAGCGGTGAAAGAGGATGTGTCGTCAGCCATCATAGTGAGGTTGGTAAAACAAGGGTTTGGGAGAATTTGCCCAAGGAATACCAAAGTCACGAAAACGGTAGCAAGATGGAGACAGTTAGTCAAGACTCGGCTAGAAAAGAGGAAGAGCATATTAAGCGAGCCAGGTGAGCACATGAGCAGTGGTGAGGAAGTAGGAGGATCTATTGAGGTGAGTCAAAGGAGCGAGAATTGCATGAATCACAAGCAGTATGCTTTAAGATGTGGAGCACCAAAGAGTTGCAAGTGCTGCACCATGCTTTAAGATGTGGAGCACCAAAGAGTTGCAAGTGCTGCACCATGCTTTAAGATGTGGAGCACCAAAGAGTTGCAAGTGCTGCTGCATGCTTTGAAGCTTGGAGCACCACAGAGCTCACAAGTGCTGCACCACGCTTTATCATTTGGAGCACCACAGAGCTGGCAAGTGCTCCTGCATGCTTTGAGGATTGGACCACCACAGAGCTTGCAAGTGATGAGCATGCTTTGAAGCTTGGAGCACCACAGAGCTCGCAAGTGCTGCACCACGCTTTATCATTTGGAGCACCACAGAGCTGGCAAGTGCTCCTGCATGCTTTGAAGCTTGGAGCACCACAGAGCTCGCAAGTGATGCACCATGCTTTAAGGATTGGAGCACCAGAGAGCTTGCAAATGCTGCAGCATGCTTTCGGGATTGGAGTATCACAGAGCTTGCAAGTGCTGCACCATGCTTTATGATTTGGAACAGCGCAGAGCTTGCAAGTGCTGCAGCATGATTCGAAGGTTGGGATACCACAGAGCTCGCAAGTGCAATCGGTCAGTGTTCACACCACAAATCCAGACAAAATTAGCACGTATAAACCTTGGGGCATATAGCAAGGTGCAGCACTTTCATGTGCTGTGCACAACCACGCTCGAGCTGGCCAATGGGGCAATGTCCAAAGTGCAGCATAGTATGCTGGCGTGAGCCACTATTTTTGGACAAAGTGTGCCTATTTTAGTTTGATTGGTTACCGCACTGTTCATCTAGAAGTTTTTACCAAATAGGTTTTAAAATGCAGTTTGCAGAACATTGCATCAAAAAAGTTCCCCCTGGCTACTACTATTGCCATTTGAGACTCTGGGCAACTTCTTCATTGGTGCCCGAGACAATGTTATGCCCCCGTCCGACCCTGTGCAGAACCTCCTATGTAGCGCACATGCTGTAGACCCAACCGCCTGCTTGATTTCCCATGGGTCTCAGGCAGCGCAGGAACAAGACAGCAGCACTCAGGCAAAAGATGTCTTCCCAGAGTACTGCTCTGACACATGGGTGTAATTTTAGGGGGGGGGGGCAGGGGTGTTTGTCCGCACCCTCCCCCAACTTTCATGGCACGCCATTTTGTCCCCATTCATTTGGCTGGGGCACCCTTTCTTCAGATGTCATGTCCCCCAACAACATTTTCAGCAAAGTTACTCCACTGCTCCGACCCAGAGATTGCGTGAGGGCCTTTCCAAATGAAAAGGCCTTGAACCTCAGCAGGGCCCCTAGCAACTGCCCTCGTGTTGCCAGTCAGCAGTCTTGTAACGCAGCAATGTATTCCTTTCTCCATTTTCGTTCTGTGGCTTAAAATGCGCGCTTTGCAGTGCTCGCATTAAAAGCGGAGTTTCCTGGGGCCCTTCTAGCCGTCACTACCCACGGGATATACAGAAGTGTTATCACCTCATTGCCTTCCAACAGTTGTTCCTGCACATCAGCCACTTGCTGACAAGAAGGGTTTATAGTTCTTCAGTGGACTCTCCTGATAATTGGTGGCTATTAACCTACTTGTTGCTGTCATTGTAATGTATGCACCCCACAAGTGCCTCAGACTGTTTTCACTCTAAGCAGGTGGTCCACTAACATCACGTTGAAATGGCCCACGACACACCTTCAGCCCAGGCGGATAGCATGCACGAGAACACCTTCAGCCCAGGCGGATAGCATGTACGAGAACACCTTCAGCCCAGGCGGATAGCATGCACGAGAACCCGCTTTCAGAAGAGTACGGTAGAATCTTCTGAAAGCGGTCTGCTAGTAGGGCGTGGCTCGTGACCCATCAATACTGCAGAGTCTAATTTCCATTATTCGCTCAAAAGGGTTTCTTCCTGAATTAACACCACACATGTTTCAAATTAAAAGTTGTGAGCATTCTTATGTTCTCATAATGCTCTTTGCTTTTATGCAAATCAACAGGAATGGGTTGTTTGAAGAGATAGTATCACCTGGACAGGGCCACGCCCCTCCCCCCACTGCCCCGCCCCTCCGAGAAGGAATGGTTCCCCCAGTAAATGTTTTCCATTTCCAGCACTGGTTTTAGGAACAACCTATTCTACAAGGGGCATGGCGACACCCAGATGAGGCAAGACACCATCTTCCCTACCCCTCCCACCCTCCCCCCTCCACCCCAGGCACTGCAATGCTCACGCACTGCTTTCGGTAATACCAATATGCACCTCGTGCATGGCAAACTAGAACACTTCCTGTTTTGGCCAGTCATTTTGAGGATCCGCGTGAGCAAGTTGTTTACAGACAGCAGCAGCACAAGGAATGCCTGTGAGCCGATTGGCCGTCCAACATCCCAGGCAAGGCCCGGCACATGGCTGCTTTAATCCGCCCAGCACCTGCCCGTCTGGACTGGCGTCTCATCGCGGAAGGAGCCGCAAGCGGAGGGCGCCAATCAAGCGCCTGCTGCGCGCTGGAATAAACGGATTGGCAATGAGATGCCTTAGTCGGCAGATTTACTGATAACACCGCGGGCTTAGAATGCAGATGAAGGGCCACAAGAACAGCAGCTCAATTACATGCAAATCCAGCGCACCTGCGCTACAAACCTGGCTGCAATAAACAAACATATACACCATAAATCAAACTCTGCCGACAGTCTTATCTGCGTTATAAAAAACATTTAAAATTCGTGTCTTGGCCACAGCACGATCATTTAGCATTTAAAAGGCATACTTCACACGCGGGCCTTTAAGTGGGTCGATGGCCAGCAGAGTTTTAATTCAGGCTCGAGACTGGCTCTGCTAGCGGGAAGTTCCCCCTCTGCCCCCTCAGTCACCCCTCATCCTCGGCAGGCACGAACCATCAATGTGTAGAGGCAAGGAACACAAAGAAAATGGTAAACACAAACACATTCACTGCAAGAAGGAAACCTTATATTTTGTTTGAAACCAGCCTTCCACCTGGCTCAGAAAAAAAAAGAGGTGTCCCAAAGTTCATTCTTATTTTCCGAGCTGTACATCGGATAGTGTAGGTTTCAGTTCTGAAGAGAAGAGGCAGTGGGTGAACAGTGCTTCTGTTGGGTGAAGGGACGTGCGCCTGAATGGATCGCAGATCAGGCATCCGGCGCACTAACACCTTGAGCTATCCTGCAGGAATTGGCATATGCATGGAGCTGTTTTTAGTTTATTTTTTCAGTTTAATAAGGTCATGTTAGAACGTTATTTGATTAGCAATTCATTATATTGCACTAAGCACACATGTTGTGTCCTCTCATGCCGGGTACAAAAACTCGACTACACGCTCCACGCCCAAATATTTGTATTGTGACTCATTAGGGCCCCTCCCTCAATAGCCTAGAGCAATCCATTGGGAATCGTATTGTTGTGCAACAAGACTGAAAACACGTGAAGTAAGCAATAAGGCTCACGCCCTGCGGCTGGTCTGAGTAGGCAATTATGATGGATATATTTTGATGTGAAAACCAGCTTCCAATGTGCCCCTTCCCCCTTGCAGTTTCACACACACATAAAATGTGCACTTATCCCCATTGACTGAACAATGAATCGCCAAGGGTCCAAGCAAAAAAACAATGCTGTGCCCTCATCGATCCGGTCCGGAGACACTGGCTATGAATGTCCCCTTAAAAGCGAACATGAGTGGCCGGTAATAACCCTCCAAATAAAGAGAAAAAACCTAAAAGCACGTGGCATTCTCGCCATCTGGCCTTAAGAGGAGGCGCCTACACAATGCAGAGATTACCTTTGATTGCTCAGCTACAAGACAGCATTAACAGATGACAGGAGAGGGGGCAAGGCATGTAAACAACAAAGAAGACAAAAGGCAATTCTAATACTGTGCAGCCAGTTACAAGGCAGACAGACGCCATGTCTAATGCTGTGCAGGTCAATAAAAATGCAGACAGGAACACAGACAGAAGCCATGTCTAATGCTGTACAGGTCAATAACAATACAGACAGGAGCACAGATAGAAACAATGTCTAATGCTGTGCAGGTCAATAACAATGCAGACAGGAGCACAGACCAGACACAAGTCAGGTCTAATGCTGTGCATGTCAATAACAATTGTGATGATTCAGTATTCACACCCAATAAAGTGGCTAGAACAGCGGGCGAGAATACACAATCCCCACCTGCTATTCCAGCCACCCAATGCCCGTACCCGGGTGGCGCCATTTTCTTTTCTTTTTCCTGACTTGTGGAGGCAACAAGGAGGCTCTCCCTGTTGCCTCCCCACGTTAGAAAAAACCCAATTCCCCTTCCCCCCCATCCCAACTTCGCTGTGGGACCGGAGCCTTGTGCTCCGTTCCAGAATGCTCCTCCCATCTGGCCGCAACCATTAAAATAGAAAAGGGAGAAAAGGGCCTAAGTCCCTTTTCAGATGACTGCAGCCATTTCAGAATGTTTTCCAGGGCCGCCATCACATTGAAAGCCTCTGTTGTTTAAAGTCCAGGAAAGACAGCTACATTTCAGGACCCTCTTGGAGGACAGGGCAGGGGTCTGGTCACTCCACTCTCAAGGATGGTCCCCCACTCTTCACCATAGGATCCAGTCAGCTTTTTTAGGCCTCCCCAGCAATAGACGGCTCCACCCAGATGCAATCTCTGCAAATCTCCTTTGGCATTTCCTTGCGGCTGTCAGATGGTAAATGTCAGCAGCTCTGTCCTTTCCTCATAGTGCATTGACCTTATATACCAGTAATGACACCATCAAGTTTACAACATTGGGCAGCTCCCGGAAAAAGTTCTCCCAAAAAGGATTGGTCAGTTACCCTTCTCTCTCCTCCCAAATCCAGCTTCTGTCTATGGATTGGTTTAAGAGTCTGGAACAGGCATATGGAAACTTCCATTTGAAATCCCCTTTTGTTCTCATGTCAAAGTGTGGGAAAAATGGAGTTGTGTCTCATAAACCTTGTGATTTACTAGAAACTGCCACAATATATGTATAATAGCTGTGTCCCGCCGCTACGCTCGTGTGGACTTTGGGATTTGGTACAATAGTGGTTCTCCCTTCAGGTCCTAGGATTACCAGAGAGTTAGGTGAGCTCACTCTGGAACAGGCCACGTAAAACTGCCCATTTTAAAGTCTGCCCCCATGAGATTTGTTGATAGTCATGGAGAAACAAACTTTTCATGGGAACTGAAGTCTTTTGAATTCAAATGGATATTCTGAAGGTATAAGAGGTACTCATGGTATGAACACGGACTCCCCTTGTCCAGAACTGGTTAGCACCATAGCCTCAAACACATTTCCATGGGAAGCTTTCACTCGCAATCTGGTGACATTACAGACCTTAGGTGGGATGAGGTTCTGCAATAATATCACAGGTTCTCTCACTTTGAGAAGAGGTTTGGGTTCGGAAAGACTAGGAGGATTTAAAATGTTCAAGTACTCAACAGGGTTGTGGATTGCGTCATCACTTTGAACCACAGAGTTTACAATTTTGTACTCCACTTGGACTCCTCCAAAAGAATAAATAAGTATCTTCTTGATTGCGGCAGCCATGCTGCTCTTTGACGTTAAAATGGCAGGCTCACATAACCATTCTGTAGATTTCACCATCAGATTTTTGACGTCCTAGTACATTTTGGATGCGAGATCTGCTAGGGAATTGACGACTGAGGCTCGGTCGGAAGGGATGACAAGCTCTCAAATACGGGATACTCTGTTACCAATTTTAAAAAGCAGTTCAGAAACTTACTTCATAATGAAAATTTAAAATGTAAATTTTTACTTTTCCAACATCTTTGGTTTGTGAGATATGGGTAACCTTAAAAACTACAAAAGTAAAAAAAAATTTAAAAAAAATAAAAATCACCCTCCTTTTCCACCTCCCTGAACTGGATTTTCGGAAAATGGTAAAACACGTGTTTCTCTATTTTTGAAGAAGAATCTAAATACCAATGTTCGGGTCCAACATCTTTGGTTTTTGAGACATAGGTATCCTCAAAGAAATTACAATGTACCTTCCAAATTTCACGTTCGTAGGTTAAACGGTTTGAGCTGGTCGTTGATGAGTCAGTCAGTCAGGACTTCTTTTATATAGATTCCGCTTCAGCTAATCATGAGGAATTTAATAAAACAGGCAAGTCCACAACATGTTGGATGTTCTTTTGGCAATTTTTTGCCGTTTTTCCAACACGCAATTTACTGCCCACATTACTAATTTTATCCTCCACCAGTTTGCCAACTCTTATGTTTGGGACATCAGATCAGCCAGGAACACATTTTAGCTGGTCATTACATTTCCCCAAGTCACAGGTTGATTTATTTCAACAAAATCGCCTGGAAATCATCTTAAAAAATGACAAAAATCAAGGCAGTTCTACTTGTGGTTGCTGGGGGAAAGGCCCAAGTTATAATAGTCCTTTTAAATGAATTGTAAATCTTTATTTTCAGCCAATAGGAGCTCTGCTTCCTCCATGCCATTTGTCTCTCTCAGCCAGCCTGTGACCGCAACTTTTTATTAGTCTCTTTGTTGTTTGAAGTTGGTTGTTGCCGATCGTAAATGGGGGATGCATTTGCTACACATAGATCTCCCACTGCAGATAATGAGCTAGGCCGGCACGGTTCTCACAAGGCCCTTGCTCGTAGCTGAAGGGGACCATCATTCTGATCTGAAAGGCTATTTCTTTCAAAGTTTCAGCTTCCCTTGATTGCAGCCCCTGATTTCACACCACCCCCCCCTATATTCCAGTCACGCACCAGCCAAGGCCAATTTATACCAAGAATAGTTAAGTCAAGACTAAGAGGAAGAGCTTTCTCTTACGAAGCAGTAACAAAACTGGTACTCTTTTCCTAAGGCACTTAACCACATTTTGAGCTCTTTCCGCAAACAAAAAACAAGTCTACCCAAATGACAGGAACACATGTTGCACGTTGTTCTTGGTTAGTTTCCACTGTAGCGCTAGTATGACGATTGGTGATAGTGTCCTTTAAAAAACTCCAACAACAAAAGCAAGAATAATATTTAGTCCAAGTTCGGAAGGGAGGTTGTTGCAGGTCAGCCAAAGCAAATGTGGTCCTCTGGCTGCATTTAGACTTTTATTTGGGTACCTGGAGGAGGGTTATGTTTGAAGATTGAAGATCTGCGGCATCTCAGCGAGGCATACTGCTGCAGCGCTATGAACAGATAATTGGCATATTTCACCCAATGTCTCAGTGGACTGTGTACAGTAGTTCGATATTGTTTGTTCCACAGGGGCCAATAGAGGTTTTTCAACCTTGGGGAGTTGTCCGTTATTTTAAGATTCAACATAACTCTGTTGCGATGGACCAATTGAAGGTGTCTCAGGGTGAATTATGGTACGTCCATGAAAGTGGGATATTAAAATAGTCCAATCCAGATAGTCTCCAATGTGGCAGATCAGAAAGAGGACGTGGACTCAGAGTACATTTGCAAGGTGTATTTATTAAACAATAATATGAAGGCCTACCTATCCCCATCGCTACGGGGTATTCCCTACCTATAGGAATTACTAAGGTGCTCGTCAGTCATCTGTGAATGTCCAAAAGTAATAGATCAGCTGTCCAAAAGCTTATGCCAACAGACCCTACCACTAACTTAAACTAAGGTCAGGCGAATGACTCCCTTCTCCTGATGTATGCTTACCGCACTTCTCTTTTTAGTCTTTAGGCTTTTAGTTAATATGCAATTTTTAAATTGTCTTTCGTGACTTTTCTTACAAGGCTGTACCGTCACTCAGGAGATTATGGACTTTACTTTCCTCTTTAGAAATAGCTTTCCTTGACTCTTGTCGAATCCTTGGTTAAATCTTAATACGTTTTGCATAAGCTGGCAAAGTAAGGTTTCCTGTACGATTCTCGTTACCTTATCTCTCTTGTGGTTTATTTATCATAGAGGTTTCTTTGGCCTGTAGTTAAATTTTTTTTTTTTATTTTCAACTATTTGACTCTTGACTGGAGGTTAACGTTCCCCTCCTCTCAGGGTAGTGGTATCCATGTCTTATTCTCTTTCTTTCATTAAACCAATTCACGTTTCTTAACTTTGGTTTCAAGCTTTTCTTACTTCTAATGGGCCAAGTATCTTGCAGCATAAAATGAGTCCCTTTTGGCCTTCCGTTCCTCCCGGGTTCCCCATTAGTTTCGGTACTGTTTGTGAACGTCTGCAAGATTCTTACAGGTCTGGGATCTTCTCCTGTTCTCAATCTCCCTTTCGGCACGTTCTCGTCAGCGTTCTCGCCATATGACTCATGCCCCCTTCCGGCTTCTCGGTATCTCAACAGGGCGCTGTGCAGTCTGCCGTTGGTTTCCCAGGGTGGTGTCAGTGTCATTGCACGAGCAGCCTGCCCACCACGACAATCTCGTGGTCACGCCACGACCGAATCTCCAAATCCAGTTGTCTCTGCTTTCAGTCTCTCGTGCATGCCAGGCTTCAAGCATTTGCTTTGTTGGTCCCAGGCAACTCTGGATCTAGCAGGCTCCACGTTCCAGTGCAGCTCCACCTCCTCCTGGTGTTAGGCTACCAGGGGACCTCACCTACTTCAGTAGATGTTCCACTCTCTTCTCCCTCTCGTTTGACAAGTACTCTCTCTTTAACCTACTTGTTGCATTGGATTAGTGATATCCATTTAAAGAGAGAACGTCTCTTTCTTCCTGATAACACATTTTAACTTTCTCTTCAGTCAAGTCCCTGTACTTGGAAGTATTTGATATGTTAGATAGTCCCATGTATGCCATTAAGTGAATTGTGTTAGTGAGTTCCTCTCAGCAACATGAGTCCCTGTCCTTTAAAGGGGTGTTTCTCCCAGTGAGATCTCACTAGCCTCGACCCCTAGGGAGAGGGTTACGGAGCGGGCACACCTCCCTCACAGGAGGGGGCTCACCTGGGGGAGAAGGGACAAATTCCCTCAATTTGTCACACCACCTTGTGGCAGAAGGCTTTGGAAGAGACAATTTTTCATAGTCTGGACTGCTAGTAGTGTGAACCATTCACTTTGGCATTTATCTGCAAGGCAAATGTGCTAATTCCTTTTGCCGGCCAACTTCGTTACTTAGCATCGCTGATATCACAGCTGCCAAAAGTCTCTGTGAAAGGTACATTGTGTGAAGCTATAAAGCGAAAGTAAATGTGAACTTTCAGTCAAAGTGGTCCTGCGGTGGTCTGCAAGAACATGCACATTCAAAAGTCGACATGCGAAAAGGGTCCGAGCCCGACAGAGGGAGACCCGAAGTACAATAAGCTGGGGGAAGGGAGCTCCCAGCCAAGTTTGTGTTGAACTGTGACCCGAGAGGTCTGAGCCCGACAGAGGGGAACCTACGTGAACTGTGTGCTGTAAGGTCTGAGCCCGGCAGAGGGGGCCCTTTGTGAACTTTATGTTGGAATAAAATTTTGGAAAGTCAAGAAAGAGACTTTAACGTGGAAGGCCAGGTGGGCTTCAATCGCCAGGTGGGTCTCAATCCACGGTTTGAAACTGCTTAGAGTGTCAGAAACCAAGACAGAGTGTGTCATTCTGCCAACAAGGACAGCCTTACTTCGTGAGGCTTAACGTGAGGAGGAGAGATGGTTCAACTACCTTTATTCTTTGGAACACTGATTTTTCCTTTACATACATTTTTCCTTTTTACATTTTTTGTACAAGAGAAAGGGCAGGAATTCGGTTTTCTTAGCACAGGCCATTTTGATTTGACAGACTTGTTTATAGTTTGACAGTTGAGACTACTCCCATCTTAGTTATAGGGCAAACTAGGAGTTTCTCTGACCCCAACATTTTCAATAAAGGTTTTACAAATTTTATCCATTGTGTTGGTGTCATACTTGCGATAGCATCCCTTCCCTACATATATGAGGAGAATGAGACACAGAGACAGAGTGTTGTGTTGGTGATGACCTCCTGCCTAACTCATCTATCTGGCAGTTGTCAAGAACAGGAAAAAGTAGCTGCCAACTTGGGATGCCCTACAGTTCATCTGTCATCACATGATACATCTATGTGTTTAGTGAAGAATCCATACTATTTGAAACACTGTGCCTTTCCAAGAATGTTAGTATTACCCAATGAAAGCGTTGCAGAACTACTAAAAGTACTTACTATCCTACAATGTGCATTCCTAGTGGAACATACTCTAAAAGACCCGAAGGGAATATTGAAGGGCTGGAAAGAAATACTGGTTCTTGGGACGGCTTGTACCTGCTAGATATACATTACTGATAAAGCCACTGAATGCAGACCTTTAGCAATATTCAATTTAAGGGTTAGTCTGCACATACACACCGCAGCGCTAGGTTGTCGAAGGAGAATGGGCAGTTGGAGATTCATCGTTTCTTGCCAAACGGATAGCCGGACCTGGGAATTTGTATTATAGAAGCTGCATAAGCAGGGTCATTTATCACACTTGGGTTGTTTGAATTGTGTCATCTTTGGCAGGAGGGCAAATTAAGCTGATTGTTCTAGAGCAAGGGATTCTGACTCCAGCCCTCCAGAGAATCAACCACATCAAATTTTCAGTATAATCACTGACTTTGCAAACCACTGCAATTCAGATTCACTGTATTCAAATGGATCGTCTGTGGATGTCCTGAAAAAATGAAGTTACTTGATGTCCATTCTTGGAGACCCCCAGAGGATTGCCTCTTTGAAAAGTTATGAGCTGGGTTCACATTGGAGGATGTAGTGTTGCATTGATATCTTGTAAACTCTGCTGGAGGGGGGTTTGGTTTGGGTTCTCAAGGAACGGGCAGTTGGGCATTTTAGAAATCTGCCAATATAACGAGTTGTACGGTTGTATGTGAATATTACAAAAATATTGGTTCGTTTTATGTTTCATCATAAAAATAACAATCATCAAAAAAGCATTAGTTCTAACAGACATTATCAGAAGGTCACAGCTGGTAGGGAAGCGGACTATGAAAAACTGCTGACTTTGCTGGGTGAGTGTTGGCACTGGTAAACTGTACAGGTAGGATTGTAAGCAGCGAGAGGAGGGCCTAAGAAAGGACTAGTATTTGTCTATGGAAAAGCCCAGGATACTATCCGTCGGAGAAGGCGGCTGGTAGCCCTCAAGATTACTTCTGACGAGACACTTTCAAAAAGAACTCTGGTACATGACTGAAGAAAGTGGACAAGCAGGAGTTGGCTCTCTGCATCGTCCAATGAGTTGCATCTTTTAGTGAAAGCCAAATGAAGCAATTATGAAAATATGCCTTTTATCAGCACTAACTCAACACTAATTCGACATTTAATTCACAGCTCTCCAAAACTGCCTTGGACCCAAATCACTTCTGCTATTTTAACATTCATTAAGATGGATGGCACACATCCGTCTTTACACAAAGCACCGTTGTCCAAATTCTCAAATGTCATCCTTCTCCCAGTCTCCCCTCTTACATTAGTCAGAGCAAGGTCTGGAGCACCCCGGACGGGGGCGCAATATGCCACCGGCAAGGATCAGGGGCCCTGAAGCTACTACAGTGTTGATTTGGCGCAGAATAAAAGCAGAGTAACATATCATAACTAAAGAATGGATACGAGGCTCATTTGGGGGCATGGAATAAACTGTCAGTTTCTTGCTACAGTTTCTGATTTTGTTGTGTGGGTTCCGTTTCTTACAAAATCATTTGAAATGTTTGGAGTGAACATTATTGCTCAGGTTGGAGAACAGGCAGTACGTCTTCAAGTACATTTCATAAAAATGGTGCTGGCCCATGGACCTGGCGGCACCCTGGTGGGAGATGAGCAGTCATTTAGATTGGCTTCCTCTGAACCTTGTGGTGCCTCATCTGAGGTAGGAGACTGCACCAAAGCTCTATCCGGGTAATTGGAGGCAAGTTGATTAGAAGTGGTGTGCCTCTTACGGGGGAGACCGTATTTTGTATTATTGCAAGAACGGACACAGATTGGGATGGGAAAAAGCAGTCAGTTTTGTAATTTGTACTCTGTAAAAGTCATGTCGTGTCTGGAACAGATATGCACACGTTTCTGAAATAGAATACACTGAAAACGTGGGACTTAAGAACAGTCACAGCCAGCCAGTCAGTCAGTCAGTTACACCAGTCAGTGGTCAGTGATCTGTACAAATCATGGGAAATAGGTCAGCCAATTTGGGTATAGTCGGCTCCTATAGGGCAGAAGTGGGAGGGATAAGCTGGTGGGGGAATAGCTTTCAACACCAGAATTTTATGATTGGGGTGTCTGAAGTTCTTTTGGTCTGGGAGTACCCTGACTTTAAGCCGCTATAAGGAGCTCCCCTTGCAGGTGGCATGAAAAGCAAGGTGGATCCGGGGAGCTCCTTTCTGTCCGTTTTCTAGCTTTCATGAGTGAACTTTTCCCCTCACTCATCTCAGGGCCAGAGAGAGAGAGAGTTTCCCCTGTTTCTTAAATCCCATAAACGTTGGCCCCGCAGGGCTGCAGAAAGAGGCATTTACCTGTGTGTGTCAATGCAGGCAGAGCTGTGGAGGAATGGGCTCGTGTAGGCCGCTAGGTACAAGAGCAAGCAGGGCTAGCCAGAAGACTGGGGACAGGACAGTCTAAAGATGCATCTGCACCGCAACGCACTACATGCTTACAATGTTAAATGTGCTAACAAGGGAGAATCCTGCTTCAAGGCACCTTCAACAGAGAAGCCAGCACATTTGAGCAGAGTTCGCGAGTGGAAAAAGGGTGAAGTCTGTATATTTCGATTGGTATGTGCAGACATTGGGTAGACATATTGCATCCAAATTGAGGGGATTCAAAGATTTGAAGTAAAAAAATGAAGCCAGATAATATATTAAGCTCATGGTGCAAAGTTGTGCTTTATCCTCAGCTAGAAAAAGATATGCAGGAGGAGACATCAGCGGATGACAACTGATTTGTTTACCACTGTGTGATCACCCACACAGCACTACGCTCCAGCCACAAAGCCTCCCAGCAAGCTGCTTAAGCCCAAACCCGATCTACTCCCCAAACACCCGTCAACCACTAGCCCGCTGCCCAGTATCAGACTGGTATCTCATATCATTTCCCCAATACAACCATATTCTCTGGCGCAGATGTCAGCAGCGAACCCTCCAGCTCACTCTCCACATCTAATTAGTGGGGAGGCAGTTGACCCCAGATGGAACTCAAGTGAATCCCAAGTAGCTTTCAATTTCTCTTTGAAATGTATTACCTGGGAAAGGCACATATAACAAAAAGGGAACAACCAGTAATCCAGGCCCTCTGAGGCAACTCCCAGGGAACCTGAATGATAGTAATAACCGTGGACACCAGGGGAATCTCGGAAACCTGCCACAAAAACGTTCCAAATACCATGGAAGAATTAAAACGACTATTAAGGAACAGAAACCAATAATTCAATTCTATAATGTCTCGCCGTCCAAGGTTAGGCAGTGACTCGCACAGCAAAGCGTCTGTCTAGCAGCAAACCCTGGAATCGAAGGTTTTACCCCAAAGAATGGTCAGGGGAAAGAAAAATCATTACAACACAAAAGGTAAGTTCCCCCTCCCCCCATCGATACTTGGACAGGTTTAAAGTGCTATTTACACATAATTTAGGTATAACGAAACCAGCAGACAGTGCTCAAGAAGCTGCAGAAAACACTCACAGTCAGGAGTTCAACAACATCCCACCAGGACGCAGAATCAAACATGCTGAACGGATTAGGAAAACCAGAGATTATCCATACAATGAACTGGCCCTGCTGGGTGAAAAACCAAACATCTCCTTACAGCATAGTAAGAAATCCACCACTTTCCACCTCATACCAAAAAACCTCAAAGGTGTGGCTGTTTTATGGATGAATTTACTGACCTACTCACTTGCACCTCAATCCCCCACTCCACCAATATCCTCCTCAGTGATTTTAACCTAGCAGTGACACCAAAGATGGTCGCCTCAGCCTTTCCCACTCCATGTGCATAAAACATGGGCACACCCCAACTCACATCAAATGAAACATGCTCGACATGGTCCTTCCCTCGTCCCAGCTAATAAAGTCTCTGGACCCTATCCTGTTGGACTTGACAGACCACACCTCCATGTCCTTCACCCTCTCGCACATCCTCCCCACTCACAAGGGACAAGGAAATCCCACTATGTCCTGCTGACAAGCCTTCAAAAAGCCTTACAACAGAAACTTTGGAAAATAGCCTGACCAACTTCTCTGAGGCCACCAACAGCAATTCCCTACTGGAGACATTCAATCAAACCTCTAATTAGTTGGTGAAGAGACATGCCCATCTAAACGTGTGCTTTATCAAAGATACACCCTCTGCTTCATGGCACACTGAAGAGCTAGTACAGAAAAAACATAAAACCAAAGGTCACCAAAAGTATTGGCATAAAGTATGCAAATCGGAAGACATGCTCATCCTTATGCCTTGCATTCAATTCAACCAAGTCCAGATGCCCGATGCCCAATAAAATAAATTCTACTATGCAACAATTTCAGATGCCTCGAACAGGAGCAAAGCCCTCTTTGTGTCAGCTAAACATTGCTCGTACCCCAATCCCAGATCCTGAAACACCAGCGTCACCAGACAACGCCATCTATCTGATAAGGACCCTCAATACTAATCTGACATTAATCCACCCACCCTCAATGTTCTCGCTGTCATGCTCGCTTCTCTAATCCTGCCTTTTACACCAACATCATGCATCCCTGCAATATTTTAAGTGGAGCGTGACGTTACCATAATACTCCAGATTGTTAATGCCTCCCTCAGCCAGGGAATTTTGTCCAGCTGTGTAAAAACATGATTGTACTGTTCACTCGATTTTAACCCAGAAGATCTCACCAACAAGTGGCAATTATCAGGCTCCTATTTATTGGTAAAATCATTGATAAGGTAATAGTGTATCAACTACACAAGCAAATCAACCGGGCAGCCATACTAGGACACTGCCAATTCGGGGTCATCCTAAATGTAGCTCTAAAACGGCCACTATCCAGGACATGGATGACACTTCAGATCGTGGATAAAGGGGACGCCCGACACCTGGTCCTTCTCAACCCTCACCACCACCTTCAAGATAGTCTGAGCAACCTCCCTGCACACAGGAATGGTTTTACAGAAACAACCCTCAACCAGTTCGCATCATAAACCTCGGAAAGAAAGTAGGCACCCCAGGTGGACACCTTCAGTTCTGACTACATCCCAATTACATGTGGTGTACCCACTGGGCTCAATCATCAGACGGTGCCATCCATCCGATATCTCCTCCCCGGTAGAGCTGTACCCCTCATCTGTGCCCCTCTGTATCCTACCCCCTCCTGTACATCAGTTCTGTTACCTCTGAAAATCTCTGTATTGTTGTATACCTCTGTAAAGCGATTGTTGCTTCTCAAAGCTAGGTCCACGCTCACTAAATACAATAATAATCAAAAGAAATCCTCTCCCCCATAATTTCTTACCTCTACACAGAGCCATTGGGTTCCCTATGACCTGAACATCTCGCTGCACCAGTATGCGTACAACACCCAAATGTACTCAAGATGAACGGCACCCATTACATCACACCTCCAGAAATGCCTGGATACCATTCAAACATGGATGAAAAGCACAAACCTAAAACTGAAACAGAATGTGTGCTCCTCTGCCACCCCGCCAAACAGGAAACCATCCCGGGAGGATAAAAGCAGGACCCCAGATGTTTTCCCTCCTCAACTCTCTTAATCTGTCAAATCCCTTAGGTTCATTGTGGACAGTAGCATCTAATTTTGCAGCATGCTAACAAGAAAACAAAGACCACCTAGCATAGACTGTTGCTTATCTGCAAGAGCACGCATTTCTGCCCTCTCTGGGCTCCCGGTGGTACCCCCCCACCCCGCCCTCAGGATCCTCCCAAGCAGTCCACCATGCCGCGGGCCAGGCTAATCACTGGTTCACAGTAGTAAGATAATTTCTGGACAATTCTTCCTACCCTGCGCTGGTTCCCTATCCCAGACAGGATCCTCTTCAAGGTCACCTGTATCACCTACAACGTGACCGTCACCTGAATGCCACCTCCCTCACAGACCACCTCAGGTGATGCAGGCTCTTCAAGGAACCAGACCATCGCTAGGCTGGAAACTAAACTTGCCCGCAGGGAAAAGACAACGAAAACATTGCTTCTGGGCAATGCTGCAGGGCCGCCCAAAGCAAGGCAGGGTAACTGTTGGTACCATTCGGCAGGCCCGGGAGAGGGGCAGCTGCCTTACCCCAAAACCTGCTCCCCTCTCCCCCACAGCCATAGAGACACGCAGTCTCTCCTCGCTACAAAACACAGGAAGGGTGAGGTGTGAACAATCACCTCACGCTTCCACAAAGCAATAGGGTGATAAGCACCCAGAGGAAACCAGCAGTCAGGCAGGAGTACAAAGACCTGCCCCCCAGGGGGTACAGACAGTCCACTAAAGCCAGCCTGGGGGTTTGGCCTCATCCCCCCACAGATGCACATCAAAGACCCAGGGATACCCCTGGTTTTTATGAAAGAGCTGCCTCAGCTCACAAAAAGTACAAACTGTTTGTGGACCCTGAACAGGGATCCAAACAGTCAGGAGGTTCGCTGTGCACTCAGCGTCTTCCACTCTCTTCTTTTCCACAAAGCCCTCCCACCCTAGAAAAGAAGGGAGAAGAACAAGGAAGAGAAAAACAGGACACTGTATGGTGACCACAACAAGTCATGGGACAAGAAGGCGGCACGTGCCAGAGGGGGTAACCTCAGGACCCGGTGCCCAAAAGTATGATATTATTAGGATATACGATTCATGTTATTGTTTCCATAACCAGATCTGTAACAATAAAATCCTACAGCCTTTTATTGCCAACACTTGACAGCCTTGTGGTCTACCCTTTCTCTGGGGAGGGAAAGGGTTCAGCTACGCACACCCACCGTCATGATAAGCACCGTCGCATGCATATGGGTCCAACAGTTATCCCGCTATGTCACAGCTTACGGGAACACCATCCAGGTTGCCATCAGGCCCGAACACTCCTGAAGCTCAGATAAAAACTGAAAACCTTGCTTTTACTAGGCCTGAAGAACTGCCAAATCTTTCTTGCTAACCTACAGTTATGCCAAATTTGTTTTTACCGACTTTTCCACTTTATTTACCTATAAATACGGGGTTTGATCACCCACACCTCCCACTCCCTTATTATCCCAGATTACCACACACATACTTACCACCTGCATTTTGTGGCAAAAAACCGAGTCAGTAAAAATGAGTTCAGCGAAACTGTAGGTCGGCAAAAGTGGTCTACACCCCTTTGTCAACTGTGCCATCATTACCAAACTCTCAACCATCAAAGCGGGACTGTTGACCAATTGTCAAAATGCTTCTTAAATTAATGTACAGTGCTCTGTTGCTCTCTCGCTATATAAACAAAACAACAACAAAAAAGAAATACATACATTTCATGGCCAGGTGGTTAGCGGACTTTGTACAGCACAGACACTGCAGTGTTAACACTAACTCCAATCAGCAGAGCAGTAGAGAAGACCGAACGGCAGCATCAGGAATACATTGTCCAGTTGTGTGCTGAAACAGGCCTCAAGCTGCCAGATGCCCTACTACTGGCATTTTTAGCATCAGAGGTACCATTGATAAACAAGGAGGTGTAAACCCGCACCAGGTTTTATTGGGCAGTCCCATGCGTCTTATTTAGCACCACCATTGAAAGAATTTTATACGAGCGTGCACTTGATGAATGATTGTATGCCAGAGTGTAGCAAGAAACGCATGTGTATCCACTTGGAGGTCAGAGAAGCATAACCAAAGGAGTTCCAGCAAATGTGGCACTCACTGGAGCCTGGGGTCTTTGTAGATGTAAGGGTACACTAGCAGAAAATGGCACCAGTCCTCATAATTAAGGAGCCATCTACCTGGGTCCATGCAAACCACTGTAAAGTTCCTCAAAATTTAAACACCTTGCAGTGCCAATTAGTACTTTGCTACTGCTACTAGGTCTTCTAATGTTATTTGAGGATACTGAGTTGGGGCGCTGAAATAAAAACATATAAACAAGAGCATAACTTGAAGACTGCCTCAAGCTGCCATTCTGAGCAATGCTGTTACCACAGCCAAGATGAGGTGCTGGTCATGGTGCACGCCAGGCTCCTGGCACGGAGGAAACGGCAGGCTCTTTGGGTCATGGGACTATGGAGCTGACCATCTGTTAGGTTTTATCCCATCTGCAGACGAGAGTCAGGTGGGACAGGTTCCTGCTCCATGCATAACCCTTCCTAATTAGATCTCAGAGTTATAGAGTCTCTTAGTAGTCACTCAGACACACCGACCTGCTGTGGAGACTCAGATTGATCCAGGTAGACTTTATTGTACAGTATATACAATTCCTGTTACTCTCAAGCATATACAGTGACATAGATGACTGGACAGGGATTGTTAAGTACACTACATACAAAGGAGCAGACCCACCAGCCATCCTATCATCGCAGCTCAGGCCCCCAATGGACACTCTCGGAACATTCACACACAGATCCACTCAACATTCTCCTGAGCTGCATTCATGCATCAACATTCTGATAGCAAGCATTCCAGCCCAGTGACAAGACAAGACTACAATATAGCACTCAGATGAAGACTATCAAAAAGTCAGTTTAAACCCTGAACACGCCCATAGGTTGCCCTCACAGTTCCTGTTATTGTCAACAGCCAAACGGGCCAGACAATCAGACGAATAGATGTGGCACCGGCCATCATATACAATTTATCTTGCATGGTATTGTGCTTACTTTGTATTTTTCAGAACTCAAAAGATATTATGAGAAGCACAAGAGTAAGCATGAAAGCATGGTGGCAGCTTGATCGACTACCATTTTCATGCAACTCGATTTTGCAGTCCACGGTCTTTTCTGAAATGTTTGTATGTACTAATGTCACTGTCGGCAGCTGGTCTCTAGATGGCAGTAGTGCACAGGGTTAATCCCAATTACCTGGGGAGCCTGCCATTCAAGCCTGCTGATGAATGCAGGCTGGGGAAGGGAGTTGTGGAGCAGCTCTAATACATATGCACGGAGAACCAAGGAATCTGCATGCCTGGGGTCTCCAAGAAGAGAACACAGATGTGCGGTCACTGAGACCTGTAATCAGGTAGCAATAAAACGTTTTTTAAAAAAAGGTGTGACAGGTGGCCGAGATGTGGTGTGGGACAATAAAGATCTTACTTTACAACAATGAGCATGTCGTAATATTCCACACTAGACACCTCCCCAACCCCAATGTCCACACTGCAACTTTTTGGATGACGATTTTGGCTATGTGGTCCAGGCCTGAATAGGATTAATTGGATTTTGTTAATATGTCTTGTTACAGCATTGATAATTAGTCAGAAAAACGATATTATCGATTTATGTAGGTTTGGAATTTATTAGCATGATCTGCAGAGTGCGGCAGGATTGGCACCCCAAGATCCAGTGTTGAGAAAGAGAAGCATTACAAATGTTTTTTTAGAATCAACATTGTCCAGTTCAAAGTGGTTTAATGGCCTTTTGATGGTGGGCTGAATCTCAGCTCCATTGGCTCCAAGAGCAATGACTTCTTAGCAAGCCCTGATCAACCACAACAGGTTAACTGTGGAGAGCAGATGATAGCTGGGCTGCCATTGGAAATACTGCACCACAGATAGAATCTAAGCAATCTGAGAAGTGGCATTGACAATATAGAGAATTACGCTGGGCGTTTGGTAAGGGATTGGAATGGATTGTAGTTGTGGCCATTACACCCTCCCCAACTATGTATGGTGTGTCAGGAAAAGGAAACCAGATCATACTATTAGGTGATATGATATGTTGCAAGTACTTCGGTTATGGATATTCGTTAGAAGGAAAGCATTTATTTTGCATCAATGATAGCTGTATTTAGGTTAGTGGTATACCTTGCCGAAACATTCATTACCATAACACGCACTATGGCATAGTAAATTGGCCCACTGACAGGAGAAGGTTGGTGTGACAAGATCAGTAACCGGACCCAGTAACAAGAGGATGAGAACCACCCAAGCCTAGGGTGGGAGGAGTACCAGGGTGGAACCCAGAAACATTCCTACTCAAGTGGGGTACAGTGGCAGTTGAGAGGGCCAAAATTCCTGTCCCTTCCCCAACTGCCAGATGATATATGAGCAATTCTTAAGTTTCATCACTCCATGCCTCTTGATACAAATGCTTGCCAGATGTTCTCCTATTGCATCAACTCCAGAGCTGCACTGCAGCTGAATAGCACAGCCAGTGGGGAGAGGTCAACCCTGCAGTGCCCCATGCCATATGCTTCGCAGTGCCAGAGTTACCCAACCGATGTAGAGAGACAGTAAAAGATGCAACAGAGCGCCTACATGGCAGTCGACGAAGCATCCACAGCTCACCGGTGCTGGTGTGCTCATCAGCGAAACTGCTGCAAACACTCAAGACCATGAGGGACTGGAACAAAATCTACCATTGGATGATGCCATGCCAGGCCCCCTAATATATACCTGGACACTGAAACGCGGGCTGCCATTGCTCATCATGGCACCCGTTACAGAGAAAAGAAGTGGGGCTTAACCTGTTATTTATAGGTTTGTCCAGGGTCAGACAACCAGGGGAGGGCAATAAAAAAAGACAAGAGGCAACAGGAAAATGTGGGCTGTTTGGAAGGTCAGAGGAAGAGGAGATGGTGGCAGAACGGGAGACAAGAGCGTGGTGGCAAATTACAGTGCAGGTGAGGTATTTACTAGTGAGTGCAAGTGGTACAGAGTTCCATCTGTGTGTGTGTAAGACTAGTGAGTTATTAGAGGGCGTGTGTGGGTGTGACTGTGAAATGGTTGTGAGTGAAAGGTGTGCGACTGAATACAAGGTCAGTGAGGTTGTATTAGTAGTGTGGTGGTGGAGGTGACAGGGCAGAGTAGGGAGTAGTAGTGTGAATGTGGGAGTGGTAGAGTGCAGGGCGGATTAGTTACACCAAAGGGTGGAGGCTGTAGTAAGGAATGATAAACACTGGAGGAAAGATGCAGAAAGTAGGAGTGTAGATGGGTGGAGTAGGTGAGTGGAAAGAGGAGAGAAGCAGAGGGAGACAGGTAGAAGAACATCATGGAGTGAGAGGAAAGGATTGAATGGGGCAGAATGTCTGAAAGCACATCCCCAGATCACGTATTAGCCAAAAACAAACCGGTAGTGTAGAGATAGTTTACAAAGTCCCTGATCATTTCGAGAAAAGCTGACAACCTTTATGTTATCCCAGTCAGCCAGCTCAGGACAGTAGGGGTCAATCTTCGGTACACACGAACATGGGGTTAGGGATGCCTGTGTAAAGGTGGAAAATGTGATCTCTAGACGACATAGGGACCGACGGCTCTAGTACCCTGCTCATTCCATCTTGGGAGAGCGACCGACGGCTCTAGTACCCTGCTCATTCCATCTTGGGAGAGCGACTAACGGCTCTAGTACCCTGCTCATTCCTTCTCAGGAGAGCGACCAACGGCTCTAGTGCCCTGCCCATTTCATCTCAGGAAATCAACCAACAGCTCTAGTCCCCTGCCCATTCCATCTCAGGAAAGTGACTAACGGCTCTAGTGCCCTGCTCATTCCATCTCAGGATAGCGACCAACAGCTCTAGTGTCCTGTCCATTCCATCTCAGGAAAGCGACTAACGGCTCTAGTGCCAGGATCATTCCACCTCAGGATAGCGACCAACGGCTCTAGTGCCCTGCCCATTCCATCTCAGGAAATCAACCAACAGCTCTAGTGTCCTGTCCATTCCATCTCAGGAAAGCGACTAACGGCTCTAGTGCCAGGGTCATTCCACCTCAGGATAGTGACCAATGGCTCTAGTGCCCTGCCCATTCCATCTCAGGAAAGCGACTAACAACTCTAGTGCCAGGCTCATTCCATCTCAGGATAGCGACCAACAGCTCTAGTGCCTTGCCCATTCCATCTCAGGAAAGCGACTAACGGCTCTAGTGCCAGGCTCTTTCCATCTCAGGATAGCGACTAACGGCTCTAGTGCCAGGCTCATTCCATCTCAGGATAGCGACCAACGGCTCTAGTGCCAGGCTCATTCCATCTCAGGATAGAGACTAACGGCTCTAGTGCCAGGCTCATTCCATCTCAGGATAGCGACCAACGGCTCTAGTGCCAGGCTCATTCCATCTCAGGATAGCGACCAACGGCTCTAGTGCCCTGCTCATTCCATCTCAGGATAGCGACCAACAGCTCTAGTGCCCTGCTCATTCCATCTCAGGATAGCGACCAACAGCTCTAGTGCCCTGCTCATTCCATCTCAGGATAGCGACCAACAGCTCTAGTGCCCTGCTCATTCCATCTCAGGATAGCGACCAACGGCTCTAGTGCCCTGCTCATTCCATCTCAGGATAGCGACCAACGGCTCTAGTGCCAGGCTCATTCCATCTCAGGATAGCGACCAACAGCTCTAGTGCCCTGCTCATTCCATCTCAGGATAGCGACCAACAGCTCTAGTGCCCTGCTCATTCCATCTCAGGAAAGCGACTAATGGCTCTAGTGCCAGGCTCATTCCATCTCAGGATAGCGACCAACAGCTCTAGTGCCCTGCCCATTCCATCTCAGGATAGCGACCAACAGCTCTAGTGCCCTGCTCATTCCATCTCAGGAAAGCGACTAACGGCTCTAGTGCCCTGCTGATTCCATCACAGGAAAGCGCCTAACGGCTCTAGTGCCCTGCTCATTCCATCTCAGGATAGCGACCAACAGCTCTAGTGCCCTGCTCATTCCATCTCAGGATAGCGACCAACAGCTCTAGTGCCCTGCTCATTCCATCTCAGGAAAGCGACCAACGGCTCTAGTGCCCTGCCCATTCCATTCAGGATAGCTACCAACGGCTCTAGTGCCCTGCCCATTCCATCTCAGGATAGTGACCAACGGCTCTAGTGCCAGGCTCATTCCATCCCAGGATAGCGACCAACGGCTCTAGTGCCCTGCTCATTCCATCTCTGGAAGTTGGAACATTATTTGGGCCATATGATACTGGGCAGTCTGGATTATGAAATACCACTTAACTAAACAACTTTTGCCACAACGTTTGCTAAACCAACTTAATAGCCCAAGTACAACATAGCTCAGATATACACAGACACACATTATAGAAATCAAACACCGAAAGAAAATCAGCACTCCAATCTGACCCTGCAGGTGTATTCCATTAAAAATTGCCTGCCACCTTAGTGTGATTCAGAGGTACGCATGCCCTTTAATAACATAAATCCATTTGGCCAGATGCAATCCATGGGCAACGGGGACTCATTTTCGATAATCAGTGACGCCAACATTACTGTTGTCAGGCAAAATGTGATATATTATTTTAATTGAAAGATCACGAAGCCCATTTTGCAACTCATCTACTGCCGACTCATTCATAAATAAATCCATGAGCAGTACATTTTCAAAAGCACCGAGAGAGAAAGAGAAAGAGAGAGAGAGAGAGAGAGAGAGAGAGAGAGAGAGAGAGAGAGAGAGGGGGAGAGGGAGAGGGAGAGGGAGAGACTGCAGCATCAGTCGGCCACTTTGTTGGTGTTGGCATGGAAAGGTGTGCTCCATTGCAGACTACGTGCAGCCTCTGTGCCAGCAGTGACAGCCCAACTTGAACTCTGGTGAAGAGCCCGTCCAGCAGTGAATAGACATGTGTTCTCAACCTTTACATAGGATGAAATCTAAGGAGGGCTTAATGAAATACATGCAGCTTTGCAACAGAAAGGTACAAGGTAATACCTTTCCACCGAAAATCTCACCATGCCCGTATGTTAACTTCAAAGGGTGGGCTACCAGTAGTTTATGCTGGGATCTCGCTAAATGCTTGATGAAAAGATCTCCCCTGAAATAATCCCGACATGTCCTTAAAATCTTCAAAGCACAAGAGCAACCTTAAAAGAACTGGCTAAAATCACCATCAAGCACTTCCCCAATGATACCAGGACTGGGTTAAGAGCCGCTGCATGTTTAGGGGTTGCATCTTTCATGGTCGATTGAACATTTGTTTTGTGGTGGTGGCTTGGATATTGAGAAACGATGTGCACGTTTAGATTTCTTTTCATGTCGAATCTAGAATATGCGAGGAATGAGATACTCATTGTATTGACCTTGGTAGAATAAAAGCTTTAATCAATCGTCCCTGAACTCGGACGTGTTCAGGGAAGTTGCAACAGTTCTCCACAGAACTTGGGGCATCTACCTTTCAGATCAGGGGCTGTGTCTCCCGGTTCTATCTCTCTCTCGCTCTCTTTCCCACCCCACCCCCCTTCTAGGCATAGGTAAGTCAAAGGGCTCCACATGCACGCCCAATGGGACGGAACCAGTAGCTAGGAGGCGGAGCCGAGACCAAGAGGAAATCCTGCTTCCAGCAAGTCTCGCAATCAAGGCCACAGCATGCACCTCACCCTACGGGATGAGGTACCAGTTGACTAGCAACAGTAAATACTGAAAAGCGCTCAAAAGATAGTAATGCTAAAAAAAAAGTACTGGCCACGTTTTTGATGGACCATCACACCGTCATTTATTCCCTTTCCTCAATGAAATTCACAAACCGCTCTCAAATGACGGTGGTCGCATTCTGCACATGCTGCCTTTCCAGGTAATCGGCTTTTCCATGCCGGTATAGTATTTCTAGTACTTATTTCCCCCGTTTATAAATGAAGGTTTAAGAGTCAATACCACAACGCACTATGATTCGAGACTAAAAACCTGAACAAAGTAACGTCAAGGTGAGCGCTTATAAGATATACTCTTTCAAGAGTTTTCTAAAGGAGCACGTGTGATGAAATCACCTGCAGTAAAACAGTCCTGGGCGTGTCCCTTAAGAGGTGCGAATGGTGGGTGAATAATAATTAATTTAGCATTTATATAGCGCTACGAACCCTCAGGTACCTAAGCGCTACTTATTATTAGCCACAGTGTGTGGTGCTCATTTATCGACCTCGGGAGGATGAAAGGCTGGGTTTGGCCCTGCCTGATGTCAAAGCGAGCGCTCTACTCACTGCTATCGGGCGGAATGGAAGACCACATGTGAAATCACTCCAGCAGATTGCAAGTTTTGCACCCCAAACCCATGGAAACCACATGCTTCTGAGTGAAGGAAATTCCCTCCACATAAAAGCATGGCTGCATGCATGAATACCACACTTTTCTACGTGAAGCCCACGCAAAATAAATATGCACCTTTCCCATTACCACATGTTAACATGTGGCACCAGTGGCAATACTGCCGAAATCTCTTACAAATGCCCTCTGTATCCAACAAATGTACTTCAGTGTTTTTGTGTTTCAAAAAAGTAAAGTAGAAATTATAAAAATGGAGACACCATGGGTTCATTTCGCCGTTCGGTTTATGCTTTTTTGACAGGGGAAAGCAGGCTGTGGGGCAGTTTAAATTTGGAGATGTAGGGGCAACTGCAGTCACCTAAATAGTGATGGAAATGACAAATGATCATCTCAAAACAAGGGAATGGTGTGAAACAATGAATGTTACCGCACAGTAAGATCCCCTACTCGGACGATGGCTTCAAAGACGCTGAAAGACATGACATCCAACCAGGGGTCAAAATGCAAAAACGTAGTGGAACCATCTTGCCCTCGGCACTGCCCTTTCTTCTCGCACCAGCCCTGCTACCCACCGACTGACACTCACCCTCACTCCAACCTCCTGCCTCAAACCCCTTGGCTGGGTCCTCCTGCCTTTCCTCCACCCCCCAATGCTGTGCTTTACAACAGTACTATCATGTCTTAAGGAAACAGTGAAAGAAAATGCATTTAAATGACCACCATTAGTTTCAGTCATGGCCCTTTCGCACCCTTTGGTTTGACCCCTAGTCCCCTCACACCCCTTATCTAAGCAGCCAAACCCTATCATACCGCTTTCCTCAGGCCCCTCATATGCCCTTTTCTACACCCAGCTTCTTTTCTACACCCCCAGGCCCTGACACAGCAGCCCCACTCCCCTTTTCCCAGCTCATATTTGGCCCACAGAGCCAAGCCAGAGCCCTTGCCAAGAGATCCCTGGCTCTCCCCGCTCTATCCGATTCTGCAGTCGGCAGTAGAGCCAATTAACACTGCTTCCCAGATTGCCAACAGGGAAACGGACATAGCTGAAAAGATGTAAGAGAGAGAGAGAACACCTGGAAAGTGAATAACCATCCATGTACTGAGAGGGAGAGAATGAGGAACCAAATTCAAACTTTAAAAAAAAAAAACTCGTCTAGATTATTAAATGTTGAAGGGCTTTGCAGTAGTTGTCACCCACCAGGAAAAGCTGGAGAGCAAGTGCAAGGCAGAGTAGACGCTGATCGTTCACATTGCTGTAGGAAGGACCATCTTGTCAGAAGGTGAGAACATCTAGTTAGTGGCCCGGGAGGGAGCCACTTGGTGGGAGGTCAATGGCACAACCCGACCAATCGTAAACAAGACGGAATACATACATGCTGGCCGGAGTGCAAAGATGCGGTCTGGGCAATACATCTCTGCCTCAAAAAACTCAACACAAAGGTTCATGCCCGCCCCTTCTCTCTGCTCCACCTAACAGGTGTATGGTGCTCCTTGCTGGGACACGCTTCGCCCTCCCAGCCGCGGATGCACACGCCCAGCCACTGTCAATCGTGCTGAACGCAAGCAATGGGAGCCATAGCATCTTGGACCACATTTTAACAGTAAACAGATATTTATCCCCAAAGACAGGGCAATAATGCGATATTTAGTTATTCTGGAGGTTTGGTAGAGGCCAGACTAGGGCGTAACGCGTGTCAGTATCAAACATGTGGGTTATCCATTTTCATAAAAGCGAAGGAACATGCAAATCAACACATTTCATAAAGAACAGCAGGCGGCAGTGCTTCTACATATGCGCATATACTAATGTAGCTATTACAGTGATCAGAGGGAATGTGTGAAGCCACAGGCTGGTGGGTTGTGACAGAGGAGCCACCAAGTAGTGCTGGTCGACAGAGCGTGTGACGGAAGGTTTGTTTGTTTTGGGCAGGTGAGTGCCCCATGACGTCTATGGGTTGTTATAGGGCATGGATCTCTTGGGAGGGCAAGTTCAGAGTCCATTTGATCGGCTACCACATTCATGGAGAGCTCCCCTTTAGGGCACGCTGCCACAATTCCAAAACCCCTACACTGCCCTATCGATGTGAGGTGGCAGTCACTTGTGCACTGTCACTCCCCATTTGGATGTCTGTGGTCTCCAGCTTCCAGTCTGTGCTGGGAGAAAAGTTCCATAGCCAATGGTGGCCGACCACATGGGTTCAAGGACCGACGTGCTTTTTACACAACCACATGCAAATGCACTATAGATAGGAAGCTGCTGAAGCACTTCCAGCGGCACTGTGGGAGGAGAAGGAGTGTCGAAAGTCTCCAAAGGCCATCATTTTAGGACTCCTGCTGCGCTAGCCTCATTGGTTCCCCCTTCTTTAAAAAAGAAAAATGCTAGCCTATCATTGACCCCTTTTGCATGAGCGGCACCATCTTGCATGCTTCAATTTTCGTGTGTTTCCCAACCTCAATGCCCCTGCTGTGTCAGTATATGCAGGGGGCGGCTACTGCCAAAGAGACTACACTGCCCTATTGATGTGATAGAAGGGGCAGTCAACTGTGCACCGTTACTCCCTATTTTTTTATTTCTGTGGTCTCCAGCTTCTGTTCCGTAACGGGTGAAAAGACGTTTCATAGGGAATGGTAGCCGCCAATATTGACTTAAGGACAGTCATGCTTTTTACACAAACACATGCTTATTGCACTATAGATACAGTCTGGGGAACTGAACAGACTTCCGATCTCCTGCCCACTCGCCTCAACGTTCCTACACATAAACACACATAGTAAGCTCAGGAAGAACAGCCTTGAAATGTCCTATTTTTGAAATGTGCACATTATGAATTTCAAACCTTATGGGCAGGTTCCAGTTTATCGCTACCCAAATATGAAGACAATTTTGAGTGAAAAGGTGTGGGTTGAGACCAATATCAAAAAAGAGAAAAATACTATAGACAACATTTGGGAGGTGCGGGGGGGGGGACGCAGCTGCGACCCCCGATGACTCCCCTGAAACCCTTGGCATGGACTCTGCAACCCCTGGCATGTAGCTTGCACTTTTTAAAAATAGTTTCTTATTTTCAACAGAAGAGCCCTGTTGAAAACGACAAGCTATTTTTTTTTTTTTTTTTTTTTTTTTAAAAGCACAAGCTCCATGCCTGCCCGGGCGACAGGTGCAGGACCGGCACCACTGAGACTTGTGGGGTGCAATCACAGCCCTACCAAATAACTGAAAAGCCCACTGGTGAATGAAAAGCCTGCCTAAAAAAACTTCAATATTGCTAAATGTGCCTAGCAAATATCAATACTGGTATTTCCGCAGTGAAACCTGGAGTATGCTGAAAAGTCAACTGCATGTTGCAGAAAGGAATTGAAGCTGCACATTCTAAATGACAAAATGAACTAAAGTGCTTCACTTTCAGTCCCCAGTGAAAAACCAATGCTGTGTGTAAATCAAGGGAGTGCTACTGCAATGTCCAGAGGCATGTACATTTCACAAAAAGGAGAAACGCCGTCAAGAATGACTCTTATGATGATTGGATGAATAGCAAGGTGCAACCATGTTGAAAATAATAGGAAGGTCTCACTGTTTAAAGATATTGGGCCTTATAATGTTGCCAACCTGGGAACTACAGTAACGGTAAGCTTGCCAGTACTGAAGTTCCCGGACCAGCAAACTACGAGTTTGGCTCGCGGGTGGCTTTCTGCCCGCCAGGTCGGACCTGGCGGGCAGAAAGGTACCCGCAAGCACAGCATGTTGGATGCACTGGCACCGTCACAACGGCTGGTGCATCCAACCTTCCCATTCCCATTGAGCCCTTTTGGGCTTAAATGGGAATGGAGAATAATGGATTCTGGCCCCTGGCAATGGGGACATACAGGGTCCGCCAAGGTCAAGTCGGAATGGCCCTGTACGTCCCCATTGCCAGGGGCCAGAGAAAAAAGGCAACTTCGGCAGCAACCGTGCCTGTTTTACAGGCACGGCTACTGCCAGGGTTGTAGTGACCCCCATTGTGACAAGCAAAATGCAGAATTCTACTCAGTGGGTCTGACTTCCACACACAGTTTCAAAACAAACATCCCACACTTCTGGCTTCGCTCAGCGTTCCCCAACTGATAAACAATTGCTGTGATCTTTTCAGGCCCAAGCAGAAAGATGTAGCCAGAGCGTGATAGCTATTTATTGGTGGGCTGTATAAAAAGAGGCTGCAATCAAGTGAAGGTGAACTTCGAAAAATACCACAAATTGAAGACATTTTGTGGACCAATTCCACTCTTTACTGGTGGCTGGCTTGTCATTAGTGGGGGGGGGGCACTGATGTCAGGGACATCTGGACTGAGAGATACAATCTTTTTAGCCTCCATTAGTCCAGCATTTGTCTTCACAAAGAGGGATTGATCAATTTATTGCAGGCTGTACCAACTATGAGGCCACAGAGCTTTTGGGAGCGTTTCAATAGAAATGAGAACTATATGGAGAAATGAGAGTTATGAATTGCATACATCTTGAAGATTACATGTTGAAGATTTCCCATGGATGATCATAACTGGTAAATTTCTCAGCAATGATAAGTTGCACCAAGTTCATGCCAGTGTCATTTTAAAGCTAATTTCAAGGCCGCAGTATTGACATAACTCATTCATGTGCGATTTTGGGAATTTCAGTTACCACCTAAAATGTGTTTTCAGCTTTCCCAAAAATGTCCTGGATCTAAATATTGGCGAGCAGATAGCGTGTTAAATTAGGTAGCTGGATATTAAATATATTTATAACTATTATATTTTTTGGGTAAACGGCAAAAAACCATAGCGCCCCCTTTCTATAGTGTGCCTAAATAAAAATAACTTCTACTGATCCGTCATGAGGAGGGGAATATTAATATCTATGTATCATGGCATTTATTGGTAAATTACAAAATGTTGCCACGTAGGGACTTTTTGGGTAAAACTGGGCATAACAAAAAATGTGAATCTCAAAAGGGAGTTGCAACATTTCTGTTCTGGACTCCCAAACTAATCCTTAGAGAGGGGTTGGACTTTGGTGGTGGAGACAAATCTAACTGTCCAATCCTGGTTGCATGTTCATAAATTAGGGCGTCCTAATATTACGTTTCCATGGGGGGGCATAGAGAGTAAATAGGTCTTGCACTATCGGAAAGGGGAAAGAACTGGACAGACCTGGGGAGAACAGGAAAGACAGAAGAAGAAAAAAAGAGAACTTCCTAAAATCATCTTGCGTGGAGAGGGTTTACCATTGAGAGGCCTTAAACTTTGACTGGGAGAGAGAAACTGGGGCGGGTGGGGAGGAGCCAACAGCTGACTAGGTACTGATCCTTAAGGAGAAGGCCGATTAGGGAGGAACGCTGGTGACGATCACCGACTGTGGGGACTAGACCCTTAGCTGTCCAAGTAGGAGCCTGGCTGTCTACCCCAAGCGCCCCAAAACAGAGGTCACATGTAAGTAGAATTGATCCATTTCAAACCAAGTGTGTAGGAAATCAGCCTGCCTTCATATTTCCCCTTCAGAGTGGGTGAGGGGGAAATTGTGTAGACCCGTAGCATATTTGGCTGTGCATTAATTTAATTAACTCCCAAATATATTGTCGCAGGGGGATCTTGGAAAAGGTTAACACTTCCACCGTCTCTCCTTGTGGGAATAATGTTATATTGGGGTCTCCTGGCCACAAAACGAAATTTGTAATTGTCACAATTCCCAAACCATGGTTTTAAAACAAATGAGGTCATATCCCTGAAATGAAATTCCCAACTGATACCACTTCCCAAAACCCTGACTTTCAAACAAAAGGTGTCCTTGCCACAAAAACAAAACTGATAATTTTCCCGATTTCCAAACCTTGCCTGTAAAACAAAAAAGGTGTTTGCTTCTGTTGGGAGGGACTCCCAGGTATGTCAAAATATGACTGGCTGTCCGCCGACTTTGAGGGCCCAACACCCTCCACAGAACAAATAGAGGACTCAGCCAACAGCAAGTAATACTGTTGTTTATTGCAAATAAAGCCAACAGGTAGCATTACAAGAAAAATTCTCTGGTAAATCTCCGTTCTTCATGGTGTGCAGCATAGTTTTCCGAGACACTGTCATCATCACTTGGGCCCCAGCCCGAAAAAAAACTATTGGCACGACGGATTGGATATTTAGAGTATTACTAACTATAAGGAACCCTATACTCAGGTGGCTTGGATGTCCCAGCCCCAAAATACTATTACATTGTTGCAGATTAGTGGGCTTACTATTGGTTCACGCCCCTTGCCATCCACCCTGTGTTTCTAGGCAGTGATTGGTTAGATCTGATCTTCCCAGGTTCAGGACTTGATCGAGTTCTCAGCTCGCTGTGCACCTCTTCAAGGTGATGTGAACGATTATGTGTCTGTATTGTAACTTGTGTGTACCTCCTTTGCCTACGAGACTGTGCTCCTCACGTCACAACACTTGTTGCAGTCTGTGTCTGGCTTGCTGGGATATGCTCCCCTTTCCCACCAAGGATGACTGTTTATTGTCTCGTTTAGCTGTATCACATGTTTAGGGACCACATAATTGAGCTCTGCAGCTCCCATTTATGAGGATTTTATTCTGTTTCTCTGCAGCTGGTCCCCTTGTCGCCTGGGATTGGAATGTGTCGCGTATCTCTGGCCTTGGCTGGGAGTCTGCTTTTTGATCCATGCCGCCTGAATCAGCCTTGCTCAGTGGCTTGAGGCCTGCTGTAATTTTCCTAACCTTTATAAAGTGGTTTCTACATTGTCCACGTTATGCTAGGTTCCCTATATGTTAGTCATACAGGGTCCTACCAGGTTCCATGTATATCCCTGTAGTGCTATAAGGTTGTTCGCGTTAATCATCTGCAAGCCTGCTCGGGATCTCTTGTGCCTCGCAGTTGAGTTACTGCATTTGGCTAATGAAAAAATAATAAAAGTAATGACAGTATGTATATGTATCGGTCCTCTAGCTATAGAACTGTGAACTCATGTTCTTCAAGTATACGAGTGTGTTTTTGTGTGATGCAGTGCAGGACTGCGGGTGTGCTTCATGTCTAAAGCTGCTACGCCGTGGTGTCACTAACGAGGTCAGCAGCATGGCTTCTTGGTGCTTAGTCGAGGCTGTCCATATAGGTTTCTTTGTCCATGATCTCTGGTTCTACGCCTACACATGGAAAGATTTGCGATTGTATTCGGTCTGTATGGCTAGCTGAGAGGGTATCTTTTAGGGCATTTGTCAATCATTGGTGCACTCAGTATTCATCCAAAATAAGATGAGTGGCTGCAAACATTTCTGGCTCTTCATCTCAACATGAATCTGGGGGTGAGGGGGGGCATCTTCGGGACACTTTCTTCACTTAATTCCCAAACCATGCCTTTAAAACAAAAAAGGTGTTTGTACCATTCCCACGCTTTCAACAATGTATTGAAAGAAAAAGTTGTTTTGCCTTAAATTGAAAATCCCAATTGTCACCACTCTTTCAACATTGTATTTAACAAAGGGGTGCGCTTGGCCAAAAAACGAAATGTATAAACTGTCCCCACTCTTTAGACCTGGCATTTAAACAGGGGGATGCTGCATAGCACTGATGCTTGGTTTTATGGTGCTGGGGAGAAGTGCTTTGCCAAAGTGAGACTTCATGTATCCAACACAGAACGTGTGATGTGTAAATGGTTTAAAAATCAAACCTGTTTACTTTCAAGCTAAGTTTTGGTCACAGAATATTTGCCTGTGCATTAGAAAAAACAAATTCATTGTGCATTGAAACTTTGTTTTGTCCCACAAAAAAGGTGGGGTGTCTAACAAACCAAACCTCATTGAGCCTCTACTTTAATAAATATAGATTCTTTCTGTACACTGGCCTGGTTCTTGGCTCATTGTTGACACAGGGGGAGGGATCCATGCGGCTCCATCTCAGTCATAAGTAGGGCGTATTTGAATCCTAAACCAAGGGTATATTGTGGCCTCTTAAGTTGGGGGGCAAGGAACCACCTATGTTGAGTGTGGTCTCCCTATCCATCGTTACAGTCTTCAGTGTTCCCTGTTCTGTTAGGGTTGCTTAGCAAACATGAGCTCATCCGACATCCGTGAGCTTGCCGCAGGATGACCAGATCAGAACCATACACAAGTGTTGGACGGTTAGAAAACATATTTTCAAAAAGCCCAAACGTTAAGGAGGCGGGTTTCATTATCACATGTAATAAGACAAACTTTGCAGTCCGTTCAAGAGGTGAACCTGGCAGTACCACCTCACAAGTCAAGACTGCAAAGCAAAAACAAGCACGGCACAGAATGGGGTCATTACTGTTTCAAGTGCTCCGGCCCTCTTGCCCCCCCTTGAAAAAGTATGCATTATTCAAAGCACGGATGGCCCACTGAAAATACGCAGGAGGAGGGAGGCAGGAGTTAAGTTAAACAAAGTAGAGAGGCCTATATTAACAAAACCGTGCACAACCCTGGGTGCATTCGGTCGGTGCAGGTTGGGGAAAGGACTACAATTTAACAGTAACACTGGCCCAAAGTACCAGCTGTACAGCACATTGATTCTTTAAAGTTGCCTACACTGGACCAGGAAGTTTGCCCATAATGGCCGGTCCGGTAGGCAAAGTCTTTGATCTGCCACCCCCAACCAGAGGCAAGGTTAGTGCCATAGGTGAGTGCACGATAACTCATTGTTACTGCAATTATACTGTGCCACAGCTTCTTTCCAAGATTTGTGTAGCTTTCTTTGCCCAAACGTTGTCTGAACAGATAACCGAGCGAGGCCTCGTGGGTCCCTCCATTGGCACTGCAGTTGTAGCGCAGGCTGCAAGGACTGGTGCAGTGCGTGCTTTACTGGATGATCGATACACTAGTGAATGAAACAGGTACTTTGTACGGGATACCAGTCACCAATCCCTCGTAGGCAGACCGAGCAGCATCCCCAAAACAGCCATTGTCCTGTTAAGCAGTCTCTCGGAGGAATCCGAGCTTGCCAGGAAAAGCAATCTTCATGTGAACGCTTTCTCGAAGCCTTCCCAGGGTCTTTAATATTACATGGGGCACCAGGGGAGATCCGAGCAACCAAGAACAAAGGCATTTACCCAGCTCTTTGCCGACAACCACAATACGAGACTGGCCTGAAATGGCATGAAACCACACGTCAATCTACTTCTCAAATTGTAACCAACGTATTTCCCCATAAGAACAACCAGCATTTTCTGTGGCATTGTAATGGCCAGATGTAGAATTGGTACTATACTGGTGCATGTGCTCCTAAATAACCACAACATCCACACAAAGCTCTACGATTCACCGTGTGTGCCTACGGTTATTCTTGCCGCTCAACAGTTAGCACTTTACTATGGTTTAGGTACTTTTCAAGGTCTCTTTATAAAACAGAGTATTGGCGAAAGCCAAACATGGGGTTGAGAAAGGTAAGGTAGAGAGGGTAAGTGTCATCGAAGCACACGCCTCCTGTTTGGATTTTGGTTTCCTTGAAATATTTCATTATAAAATTGTTGGGTTTAAAAGGTGGGTGCCTTTTATACTTTGCCACTGCCAGCATAGTTATTGGAAATTCTCCTCTCGCTCAGGTTATTTTTTCAGTGTGGATTACTTTTTTTGAAATGCACTCATTTTTCTTGTGCACTTCCTTCTAAAGGGAAAGGTCAATTGAACCGCATTTGTATATTTCACTTTCAGATACCTTCACTTACTGTGCGTATATTAATGGGTGGCAGCTTTTATTTTTGCTACGGGGGCAGAGATTACCACCCTGAGTGACGCAAGGGAGCTGTACCCATCCCAAGGTAAAAAAACATTTTACAGCAGGAATAGAAAAAAAGCATATGATTTAAACGCTGAGCTAACAAATCGCGGCACAATATTCTGTACAATCAATTGTGCAGTTAAAAAGAAACATTTATGAGGATCCCCAATCACCAACCTCACAAGACCTTTTAAAAAAAATGACAGCACTACTATTATCAGGTTTACTAGTGCAGCATGACACATCCCTGATGATTCATAAGTAAGAAATGTAACCACCATAGCCAATGCATTACCAAATGCTGTGGTATGCACATTTAAGGATAAATAGCTGGTAAGAAAGATCAGTGGGTTAGTTGCTCACTGCTGGGGTCTGTGTGTGTTCTGCCAGTCATAGGTTTGAATCCTAGCAAGGTCTACTCGACCGTATAGCTCAGACATGTATAGTTAATAACATATAAGGTCAGTGGCATATAGAAGTACAATGCCGTGGTGTCAGTCTCTTGGTCTGCCTGATGAACCATGTAGGCATACATTCCCGTTCAGTTTGTGTATGAACTTTAAAATTTGATTATATTGACTCTACAAACTTGATCTTGATATTATGGTGACAGTCTTTCTGGGACTCTGACTTTATCCCATACTAGGTGTATGAGTTATTAACTGAAATTGGGTGGTTTTACTGGACATTTAAGGATGCACTTTGCACATTAAGCAAGCATCTGGATATATAAAGCTGTAACTTGCATATGTTGACGATGAATAGGTTATAAGGATATAACAGGCATGGGGTTGCAGCATCCTCAAAGGCTGCAATAGCCACTGTAGCATGGCAGCACTGGGAATGTGGGGCTTTACTTGGCATATGATTACCTGACATGTGCAGCAATAGCTGGTATATGTGGGCAATAAATGCATGGCAGTGCCCCAGGCTTATGTTGGTTCTACTTTGTTTTATGTTAGGTACCATGGACCACCTCAATGGCATATTAAGGCAGCATCATTCTTAAAATGTGTTTAGTATTTCATGAAATGTAAGCTTTTGTGTGTTTTGATACCTGTCCGTCGCATTAGGTGCCAACAATGAGTTTAAATGTCATGTGATGGCATCGAGGTGAAATGACTTCACTTCCCGTAATGTCATCAGGTGTGTGATGTCACTTCTGCTACACCTGGCCTTTTGTTCAATGAATGACGTCACTGAAAAAGACCTGAAAAATAATACCTTTAACACAACTCTCAGGTGTGTCGTTTTCAAGTTTTAGTAAAACACCTTTCAGACAGTGGCCACGTTGCAAACAAATGTATACGAAATAAAGGTTTTTTTTATAAACCCATTGAAAGACTAATAAATACCAAACCGAAAGAGGACAAAGGTATTTTATTCCTGTTGAAAAGTAGCTTCATCTTGAGGCAAGACGAGATGCAGACTGCGAGGAGGACATTGCAGGGCAGGGCAAGCTCACATAGGCAAAGCAACAGGGTCCAGTGAATATTCAGGCTCACTGGGGATGGATTCACACATGGACAGTGGAGCTCAGGTTTAAGAGACACTCGTGGGACCTCACAAGGACCACACAAGGCAACAGGATCCAGTGAATAGTTTGGCTCAGGTTTAAGAGACACTCGTGGGACCTCACAAAGCAACACACAGTGAAGGAAGGCGGGAAAGTCATTGATCTTCTCTAGAGGTGAGGTGGGTCAGAGTGCTTCCTTCCAGAATGGCTCTCTTATCTGCACTATCTTCAGATCGGACTCATTTCCAACGGTTCGCGTGACGCTAGAATGATTTCAGCACCTATGTTTGGACCGTGCATACTCGCATTTCACCATAGTCCCTATACATAGGCAAGACACCTCTCGTCAGATGTGCCGTTGAACGTGCAACGGACTGCAAATGCCTACCTGAAGACAATGAAACTCGGCTACAGGGAGGCGAAATGTTCTGCTCGAGATTTGCCCGGTGTGAAGTGCAATATTCAGCACTAGAATCTGTTTTACAGAAGGCTAGAGCATGGATGCTGAGACAATGAACTATAACCATGCGCCACGTGCATCCTGGAGAGTGACCTCAAGGATCCCCTCAGGTTCTCCAGTCATTAGTCTAGTAGGATACGGTTTCCACCATAGCCTTGTAGCCACAATCTATTGTTATAAAGAGGCACAATGGCATTCACTAAGGTTTACAAGTCACCAGTAGCAAATGGCATAGACAGTTATTTGAAAGGCAATGCACCGAGACTTGTAAGCCTCTCTCTAGCTAAATCCTGTCCCATTAGGGGGATTTAGAACAAATCCAGATCACTGGAATTGAACGAGTTGCAGCTAATACCACTAAAACAAACCCGCTTCACCATGTGTGCTCCTTTCAGCCAGGCTGCCAATATTAGGTAATATAGCAAGTGTATATATTCAAATGAGCCAGTGAGATGGCACAGCGAGCTGAGCGCTCATTCTGACATCTGTGCGCAGCTTGCTGATGCAGGTTCGAATTCCAGCAGGGCCAACTCAGCCTTTCAACCTTCCAAGGGCGATAAATGGAGTATCGCGCTGTGGCATAATAACGTCAAACTGTTATTTCAGCACTTAGAGACCTGAGGGTTTGTAGCGATATATAATACTAGATATTTTAAGTTACCCGATTGTCAAATAAAACCCTCTATGTCAGAAACGGTATACTCCAAAACATATTCCGATACGGTTTCTACTGGATCCAGCGAGTGGCATGCAGGTTTTTGTACAGTACTCCTCTTGAAATACTATGAAAACACTGTGGTGAAATGCCATGCAACCTCCACCCTTTCCCTCCTCACTACTTCTCATTATATTTTTTTTTCAAAAATTATTATGCGGATGACATTCAGTTTTCAATGTAACCAAGAGGAAAAATACATTTTTCCTGGTTATAGAAAATGGGATGTCCAGGAATTGGCTATGTTTAAATGGTGGGAAAACTGAGCTGATGATCTATGGGTCCAAGCACTCCAGGGAGAGGTTAGGTCAGGATTTTTCCAGTTTCCGGATCGAGGGTAGCCTGATTCCACTGGTTACCAAGGTGAAGACTCTCGGTACTTACGTGGAAGTCAATCTTAAAGTGGATGACCACGTGGACTATATTGTGAGGAATACAAATTATTAGCTCAGAGTCTTGAGATTGGTTAGTCCCATGGTCACAAAGGATAACCATGCAAAACTGGCACAGGCTATCATATTACCATGCTGGGTTATTGACATTCTCTGCAGGGGGGTGCCAATAAGGATGCAATACAAAAACTGCAGAAAATACAAAACGAAACAGTGCATATAGTTCACCATATGGCACAGAGAACAAGTTTCATCGGCCCGGAGAGAGCTGCATTGGCTCCCAGTGGCAGCAAGGGTCCTCTTGAAGTTGCTAACCTTGGGGCATAAGTGTATCTTTGGGACTGCTCCTCAATACCTTAAAGAGAAGGTAGTAATCTACCAACCCACTAGGAATCTCCACTCAACGAAGGCATGTGTCCTTATAGTAAATCGATTCAAAAGAGACTGGGGAAATGGCCACTCTGTCCCAGTCGGGTGGCACAAGCCTGCAATGAGTTACCAGAAACACTCCGGAAGGAAGAAAACCATCTTGCCTTTAGGAAGTTGTTAAAAACCAGGCTGCTAATGTAAAGAAACCTGAGAATCCTGGAATTCCTGTTCAGAAGCTCGGTCTCTTTGTTCAGCGCCTGGATGCCTTTGGGCTTTGGTGATTTATAAATAAAATAACATAACATAATATATACATAGCGCCAACATGAAGCTGCCTTTGGGATGCTACAAAGCGCTCTGACAATGTACACATATAGACATTTAAAGAAAAAACGAGACTGTGAAACACATAGGAAATTTAATTGTGAGGTCACTGGGTGAAAAGGTTTGTTTCTTCCTCTGACCATCTAGGGTAGAATGGATTGAAAAATGTAAGATCTGAAAGCAAATTTATAAAGCGCTTTTCGGCATAGGTTGAAATTAAAATATTTCCTGTGGCAACAAGGAGTGAAGAAACGGACCAAGGGGTCCCATAGTGGGTGCTATAAACTTATTAAATGAAAAACCAAAACCTATTTATCCCTAACTCCAAAGTGAGTTCCCTACCTAAACTGAAGAAAGTTGGGTGGTTCAGGAAGTCTGCGTGAGTCAAAACAAAAAGGCGCCATCCCAGTCATCCAGTCATCCAGTCATAAATGCTCGTACTCTATCCCTGTCACTAACGCCAATAAATTCCAGCCACTGTTTGTAATCCAGGAGAATGACTCCCTTCGCCTGGATGTAAAGCGTCCCAACGCCTCTTCAGGTGTATAAAGCAAGGGTTCTATAAAAGTTTAGGTTCCACTCTTGCTCTGTTCACACTGGGGCGATGAAGCAGTTCCTGGATTCCCTCTCAACTTCCCAGTATCATCCTTTGTGGAACTGACCTGTTAACTGCATCACCAAATGGTTTACGGTTGTCTCAATTTCTTTATGGTTTACAGTTTTGTAAATTCCCGGCCCTCTCCCGGACTTGTACATGTTATCATTGCCTTCTCCCAGGGATCTCTTCACTGGTTTTGCCAGGGGTCATGGGTTTTCTCTTCCTACTTAAACTTATTCCTTTAGTAGTCCTCCGTTTCTTGCCCCTCTTCCCCCTCCTGTTGTTGTGGACCACCTGGTCATAGCTGTCAGACCCCTTCAGTCCTGAAGTGATAAGTTACATCTCCTCCACGGCATCTCGCCTTCTGCTGATAACCACTTATGTGGTTATGCCACAGGCTATGATAAGCGGTCTCATCACCGTTGTCGGACAAGTCGTGCCACCACCTCTCGGTCTCTGCAGATTTATCATCCCCAGTTCCCATCCGACTCTCAAGACACTTCTCATGCGTCCCGCTATTCCCCTTCTAAGACTTGAAGACAAGCTTCAATGCAGTCTCCCGAAAGCCTGCATCAGCTGTACAGGCATTGCTGCAGCCTCCTCAGTTGCCCAGTTCTCCTTCTGGTCATAACAGTTTCCAGCTTGCCAGAACCGGATGGACCACTTCAGAACGGGTTAGCAGATGATGGGAGAACCCAGTTCTCCTTTGCTGTTAAGTTCAACTAGCAGGTACGGCCCCAACCCTAACCTCCAATTGAAAGCAGCTATTCTAGCCTTTGTCCTGCTTGAATGTACCGTTTTTGAGTGCTTTTTCATCTCAGTACCTATGTCAACAGGATGGTTTGATGTTTTACAATAACACATGGTTTCAGATGTAATATTATATTGATAAGATCTGAGCGTTATGGTCAGCCTACATGCTGGGGACTGTTCTTCCCAGATTACGTCCTCATCCCCAGGAGAGAGTCCCTCTCCATGAGATCCTCCTGCATGTTTCTCCCCCCCTCCCCCGTTCCCACCCCCAGGGGGACTCTTGGTTAGCAGCATCACCTCATGGAAAGGGTTCTCCACAAGGGAGAAGTGATGCCATCAAAAGGATATTCACACTTATCAAAAATGCAACAGGGGCCTTCCCAAGAAAAGGTTGCTCATGTGACAACTAACTCGAGGAAACAATGCATCACTACACATCCATTTATCCATCCATTTGGAAGTTCTATATTGCACAATGTTGGGGCATTGGAGGCTCTACAGGTGGGGTTACACCATACAATATGGTGAATATGACTGGTATTTGGTGAACCCGATTAGGGCCTTTTAGGCTGCATTTGACATATGAGAACCAAAAACTAGTGGCCGAGATAGTACTTGTTCATTTAGTCCTTTGCTTTTTAATAGAAGAGAACATAGCATCAAGGACATTAAGGAGTGTTTTTGTGAGCCAAATAAAAAGCCTGTTCAGAACCATTAGCAACTTGTGTTCCAACTTACATTTGAATGGATGTAGCAGTGCTCTTTCTAGAAGTGCATCTGTACGTTTACGCCTGGGGAGGGAGCTAGAGGAAATGGGTGGGCATCCGGGCGGCGATGGTAGAGAAACATTGGCGGAGGGTGTGGCGCTCTCAGAGAGCAGATCTAGATGTACATTTGTGCATTATCCTCATAATGGTGACAGTAGATGTTGAGGTTGCTGAGAGGATGTCCAAGGGAATCGACATATAGGTTGAAGAAGATGGGAGAAAGGTATGATCCTTCTAGTACAATATTTTTGATCGGACTGGGGGTTGATTAAAAAGGTGGCATTGAGACCATATTTTCAATCGGTCTGGAAAGAAGGAAACCAGGTGAGAATCATGCCTGTGTGTAAAGATTGTGTGTTCGATGGTGTTGAAAACTGCAGAGAGGTCAAGGAGGACTAGAAAAGTGTGTGTGTCTTCGACAGTGAAGTTGTGGATGTCATCACGGGTGGAATCAGAAGGGGCTGATGAGGTTTGTGGTGATGTGTTGCTGGCTTGTGACAAAATGTTCCAAAGTTCTAGCTAGGTCGACAGAATTGTCGTGAGACAGTGTGTAGGAGATGGTTTCATGTAAGTGTCACACGTTGATTATGTTGACCCAGTGTAGAGCGAGGGTAGCGATGCAGTTAGATGCAGCCTGAGATGGGCATTCATAATCAGAAAATATGCTGGTCTAGTTTTGGCTGTGCGGGTAATGAGCGTGTCTTGCTAGATGGGGGCTGGGGGAGCATCCCATGTATTGGAGGATTTTGGAGTGGGGTGGAAGAGGAACGGTAAAGGGCATGGCACATGTTTTGGCAGGTTTCCAAGCAGCATGATGATGGCTTTGAATGGTGGGGATTTATAATCTAACCTTACATGAAACAAGAAGTGAAAATGAAGTCAGTCTTGAGTCCATGTGTGGGTTGAAAAAGCCCCGCTGGCGCACCCAGCTAGAGAGCATAACCGTGCTTTAGGTGGACCACTGCTCACACTTTGCAGTCCTGCTGTCAATGGCATAGAGTCTGTTGAGATTAGTGGGAACGCTGGAGCGTTATGTATCTCCAAACTCCACCAGACTCATCCTGCAGTGGCCATCTTTCTAGTCCTGCCACCTTTTTAGCACGGTAATATGCGTGGGAAATTTCAATATGTCCCTGCTTTCACCATCGATCAAAATGTCTTGGATATGCTGAAAGTACCGGATATTTATAAACATTAACCGCCATATAATGCGAGTATCAGTCATTTAAAAAAACAAATACTGGCACGAGATAAGAGTACATGACATTTGCCGACACTACATGCCATACGTATTATGCAAGTGCCTGGTATTTGTTGCAGTGTGAACTGCTGCCATTTGAAGGCAATAGATGCAATGGCATGTAAATCGCAGGCACTGGCTGGCCAAACCCTACACATGAATCTGGCACTTGTTCTTCATGTCCATTATGATTTGTTGCTATGCCACTTCCCATGTAATGTGCAACCTGCCATTTTATAACAATAGAGGTCTACGGTGGGAGTGCTGCCATTTCATAACAATACTTGGTATTTGTTGGGCATATCTGTCATGGTGGATTTACCTAAGCACATGATTGCACTATGTGCCAAGCACATGATTGCACTATGTGCCATGTATTGTGCTTACCTCGCATTTGAATGCAATACCTGCCATATTTTGTGAGCCCCTGGCATTTGATTGCATTAAATGAGGACCATACTTGCTATGTTAACCAACAGGATGAGGTCAATGCCTTGTATTTATGCGGATCTCGGCCATCGCGTGAGAGCCTGGGCATGTAATTAGAGTATCTGGCATCTGAAGGTAGTACCTGGGCATTTGATGACGATACATAATGCAAGAACTTAGCATATCATGGAAGTTCCTGCTGTGTGATCCCAAAACATAGCATTTATTGTCTGCATTTTACCATATCATAAGATCCACAGGTATGTGATTTAAGTGACTGCCATTCGATGGTAAGGTCCTGCATATGATGCGAGTATCTGGGCATATGCCCAAAATACCAGGCATATGATAGAGTATCATCAGGCATTTGATAGCAATGCTTGGCGTGCAACACTGGAATTTGGCCTTTGATGCGAATGTCGAATGCAAGTACATTACAAAAACATGGCAACACTTGCCAAGATGGTTAGAGTACTTGGCATCTGGACGCATGGTGGGGCTTTCTGGCATCTGATGCAGGTACCTGCCCAAATGATAACTGGATGAGTGCACTTGGGATTCAATGGCAAAGCATGACACGATGGGGGTGTGGATGCCACTACCTGGTATGAGATGCCAACAGCTGGTGTATTATGCGAGTACAGGGAATAGACAATACTTGGCAACATCCGGATTCAAAAGACAACCCTGCAGGGCTCCCCAGTGGTTCTTTTTTAAAGTGGCGCACACAAACACATATGCATCTTACTGAAAGAAAGCGTATTTCTCTGCACTTCACAATACAAAAAGCCTTTGCTACAGAAAGTCAATTAAAGAAAGCGTTTATATAACGGAAGACCTCAGCAGCTTACCCAGCAGTATTAGGCCTTGGTTAGCAGTTTCCCACACTAAGTCGAGTAAATCAAAGTATTATCGATTTTATTTCTTTGAAAAGTCCTTGAATATGCAGACGTGACAGGTTAAGGGGAGCTCTGCTCAGGGACGTGAAATGCAATGCGCTGAATTTATAGCAGCCCTGGCACCCTGTACCGTAGAAAGCAGGCGGGGAAGCAGCTGCTCGGCCAAACCATGCACATGCAGTCTTCCTGTGAAGCCCGGGCTCGGCAAGACAGGCGGATGCAGGGATCTGTGTAGCCTGGCAGCCCTACAGCTAAGCGGCGTTCAAGCTAAAAACAGGAACACAGACACGGGGCTCTGCCCTCCACTTACACCCAGACGGCTCCACAGATCTGTCCGAACGAAGAGCACGGTCACAGGAAAGAGCTCCATCATCGCCACTGCTGCTCTAAATAGGAACGTTCACGCAAATTCAAAAATGCATTAATGCCTAGGAAAATGTATCTATTGGAGTTCATTGCGCCCAAATAAACACCCCCTTCAGGCAGTAATGGGAATTTTTGTTTGTAACGTCCCCAAAAATAATGTTACGCTGTTGACATTATAAGTCGAAAAAGTAAATTACATTTTTTAAAAGGATGCAAAGGGATCCAAGATGGCCACCATGGAGTGTAGTCGCACTCTCACGAGCTCCAGGCCTGGCCCATGAAAGGTGGAGAAAGTAAAGCCTACTAACGTGATAGCCGGGCTGCCAGAGAAACTCGGAGACACTGCTAAAGCTGGCGAAAACCCCCAGGGAGACGAACGGCTTGCTATCAGCCTTAAAAATGGAGGTCCATGCCGTGCCATGACCGGTGAGAGGATAGGCACAGGTGGAGGGGTGCGGCCAGGGCGTTTGAGCTGTCGTGGCAAACGCACTGAAGACCCAGAGACATTGCGGGTAGAGAGAGGCGCTCTACCCCCCCTCCCGAGCTGAACTATCAGAGGAGTCCCAGCCCGCAAAAAGCTCTACGCTGCACACAAACTGAGGGAGAGATCTGGAGCGAACTCCCCGACACGCGGCTCTACAGGCGGTCTGTGAGAGGTGAGAGCCGCACGCTGGGGGAAACTCGCTGGGGACATTGCAGTATCCAGAGGACGGCCGCACAGCTTGGGGGAAGAGGAGCGGGAGGAGCTCAGCTGCCACTTACAGCATGCACAGCACCCTGCGCTGGGCAACACTTCGCTCCCCCTTGAATAGACAAAACAGCGGCTGCATACTCAACTCACCCCCAAGAGGACCCAGCAAAGCAAGGAAGCAATTGGGCCAGAGTAGGGTCGGAGAGAGAGTTTCCTCCGATGCTGGGCCCCTCCCCACACAGCGAGGACACTTATATAAGCACCAGCATAAACTGGGAAGCACTGCGGTGGTATTGCTGCCCCCAGAGGAAAAGTAGGCCAATACAGGGGCTTTACAGGAGCCTCACAGTGGAAGAGGATATATACTGGCACATGCAGGGTAAAGCTGCCAATCCACGCGCAGGGGAAAGGAAGTTGGCAAGCCCAATGGGAGCTATACACTGGGGAGGGCAAGCAGACGCCCAGAAATAAGGAAAAGCAGACCCCAGCAGCGCAGGATGGGAAGAAAAAACACAAGGGGACAATTGGAGAAGTGCTGGTAAAGGCTCTCAGAAGAGACAGTGCCTGGCACCCAGAGTAGACTACATGAAGGAGGGGAGCCCCCCTTGTGCCACAATTGAAGAAATGGCCCTTAGCAAGGACGATCTCCTAATCTTGCTGAAAGGAATGGAAGAGAGTCATCCTATCAGGAAAAAATGGCTAATCTAAACTAGGACATAAAGAGCTCACTGAAGGAGGTCAAGGATGAAATCAAACTCCTTGGAAAACAAATGGATCTGACTGAACAAGCCCTATCGGTATTGGAAAAGGAGGTGCGGCAGAACTCGCAACTACTGGAGCAGATCATGGCCGCCACTCAACCTAGAAATCCAAGCCGAGGATCTAGAGAATAGCTCTAGACGGTCCAACATTAGAATAAAAGCAGAATCGAACTCTGATGCAGCCCTGAAAACAATAGCGCAACAGTGCTTCGCAACGCTGGTAGCGGACTCGGCTCCGGAGGCGATTCAGATCGACATAATACATAGAGTGGACCCTAAGAGGAGCAGTGAGGGAACCAGACCTAGGGACGTGCTAGCTGCATTGGCCTCATATGAAGTAAAAGAAAAGATGCTCAGGGCAACCAGGAGTCAGTACACAATAACGATAAATGGCTCACAGGTGAGCCTGTTTCAGGACTTAGTTCTTCTTTTCTGAAGTGTGGAGGCGGCTATGTGCCCAGTAACCAGCATCATAGTGGGCAAAAAAATCCTGTACAAATGGACCTTCCCCTTCGGTCTAACATTCTCATGGTAAGGGAAGCAACAGAAAGCCACTAGCTGCGCTGAGGGTCTGACAATTCTGGTAATGGAAGATGGAGTAGATGAACCCAATGAACATAGACACAGGTCACAATAACAACAAAGAAGAAGCAGGCCATGGGAAGTGTCCACCGCACAGGGAAGGTAATAGACTAAACTGAAAGGACCCCAGGGAGGAAGAAGAGAGGGGAAATGGGATTGATCCAACACCCTACAACGTACATGAAGCAACACGAAAAACAAGAGCTAATAAAGTGGGGGCACCTTGCTGTGAAGAGGGGCGCAAAGAGGACATCACATAGAATTACGCAGACCTGAACATGGAAGGAGTGAGGCACTGCTTGTACTATCTAGATGGTTGATGTAACCTTAAGGATCCGGTTAGAAATGTGAGCTGGTTCCCACCTGTCGGGGTGGTGTTCTTGGATACATAACCGGTGAGGGAAGGGTAGAGAGGGGGAAGTTTGGGGGGGGTGGCAGAAGGAGGTCTGGGGGGGCCACACAGGCAGAGCTCGATAATAATGGAGGGGATGGAACCGAGAAAGGAAACTGTATCAATAAAACCACTGTTAATCTGATCACATACCGTCAGGGGATTGAACACCCCTGTAAAGAGGAAAAAGGTGGAATTACAAATAAAAAGGGGTGGGGTGGACATAATACCATTGCAGAAAACACATTAAGAAAGGGGACTGCAATACACTGCATATACACCAATTCTCACAAATCTACCAGGAGAATATGTGGAATAAGACAGCGGGGTACTAGCAGATTTGAAGGATTCCTTGGGGGCAAAAGTACTGAAAACAGTAGGGGACTCAAATGGGAGATTCATCTTTCTGCACTTCCTAATGGAGAGGACAGCGATTAGGATAGGCACCATTTACGCCCCTAATTCGGGACAAGACTGGTTCTTATAACCATGCCCTAGGGAAGCTAAAACGTTTTGCCAAAGGGGAGATCCTTCTTACAGGGGATTTCAACATAGCTTGGGAGCCTGAGGGGAACAGGAGCAGTCGGGGCATACATAAGGGGCAACATCCATCTAAAGCAGTAAGATTGATTGGCAGGTATGGCAATGAGAGATCTTTGGCATGAGAAAATGGGGCGGGAATCTGGATACACTTGCTACTCCCATGTGCATCCAACATTCTCCAGAATAGATTATGCATGGGCCTCCCCGGGAATACTAGGAGCACTTTTAGACTTCAAGGTAGACCCGATCACCCTATCTGATCATGCACCGATGCAGCTCTATCTTGGGGGGCCAAACGGAATATCCCATTATGGTCCTGGAGATTTCCAAGCAAGCTGCTCAGAGACAAGGTAATGAGTGAAGCGGTGAGGGACAAAATTACAGACTATATGACGTCAAACGACGTGCAGAGAGTCCCCCTGGGAACAGTTTGGGATGCCTTTACAGCTGTATTAAGGGGGGAGCTAATCTCCCTTAGAGAAGCAAAACGAAGAGAGAAAGATAGAGTGGAAAAAGACCATGAGGCAGAGTTAGGGGAGGCCCAGAAAGAATTAGCAGAGGGTAGGAGCAGAGAGAAGGCCAACAAAGTGAAAGATGCTCAAAGACAACTTAACCTGTTCAGAACCGTTAGAGCCGAGAGTGCCCTTCTGAGTCTTAAGCAGCGTTATTATATCTGGGCCAATAAGGCTGATAAGATGCTTGCAAGACAACAGAGGGGGAAATGTCATGTAGGGGGTATCAAGCAGCCAGATGGGTCCATAACCACGACTCAGATGAGATTGTACAGGCTTTTACTGCATATTACAAACAACTCTACTCATCAGAGCACCCAAATGAGTCTAGGATAAAGGCTTTCTTAGATAGGGTGAAGCTCACCAAGATAACAGAGGAGAGCAGGGAAAACCTAGATAGGAAAATCACAGAAGAGGTGGAAAAGATGATAAAGAGCCTCCCACAAACAAAGCACCCGGCCCTGACGGCTACTCAGGGATTTTTTTTATAAAACCTATTGCAACGAGTTCAAATATTTCCTTACCAGACTATACAATTCATTCCGGGAAGGGGAAAGAGGTGACCCGCATGATGACCGAAGCAAAGGAAGTGCTGTTTGAAAAACCAAACAAAGATCCCACAAACTGTGGATCATACAGGCACATTGCATTACAAAACAGATGTGAAACTGTATACTGGAAGTTTAGCAGAAAGAGTTAAATGAGTACTGCCCAGTTATCGGGCTGGATCAATCAGGTTTTATCCCTGGGAGACAAACGTGGGACAATACAAGAAGGGTTATTCAAACTAGAAATTAACTGCCTCCCAGACACCCTAATCTCTCTCGATTCTGAAAAAGCCTTTGGCAGGGTGGAATGGCCCCATCTATTCCTAGTGATGGAGGGGTTGGGGTTTGGCCCAGATTATATACAAATGGTACAGGCAAATTATAGAAACCCCTCGATCAGGTTGGCAGTGAATGCACAGATCTCGGACACCATAAGAGTAGAGCGACGAACCAGACAGGGATGCCCTCTATCCCCCTATTTATACGCCATCTATCTTGAACCCCTGTTTGCCGCAATCAGACAAATCCAAGAAATTAAGGTGTCCCATTTGGAGGGAAGATACATAAAATGGCTGCATATGCGGATGAAATGTTTTTGACGCAGACACAGCCAGTCTCCTCCATTACAACCCTAGTCAGAATGCTGAGGGAACAGGAAGGGGTGTCGGGGATAAAAATAAACCGGGTTAAGTCGGAACTGCTAGAGGTTGGCCTCTCAAAGGAGACAGCTTCCGCCCTTCAAAAGGTGCTCAACCGTTCCCCCTGCAGACGGTAACATAACATAGCAGTAGACTCAGCACTGTACACGGCAAATTTCTCAGATATAATAAAAAAAAGACGCGAGCAGACCTGGCCAAATGGTCTCCGCTGCGAATATCGTAGCTGGGACGCATGAACATGATAAAGATGGTGAACCTCCCTAGGGTCTTATTTAAGTTTCAATCAAGTTGCGGTCCCAAAGGGTTTTATCCGTACAATGAATTCAATAATCTCCAGATTTATCTGGCAAGGTAAACGCCAGAGGATAGCTTTAGATCTCCTGATGACTCCAAGACAAAGCGGGGCTTTGGGGCTGCCTAACTTATTTCGGTACTTTCTAAGCCGCCCAATTGAGAGTAGTGCGGGAATGGTTCGCTGATAGCAAAGATAAAATATGGGCTTAGATGGACAGAGCGGTGGCAGGGGTGCCCTTTGGATGGGCTACTATGGCTACAGGGGACAGATAGCCCCCTCCCAGTGCAAGGCAGAGCAGGGTACTCCGGGTCACGTGCGATATCTGAGACAGATGGCTCGGAAGGGGACACCTGTCAACCACCCCCTCCCCATTTACTCCTATGTTTCACAACCCTGAATTTTCCCCGGTATGGGAAGAGGGTCGTTTAATCAGTGGAAGGAAAATGGGTGTGTGAAAATCCAAGACATGGTGTGGGAAGGATAAATTGCAACCTTTTGAGATTGTAAGACACAGATCGGGCTCTTGGAGAAAGATAGGTACGACTATATCCAGCTGAGACACTGGTTGTGTCAGAAGGAGATTAGGCAGGCCTCAACTAAATTGGAGTCCTTCACCACAACATACTCTGGGACAAACACCTGGTTTCTGAGCTATATACTATTCTCCTAGAGTGCACAGATAAAAAGAAGTGGCCATATCAGATAGGTTGAGATGGCACCCTGGGTGTAGCGGTTTCAATTGGGTACTGGGAAGGGATTTGGAGGAGCATCCCAAAAACTACTAGGTTCCTGCAAACCCGAGAGGCATGGTACAAAATGATGCTTCAATGGCACTACACCACCAGCAAACTCCCAAAAAATTTCAAATCCACTGCTGGGGACTGCTGGAGAGGCTGCTTGGGACTTGGGGACTGGGAACATATCTGGTGGGGGATGCCCCAAGATCATGGAATTCTGGAAAGACATCACTGGGCCCTTGCAGGAGATGGCCGCAGAAATCTGCCCCCTCACATTAGGGGAGAAATTATGTGGACTGGTCGACCCGGAACAACAAGATACCCCAAAGCCACAGAGGAAAGCACTGATGACTTTACTTATAGCGGCCTGGCAGGTCACTGCAAAACAAATGGAAGCAAAAGGACCCACCTTTGCAGAACTGCTAGCTATGGAAAATATGGGATATTCTGGCCAAGGAATGGACTACATATAAGATACAAGGCGACTCTGAAAAATTCTATAAAGACTGGTGAGAAGTGCTCTCCTTTTTGAAAAGCGATTATGTGCAACAGTGGTGCTCACAGAATATACGGGTTTTGGACATACAATGACGGGTTTAAGCGTCAGCTGGGTCATTCCCTCACCTATAGCGATAGAGATGGAGATGGACCATCTTCCTCAGCTACCTTTTGGCTCCACAGTGGTCTGGGGGAGTTGATACTGTTGATATTGTTTTTGGAAAATGGCAATAAAGACAATACATTTTTTTAAAAAGTTTTTTTAAAAAGGTGGGAAAAGAAATTACTTCCACATTCAAATGTTCTCTGGAGCTCTGTCAGCAGGGCAGATTTAACATGTTATCCTTCCAAGACTGATAACAGGAGTTCCATTGAGTTAGATGATGAGGCGGTCTGGAAGGAAAGCTCACTTTGAGTGTGGGCCTCACAAGTTCAAATCTTGGCCGACATGACTCAGCCCTTAATCCTTCTGAAGTAGATAACTTGAGTGCAATTAAATTGGGTAAAAACAACATAGATTATTACAACGGTTAGAAGTTGGGGGTACACGGAAAGTGGTCTCCTTCAGGAATACCTACAAAAAAAAAAACTGATATTCTTAAGAAAGGTTGTCCTGACAAAGTGGCCAAAACAAAGTCGACAACGTTTCTAGCATGGACTGCAAAGATGCGTATTTTATTCAGTGCTTTCGCCAAAGTGCTTTAACATAGAACATATTTTACATACAATTATCACCCAAGCGAAGTTAGTACTCATTTATGACCTTGGAAAGATGAAAGGCAGAGTCGGCAGTGCCGGGATTTAAACATCTTACCGGCTCAATCACACACACTTTACCTGTTCAGCCTTCTCAAAGAGATTCCCCTTTTGGTTAGTTATGTTCTGATTACTTAGTGGTAATCTTCATTATATGCAGTACATACATATCAAGGTAGGCTGCTTTACAACCCAGACATTCACCCAAAGAATTCCTTCCAAATAAATTAATCATAGTCCGTCCTGCCGCTGGGGGAAATAATATATCATTAATGAAGATAGGCGCCAAGTAAACAGAACATAGCTCGCCAGAAGGTGAATCTCTTTCATAAGACTGTTGGACATTCTCAGCGGTATAAGGTGGGTCAAGCATGAGGACTGTGACGAGGAAGATGACTAGGAGTAATGAAGATACAGGTAAGTAATCCAAACATTACCCTGAAGTTGTCTAGTGCACACATATGAAGTATAGCACAGCAACACCTACAATCAACCCACCAATGAAAGGAAGACAACCCATCATAAGCTACGACACCCGTTAAATCCCTTATTAAGCAAGAAGCAGAGAAGCTTTTCAAGAGATAGTCATAACACAGTTGAAGCAGCCATGATCGGAGTGGTCTTGCAGATGGTGCGTGGATGAGCCTGTGGTAGCACTGGTTCTGGCCATACAAAGGTTTGTGAGGGACGTCCCCTTCACCTCTGCCCAAGAAACCTCCATCCCCCTGGTGAGTCTACACAAAATGCCTCCAGTGGGAGTGGTGCCTGACAGCTAGTAGGCTGGGGTGGTGCTTCCTTGAGCCAGCAACGGATAGAAACAGCAAAACATTCGGACCCTTTATAGTCTCCCACCACCCAAAAGTGAAGAACAAATTGGTAAAGGAAAGGGGTGGATCAGAAGTCAGAGTGGACGTCCAGGTGGGCAAAAGATCTCCGTCCTCCGGAGAGAAATCCAAGGGGCAAGAATCATGTCCTCAGACATATGGACAGTTGAGACCACCTTATGCCTAAAATGGGGACTGCACCCGAGTTTAACCACCTCCGGGATAACCGCCCGGTATGAAGGAGAGCACAGAAGAGCACCCAGTTCACCATGGCTCCTGGCAAAGTAAATCACCACCAGGAAGATGGAATTTAGGGTTGGGTTACGAAGCTCTCTAAAAGATGTGCAAAAATGGGAGCCCCAGCCATCTCCCTCCTCCACCCAGAGCGGGCGTGAGCCCAAACACGGGGACAAAGAGACAGGGCATGACCCAGCAGTGCCTTGCCTTGATCCTATGCAAGAATCCCATCCATCATCCTGGCCAAGGAGAGACGAGGTGAGGGAAAAAGGGCCAAGCAGGACATCCCCCATAACGTGCAGATCCTCAGCCGAATGCAGGCGACAGTGGAGTTTCTAACAACGCAACCCTGAGGAGCCTCCTACACGTGTCCCATCTTGAGCTCATGAGAACCCACCTTTCTAACCAGTGGGTGTTGGGGGGGAAATAAGGCGATTCCTAATATAGTGCTTTGTGCTGGATTTTGGGCTCCCGAGAGAGCAAATTCTAAAGCAGGAAATCCAAGCACAGGCACTGGTTCAGTCATTGGAAGCAGTTCTGGCCTTAGTGGCGGCAGCACCCCTGGCGGGTTTAAGAAAAACGTTGTTTCCCCCTCCCCTCCTGCCCGTGGTGAATGCCGGGGGTTATGGGAGAGAGCCCCATTTCTTTTTTTTAACTCCCCGCTCCTGCATCTGAGCAGGGAGTTAATCACTGGGACGCTCATGCATTTGTGAAGTGTTTTGTGCTTTTAGCATGTGAATAAATGAATAATATTTATACAGCTGCCTGAACAGATTACTTCAATAGCCCCAATTGAGAACTCAATGTGAAATTGCTTTGAATTATCACTCGCAAAGCACCACTTTTCCATTTTTTATATAGTTGGCCCCCAGGTGCCTGTGAAGCTAGGGGAACTACCCCCTACAGATAAATGTGCACGCAAACAGCCTGAACAAAAATCTAGGAAGTTTCAAATATGTCAAATAGCCAAATGCTTGAAATAAAAGTCTGTAACTTGATCCTTGAGGCACACACATAAGAAATGGGAAGGACATGTGGTAAGTTTGTACAGCTCCAACTCTGGAACCGCAAAACCTCCAAAGTATATGATCCGGCGCAAACCCTTCTTCGGCTTGTGCCTCGGTGCCATGATCGGGGTCCCTTCAAAGAGCTCAGACATAAGATCACACTCGGCATTAACACGCATACCAACACAAATCTGACTACACACAAGTGGAAAAGTTTACTTTTTCAATTTAGATGCAAACTATTTATCTAGTGATGTGGGGCTAGGCTGGCATCACAAGTTTAAGCATTCCCGACAGCTTTCCTGCTTTGAAGGGTTTGTTATGGGCAAGCAGTGCCAATTTCAATGAGATGCGCTGAACAAGGGAATAATCTTACAAATCAGCAAGCTCCTATAATTAGGACAAAAGCAGAGGGAACGGTGAGCAATGCCTACTAATCATGCCGCCTTGTCATTCTTCCCAAGTTTAATCTTTCTCTACTCATCAAATTAATTTCGGTTCCGCTTCAGTGCCTCTTGTGTACCGAGATTTTACTCCCGATCAGCAGTTTGTGCCGAAAAATAAGGAGTGAGAAAAGGAAAAGGGCATGGCCGAAGGAGGGGTGCATCATATTCAATCTACACATGCCCTGGACTGATCGCCCCTGGGGTCTGCCAGAAAGCTGGGCATGTTGCTTCTTGGGGAGCTTTTCATGGACTCTCATTAGAAAGCTTTATAATGGGGTCGGGGGACTTGGAAAGTACATTACATGACGATACAAAATAAAGGCTGCGCTTGAAGAAAGGTAGACTGTGCACTTGGGAAATAGTCTGTACCTCCAGAAGTCGGATGCGGGTGTAGTCTTGGTTCTGGCAGAAGGCAATGTAGGAAGTTGGGCGACCACATCAGAATACATTCCTCAAACCATTAACTAGCCATGAAACATGAAAACACCATTGCTTAAGGCCTACTCTTTATTTATCATTTCTACACGTGACTGATGCGGTCCATCACTTTAACTTGATGATGCCAAGTACATGAAATGCTCATTCTTCCATTTAGGGCGGTACACTTCCTCTAGTTAACTAGCCATTCAACCAGTCAAGACCTATCATTTAACGCTTATACATTAAAGTTCCCATTTCCCTGTATCTCTTCTCCCTGGATCATCTCTGCTTTCAAGTAAGGACCTCCTTCTTCCTTAAACCAGTATAAGCTGCCTTGTGAAGGTAAAAACCAACAGTCATGGCTATAGAATTTCTGTCAGAATGGTGGAATATCTGAGTAACATTTGCTGAAATAGCTCAAAGGCAAAATTGTAAAATGTGCGACTTTCCACAGCATTTACCTGAAATTACAAAACAGTATGAAAAAGATTTAGAATGTTGCCGTTTATCGTCAGAGTAGAAAAGACATCATCTGATGGTGGTTCTGGGCTTTAATGCAGAACCCAACCAAGGGCAGGTGCAGAGCCCATTTCAAGCATCTCACTTCTCTACAGTGCACAGTCCCAATGTCATGGCAGGCACCAAAGAGATTTGATGTGTGCACAGAATACCACCATCCATTCTGGTCTCTTACAGTTTGGTTGGAAAATTGGGCCTGGATTGGTTCACCTTCTTCCCCACAAGGTTTACATTGCTGGTCTGAGGTGGGCAATCGGATCGATCCTCTAGCAAGGAGTTATGTACCAATTTTGCTGCTCATGCCCACACTGTGCCATCCTGCCTTAATTGTGTATTGCTCATGCCCCGCGGCACGCATTGTGCCATATTCTACTAATTACTGTATGTACCCCTTAACGACCTACATTGTGCCCCCTAAGCTATGCACACACCCATCGCTCACCAAACTACACACACACACACACCATGCAGCCCACAACCACTAGCAAGATCTCACACAAGTACCTCAGCCACCACCTTCCCAACATCACTATACCACTTGCCTTCACTCTTATATGCAAACCCACTGAAACACTCTCCAACTCCTCTACCAGTGAATCACAATAATTATACTTCCCACATTTCAACCCTAAAAAAACACTCTGCTCTCCTACATCACCTCTCACAAGCTCCCTGTCCAAAACACTACTAGCGCACAACTACTGCTGCTACCACTACCAGCAGACGCACCAGACTCAGAGCACCTACGCACCCTATAGAACATACCTGCTTTCACCCAACCATCACCTCTCGAAATATCAGTTTAGGCACTCGCTTCATAAACAATTACACCTCACACCTCAAACACCCCCTCCCAACAACTCGCACACCTATTCCATTCCAATCACACCCCCCCAACACACACACACACACACACACACACACAACCCCCCGCCCCCCATCATCATCCACACTACTACCAAAACCACCACACTACCACCTCCCAAAATCAAATGTGCCCTCCTCAATGTCAGGTCCCTCACTGCCAACGCACTAGAAATGCACGATTTCCAGACCAATCATAGCATATATTTACTAGCCACCACCGAAAGATGGCTGCATGAGGTATCTGGCTCTGCCATCGCCCTTGCATGCCCAACAGGCTATACAATACTCCGACAAGACAGAACAGCTCACCAGGGAGGAGGAGTAGCCCTCATTTTCAAGGAAACGCTTTCCATCAGATCCATTAGCCACCCCTGGCCGAGCAATTCTGACCTGCTCTCCGTTAAGCTAACACTGTCTCCTAACAGCACTGTCAACATGCACACGCTTTATTGCCCTCCAGGCCTCCCATCAGACTTCCAGGGACACCTCACCCAACTACTTAGCACCAACATCAAAGGCTCCACCAAGACCCTCCTTCTTGGGGATCTAAACCTAGGGCTAAAAGATCCGCAGGACAAAGCTGCAGCCACTCTCGCAAAATAACTTAATGAGCTAGGATTCTCCCAAACAATCTCCAACCCCTACACACAACAAAGGCCGCACCCTTGACTGGGTGGCAGACCATAACTGTCTCAGTAACATCACGTCCAACACAGCTTTGCCATGGACCGACCATAACTGTATTGAATTCACATTGCCCATCACCTCTAGCTCAAAAAAGAAGAAAAAAAGAAAAAGAAAAAAAAAAAAAAACTCACGCGCCCCCCCCCCCTTCAAAAGTGAGAAGCTCCAAAAAAAAAAAAAAAATCACTGCGATAACCTTCGGCCGCATCTTTTCACACCAGCATTAGCCCAACCCTTCTCAAATGATCCAAACACTCTAGCGCACATCTACAAAGATACCCTCTCTAATGCTATCAACGTCATAGCGCCACTAGAATTTTCTTTTTTTTTTTTTTTTAAACCTTCACTCCAACTCATTGTTCACGGATGAACTACAATCCATGCATTCCCGTAAGAGGGAGGCATTAAAAAAACTGTCAACCTAATCTCCCACCAATATGAAGCCGCCATCACTAAAGCCAAAGTTAATGCTTTCAACACTCGTATTACAAATACGAACTCACAATCCAAGGAAATCTTTGCTATATTTAAAAGGAACTTACTTCCCCTGCTAACACCCCAGACGAGATCATCAAAGATGAAGCTTGGTGTGCTAGCATTCAAGCAGCTATGCTCAACAAAATTAATCTCCTACAAACAAATAAAATCCAGGGCCATCACAATGCACTACCCCATCTTTCTGGGGCCAACCAGTCGCACCCCCCCACCCAGTCTAGCACAAAACCCCTTTTCTCCTTTAGAGACATCACAGAACTTGAAGTCACTAACATACTCAAAAATCTAAACACCTCCATGTGCAAGGGGGACATCTGTCCTTCATCAACACCTCCTTTAGAACCAGCATTACTCCTGCCAGCCTCAAAGAGGCATGGGTACGCCCCTTTCTGAAAAAAACCACGCTAGACCCTACCAAACCTAACTACCGCCCCATAACCACTGTGCCGTTCCTCCTCAAGATCCTGGACAAAGCTGCCCACTGTCAAAGCCAACAATTCCTTGAAGACCATTCTATCCTTGGGACTAGACAATCCGGCTTTCGCAAAGGACACAGCAATGAAACTGCCTTAGTAGACCTAAAAAATCAGATCACTCAAATTATGGACAAAGGAAAGCCTGCCCTCCTCTTACTCCTCAACCTTTCGGCTGCGTTCGACTTGGTCGACCATAAGTCAGTCACCTCACCTCTCACACAATCAGCCAACTTCTCCAATGAAGCAGCCCTTTGGGTTTCCTTCTTGGTAGGGCCATGAAGGTGAACGCAGCCCCAATCACCATCCACTGTGGAGTCCCACAGGGTTCTTGTACGGCACCCACCTTATACAACTTTTTCTACGAAGCCTCTCTTCGACAAGCTTAACGCCATGGGTATTGCGTATACGAACTACGCTGACGACACCCAGGTACTCCTACCACTCTTGTATTTACCACGAAGACGCCATAGCACTCCACATAATATACACCACCATCCAGGCTTGGATGGCGGTCAACGGCCTCTGCCTCAACGGGGATAAGAGCGAAATCATTATACTAGGTCAAAAAACTACACTAGCCAAACTGGACACACTTTACTCCAATTTCATCAGACAAAACCATCATCCGGTATCCACATCTGTTAAGACTTTAGGAGTATACATAGATTCTACCCTCTCCATGACAAAGCAGGTCAGCGCCATCTCATCCGGCTCAGCACGCAGAACTAAACTCAATCAAGCCATACCTCTCCAAACCTAATTGCCTATCTATAGTTAGAGCAACCATCGGTGCCAAATTAGACTACTGTACTGCCCTCCTGGCAGGCACCTCTGCAAAAAATATCAACCGACTTCAAATCATACAGAACAATGCTCTGAGAGCTGCACTCAGTATCCCATAAAGAGACCACATCACCAATGCTAGAAAGGCAGCCCACTGGCTCCCTGTCAAAGAGGATCACCTTCAAAATCCTCAGTCTCACCCACAAATGCCTCTCGCACAACACCTTCATATCTATATGAGACCATAACTAAATCCCCCTCCACACGACCAGTCAGGACTCGATACACCAATCTACTTCAAACCCCCCCACATTAACAAAGCCAGAGCTGGAGGGTTAGGCTTCCCACACATAGCCGCCAAGCTATGGAACTCCCTACCCACAGACATCAGAGCTGAAAACTCCCTCCTTGCCTTCCGAAAAATACTTAAATCCACTCTATCTAGACCTCCACCCTCGCTTCTCCCCCGTTCTTGGCACAAACTAAATGTAAATGAAAAACATGCATATGTAAAATGCTAATGTCAATGTTATCTGTAACTAAGAAAATGTCTGTAACCGGCGTCACGATGCCTCCGGGCTTCTGCGCGCTCAACAAATGTGAATAAATAAATAAAATAACCGTGTGCCTCAATGGTTGATGCTATTTAATATCTACATGGAACGGCAGTGATCTGGGGCAAGACACAGGCATTGTCCTGGACCGCTATGTCAATGGTAGGCTGATCCATATGAAGGAGTAAACCATAACTGAAGGGCTGGATGAGGAATGGTCTATGGGTCATTGATGATTACATAGAGGTCCTTACTGTCCACCAAACTTTACCCTACAAAATAAGTTTTTTGGTAATTTCCTGTTGCCAGTCTTTATTCCTGGTTCTGTCTTGGTTTCCCGTTTGGTCCTCACTCAATCTCACCCACCCAAGTCTATCCTTTTTTCCTTGCATTCACTCAACTCTTTTCTTAATTTCAAATCATACTGAAAAATACTTCAATCCTTTTCTTTTTAAAACTTGATAAAAAAAAAGTATCAGATTGGACTGGCGCAAAGCGCAAGCATAACTCTTCCTGGTCATTTCAAGACTTGCTACCGACTATGCAGTAATTCCTAGTCTCCACACTTATGTTATGGCTCTACTCGCTAGTGCTTAACGTGATTAATGTCAGGCTTCCAGAAATAGGATCCCGTTTCCCCCATCCTCACGACACTGCTTTAGCTTCGGCATCTTAATTGAGTTCACTGCAATGGGTGCTGCCTTACCCTCAAGGCCCTTGTACAGAGATGGTCAGGAGGTAAAATTTAAGTTCATCAGTGGTCCTTGCCTAATTTGCAGCAGAGAGCGATGGATTTGGATTTGCGATGCCACTATTTAGGAAATCCTTCCTCTCAGAGCTTTCTCTACCTGCATAGCCGCAGAACTCCATGCCGCCCTGTATCGACTCGTTACTCAACAAGTTGAGCTTTAGGAAGCCTTCATTTATTTAATGGTTGGTACCTTCTGCTAGGGAGAATTTTCATTTCTGTGCCAATAGGTTTAACCTTAGAGAGCATTTGCAGGACTCTGAGCTTTTTAATTGTTACTCCCGAGTGGGACTTTTCACCCTACTCCCTCATGCATTTTTCTGACTAGGATTTTTGGTTTCTTACTGTTTAATGGAGTATGGTAAACTCCATAGGTATCTACTTTTTGCATGGTGGCACACAGCACCTTCAGTGCAGTGTCACTGGGTAGTCAAGTGGACTTTCAATGTTTAAATACATTTTCTTGGGTGAACTACTGTTCAAGAATAGTAAGATGACTTGTCTTAACTTTTCCTTTGTGGGTCCAGCACACATCACCCTATGTGGAGTGGTGGGGGAGTGGGGGAATTACATAGTAACTCTTTATCCCACTTCTCATGTAACAGTTTGCTACACTAACTAACTTGAATGGCTGGTGGCAGTGGTTTTTTTTTCCTTTCTATCTGATAATCAGAAAACTGTTTCACTACATCCTTTTCGTCTGCTTCTTACGTAATCACCTGTGGTGGTCCCCAGGGTTCCGCTCTCTCTCTGCTTTTTAATTTGCATCTCCATCCTTTGGCTGATCTAATAAAATCTTTTGGTATCCGTTTCTACACCTACGCTGACGATACTAGACTGTTTTTCCGTCTTGACTCACAGCCCTCAGGTTCTTCTTCTAATCTTAAGAACTGTCTATCAGCAGTCTCAATTTGGATGGCCAAAAACAGCCTCAAACCAAATAAGTCTGAAGTCCTGGTCTTTGTTACACCAGACCCCTGTATGTTCTGGAACTCCTCTTTCTGGCCGGAGTCTCTAGGGGCCCTTCCTGCACCTGCCCCCATTGTAAAAATCCTGCCTGTTAGGAGGCGGATTGAGTTTAAGATTCTGTGCATTGTTCACTGTGCCGTTCACTTCTCCAGCCCCATCTTTTTATTTCAGTAGCTTAAAGCCTACACTCCTTCTCGTAGGCTCTGCTCTAGTGGAATAAATCTCCTTGAGGTCCAGCGTTTCCACAAATCCATATCAGTGGGCCGCTCCTTTTCGTTCCTGGCTCTGGAACGAGCTCCTACAGGCACTTCGTAATCTCCCAGACCTTTTTGGTTTTAGGATACTACTAAAGACCAAGCTGTACGCGGTCTAATTCTCCTGCCCGTTTCTTGGTTTCACTCCCCATTTTTCCCTCCGATCTCTTGTCTCTTCTTTAGTGCCCAGGTGCCTTATTGGCCTTGGTTTGCGCTCTAAAAATGATAATACACACATGCATACATACATACATACATACATACATACATACACACACACACACACACATACATACCGAAGGGTGACCATTTTCCCCAAAAGGGCCAGTTTTCTTTTTTCGCCTTTTCTAGTCCATTCTTTCTGGGCTTTTACTCGGTTTGAATCGTGTTTGAGTCCTTTGTGCATTTTGCCTCTGGCAGGCTTTAGCCCTGAATCCTGACCAGGCTCCAATGTGTCTAGAAAGGCAGAAGGTGAGGGAGGGTCCCGAAAACATCCCTGACCTTTTTCTCTAGATGTGCCCGAGTGAAACCAGTTCCGATTGGCCGGCTGGCTATCCAGAAGAACAGCCACCCTGCTGGGTGATTGGCAGCCCAAGGGCTGTGAATTAATGGGAACTTGCTTAAAAGGCAAGGTTTTTGGGAATAGAGGTAGAGTAGACTACAGGAGGAACACATCTGATGAAGATATAAAGTGATGCTAGCAGCACCCTCCTGGACCATGATGTGTCCGGTGAAGCCCTGCAGCTGTGCTGACCCTGTTTTCGCTTCAAATGGGAAGACCCGCAAGGGACGACTTCCTCTATTGGGCTGGTGGGACTAACTAGCTTTGAGGCATACTTCATTATGTCACAAACCTCGACTTGCTGTTACTTTCCAAGGCAGCAGAATCCCAATGCCGGGGATTCCTGACCATCATCGAGTGCATGGTCTTCAGAAGTTTGAATCCAGCCAAAACTACGTGGCATCCAGAGGACCGTACAGAAACAGGACATCATCCAGAGTCCCCTCACCCGAGTCAAGGAGCGAGGGATCAATTAATTTCCAACGAGAGCTGTTTGTTCTTTGGCGCTGAGAAAAAGGCACCAAAACCACAAAAGGCCACTGAATCAAGGAGAATCTATTGCTGCAGAATCCCTCTCTCGAGTGCTGTTGCATTAGCCCTTCAGATGTCCTCCCTTTTGTCACCACGACCAAGGACCAGGAACCAGGGTCTGCTACACAGGTATCCAACTAGAACCAATTCTTCAATTCTCAGGTACTGTGGGGCTTGGGGTAGATCTACCTTTTGCCATTTGTGGTGCTTCCTAGCTTGGGGAGTACTATTGAGTTGACCTCAACTCACCTGCTCTGGTATCAGGTAATATTATCCCCATATATATGGTCGCCGTAAATAATATCGCCGGGAAAAGGTTGCAGCGATATATGTGTGATCATATATATATGAGGACAGGAGCAAAAAAAAAAAATAATTAAAAAACAAAAACAAAAAAAAAGAAAAAAAAATGGGGGTTGCGGGGGTGTCCCAGCATGTTCCATGCGATAATGTCGCCACAAAAAATGGCCATTTTTCGGCGATATTTTTTGCATGGCGAGATTTTTGTGGCAACATTATTACATGGAACCCCTGCACTGGCTTCCCAGCTTGTGCTTCTTCAAGGTGGCTTCTCTTGAGCTTCTGTGATTTTTCTACTGAACTACTGACTATTTTAAAAACATTATCTAAGAAGAGAGCATCAGAACTTTGAAATGGCCAGTTAGCTTTGGCCATCCTGGCTCCCTAAAGGCCCCTTCTGAACCTAGTGGCTTTGGCAGTGCTTGTTCCCTTACGTGTTTTAATTGTTGAACACTATTATTGATAGGATAAAAGACTGCCTACATCCCTCCCAGAGAGTCTAATTGTTTTACTATTTGCAAAGGATGTTCTCATCTGACTTTAACTTTTCCCTCCTCATAACTCAATTTTGTAATGGTGATCACAAATAAGTGTTATTACCGACCTCAAACAACGTCACTCAGTGTGTTGGAATATGTTTAGCATAAGAAAAGTTTACTCACCTACTTCATTGCTCTTGGTGAACTGAATCCTAACTTTTATATTAATGTTACTATTAGTTGCTGCTTTTTAAAGATTGTCTAATTATCCTTTTGTATATATAAATAAATATGTATACTATAACTTTAAGTGAGTAAGAGTTTACTTGGATACCTGTATTTACTGATTTCATTGTACAGCTCTACAGCTCACATTACCCCTCTTAAGATAAGCCTGGCTGCTCAGTCACTCTACCAACTTCTGTAGTACAGGCTTATATTAAAAGGTGGGGTACCTTATACCAACAGATAAGTGTTTTAAAGGCCCACACCAGTTGGAATCTACAAATTCTTATGTAACACCTTCATAGCACAATGGGTCGGTATAAGCAAGTGGATGGTGAGCCATTTTTACTTTACTTCTTAAGTTCGTTAACTTTATTGTTGACAAAGCTATTGCAGAAACTGATAAACTTTTCATAAAAAAAAAAGTCGTTACTGTGCCATCATTTTATGTTCTAGTCACATCATCTGTAACGCACCCGACCATCTTTCTGAGTAAAAGCGCCATTTATTATTATTTCTTTCAAACAACAACACAAATCCCTTCTGGTGGAAGCAGGACTTATTTATCCCTTTTGGTGTAAGAAGGGCTTCAGCCAGCGAGGGCCTCCAGCCTTTGTGGCATGGAGCGTGCAGGGGATTGCCAGCTAAAATGGCTCTTAGGGGGATAGAGAGCGACACAAGTCAGAGCATGCACGCCACCAAGAATAGGAGCCGAATGCAGTAGGTGTGGGCACGGAACCACCCGGAAAGGGGCTAAGGATGCAGAATCATTATCTACTGAGACCATGTTGCCATTAGTTTCAAAGCTGGTAAACTAGCTCAAAGCATTTTGCTTCCAGATTGAAGGTTTTAAGTTAATTCACAGCGGTGTTGACTGCTTTGGGAAACAGAGGCGTGCCACCGAGTTTGGTAATGATTGTACCTATTGCTTAAACAGCAAGAGGATTCGGTCTCTGGGGTATAGTCTAGAAATGGTTGTAACCCAGGTTATCCAGGCTTCTTTGCGTCAACTCGGGAGCAGTAACGAAAGATGATGAAATACGGCTACCTGCAGTATTTGAAAAGGGGTGCTTACAGTCATGACTCTGGGTGCGGGAGGTAGAGGGTAAGGTAGGATCCACAACAGCAGAGGCAATAAGGGTCGAGCAAGTAAGGCAGGGCAGTCGATAAGTATGTCCAAACCAAGGCTATGGATTTTTAGTGAGCAGGGACAACCAACTGCTCATCATCGACATGGCGCCCCTGCCTTGTAAGCCAGGAAATGAGCATCTTACTGATCCCCGACAAGTAGCATTACTTGTCCTGTTAGAGGCAGCCCTCTGTGGAAAAACACATGGTTGACATATGGGTAGATTGACCCATTACGGTGCCCCTTTACAAGGCATATATGCAATGTGAAAGGCTCAAGTAGTGCAGGAAGTAGCGCAGGGTTGTCCAACTACAGGACTCGAGGGCCGGAAACAATTCCGATTTTCAGGATACCCCTCATTAATATTCAAGAGAGCACATTTGCATACAACGATTCTAGCATATGCACATTTTCTCGCATTATGGCTACCTTGACCCTGAATGATTTGCATAGACATTTAGACAGTGCTAATTTCCAGGTAACACACTGTTCATTATAAGGAAGAATTAGTAAAATGGCCTTCATGCTCCAAGTTCGAAACGCAGCAGGACTACAGATGAGCGGATTTGGCTTTTTACCCACATACTCCATATGTCCATTCCCATCCACTACCACACCAAAATTCTCCATCTTGAGATCTCGCCGAGCTATATCTATCATACTAGAACATCAACCCATTTGCTTTTTGCGCGGCTGCGGCTATCTCTAAGCAGTCTTCTGAGCGGTAATGTTAAATAGCAGCTATAAATCAGCTACTGCTGCAATACAAATGCCTTGACCCAGTGTGTCTTCAGAGACTTGTAAGCAATGCAATATCTATTCCTTACATGAACAACATATCAAAAACAAGTATTGGCAAAACCAGCGATTCTGCAGCTTTTGCCAGGCATTCATCGTATGCCCAGGCACTCACACCACACCACACCATTTGCCTGGTAGCTGCATTGCCATGACTACTCCCCCACTGCCAGTGCAGCTGCTTTTTCCAGTGTTCAGCATAGAAACACACTGTTAGGGTCGCTTTAGGTTTGTCACTCTTTACACAAGATTAATGTAAACATATTTGCTTGCAATCTAAATCCATCCCATGCCCAGGTTTCAACCCACTCCAAGCATCACACTTCCACTTTCTGATGGTCATCCCCATTTAGCTGCCACAGACCAAACAATCCTTCCATGTCAAGACGGGGCGGTGAGGATTGGACAGTCTGCGAACATTCGCAAGGCACCATGAAGAGCTGTAAGAGGAAGCACCTTCATGACACATGCACTCGCAATCAGTGACGCGCATCCATGACTCAACACCACTAATCAAAGAAAGGATGGAAGTAGGTCTATGGGTTACGTTCCCATATAAAAGAAAATACAGAACACAAAAAACATATCACGAATTGATCTCCCCGAAGTGGTAGATGTGAGAAAACGCAGCAGGCGAGACTCACAGGCTCTCCGATTATCCATTCATCTGCCTGCTGTTTGTAACAGCATGTTCGATGTATCATGGAAAGAGAAATTCAAAACCAAGCCTGTGGTAATGGAGATTTTTAGAAAACGTTTCATTGATCTTACTATAATTTAATCTTAAAAGTAGGTCAGGTCATTCAGTTTAGAAGAAGAATATTATTACCAATCTCAAAACGTGGTCCAAATAGGTGGTCCAAATAGGTGGCCGTTTAAAGGACTTCTCCCTGTGGCATAGTTTATTTAGCGATGTAAGTCTAATGATCGCAATTAAATTCACCAATCCAGACAGGTCAGAACTCAGCATCTCTACAATGTTTTGTTTTTTCTGTCCATGGAGCAAGTATATTTAAATTCATTGTATGGATGGGGGAGGGGGTGAAAAATATTTTGAAAAATGTTGACGGAAATAAATCAAACAGTCACAGAGGAACTGGTATGGGCAACATGTACATAGGGAATGGTCAAAAACGTAACCTCTTCAGGATTACTTAATATCTTATTTACATAATGTATCCCCAATTAGCCCACCTTTCTCTGTACATCAGTTTTGCCCATCTGATCACAAAGGCAGGAAGAGAAGTTCCAGCATACAAGTACACCTCAGGACTGGATGGACTACTCACACACCACATGGGTAATGTTGAGTATTTTCATATAGTTTAATATTGGCTCATGCAGATGAGGCATACCCATCTTGTGCTTCAGCTATACAATCCCAACCTCATGCTTCAGGGCCAAAGAACAGACAGTGAGGTCTACAAAAATGGAAAGGAATTGAAAAGAAAAGTTCAATGTCAAACAACTAGGCCTCCAGCCTTACCCTGGAGACAACTACAATCTGTATGTATTCAAAACAAATACTTAAATAAAGGCTACTTCACCTGCTTCATGTTCCTCACTGTTACAAAGGCATACACTTTCAATCACAATAATCTCCATTTAAATATACGGTATTCTAATAAACACCAGGCATACTGACATTTCTTGCTTTACATTGATCTCTGTGTACATGTCACTGATTTCTCACTACAACATTTTACATTTGATTATTCTTGCATCAAGACAAGTAAGGTACCCGAGAATATTAGGTCAATCAACATTCAAAGTACATATATAATGCACCAACTCTGTTGTGCAGGTGTGAGATAGTGACTGTATTAGCTATGTAGTAGCCACTTGCCATATAGGCAATGACCGGCTAGAGTAGAACTATTTGTTTAGCAATGCACATGCAAGAGGTGACTTGTTTGCATTGGCCATGTAAGTTTGAATTCACAGGCAATGTTCAAGGGAATCTATATGTTCTAGTCGACATGTATCCTACGTTTTATGAATGTGTGGGTGGCCCTCTCTAAACATTAATATATTCCTTTCTACACAGAGTTTTGAAAGAGCCTGCGTGTAATGTTTTCAGTCTCTTTAGTTTTCTGTGCTGGAGATGTACTATTCTCCAGTAACTGATACTTATTTGACTATTCACTTCCCTCCCCCATTACTCCTGAATCTGCCTGAGCATTCAAAGACAGGGAAATACAGAGGATTCCACGCTGCATAGTTCCCCATGAATACAATTAATTATTTCAGCATACTTATTTGGTGAATACATCAGATCTAAAACTATGGCTCTCCCCGGCTGCATTAAATGCATGCTATCACTCCAGGCATTAGTATTATGCATTTATACTATTGCCCCATGTGACTCTACACCGGATTAAACCACTACGTATTTGCAAATAATACTTGGCTTTATAAAGGCAATCCTGTTTTAACTGGCAGCCAACATGCTTTCAGATTTGAATTTCATTTTCACTGCAAAGTGGACTGAGCTTAAAAAAAAAAACACATCTCAATTTGTATTGGATATATTGAAGGAACACAGGACACTAGGATATTACCACCTGTGTCCCGGTTTTCAAATTACATCCCACTGCATTCCCAGTCATTTTATCTTCCCAGATTTAACCCTGATCAAGTTGGACAATTTAGTGAATTGGTAGAGTCCGGTCTTCAGATTAGTTTCGTACCAGGCATTTTTATGCATTTCTATCTTTCTATGTGTATATGCACAAGTTGAGAGCAGAGGTTGCTGCAAAGGGTAGGTGACTTGACAAAGGCTAGAAGCCATGCTTTGATTCTTATCTGAATGAATCAAACTCTACAGAACATGGAGTGGTTCAGATATTTTTCTCTGAGCCAGTCACACAGTGAGAGGAGAAATTATTTCTTTCTGTTCAACTGCTGCTGTGTTGTGGCTGGAGAGGAGCATTTTGCATGCATTTTTATTTTCCTCAATTTTAAGATCATTGCAGTAATAAGATGGGAAACTTAGTTACAATTAGGCAGTATGCTTTTAACAAACAAATTATGCTTTTTCATTTAATGCTTGCATTCAATGCACAAAAGTACTTCCTGGAGTTCCAGTGTTGTGTGCGTGTATCATAAAGTTGCATCTATGTGGTACGATCAGCACATTAATGTGGAGACAATTTCCCACAAATGTAATCATTTGTTTGAAGCAAGACATCTTTGCTACAAACGTTTATTTGTAATTTGTTCTATTCACTTTTAAGTTCATTAATGTTCTGGTGGCTTGTCATATACCATTTACACTTTTACTCTTTAATGTGGTTTAAAATGGTGTGTAAAATACTCCCCACATTAAAACCTTACCTGGTACACAAATTATTGTTCAATACCTAGTTTAAACGTCCATTTAATCTTAACTTGGAGTCAATCTAGTAAATGGTGCTATACATGGTCAGCAGCAGCAGAGCCCTTTCTCAAGGGTGAGTGATTGTCCTTGCACAAATACCAGGGACCACAGCCTCTTTCAAATCTTCAAGACAACACTTAAAACATTCAAAACCTAACTCTCCATCCAGTGCAAGCGATATTACAAGACACCAATGAAATGGTCGTCTTTAAAAATGAAAGAGAAACTCTGCAAAACCTGTCCCTATATTGGTAATCAAGCTAGGTATTTACATTTCTATGTAGACTTCATGCAGGACTCATCCAACTTTTAAGCACTGAGATTATCATGAGCTCAGTCAACAGTTCACTGACCTCTGAAGGTTGCAAAGCTAACTCGGCCAGCCAACATTTGACCATGAGACAAGATGTAAATTTTAGCATTCAGCACTTGCCTCTCTTAGCGATTATATTAAATCACTGGCGTACATTTAAGGACTACTAGTTACAGTAAATTAGAGCTTTCATTAATAAAGACACAATAGAGTTATCAAACCTCAAAACACATAATACAATTCATGTTTGCTTTACTGTGTAAGTGACTAGGTTTGTGGCTTAAAAGTTCAAATATATACAGAAGAGATCAAATGTGCAGACCTTTGTAAAGGAAAAATAAAAGGGTTATTGAGTGATTCATCCTCTTGTAGTATCAACATACCCTTCTGCAACATGGTTTAGGAAGTGGACCAACTATAGAGTGGCCGGGAAATGGCACACAATTTGTTGTTCTAAGGTTGAATTCCTTCCAATTAGAGCTTACTAAGTTGCTGAGTTTTTCTGATTCCGAAAGCAGATTTAGCCTTCGCTTGTTAACTAGTCGCTATCAATGCTATATTAGATCTATCTGTGAGGAGCTTGCACTGCAGAGGTAATTAACCCGTCATGTTCTATGTGGGTGGTTCTCCCACTGCTGTTATGTTATTCCTATTCGATATGAGGAGAGTTTGGATCACTTCCCCCTGCTGGGAAAGTTCTTTATGAGGGGAATTTGGACTTCTAAATGCCATGCTGTTGCCATTTTATGAGAGTGTAGCTTGCATTTCTGATGCCCTTCATTTACCTGTTCAGCGTTGGGTTGCTTGCACTTCACCGTCCCATGCAGTTTCTTCTTTACGTGAGTGGAACCTCTATTGCTGTAACCAACTTATCTGTGGTATAATCTTGTACTCTTCAGACCAATGATGTTCCTTTTACATGCAAGGAATGAATGCTATAACCAGGTCCATGGCCTAGCTTTTCTCTATCAGATGTGGAGCATGCACTCCTAAAGCCTGTGTTGCACCTGTTCTATAGATGCATTGCTTATCTGTTCTCTGTGTAGGTATATTCTGACCTTGCTTAACCTGCACAGATCTACTCCATCTGTTCTAAATGTTGGCAGCTTGCATTGCTGTTGCCCTGATTCGCCTTTTCTGTTTGTGTGAGGGGGAAACCTGATTGGCTACTAATCAGGATGACCCGTTATTTGGGAGTTAAGCATTATGCTGCTGTTGTACCCATTCTTTGCAGTTTTAGTGCTCATCTGCTCCATTTGTGAGAAGGTGTTTGTTCTACTGCACACTGATTATCTGTTAATTTGAGAAAAACCTGCTTTTCGGTCATGTTAACCATAGCTACATAATGATTTCTATACAGTTCTAAATTTTTGGATACGTCGGTTGGATTTTCACATAGATTTTACTCTTTCGTGGGTGACCAAACTCATTTTTACTCCTTTGAAATTTACTCTCAAAGTTTATAAATAAGGAGCAAAATACTCCCACCTCAAAATCTTATCTGGAGCACTGGGAAGAATTTTCTTTTAATTTACCTTTAAAAATGCAGCTTCTGATTTTAGCAGGACCAGCAAAAGACACAGTCATGCAGCAGTTATTCCGTGAGAACACCATCAATACAGGTCTTTTATTTGCAAGTCAATTTTCTTGTGCAGATTGGCCCATCCTTCTATGGCTGTACTCTCTGCATGAGTCAATGGACAAATCTTCGCTGGGTTAATCAGACATTTTGTTCTCCACTCTCCAGATTGCCTTCTTAGTCTTCACCCAAATCCATATTCAATGCTCCCCTCCCTTCTATGGGTATAACATTATATTTCCTGCTAATCCCACCACTGGTTTTTCAGAGGTGTGGTTTCCAACCACCTAACTAAAAAGGTGAGCGGTATGCTGTACTCTTTCTGAAGAAATACTGATTTGGCTACATACTCTACGTATATTTTTTAGATTCTTCCATGTCTTGAAGTGCATATTCTCAATGACCTTTCAGCTTGACTCATCCAAGGCAGATGTCTGGCCACAGCACATCTTAATGTCATACACCTCTTCTGATGCCCTCTCCTGGCTTATGAATCTTTGATACGGACGATGGAACTGGGTAAAAAAAATGTCAAGATTGAAGCCTTCTGTTCATTAATGGGTGCCTAAAGTACATTTATAGATTATCTGCTTTGAAACCAGTCTTGCATACACTGAAGGGGCATTTCAAGGTGGTCTAAACGCCATCCTGCCCAACCATAACATGTAATAATAATCTGACCGGCTCCAACCAGAGTGGAGTCCTTGTGGGTTCCACATAATGCCTTTCAGCGAGAGTTGAAACTTACAATTTTGATTCTTTTTTCGTTTCAGCCCAAATATGTTAAAATTAAATCAATATTACTTTGATTGGTGTAATAATATAATAACAGGACTTCCATATTGTTATAAACTCGTGTTTCACTCAAAGACAGCCACTTATAATAAAATGTATTGATCTATGCTTGAAGCTGCACTCCAAATGCATAGCATCCTGTGCTTGATATTTTGGGAATCAGGAATTAACACACAACAGAGATGTGCTTTGCCAATATTGGTCTTTGTACTCCAAAGCACATACTAAATATGGGCATTGATGGAAATACAATTCTGATACACTTTCTATGGGTTATTGTATCCTTTGGGAAAGGAATGCACTAAAAAAAAGTGACAACGTTTTTATTTAACTCCCAGCTCCATTATTTCAGTTTCTTTAAACAGGTGAAGGGAAATATGTGACTTTACATCTGTATTATGAGATCAATCTTCCTTTTAAACGTGACGGTTAGAAGTAGGCAGACATTTTCAATAAATGCCAAAGTTGTGCATGTCCTTCCTCTTGCTCTTGTCAGGACTGCCGGTATCACTTTATTTATTCTAGACCTCGTGTTTATTACAAAATACCTCACAAGTAAGCAACGGACATCCGTAGAAGTACAGTGGTGTGCAGGGATAGTTCTAAAATTGTTCCAAGAACCTCATCAGAATAGAATAGATCACAGGTGGATGGCAAAGATTGTATGACTGACACAGAAGAAACATTGATTTTGCATGCCTCAGCCACTGACATCTCAGCCATGGCTCTCGCTGCATTTAATTTTAAGGGAAATTAGGGTAATCTATTGATGCAGTGGCTTTCGCTTTGAGTCCCCTGGGCCAGAGGAGCCCGGGAAACTTAAAATGAAAAACAAGAAAATCAAAAATACAACTATGTTGTATTTATGATTGCAGTGGCTTCAGGTTTGAGTCTCCCGGGCTTCCACGGGCCGGGGGAGCCCCGGGAGACTCAAAGCGGACGCCACCGCTATCATAAATACAACGCTATTGTATATATAAATGCCATGGTTTTCTTTATAAGTGTTCCGGGCTGCACTAGGTCGGAGGAGCCCGGGAAACTTAAAAAGAAAAATAAGGAAATTATAACAGTGATTTTAGATCCAAATTAATAAATCCAAAGCACTTACCAGCAGACAGGATCCTGACTGCATTCTCGGTTCTCCGGCAATAATAAAGCAAAAGCCACCAACTGGTAGCTTTTGTTTATTACAGCTAACTGGCTTTTGCTTCATTATTGCCACGAGGCACAGGAGGCTCATCCATTTCACAAAATGCTAGTCTAGTGCTTGACATTTTTGATTGTGAGCTTCGTTTGCTCAAACCTTTACATAGGAACTTTGTTTAAAAATATTTTTTATATATATTTTCGATTATTGCCCATCTGCTTCTGAAAGTCATCCCTCCATGGGAAGACAGTGCAAGGGACACTTCCAGTGAGCTTCACTATCAAGGGGCAGGAACGTATGCAGTCGCAGCACTGTCAGGGAGTGAGCTGGTAGTGGCCATTAGGATGCAGGCCCTCTCCTAACCAAATTTGACTCATGCAGCCTCAACTTTCCCCTGCAGGACCTCACATAGCTTGACTACCATCCGGAGTCCAAGGAGGAGAAAATCATTGGCAACATGTCTGTTCTTGTGAAGAGGTAAGTGGTAGGTCTCACAGCATAAGACCCTAAGTAGCATACAGATTCCTGGTATAGAAACTCTATGGAGCAGCTCATCGCTGTCAAAATGCCTCTAAAGGGGAAGAGAGGGTGGCTCAATTGCGATACGTGCAGTTGACAGGGTACCTCACTTAGGGAGTAGATTCCAGGCATTACTCTGGCTAATAATACTATCCAAGTAGCCCTTCTGCCAATAGCAGGCAGTGTATACTTGCATAAAAATAACTGGCTCCAAATTCCTACCCAGACACAACTACTAGAATAACTGTCCTTCTGAGGAATGATTACTGGCACACTATAACTACTGTCAGACAAATTCACTTATACCCGAGTTGCTGTATATTTGCATAAATGCACAGGGAGTCTGATATAAGAGGCTGTTAGTTTAGTTGTGTAGTACATATGAAGATGTCAGAGAAATTTGTGGAAATGTTGTGAAGACCCACTTGGAGAATATCAGTTGCAAAATGTCAATGTGACCAAAAATTAACCATTTAAATGGGTATATATCTAGTACCCCAACAATAGTCTTGCAAACCAAGCCAGCTAGTAACTGTAGAAAGAAAGCAAGCCATGATCACCACATTTATAAAAACTGATGTGGCCAGTCAGCCCTTCTTAGCAAGCAATTTAAAATGGTAATTATCTGTGCAGAGAGTGCATTTAGTTTAATGTGTAATATGTCATTTGTAATTGTGTATTTATACAGCGCTTCTACACAGGTGGAGTGCTTCAAAGTGCTTCAATGCGGGAAGGGAATAATGTAATACAGCAATCATTCTTAGGCCTTGAAATTTCTAAATGAAATAACAAAATAACTAGCATACTTGGCCTGACGGCATTTCTCCAAGTGAAAGTGCATTTGTGTTACAATTTGGACCAAGCTAGGGAGTGTGGACAGGAAAACAAAGGTGTGGGTCTGGACAGGACATACAAACTTACTGGTCCTAGTATATTTAGTTAATGCATGCGTACAGACGGAGATGAGAGGAAGAGGGGGTGGGTGGAACAAACACGTCCACTCCAACAGGGCCCACCCTGGGATAAGTGCAAAGAGTCTGCTTCACTCAGAGCGTAGACAGAAAGTGCAGTAGTGCTGAACATAGTGCAGTGGCCTGGAAGCAAGTGCAAGACTGGCAGGGGAACTAGGACCTGTAAGGAGGTGAACCAGGCAACCAGTCGGCAAAACTGAGCGGTGTTAGGGAGGAGGAGGAGGAAGGAGGGTGGGAAAAAATAACAGAGGTTAGCATGGTACAGGGAGAGAGAAGGAGGAAGAGAAGGGGAAAGTCTTGAGGAGTTTCCTGAACTTAAGGTGCTCCGGTTCAAGACGGGAGGTTAATAATGCAACGTATGCTGTAGCATGTAGCAGACAGACAACAAAATAAAGCATGGAACATACGTTGCGTGCCACATACCATATTTCTCCAACAAGTTGCTCTAACAAACCCTTCCTCTCCTGGCTCTAGGAGCAAAAAACATCAAAGCGTCAATAAGGGCATAGCCAGGGGGCAACTCTTGTCTTGGAAGCAGGACAATGCAACACAACACAGGTTTGAATATCAATCCCGCGCTTAGAAACCAATCTCTGGTATTAAGCGTGTTATAAAAGAACAATTATAATTAAGGACTGTGTAAGCTAACCACACCCAAAAGCTCTAAATCCTGCCTGGTTAACATTCCGCTACCTTTCCCTCACCTCCAGGTCAATCCAAGCACTGTTCACTGGGTTGTTATCACTGCATACATCTTCTGCATTGAAAAACATAAAGGGACTTACTAGTGTAACCCCCCCCTGAAGATCAAGCACTCATTTGAGGTCACACTCTAGGGCTCTTTTTCAAAAAGTATTCTTATTCCAGTTTTGAATGACAAAGGTGAACCAGCCTTTTTATGAGAAGGGTTGAGCAATAAGCATTGAAATGGAAATCGAAAAACCAGGAAAGGGTGATCATCTTTTGCTCAAGACTGGACTGAAGTCACGTGTGCCCCCTGAAATAGAACTAACATTGTACACCGGGTACCGTGCTTAGGATTCTCAAGGATGCACTTTTTTTTAAAAGATATATGAGCGCAGTTCGCATGTGGCTGAGATTCGTGGTGAGCGCTGTGGGATCTTGGCACAGAAGAAGGAAACCGAGGCTTTCTATCTGCAATGGTCCGCTGCCTGTTTACCACTTCCTCCGAGACCTCGTCACCTCCCGTTCTCTGAAGCAAGCATCCCGTCTCATTGCAATATGTATGTATAGGGTGAGCAGATTTTTTTTTTTTTAACCCGGTCAGGTAATAGACTTCGACGTACGACTAAAGTAAATACTAATACAAATGTAGTCCTACTTCTATGTTGCTGGCCTGTTGCGGGGCGGGAGGGCATGTGCTCTCAGGCACACTCATCTCATTGGAGGAGTGTGGCCGGGGAAGGGAGAGGAAATGGGGGCGTGGCTCCCCATCCGTGCAAGAAGAGTTGCGCCGGCACCCGATTTCGGGATTTTGAAATCGGGTCCCGACAAAAACCAGGACAAAATGCACCCATCATTGCAAACCCCAGACAGGGTTTGCAAAATGAAAAAAACTCCCGGGACCTCGGGACAGAGGGCGATTTCCCTGGACTGTCCCGAGAAAACCGGGACGTCTGGTCACCCTACTGTGCCACCTTGTCTTGACACACAGAAAATCATAACACATCACAAAGACAATCCAAGATCCTCAGAGCTCAAGAGAGTCACCGCTGTGAATTTTGGTCTATACGGAATGTAAACAAGCAGATCAACTGGCTTAAAAACATAATGATCCCAAAATCTTTCTAACTACTGATAATAATGGAAAAGCGAGTAAAAAATGCATTACTGGCTGAATAAATTATGTAAACTAGTTAACATGCCGCAATACCCTTATACCTCCAAAATATTTTGTTAATTAGTCTGGTAAAAGGATAGCTTAGTGAGTTCAGAACTCGCTGAACACGTGTGATAAACCTGCAGGTCTGATTTCAAATCAAGCAGGAGACATTTAGCATTTGTTTGTGAAAATATACCATTTATATTGTAACTTTTTGGGAGGCCTCCTTCATTAAAACAAACTCCATATCTTCTCTTTTAACCACAAGCTGTTTTGGCACAATCCAGTTAAAATGTTTTTCACAAATGTCCTTGTTCACGAGTGAGTAGACTATTGTATGGAATGTGGGTGCTGTGATTAAGGAACTCTCCCGAAAGGTGCCAGACTAGGGGAAGGGGGGGTGATACCACTGATTCTGACTGCATCAGCTCTGCCCCTCACCACTCCTAAGTAATCCTCATTGGGGGGTCCAGTTATATAAGCAATGTAAATTTCTTATTACATAGAAAATGATTCTCTTTCTGTATTCATACCTGAAATAGCCCTCCAGTTCAGGAATTTGAATGGAATGTTCATGCGACCCCTTAACTTGAGTTGTGCGCTCTTCAGGGGGCTGGGGGTTTATGCATGGGCATCTGCCAACTGGGGTGAGCGGGGGACGGATTTAAGGGCACCACAGTGCTGCTGGTGACCAATGCGGTAAGTGCTCCACCTGCCGCTCCCTCACCTCTTGGGACTGCAACCTTGTCATCGCTCTTGGTTTCCATGCTGCTTTCGACTAGGCCCTACCTTCCCTTCCCACCCGGCCTTCCCTCCTCCACTCTCCTTCACACGAGATTTGGTCTTACAGTGGGTTAGCTGACCCAGATACCCCCCTTGTCAGTAGCTCCCCCAGGGCAGCCAGCGAAGGGTCAAAGTCATAGGGCACAGGGCAAAGGGCATCTTTGTGGACCTACATCGCCTGTTTGCCCCGAGGCGCACCAGCCAAGCCTTCACCCCAACACCCGTCTACGATAACATTCAGGTAAGGGACGACTATGTGCTCAGCCAGTAATGTAATAATTTGAACCCACCACTGTTGAGAATCAAGCCACTGTGTTGAATCTAGCTGCATTGAGAAGCTAGCCACGGTTTATAATCTAGCTGTATTTTTAGAATGTACATTTAATGAAAAAAGAAACGACCCACATTCCACGATCGAAAATAACCTCAGGCAAGGCCACCTTCCTGCACGCATCAGCAATCATACGCCACATGATGATATCACTCAAGAATCCATCCAAGTACCACGATAAAAATGTGGTCTAGCGGGGAACCATAATTAGTCGCCTTGACACGTATACTCTCCAGACAGCCTTCGTAAGCACCCATCCAATAGCCAGCTATACATGGGTCACTATCAGGGAATTAGTCAGCTCTACCTATCGGAGTACTTGCTACAATGCACACATGTAGTGTAAATTCCTCAAACCATTCTCTCATATCTCGGACTTTGGTCCTCCAAGGGTGAGCCCTAGAGTGCTTTGAGGTCATACCAATGGGAAAAGGTACTATGCAAACGCCATATTGCATTACATATAGATTCATGGTCAAGAAAACAGGAGGAACTCCATTGCAATGTAGTCTGGTGGCTAGTCATACCCTCCTGTAATAATTGTATGTTTTGCTCTCGCTGATCAATAAACTATTGAATATGTGGTAATGAAATGGATACCTTTGAGCAGTCTCTCTGTATGTGTTCATGCGCATTTTTTATCAGCTAGTCTATCCTCCACCAACATGAAGTGTAAATAAAATATTTATTTTGAGAAAAAGGTCAGCTGAGCGGTTCACAAGCATATATCTCTGTTAGAATTCGTGTATACCTTCTGTAATAACTGACAATACAAGCCAAGTTATTCCCAAATATTTGCTCCTATTTTTTCCACTCTTTTCCTTTATTTCATCTTTCTATTAGCCATGATCATGCATCACCTATTGCATATCAAGAAAATATAGCGCCAGTGCAATATTCTGGGCCATTTTTAAATCAATGACTACCTCACAATCAATTACTAATAAATCATCAAATAAAACATCCTTCTGAATTATATTTCTCACTTTCAAATATCAATATTTTTCATACCACAGTTCCAAAAAACACCACACCTTTCTCAATGTGTATGGATTTGTCTTATTTCCAGACAACAATATCCTTTGTTAGATTATCCAGCAGGGACAATCTAATTTAATACAGCAATGGCAATGTAAATTACACATCTCAGTATGAGCCCCTATTTTGTAATGAGATCTATCAAAGTCATATTGTTTACTGTTATAGTTAGTTCTTTATTACAGATTGTGAAACTAAGAATTTACATTGTAGAATGATGTCCAGAGCCCACTTCCCTTGCAATCAAAAGTGAAGCATTTTTAAGAATAAAATCTGAAAAACAAACAATTTACATAGGTATCTCTGAAACGATTAACAAGTATTGACATCAGAAAAGTATGTTGCCCTAATATAACTAACACATTATTGGACTGATTTCAATCTTTAATGTTGGTCACAATCTGCATTAAACCATTGTTGCACAGCTTGGGCATAGATACTATTTCATATCTTTTGTAAATGTGGATTGGTTGGAAACAGTTGTAAAGAATTTAGTTTCTCTAGGGTTCTGTTTAATTTGTAATGGTGGGCAAGCAGGGCCTGACTTCTGCACTATTTATAAAGTAGCAGGTCCTCCTCACAACAGCAGAGTGCCGTGTGTTTATTAAGGAATATATTTAAATTACTTCATTGACTATTTCAGATTATGCCATCCAGCATTTCAATCTGAGATGTCAAAGACCTTCAGAGATCCCAAATTGCAGGAAAAAGCTCTAGGATGATGATGATGATGCAATGTAGGGTTCAATTCTAATTACAGATCACAAAGTACAAACTACATGCACTAAATTTCCGCTTTCATTGATCTCATTTTTAACCAGTGCTCCCAATATACTTTTACATGTTATCTTGAATTCCGCTTATTCTAGGGAACATTACCTAAATCTGGAGCCCAGATTCTTTTTTTGTCTTACAAAGGCCCAGGAGAGGACATCTTCCTTTTAGTCCATGCACATGTTCCCAAAATTCTTGTCCAGTAATAATGTCCTGCCTTGGGAAAGGCCTCTTAATTCAATCCACTGAGAGAAAAGGCACGTTGAAGGATATTTGCCCCCTTCAATTACATTCAGTTGGTATCTAATCTGCTGTTCTCCTGTTGGGCGGGCCCTTCTTGCTTCTCGATTTCCCAAAACCACTCCCTTCTTATGTGCTTCAGCATGAATATCAAACAAACTCCACCCATGATGCATCATCTGACACATCATTTTATATTGGCTAGACCTCGTGATTGATGCCCTTTACTTTCTCACACCCATCAGGGTCCTCCTTCTGGATTCCATTGGCCCATTGAATTGTATTAGGTTATGAAAAGCTGCATCAGCTACACACTAGCCCACTCATTTGAATCAAAACCAATACTGAACTAGAATTATTTTTTATAATTCTCTACATGGACATGTGATGTTGGTAAGAAGAAATATCCTATGTCAGATTCGCAAGAATATTCTGAATCTGGAAATCTTATGTTTCTGCCACTGCATGCAAAAAGTCATTAGAATTATGTGAATTGTGACTATCTGGGCTATATGCCTCCACAAAATCCAGGAACTCTTGAGCACACATTCATAACCCACTTATAATTCTATGACAATACCGAAGGCGAGCATTTTGCTTATTTTTCTTTAATACTGCCAAAAACAGCAATTCAAATATAACAATTTCTTTATAATAAAATTCTTTTTTTTTCTTTTACTAACATAAAAATAAAAGTTTTGAAACTTCTGAGTCTGCAAAGTCTCAAACTAGAGCTCCACTACAACTCCCGTGAAGCTCTCTGCGAACAGTAGTCCCAGCCTCAGTCTTGCCCTCCAATGAGAGCACACCTGATGGTATAAGTCCCTCTAGATTGCAGGTGCCTTCCTCTTCTTTTTTGCTGCTGGACACAGCTAAGTGATATTTACTTACTACCCTGTATTGGCGCACAGCGCTTATCAGCACCGTAATTAGAGTAGACTTTCATGTACTACAGTATTGTATACTTAATTACTGGGAGAGCGGCAGCGTGTGCTGGCGCCTAGGAAATGCTTATAGTATGCTGAGGTAACGTTGGATTCAACTCTGCGCACTGGTCTGTGCGTTTGGAAAAGTTAGCTGTATTATTATAAAGATTGGAGGGAAAACGGCCCGCGAACGTCATCGCTGGTGTTTGGGCTTGTTCCCTTTTCAGTATACGTGATACGCAGCCTGTTGGAAGCGAGCCACCGGTTTGAAGAGGGCTGTGGCGTTGTTCCCAACGAGGCTCTGCGCACGCGCGTGCATGCATGCATGCATGCATGCATGCATGCGTGAGCAGGCGCACAGAGCCTATTTCCATATCTAGCAGCATCCTGCAGAATTGCTAACGGTCGCTGAAGTGTGTGCAGCTCACGAACACACGGGGAAAGGGGAAATCGCTGTTACAGAGATTGTGCTCCTAAAACGAGGCAATAAATAAAATAATTTAGAAAAAAGAATCAGAAAGAAAAGAAAAGCACATTTTATAGTGCTAGCTTCAGACCCGGCAAGCTGCTGTCACAGCACGGGTCCCAGAGGCATTCCTCCCATCACTGAGTGATAAGTCCACCCACAGGTGCTCATAGAATGGCATCTGACAAGAGCCAGGAATATTGGGAGGAATATGAGGAGCAGGAGGAGGAGCTGCTCGAGGAAGAGATGGATTTATCTCTCTGCTTTAAGAGAGCGTTGGGGGACTCCCTTGCCAGAGCTGTTGCTCAGGGAGTACATACCATACAAGAGATTGTTGGCTCTCGAAAATATATTGGGCAATAATACTGGCTTGCAAAACGATCCAGAGCAGGGGACCTCCACTAAGCCACTGGAAGACTCTAATAGGGGGGCGTAAGGTGGCCCGGAAGAGGAAGCACTCTTCTACCCCCCCCGGGCTCAAGTAAGGGGACAAGAGAGAAGCCCCGGGAGGCAGCTGATGCATTCCATAGATTGAAGGACGCCTTCCTGGCCAGATCAGCTATGCCCAGCCTCCCCCCTTCCCCCAGAGGAAGAAAATATAGGGGATGCTATTTCGTCATCCGAAGAGTTCGGACAAGAGGAGGAAGATGACGACAAAGTCCAAAGCATTGACAAGGTACCAGATCATTCCAAGGCTACCGGTACCAACCAAGCCAGCATAGTGGAGTGTACCCCGGAGGATGATATATCGGATATGTTCGAACCAGACACAATCCGTCACCCGAGGTCCACGGAATGGACCCCGTCACCAAGAGTTGCAATCTACATGGCACAAATGATCAGAAAGCCGTTAGAGAAGGAGACGAGGTTTCACGTTAAAGCTGAGTGCCTCAGGCCAGAGCTCAAAGGCAAAGCATCTCCCGAATTGCTATCTTTTGTCTCCAAAGCAAGCAAGGACCACAGGAAAGGTATTGACCGCACATGGAGATCTTGCCAAGACAAGGTTCTAGACTTAACAGTTCCCATAGCAAAAATTATGGACTTGGCCGAAAGATCCAAAGATACGGGAGAGCCGGTGGACCCCAACATCCTGGCGGGCTGGGCCCAACGTGCCGTGTGTCTGCTCGGGAACGCTGACGAAGGCCATATCAGCAAAAAGGAGAAGAACCATGCTGCTTAAGATAGACGCCAAACTAGGAGATTTAGCCTCTTACGAAGCAGGAGAGGGCGCCCAAGGTGTGCTCTTTGGTGACACCTTTGTCAAGGAGATGAGTAGATTTGTAGGGACCTATACGGCGCTAGAGAAAGCCCAGGCTTCGATTAAAAAAGTATTTCCTGGACGTGTTTTTGCTGGGGCTGGCTGATTCAGAGGCCGTTCGACCGGCCGTTTCAACACGAACAGAAGGCCCCAAGGCCCAAGAGCCCAGTACTGGGAGACATGCCAGCAAGACGCATTCTTTCCAAACAATCAGAGGCTTCAGACGAAGAAGATGCAGAGGCTATTTAAGACACCAAAATAATAACCCAGGTGAGAGCTCAATGCGCAATACCCGTCTGTAGGAGGCATGACTTGGCTATTTATGCACAATTGGCAAGAGCTTTCATCAGACGCTTGGATTCTGCAGACAGCGCAGGCTTACCATCTAGATTTCATGAGCTCACCCATTCAGGAAAGACCTCCGCCATGCATTCTTTGCTCGAGACGGGAGACGGAGTTATTAGACAGAGATCCAAGCGCTAGCTGAGAAACAGACTATAGAAAGAGCGCAGCCCCACTCACTAGGTTTCTTAAGCAACATGTTTTTAGTGCACAGAAAGGGAAAGGTGCGGCCCATAATCAACCTAAAGGAATCAAACAGCTGGCTAGTTTCCAAGCATTTCAAGATGGAAGGAATCCATCTCCTAGCAGATCCTCTCAGAAAAGAAGATTGGCTAGTTCGGTTAGATTTGAAAGATGCATATCTGACAGTACCCATCGCACCACAGTATTGTCACTTCCTGGAATTTATATGGAAGGAGCAGAGGAGGCAGTTCAAGACTCTGCCGTTCGGCCACGCCTCCGCCCCCTGGGTGTTCACCAAAACTGATGAGACCCCTTGCGGTGGCACTGAGAGACGAAGGGATGTGAATGATCATATATCTGGACGACATCCTGTTCATGGCCGAAGACAATCAGAGAGTGCAACAACAGGTTCAATGGGAAAGGTCTCTGATATTGGAGCTAGGATTTCTAATAAACACAGAAAAGTCTGAGTTAACACCGTGCAAAAGAACAGAATTCCTAGGTTTCATGATAGATACAAGGAAAGCCACCTTAGAGCTTCCTATGGCAAAGATCAGGTCAATAAAAAGATCGGAAATCAGCTCTGAGGAAGACGGTTATATCGCTTTGGAATCTATTCAGGATAGTTGGGCTACTAGAGGCATCGATCCAGGCGATATTCCCAGGTCCCCTTCACTATCGAGCTAAGATAAGATATTCACAAAAGGGGTGGAGATATCATCATTTAGTCACTCTAGACCAGGAGAGCAGATCAGAGATTGAATGGTGGCTCAGCAACATGGAGGCCTGGAATGGACGCTCCATATTCGGGGAGATACCAGAGATGGTTATAGAGTCAGACGCCAGCAGATCGGGCTGGGGAGCGAGATGTGGCCTAGTAGAGACAGGGGGGAAATGGTCCCAGGAAGAGTTAGCATTACATATCAATTGCCTGGAGCTCCTAGCAGGTTCCTTCGCAGTACAAGCATTCTCCAGAGAGAACGTGAAATGTTGTATCCTCCTCAGAATGGATAATATATCAGCAGTACGATATATCAACAAATTAGGAGGGAAAAGGTCCAAGATGTTGGCGGAACTAGCCAAGGATTTCTGGCACTATTGCCTAGAGAGAGAGATAGCTGTCAAGGCGGAATATCTTCCGGGAGCGAAGAACACAAAAGCAGACTGGACCTCCCGGTACCCAACAAACTCGAGCGACTGGATGTTGCACACATCGGTCTTCGAGAAGTTACAGCTGAAGTGGGGTCCGTTCGATACAGAGCTTTTTGCGTCATGGCTAAACTTCCAACACCCCAAGTATTTCAGCTGGAGACTGGATCCGGGAGCGACAGGGACGGATACCTTCCTGTACAGCTGGAGGGGTCACATTCATTATGCCTTTCCCCCCTTCGCGATGCTGGCGAGGGCACTAGCGAAGGTCCGCAGAGACAAAGCGGAGCTGGTATTACTGATACCAGAATGGAGATTGCAAGCTTGGTTTCCAGTTCTGATGGAACTTTCCATGGATTTCCCGCAGAGGATTGAGCAGATCTACTAGTGGATCCAAGAGGCACACCTCATCCCCTGATTCAAGACAACACCCTGAGCCTAATAGCTTGCAGAGTTTCAGGTGCAGATGGTGCTTGTCAGGCCATTCAGGAGAGGCTACAGAGCTTATCAAAGTATCATAGGCACCATCCACAATCCGAAGCTATAATTCCGCTTGGTAAGCCTGCGACATATGGTGCAGGGGGAGGAGTGTTTCTCCCTTTTCAGCACCTATAGAACACATATTACATTTCTTAGCATCCCTTACTTCAAGCGGGAAAGCATTCAGGACAGTAGGTGTATATAGATCAGCCATCTCAGCAGGGCACGATCTAGTGAATGGGCTACCAGTAGGGGGAACACCCGGCAGTAGTTTGGCTGATCAAAGAGTTAAAGTGACAAAGCCCCCGGAGCCAAAGTTCTCAGTCCTGTGGGACGTCAACAAAGTGCTACAGCTGATCGAGCAGTGGCCAAGGAACGATCTGTTGTCAGGGAGACAGTTATCCGGGAAACTAGCTACATTACTCTGTTTAGTCTCATGTAGAATAGTATCCGATGTAAAAGCACTAGAGATTGACAGAAAGATTTTCTATCCTGAGGGTATAGCGTTTAACATAGCGCAGCGAACTAAGACTAATTCAAAGGTCATATCTGATCGCTATTTCCCTAATAACAGTAAGCTTTGTGTTACCCAATGCATTAAATGCATTAAATGTTACGAAGCAGCGACCGCAGCAGTGAGACCACACAGCGTAACGCAATTGCTCATAGCACGTAGGAAGCCTTTTAAAGCTGTATCCCCAGCTACCATAGCTAGATGGGTGAAAGAAGTCATGGAGCACGCGGGCATAGACATTTCTGTCTTCGGAGCGCACTCGACCAGGGGATCGATGGCTTCCGGAGCTTTTGCAGCCCGAGTTCCACTGCAGGAGATCCTGAAGGCTGCAGATTGGTCTAGTGACTCAGTTTTCAAAACCTTTTATTTTAAGCCAGTGGAAAACATTGCAATGGCTTTGAACAAGCATAATGCTCGCCTCCGGTCTTGTCATAGAATGAAGATTGCCAAAGCACACAGCGCAGGAAGTCTTGATTCTATTAAAGACATGAGGCGAGCATTATGCCTCCCTGAGGGAATATCGCTGAGGGAATAATGAGGATTTGAAGATCTTATGTGTTTTTTCATGTAAAGAGGTGATGAGAACAGCGAATTCCCCTTCCTAATGTTTTATTTCTCTTTTATTTAAGGGGAAGAGCAGAAAAGGACAGTCAGCGAGGTATCAGCTGCAGCCTAGGACCTAAACCAAGACACAAGAAAGTTTAGTTCATCAAAAAAGAAGAGGAAGGCACCTGCAATCTAGAGGGACTTCTACATCAGGTGTGCTCTCATTGGAGGGCGAGACTGAGGCTGGGACTACTGCTCGCAGAGAGCTTCATGGGAGTTGTAGTGGAGCTCTAGTTCGAGACTTTGCAGTTTCAAAAGTTTTATTTTTATGTTAGTATAAAAATAAAAATGAATTTTATTAAAGAAATAGAAATGGTTATATTTGAACTGCTGTGTTTGGCAGTATTAAAGAAGAATAAGCATAATGCTCGCCTCCGTGTCTTTAATAGAATCAAGACATCCTGCGCTGTGCGCTTTGGCAATCTTCATTATACATAAAACACATTGCACTCCTTAACGGACATGTTAACTGAAGTGCCCAATTATTGACAACCCCTCAACTCTTCATGACACCTCGGCCTAAACCTATACTACTGTACATGCATCCCAGCTTACTCAACCACACAACCTCATGTTATCTTTTCATCTACCCGTCATCTTTGTCCTCTGATATCTCTCCTATCTTTTCCCTGCTGTTCCCAAGTCCCACTTACCTTTTACCCACATTTCCTTCTCACCTTACAGACGACTTTCTGTTCTGCACCGTGGGCGGGGTCAAAGTTCACCCACACAGACAAGGTGTAGGCGCTTTAAGACCACTACGGTGTTGAAGTGTGCAGTATAGAAAGCCAATTAATATAAGAATAACAGAAATCATACATTTTAATATATAATTACTTGGGGCTATTAGGTGTTGCTTGCAACACCTATAACCCAAATCTATTGTATTAGAGTACAGCTAGGAGGAAATTACATATGAGAAGGGGCACACAGTTTATAGGTGTAGTTTGATTATTTGCCCACCCATTGACTGCCCATGGCCATGCTAATCACTATGGCCATTCCCACTTAGTTCTTGCCCCTCCTGGCCCAAAACACCTCATCATGGGAACTCTGAGCTCGCTTTAATCAAGCCCTACCATCAAACTTTGCGCTCGAAGTGCCTGCCAGTGTTTTTTCAAAGCAGGCTTCTGAGAATTGATGACTAATTGGGGTTGTAAACCCGCTACTAGTAGAATAAAAACGTCTTAAATGCCAGTCTTCAACCACTCGATTTGAAAGCACTCTGTCCTTCACTAATGCTCCGTTAAAAAAAAAAAGCTTTGGCAAAGCCAACAGTTTTGTCTTGTGTTTAAGTATTAGGCATTTGCCAGGAACTACTATTAGATGTCCTGGTACTCGCACCATTTTGCACCTGCTACCATCAATGGACAGGTAATACCACTATGGCTGTGCCTTGCAGGTGCCTTTTGCATGCCTACACAAGCCCAAACTGTTTTTTTTGTGTGTATGATTTGCATTTTTCTGCTGAATCCAGATCTACATCCGGTTTTACAAAGAGACAGATGAGTCTGAAATAATAACTAATAATGTATTTCCTATTGCCACTTTGTACTGCACCTTTCAAAAGTGGATTTTCTATACATTTTAGCTGACCTTCATGTGGGCGACTTCCCTTTAGCAACAGAAATCATAGGCTCGACTATGTCATTTAACTTAACAAAAGCAATCATTGTTAAGCTATTTATGATTCGGGCCTAGTGGCACAGATCTACATTATTTGTGAAGCATTATGCTCTCCAAGGTTCCAGGTTAAGAACCTCCCAATGAATATGTTTCTGGTATTGCACTAAATGGTCGAACAGACACTGGAATTGCTGACTTTCAGATTTGCTCAAACAAAATAAGACCATGGTATTATTGTGCCTTCCCCAGGCATAGTACTCAAATTTAAATGTATTTCTTGTATTTTGGAAAGACGACATATTAGTCAGTAAACACATATAGACCATAAAATCTTCAATGCATTAATCAAAGCAATGGTACTGTGATATGTACATTTTATTTTTACAAACTTTTTTTAATAAGCTTTGGCCCAAGACACGCAGAAGCAATGGAAGGTGCGTGGTCAGCTTTGGCATACTGGTTGTATACACAATGGTACTTCCTATGGTCAGTTTTTAAACTCTATTACGTCTTTGTAGTGTCCACCTGGATATGTTCTCCATAACCGGGGAACTGAATAGCTTGACATCGCTTTGTTCCGAGTGTCCTGAAGAAAGCTCAGAGGGACCCATTATATTCTGAACTGATGCAAGACAGACTTCGCTCTCCCACCACCCCTCCCCCCCCCAGCCATAAACACAATGTGTCGACCTGTTCAGTGTAACGCTTGTCACCCTGTTACTAACCCCACGTTAACACCGGGCATATATAGTATTGTTACTATGCCCTTGAAATAGGTTATTTAGCACAACCAACTCCACAGGCGGTCGTGACGCATTACTGCATGTTCTGCAATGTATATGTTAAACGTGCTTTTGGCACTGTATTCTTTTACCTGTTTTGAATATACTCCTCTTACAATTCCCTGGCCATGGTTATTGTCGAGTCACAATATTTCCCGTAGCTGTAATCCATCCGCTCACGTGAGGAAAGGTGGGGTAGCCTGTGTTCATTTGTCCTTTGTTCACACGGTTAAAAGGTGAAGAAATCTGTGCACCACCAAAAACATTGTAAATACGGTGAAAGTAACTTCTGCATGGCAATCCTTTTCAAGGCTGGATTTCACTTGCAAAGCCAATAGTTTAGATTACATATTTTCTTTCAGCCACTATGTGACAGCTCAAAAGGGCAAGGCTCGCGATGCAAGCTACAATCAATACAACATTTCTATAGTTTGTAGCTAGAAGTAGTATCTATCAGAATATGTAATGTGATATATACCATGCCACATTTTGAATAGGCAAAGAATGGTCGAAAACACGCGAGTGCGCCAAATTTTATCAGAATGCAATCATTTAAAGTATTTAAAATGTGCCCACCAATTTGTAGAATATTAAAATATTACTTTTATTAATTTTGCATATTTTAATCAGAAATCACAATGGAAATGAAATAGACTTCTTAAAAGTAGTGCTTTCCCTCCCAACTTTTGGACTTGGAAGTCACACCTGTGTCGCAATGCAGAGGTGGAATCAAAGATGTATAGTGCATGCACACAGTGCATACGAATAATAAGGAAGAAGGAGACAATTATGGAATATGGGGAGATTAACAATACAGAACAATAAGAATTAGAACAGGAGCTGGGAGAACAAAGCTTGAAGGACTGACCCAAGGTAGCAAGGAAACTAGTTCATCAATGGGAGATTGATTTCCAAATAGCCACCTGAAAGGAATTATTTCTAGATGACCGATTCCCCTGCTGTCTCTCCAAAATAAGGTGCAACGCTCACCTCTGATTTGTAGGTGTGGAAATGCGCCCCCCCCCCTCAAATCAGAGGTTGGCACGCTAGCACAGTATGTGCCCATCACTGTGCTGTTGAGTGGGCATTTGATTTGGTAATTAATCAAGTGGCCCACTCACCAGCACGGTGAACAGCGCTCACAATGCTGGCGAGTGAGCCTTTGATTTGAGGACACCCACTTATTCTGCACCCCCAAAATCAAAGGTCTCTGATTGTGGATTCCAGTTTGGGGCATGTTATACCGGGCATCAATGTTAAAGCAAAAATGATAACATGTTTGCTTCAACCATGATGACAAGTAAAGAAAATGCCATATCAGAGGCATTAAGCATAACTACACTGGCTGCAGCAAGTCAGTCCAGTCCAGTCTAGCGACATAATAACACTTATGTTTGTATGGTAAGTGGTGTAACATGGCTAGACTGGACTGAATTGCTGCAGTGAGTCTACTCCTGCTTTATGCTTTTTTTTTACTGGGAATTTAAGGAAGCATGAGAAGTGTTTCTTTGTGGCTAGACTGGCATTTTGGTAGAGCCAGTCTAGCCATTTATTATTGTGGTATGGCATTTTTACTGGGCATCTATGATAAAACAAACATAAGTGTTATTATGTGTCGGACGTGTTTTCTTATTGTGGCATAGCATCTTTAATGAGAAAGCCAACAGGAATATGTTCATATGTTATTATGTGCAGGTACTGGCAGATATTGACAGAGCCAGCTTGGGCATGTTTTCTTAAAGTATAATTACGGCATTATGCACAAATCACACGGGAGTTTGTTCTTCAATGGGAATACTGGCACGTATAGGGGCAGCAAGCAAGGAAACATATGGGCACAGGCAGCATCAAACGATTGCAAACGGTCTGGCTTTTTCTCCAATTTTTCACAGGTACTATGCTGTATAATGCACCATTTTGACCCATTAATCAAAACATCTTCTGTGGGGGAGAGTGGATAGTGTTCACCACTAGACACACTTAATGAGTGTGTGGGATGATTAGGGTCATTAGCATGCACTTCTCAGGACAGCCCAAGTGTGCAGTGGGCAGATCAGTGTTAGGGATAATTCCCTGTTAAGGCTAATTTCCCAAACCTAGTGAGTCCCCCAGCAGCTTTGCTGGATTTTTGGGGTTTATATTTTTCTCCTGCTAAGAGTGAGACTCTTTCTCCCACTCTTGGACATGATTTGAGATATCCTTTGACTTTGTAATGTGTTTTATGGGCTATGGGGTCTTTTACTCCATAGGGTTTCATGTGGTTTTTGGTAAGTGTGTTACACAGCACCCTCAGTGCAGTAACACAGTGGTGTCTTAGTGACCCCCAAACATAGACTCCATACCCTGGGACTGACTACTGTCTCCCAGAGCATGTAAAGTCACCATTGACTTCACTAGTCTTAAATTGGGAACAGAACCAGTACAAACCATCATATTGTGGAAGTACTGGTAGGGGTAATTAGATTGCCCCTGGGTCTGTTTTTCGAGGGGGCACTGTGCAGTCCCCCCCTCGTCGAGTTTCTGGCTGGTGGCAGTGGTTACTACTCAAAATATTCCACCGGAATATTTCCTATGGGGTTTTCCCATTCACTTAAAACGCACCACTTTTTGGTGCAATGTTAAAGATACCGCCAGGTTATTTATTTAATATTTATTCCCCGGTTGGGTCTTTTTGCCAGAACTCGGTTTTAAAATGGCGTTTGTGTTCGCCGCTGTAACTCCAACCCAAGTCGAGCCCTTTGTTCCACTTTTTGGCGGGCTTCTACACAGAAGCCTCCAAAAGTGGTGCCATTCTGTCTGGGTCTAAAGGATGTGTGGGAGGGGGTTTTAGGCACCCTGGACTGAGTTGCCTCGGCAACTCAAGTTGCACTCTTGTGTGATTGGCCCAGTGGTGAGCCGCCCGGCTCACCACTTAGCATGTTTGAGTGACAGCTAGGACTGATGTATGGGGGTTTTCGGCATAAAAGCAGGGCTTTGGGGACTGGAACTTCAGACGTCGCCACAGGACCTAAAGAATCCAAGGAGGGAGAAGCTGAGCCGACCTGCAACAACACCACCGGTGGAGCCCTGCTGAACCATCTCACCACTTTTCCCAACGACAGAGAAGATCTTCATTCTGAGGAGTCTTCTTCCTTTGACTGGTGGGGATAACCAGTTTGCTGGCCTTTTGGCCTTCCTGGATCATCTCGTGGCCGCCTTGCCTGTGCCAAGTACCCCGGCAACCGGGATACCACGATTTACCACTACCGCAAATAAAAGCGTAGTACCTTTTAATCGGTGAACTCCGCGGCTGGTTTCTTCCCTGGTAGTGCAACGACCTTCAGCTTTTCTCCACGTCGAGATCTTCTCTTCCTCTGGACGACACAGCGACTTGTACCGGCTGCCAGGAACAACTGCCCCCGCTGGAGGATCCTCTCCATTTTAAAAAAGGTAATGTGTCTGCCTAGCCTCCCTTCCAACGGTCTGTACGAGGTGTCTATTAAATCCTCGACTTACTACCTGGGCTGACCCTAGGCTGGCTAACTGAACTTTTCTGAGCTGAACTGATTCCTTTTTGAACTCCCTGCAAGACTTTTTCGAGCCTCTTAAACTGATCTTGGGCGCATTGGTGCTCTGCTCTCTCCAAGAGGGAGCCTGGCCTCTGAACTTTTTGCTCACAAGTAGACTTTGACTTTCCTGCCTTGCTGGGTGCTTCTAAAGTATTAGTGTTGTGTGCTTTTCTAATTTCTGCCTTTTCCCTCCCTTCTTTGATAACTTATTGGAGTGCCATCTTCAGTTAAGCGCTCACCTCTGACTGAAAATAAGTGGTGTTAACTAATACTTGTCTAATAAGGAATAAGGGATGTATATATATTTATAGTCACTGTGTTTTGAACTTGCTACAATAATAGTGCTGGAGTGTTTCTATAAGTGTGTCTTTAAATAAATAATGATATACTTTGATACCAAAGCTCTGGTCAGTGTTTGCTTGTGCTACTGTATTTTGGTACTTATCTTGTATACTCTATATACTGTCTAACTCTTCTTGAGAGAAGTCTGGCTGCTCAGCCACAGCTACCAGGTAAATCTGGGTGGTACAGACTGCTACCAATTGGGTTTACTGCCAACACCTGTAGTCTTAAGCCTTTTGCAGTGGTCCCTAAGGGAACTGCACCGGTTTCTGTATAACAATCAGCATTGACCCAACAACAGCATTGACCTAGGGCTGGCAGCTTCCTGCAGCGAGAACCATACATTGTCCCTGGTCTCCTTAATAGCCTCAGATGAGGGAAGTCAGCCAGTGTTCTCATCTCCTTGGAATAAGCATGCACCGAGATGGACTCGACACTGGGAACATCTATGAAAAGTGATGGCTCCGTTTCCATGTATCACCATGGGAACAGCGCTGCCAATCTCACTTGAAATTAGTATGCCGGGCTACTTAAATATTACTATCGCTACTCACATGAGTGCCTTGCTGCAGTCTGAAAAAATATGAACCGAATTTTAAATGAGGTTCACAGCACTTTCCTGTGTATATCATGTCCCCTCATGTCGGGGCGTGGCCTGGTGCCCATGGAGTGAGGAGGCTAAAACCTCGAGCTCCGGACGAGCCCGTAATCTGATCCTGCGCAACGATCCTTGCGATTAGTGGCGAGAAACTAAGCTGATCCAGCTGAAGCCTGGACGAATCTGCCCACTTTCCAGCTTCATCCGACGAGAATCGGAGCTTGGGGACCGAGTGCGAGGCCTCGACTCGGCGTCCCCCCCGGCCTCGGGCGAGACACACAAGATGGCCGCCATGACCGCCCGATAAGACGGGATCGCGAACAAGGAAGGCGGCGATCCGTCGGCAGCAGCGGCCGATCAAGACCCTGCCTTGGCCGCCGCTTGGAGGAGCACGGTGGGGCGAAGAAAGCGCTGGTCCGGCGCCGCGAGATCCAGCTCTGTGCCCGGGTGGCCTCGGGGGAGAGACCGCCCCCGGCACCTCGCACTCTGGATTGCCCGGAGAATCGGAGGCGACCCGGGGGCCTGGGGGACCCCTTGGAGGCGGAGCGGCCTTGAGCGGCCCTGACCGGAGGCCGCCGCGCTGTGGGAACACGCGTAACGAACTGCCTGACTCGCCGGGCCTGGACCCGGTGGACTGCCTAAAGCTATCCGGCACACCGCGGCAATAGGCGCCAAGCGCCCTACACCAGCGGCACTGCTAACCCGGCCCCGCTGGGACGCCTCCTCTGCCCGCCACGAACGCTGGACCTACACCTCCGGGGCGGATAAGCCCCCAGGACCACACGCCTGACGGGGGCTCGCTGGCCATAGCAACGAGGCGACCCGCGCCGAGGACCGCAATACATCCCACGAGCTTGGGTGGGACGGGGCCCTGGACGGGCCTACACAAAAACACGGCCTGAAAAGGCGAGCCAGCCGCCAGCACCAACCGGAAGGCTCAAGCAACACCACAATGTCCACCCTGAGAAACAAGGCCAAGACCGCCACGATGGAACCCTTCCTCACGACCAGGGCCCCCCCCCGTCGCCCAATCCACTCCAAAAGGCGCGACGCAGCAGGCTACCCAGGAGGAAAGTCCCAAAGATAGTCAGGTACTGGAAGCAATAGCGGCCTTAAGGGAGTTTATAGACACTAAGATAGGAGAGGTAAAGGCCGATATACAGCTTATACGTCAAGACGCCCGCAACCTGACAGAGCGTGTCACCAACATAGAAACCACCCAGAAGGAAACGGTGGAAGACACGAACGACCTTAAAGCGGAGGTGGCAGACCTAAGGAGGAGGGTGGGCATCCTGGAGGCGAGGTCGGAGGAGGCGGAAGGACGCGCCAGGCGCAACAACATCAGAATCCTCGGTGTCCCCGAGGGGATAGAGACTTCCGACCCGACGGCATATGTGGAATCCTTAATCCAGCAGGAAATTGGGGCGGAGAAGCTCTCCCAGGGCTTCGCCATAGAGAGAGCCCACAGATCCCTACAGAAGAAGCCCCCTCCGGGTTCCCACCCCCGACCCATCATCGCGAAGGTCCTTAACTTCCGAGACAGGGAAGTGATCCTGAAATTCTCGAGAGAGGGCGGGGTGATAGACAGAAGTAACTCCAAAATCACCATATACCCGGACTACACGCAAGCGGTACAGAGAGCAAGGAACTCCTTCATCCCGATAAAGGCCAGACTGAGACAGCTAAACTTGAAGTATATGCTGCTGTATCCCTCCAGGCTGAAAGTGATCCACAAAGGGAGAGCGATTTTCCTTGAAACTCCAGATGCAGCCACCATGTGGATGGAACATAACAACCTGGCCGAGGTCCCCGAAGAACCCACCGCCGAGAACCGCGCTGTAACCCGCAAAGATAGAAAACACGGCGCTGGAGTCCCTCTCTCCTGACGCGCGCAAAGGACTTCACTGCAAAAGGGCACAACAAACAAGCTGGAACACCACTATATTAAGAGACAGCAACAAGATTACGTGGCCTACCGGGCCTCCCACACATGGGCACGCAACGACAACCCCCGGAAGATCAGTGCAGGCCTGTTGCCAGCACAAACCTGCTCGCGCCGGAAACCCTGACGGGGCCAGACTGCGCGAGAGCACCTGAGCACTGTACCTCACCGGCAGGAGCTGGGTGCACCAGTTACAGTTGTTTTTTTTGTTTTTTTCTTCTCCTTCTTTTCTTCAGTGTTCCCGTTGAGACCGTCCCTCACCCCAGAATCACCCATGCAATCAATGAGCACCCGACGCCGAGAAATAAGGCTGGCCGAGCCGCAAAAGCAGAACAAGACATGATGCGTAGTAGCAAGAGACCCTATGGGGGCGAGACAAGGGGCCAACCACAACGACAACCACACCCAAGGGATGGCACCACAACTTAACATAATCACATGGAATGTCAGGGGGATGGGATCCTACGTAAGGAGGAACCGTGTCCACTCATACCTAAGGCGCAAGAAGGTGTCGATCGCGCTCCTCCAGGAGACACACCTCCTGGCAGACACCACACACAAACTGGCAGACTACTGGGGGGGGCAAGGCTGCGGCGCATCTTACTCCAAATTCGCACGGGGAGTGTATACTTGGGTGAGCCCAGACACACCATTTCATCAAATGGGGACAGATGTGGACAAGGACGGAAGATACGTAGTGGTGTGGGGCATGATAGAGAACACAAGGATATGCATTGTAAACTCATACTTCCCCCAGCATGGCGTGCCTTCCCACTTGAACCAGCTATGCGCCAGAATTGCGCACCACAGAAACGACACCTTCCTATGGGGGGGAGACTTCAACTGCGTCATGAACGAAGAGCTGGACAGGTCCAGGATGCCACGAGCCTCCGACAACTCCGCTTCGAGGGCACTCTGCAAAGCAGTGGACGACCTGGCACTGGTCGACATCTGGAGAGACCTACACCCAGCCGATAGATCCTACTCATATTATTCATCTCCACATGGCCTCCACACCAGGATAGACCACTTTTTCGTCAACGACGAACTACTCCCACAGGTGCACTCCGCAAACTACCTGGGCAGGTCGATCTCGGATCATTCCCCTCTGCTCATGCAACTAAGCCTGAAAGGCCCGAGGCCCCCCATCCCGATGTGGCGTATGCCCACGGAAACTCTGGCTGACCCCTCCTTCAGGGACACCCTAGGGGAAAGGCTGGAAGAATACGTGAGGCTCAATAAGGGGTCGGTCGAGAAATGGAGCACGCTCTGGGAGGCAATGAAGGTAGTAACCAGAGGCCAAGTGATAGCAGAAGCAGGCGGTATTAGGAGGCAACTAAAAAGAGAACTTGAGACCATGGAAGAGGAGATCAGACAACTGGAAAACAGCCCAACCCCAACCAGCGAGAAGGAACCTAAGCTGGCAGAAATTAGGGACGGCTGCCGTCTCGCCTGGGAGAGGTTATCCAGATTCGACTTCTCTGCACGCACTGCACGGGCGCACAAGGAAGCGGATAAACCGGGCAGGATATTGGCCTGGCTGTGCAGGAAGGAGCACCCAAGGCACACTCCCAAGGAAATCAAGGACGAACATGGCGCAACCCAGAGGGCACAACAGGCGATCAATGATGTCTTCTCAAACTTCTATGCCAAGCTCTATGCCCACGAGGAACAAGTCCCAGTAGAGGACATTCGGGACACCCTGGCTGAAGTAGGCCTCCCCAAACTGAGCTCGGAGCAACGAGAGATGCTGGGTGAGGCCATCACGACTGAGGACATCTCAGAGGCCATCAGGTCCCTCCCCACAAGCAAGACTCCCGGAACGGATGGCCTCACACCAGAATTTTACAAAGCCTACAAGGAGATCATAACCCCGATACTCCACGGGGTGTATGAAGAGGCATACGAGACTGGCACATTACCTGGCACCATGAGAGAGACGCTTATTATCCCGATGCTTAAACCTGGTAAGCCCGCCGACGAGTGCGACTCTTACCGCCCTTTGGCAATGCTGAACTACGACAGCAAAATCTTAACAACCATACTGGCGAAAAGACTGTCCAGGGTGATAGGGTCTATAGTACACGAGGACCAAAACGGCTTTGTCCCGGGACGCAATACCACAGCCAACCTGAGGAGGCTCCAGCACGTCATAGCTCAAACTGCAGAGAGCGAGGAGGAACTGTCAGTACTCTCGCTGGACGCCATTAAGGCATTTGACTCAATTTTCTGGGAATGGCTGATTGAGACTCTGAGGGAGTTCGGGCTCGGTGAGCATTTCATCCGGTGGGTCAGAGTGCTCTACAACACCCCAGTGGCGAGGGTAAAGACAGGGGGCACGGTGTCAAAATCCTGGGACATTCAAAGAGGAACGAGGCAAGGATGCCCACTATCGCCAATGCTGTACGTCCTCGGCCTAGAGCCTGTAGCGATCTATTTCAGGAAGCAGCTCTTTGATGCAGGGATCAGGACGGGCGAGACGGACAACATCATCTCGCTGTACGCAGACGATGTCCTTTTGTACCTGAGTAACCCCCGAATGAATGCACCATTAGCATTAGACATTCTAGACAACTTTGCGAAATACTCCGGGATCAAGTTTAGCAGGCAGAAGTCATGCTCCTTTCCTTTGGCCGGGCTCCTGGGGAGGGGAACGGACGAACTGCCTGAGATTGGGATCCAGTGGCAGACAGAAGCGTTCCGCTACCTGGGACTCACCATTACGCACACGCCTGCTTCCACACACGAAAACAACACGGAGGCAGCAATGCGAGGGGTGCGCAAATCCACCAAATTCTGGTCCAGACTCCCACTCTCTGTGATGGGCAGAGCGGCTATCACTAAAATGATAATACTACCGAGATTCCTGTACTATTTCACCAACATAACGTACTACATTCCTCCCCCCTTCTTCAGGAAATTGGAATCCCTACTCAGAGATTTCCTCTGGGGCCCGGCCAGACACAGACTTTCGCTGAACACCCTCACACTTCCACACAGGGAGGGTGGAATCCAACTCCCCGATTTCCAGAAATACTACCTCGCAGCACAACTGACACACGTTGTCAAGTGATTGTCCGATGAACCAACAGCCGAGACAGGCCTCCTTCGCCAACTGACAGCACCAATGTACCCCAAAGAAGTAATATGGAACTCACAGGTGGGGCCCTCCGACCCCCCCATGCTGGTCAAGCTGGGGAGACAAGTCTGGAACAAAGTCCGCTCATCGCTTGGCTCGAGCCCACCATACATGCCCGAAATCCCCCTGCTCGCCGGTGTCTGCAAGTCACCTACCGACCTACCGGCAATGAGGAAATGGGAGAACTCTGGCCTCTACACGTGGGGGGACATGTTCGCGGACGGAATATTCCGGGACTTCGACTCATTACAGATGGAAGAAGGGCTTGCCGCCGGCCAATTTTTATGGTATCAGAGGGTGAAACACGCTGCCAAGAAGACCTGGAGCACATGGCCCGAGGAACCAGAAACACACCCCCTGGTGCAGGAGATGCACAACCTGAGCGATGGCTGGAAACCCACGTCGAGGCTATATGCCCAGCTAAACGACAGACGCAACCCGAGGAGTGAGCACCTGAAAGAAAGGTGGGAGGCAGATCTGGAGACCGACATCACAGAGAACGAGTGGGGCAGGGCCCTGATGTACCCGAAGGAAGTATCCCGCAATGCCAGGTTCAGGCTTATCCAGCTGAATGTCCTCTACAGGACCTACATGACCCCACATAGGGTGTCCACATTCAGCGATAAAGCCTCACCAGTGTGCCCCTGGTGCACCAGCGAGCCAGCAGACCTAATCCACATGTTCTGGACCTGCCCCAGAACTAAGAAACTTTGGTTCGCCGTCGAGAGGACTTGCAGGGGGGCCGGAGTGGAGAGATACGAGTGGACACCCAAGGAATGCCTCCTGGGCACGTATCCCAGACTGAGCAAAATTAAGCATATAGTGAAATTAATGGACATGGCCTGCATTCTCACGAAGAGGACGATAGCAATGGCCTGGAAATCTCCCGGAGGCCCCAGATTTGAACCCTGGATCAGGGAAATGGAGAGATGGACCAGCGCTGAAACCAGGGCCTGGGAAGAAGGGATTAATCGGGGAGGCGAGGAAATGAGTGCAGCACTGGAATCCTGGAAGGCCCTCCTGAGAGACATGATCTTCTCGACGGACTTCAAGCCCCCCTGAGCAGATCCATTGTCATAGACAGTTGCCATGGAAAAAACCGGTGAACTACACCCAGGCTCACCCCGGCACTGCGACTCTTTGAGACAGCCAAGAGGTGCCTGGATCGCGGCCCGGAGCGGGGCTAACAAGTAACTATATGGTGGTGGGGGATGGGACGGTCAAGTTAATGTTCGTTTGTTCACTGTTATTGTTTTGCAATGTTTATTGGATAAATCCTGCAACATTCCGGATGCTAGGATGCATTCGCGCTTAACTGCCTTTATTCTATACAAAATGCCAATAAAAACCTTTAAAAATAAAAATCATGTCCCCTCATGTCAGACAAGATGAGCAGGATTGTAGCTAGTAAGTGCGCATCTGCTCCCCTTTTAATAGGTTGATATGTGATGTTGTACAAATGTAGAGAGAACGAAAAATTCAACACTTACATATTGAAAGCACACAGCGGATTTCACATGGTAAATTTTTAAGTGCTACCTTACCAGCCCACGCAATCAGGTTAAATAAAACAAAGGCATGCTTTGGTAACTAGTTTCATAAAGGGCACACGTTGCCGTGTACATCTAGACAGCCAGCAAGAAATCTTTAGCTTCGAAAGCTTGTTAGGGCAGTCCCCAGGGTCAGACAGAGCTTATGGCTTGACTGAGGTTTTCACGTTAAATAGCACCCACATTGCCAGTGCCATTTTAATGACAGTAGTAGAACATTCCTGCACCTCGATAAGAGGTGTATGGCTATGGGCAACCCAAAATAATTAAATCCTATATCCGAGGACAATTGGGCTGTCCACATTGCCAACCTCTACTTCGAGGTTGAGTTGAGTAATGAGGAGGACCTTGATCTGGGATACTCTCGCCCTCACAAATGGTTTCGATGAACCAGACGTTTTGTCTATTATTAGTCAAATTAAGGGCTCACAAGCCCCTGGGCCTGACCGCGTTGCAAATATCGTGATCAAGAGCAATCCCAAATATTGGGCCCACTTGCTTGCATAGTTTTTTGCCGGGATCCTCGATAAGGGAAATATCCCACCTAGCTGGCAGGAATCTATTCTCATCCCCGTGTTTAAAAAGGGGAAGAGATCAATTCCATCAAATTATAGACTCCTTGCCACGTTTGACGCTAGTGGGAAAATGTTTGAGGCTTTATTGCTGCAAAAGCTGAATCTCTCAGTGGATGGAGCACTGCAGTCTTTTGAGCAAATTCCAAATGGGTTTCCGAAGAGACCATAACACTTTGCTCAACATATGGGCCCGTTGCATTACATTGTGGCAGATGTCCTTAGACAACCTAACGAGACCCTTCCTCTGTTATATAGGTTACTCCATTGCATTTGATTGTGTTTCTCGGCCTATACTATGGGGAAAACAAATGCACTGGGGTACAGGTCCAACCATATTGTATTTCATTAAATTGTTATACACGGACACAACTGTTACCATCTGCATTGACCAGGCGGGGCAATCAACTAGAATAATGCCACAAATTTTGGATTGAAGCAGGGGTGCGTACTGGCCCCCCCTGCTCTTGAACCTCTATGTGGCTGACATGGACGCTGCAACAGATCATGTCGTAATTTTCCCCCTAACATAGGGGAGATTACTGTACCTTGGATTGCATGCTTGGATAACACGGTTTTGTCAGATCTCACCCCAATCGGATTGCAGTGTTCCATTGATGCCTTTAAAAATAGCATTGTAATTAGCATCTCAAAGACCAAGGTCATGGTCATGGTAAGGCAGACTAACAGCAAAAAGCACTTTTCTTGGAGATTATAGGGTGCTCCATTGAAGGTGGTGAAATGGTATATATATCTGGGCATCTCCAATCAATTCCGTCCTACATCGCAATTCCTCTGCGACTATGTCACTCAGAAGGTGCGTAAGAAGTGGCTGGCCATGCGCATATTTATTGCCAGGAAAGGGTGATACAATGTTGAAGGTTTCTTGGACATTTACAAAGTTGGGATAATTCCCAGCATATCAAATGGTCTGAGGGTTTGCCGTCAAAATTGGTCAATTGGTTAGACCGACTTGAGTGAAGATGACTGTGCTCATTATCGGGCATGCGTAACGCAGTGCCCATAGAAGCACTGACGTGTGAGCTTGTCTGCTCTCCCTGACTGCCCATTGCATGATCCTATGGACCAAGTTTCATCTTAAATTCTGTTGGGCAGGCAGGGAGCGCAAGACGTGTAAGGGGATTCAATTCAACACTACAGCTAAGTCAATGCCTAGTCTGGGATACTGAATGGAAACCCTTATTGATATATCTTTATGTCCAGTTCATGCGTTCTGGATGACTACCCCTATATAACACCCCTCTATTGGAATCCCCCTGACCCCACTGAGCCAAGAAGTAGTTCTGTTTTGCAAGTTAAAGGTTTGAGAATTTAAACAATGTATATATATATCACGCTTTATAATAAATTAATAATTGAATATCACACTTAATCTGATCAGTAATCAATAATGGATAGTCTGGCACTAGCACACTTCTTTATAATCAATGATGAGTGGTTATAGGATGGATAAGATAGCAACAATACTTTTATGGTTTCAAATGGATGCAATGTGGAATGAAATGCAGTACAGAAAATAACTTGATAGGATTTCAGCAAAAGACAATGTAATCACTTTCTTGGACAATTCACCCCCCCTTTTATGCAATGCAAGGAAATGGAAGGGAGGCACACAGTTCTCAGAAATGCAATCAAATGTGATTCAGTTCACCCCAGCAAGCTTAGATTACAGATCGGAGTTTTAAACACAGGCCCAAAATGCTTTTATATGTGCTGGCAATGAAGTGAAAAATATACTAAAATGCTTTTAATTCCCTCTAGGAGGTTCAGGGTGAGTGAAATATACTTGGGATGAGTTCAGGCTCACTTTAGCAAGGATCTAGGGTGTAACTAGCAGGTTAAACAAATTTTTGGCAACTGGAAGGCAAGCAGCAGCAGATTTTTACACGTGAAGAAATTTGCAAATCGCGGTAAAATTCGCGGGTGATTACAGAGGAACTACAAGGACTATCACTATCGTTTTGGGGACAGCCTAGGATCTCAGCTTCCAGATGAAAGTTACTGCAAGTCTCTAGGACAAACGGTTACGGAGATATGAGCGATTAAATAAAGGTCGTTTTTCAGATTTGAAATTTTAAAGTTCAAAAAGACAAGTGCAGCTTGCAAATAGAAATTGACAAGTGACAGCTTTACAAATGACAGGTGACAGTTAGGAGGCAGTTCTACTTAGATTAAAATAGCTGGGATTATATTATTTTAACTAAGAGATTGGTTCTGCACAGTTTTGCTAGGTACTCCCACTATATTCTTGGATTAAATGGGCCTCGCCACGGATCTGGTCAGGTTTTAGACTGGACTCTGGTCTCTGCACTTCACAGTGATCTGGGTCAGCTCTCTCTCTCTCTAGCCTCTCTGGATTCTGGAGATTGATGGATTTGAAGTCTGGATCTTTCTGCACAGCTTTCTCTAGAGATTGATGGAGGTAAAGAATGGATTTTCCCGGCAGAGCGTCCCGCTGCAAATGGATTTGAAGGTCCCTATCTGTCCTGTCTGTCTGCTTTTATCTGTTTTTAAAATGGGTGTGTGTGCAGCATCACTAGGCTCTACCCCTCTCCACTTGTCATTGGCCAAGCTTTCATTTCTCCCCTGATTGGGGGAGCTAAGTTGTGTCAGAGTGATGTCAGCCTGCAGAAAGTCCACTCCTCCTGTCAACTTGCACACAAATCTAGATTTGAACCAAATACATATTTGCAGAGGTACATATTGTTTTAAAATCATATGCACCCCTCACATATCACAGGAGGTATACCCTGTCCAAATCTGCTCTTCCTGGGGGCTTGCATTCAGAAATGGCAATATTTGCACTTTTTAACTGATTTTGCAATTTCGGACATTAACCCAAATTTACACACATGTGCGCAAGGAGTATGGACATTAGTTGATGAAGTGTCAGATTTTTCACATGCACACATTTTGAGTAATATCCTCTTTTCCGCTAAAACCCCCCTGAACATACCACCGGGTCCTAACACGTCTTAAAATGTGGGCAGAAAAATCACAAGAATTATGGTGTCATTTAAATAATTTTCACAAGTCCGTACTATGAGTTATTCATCTTTTTAGAGTTATGTTCTGGCCCCAAAGGGGTGTGGTTTCCCCCCAGCACAAGGTTGAATTTCTGGTTTTTCCAGTTCTGCCAAGCCGGCTTGCTCTCACGGGCAGTGCTCCTCCCCTGTCCTTCCAGGAGGAAGCTCCATTTACGACATCTGCAATAAACCATCTGCCTGGGTCAGGACAGGGCTTTGTTCAGAGCTCCTGTATTCTGTGGGGGCTCCCCTTAATTCAATTATCAGAGAGATGGCATATCCTTAGTGTGGCCAGCAAAAGGCAGATAGGCCTGGGAACACAGCTGTGACTCAAGTTTCATCTCCTGTCGGGGGTAGCTGGTGGGCAGAATTCAGTTCCTTAAGCCAGGTTTCAGATAAAATGTCACTTTTTGTTCCCCAGTTTAAGTCAAGACATTTTTTTACATATGCAGCTAGGATGCTGATTCTAAGTTTAAAACTATGACATTTAAACAATTGCAACCTATGTGACACTCAGAAATAGGTCACTCATTTCTTTTAAACATTTAGATTTTTAGTGTCTTTCAGTCCAAATTTACTTAAACTGCTGAAATCCACAGCTCAGCCAGTTTTGTTATAAACCTTCAAGTCACTTCCGAATATAACTTTACATTGGATCCACCTCTCAGTAAGTCTTTCTTTGGCTTGCTTTGGGTTCATTTATTCAGTTTTACACAAAATCTGGTGGTTTTAAAACGCCGGCTTTCTGATAGTGGCGAGTACTGGTACTGCACCCCTTTTTGGGATTTAAGAAAATGAATTCCCAACAGTTATGGGTTTGCTTTTGGCAATCAGCATTGCCATTCCCAATGGTTTCAGACTACTGTGTGGGTAGTCCAATGGTGGTTTTAGGCAGTGTCCATCTGTGCCCATAACATCGGCAAAAATGAGTGGCAGCCTATTCTTCATGCATTTCCCTGTGCATTTTCTGGGAAGCTCTGGCCATCATGATGTTTTCCATGTCAGTACTGCACAGTTTTGAGGTAGGGCTTGGATGCGTGGATAAAAACATCCCACAGTTGCTTGGCCTAATTGCGCAGAACGAGCATAATAACTCCTGTAATCAGGCCTACTGCAACCTGAAGCAGACAGTCATTCTCCATCTTGATTCTAGTGGCCTTACCCTTCCCGACAACGCATATCCTTTCCCTTATTTCCCCGAGCTAAAGACCAAAACCATGATCTGGGACAGGTCACAAAACATCGCCAAGTTGAGCTCCAAACGAAGATACGTTGAGAATAGCACACAGGGTTTATGCCCAAACGCTACTTGTTTGAATCTGTTAAAACCACGCTCTTGGGATCTCAGATGTTTTATTTATATGTTATCAATATACTGCCAACCATTGAGCACACTGGTGCACGGTGTGGAATTTGGTATGAGGGCAGGTGTTGCAGACTATGTAATGGTGCTATTGAAACCAGCCTGCAAATCCTCACTACGTGCCCAGTATTATGGGTGAAACATAGCAAGGGCTATGGCAATATAGCCTGCTCTGTGACTGGTTGGGCGTCCGATCAATCCGGGAGTGCAATGTATTCTGCCGAAAGTCTCGTAATTACCGCAGCTGCATTTTACCTAAGGAAGGAATCTCTTATTTTATTTAGTTAAGGTTCTATGTAATTAAATGTTATGAATAAATTGTTTTACCCTGAAGCTGTCATTTATGAAATTACTTGTTTTTGTACTAATAGTTTGTGAATCTGTAAGCTTTGAATGCATTTGTTTTTTACTAATTGACTGCGCTTTGCATCTATGCAGTATATTTGCATCTACTGTAGTGCTGTAGGTTTTGCTTCAAAGCCACTGTGCATTTAATAAAAAAATAATAGTAAGTAGCTCCCACAGCGCCAGTGCCGTTTTACTTTATTTTTCTACAGGTTCTTACTCCTTTCCATTTCTCTCCTGCTGCTAAAATCTGGATCATTTTACTTTGTTCATTGTGTTTCTGTTCTTAATGTGTTTTGCATTTAACCATTTGAATTTAGTATCTGTAATGTTCCCAGGGCATTGGAATCAAGTGCTTTTAAATGTGGTTTCCACTGCTCCAGAGGGTGGTTATTTAAGACTACGGGGGCAGGCGGACGCACCGTTTGACATTCTGGTCTTGGCAGCCTCACCTTTTCCAACCCAAGACCATGAGGAGATCCAAACTGAATGCCTGAATGAAGGGAATTCTGCATGGTGCCCCCAACACCACTCACGAGATGAGATGCACATGGACGTCAGAGTCCTCCCTTTATTGCCACCAGGTCGGGGCAAGTTACTTTCTCTGACAAGCATATACCTTTGAACTTCAGGAGAGACCGTTGTAAGGCAACAATAGCACGTGAGGACTCCTTTCATTTTGGGGTTGTACTTGTAGCAAAGGGGCCAGCGCATTGCTTAACACCGGCTACCATCGAGATCAAGAGCTGCATAAGCCTAGTGGACTGTGTGGATGGAAGCCTCTTAGACAAAATTCTAATACTCCACTGAGGGAGTGCCCTGTATCCAGGAGAATTAATCAGATTTTCGACAAGACCCTGTAGTCGCCGCACACATGGTAAGGGCTAAGTATTGAATTAGAAGGTGGTTGCATTCCCCTCCCCCCCGTGCCCCTACCACCACGAATATTCCTTCACATAGCAAACAAGTAAAATACATCCAGGACTGCTTCCTGAATCTACTTGGCTCGGTGATCCTATAGCATAGCAAGGTCACTCATTCTAAGCTTGTACACAGCAAGTGACCGTCCAAAAGTCTTCCTCTTTATAGGAGAGTGCCCCCAAGCTGAGAAGGTATACAGAACTACGCGATGCGATGCAGACGTTGTAATCACGTCCACAAGAAGATGCTGACCATTCAGCCGCAACTTCCTTTCATCCAAGGATCATGTCACTTGGTGCTTGTGCAGTCTTCGTTAGCAGGCAGTGTCTGTAATCAATGTAAAGTGGTAGCATTGGTCCCAGGTGCAGATGGGTAATACATGGCATCAACAGTCAGGGGTGGCTGGAACACCTACCTGCTGCACTGCAAAGTGAAATTGGTTAACAGTAGGATCCGGAGAGGGCATACTGGGTGGGTCCTTCTGAACTCTGAAATTCTACCAGGTTCTGAGGAAACTAGCTTTGTAATGCTACTCCGAGCCTGTGCTTTAAATGGAAAAAAGACATGCAGGTACTCGCCAAGCTACGAAGCGGGACATTCCGGTGCAGCGCTTTCAGTGCCCGATGTTTCAGCACGGCACCTTGGGCACAGGTCCCTTTTAGGCACACCCTGTTTGCAGGTACTGCCCAGTGAGATTAAATTATGTGCCAAGCAGCACACACTTTGATAAAGCAGTGTATCTGGGATGCTTTTACACAAACTGCCAGTTTGTGCATTGTGTTAAAGTTTGAATATTCATATGAAATGAGAACTTTTTTTTGCATATCTAACTAGCAGATATCATAGCTGTAAACGAAGCTTTAGAAGGGGAGTTTTATTATTGCTCGCTTTCATTGCCGAATAAGAAATTCGGTAGGTAACTGGAGCTGTGAGCGAGTTTTCAGACAAAAACTTTCCACCACAACTCCAATTACTTATTAGAATAGGCGCTGCTAATAACAAACATCTTTTAGAAAAGTAATTCCCCAGGCTTTCCAAATCCATCCCAGCTCCATCAAACGATACCAATGGTAACAGGTGATGCCCACTAAGCGAAACAGCTGAGAGCACACTAGCAGCAGGTCTGTCCCTCCTTTTGTTCTGCACCGTGGGCACTGAAGGAGACATTATGGGCACTGCGGGTGGTGGGGAGGGAGAGGTTGCTGCTTACCCCAGCAAAAGGCTGCAGAAGCTTAGCCCTTTAAGTTGTGATAAAGTGAAATGAAAAGCTTTCATGTTCACCTCGCAACATAGTACAGGACCGGTACTCTCTTTCAGGTGTTGATGAGAAGTGCAAGTACTCAAAAATAGGAACTATAGGTACTGAGGGCCGGGCAGGACCGGCCCATTTAAAACACTGCAAAAGACTGCGGTTGAGATGAATGCACGGCATGCTGCCCGTTCAGGTTGGCTAAAAGGCCATGCTTTTTGGGCAGTAAGGTGGACAGAATTCACAGGTCCCCAAACGGCCTCAGCACATGGAACTCCAGCAAATTCATGTCCCAATTTCTCTTGCACAAAAGAAAACCATGCAGAATACTGTACATTCTGTTCCACTGAAAGGAGCACAATCCACAAGGATGAGTCAGAATGCGGCCTGCTGGGAGAACATTCCACCCACCCATTCATTAGTATTCTGGGACCAGAGTTTTCATTAACAAATTAATGCATTCAGTAAATCAGTCACCATTCGCTTCTAATGAACTACCGTATCACTTTACAAATGTTTACCCAAACACCATCAAAGTTATGGTGGGTGTAAAAAAATATATATATACGAAAAAAAGGCACCATACTTCCCGAAATGTGAGACAAGATTAGGCCACTTCAGCTGACAAGGCAATCATGCAACAGCCCCACCCAGTAGCCACCCCTGCAAGTTAATATCCAATTCTTAACAGCTGATGCTTTGTGGATATGCAAATTGCCTAAAACGCAACAATTTTTGCTTCATATGATAAACATGTGTTTTACACATGTTTGTGATAGGAAAGCAATGGAATGTATTCCAAGTAGCAAGACAGCAGCATTTTCTATGTGGCACTAGTGATTGGTGGATGGCACAGGCCAGCGCACCCAGGCCGGTATCCTCGGGTGAATGCCAGCGGATTCCACATCCTCCCATCCTTTTTGTACCAGAGCCGCTGCTGCAAAAAAAAAAAACGTACTCCAGAGCAGTAGCACTGGTGAGTTTTGGGGTCCCTGCCCATCCTTTGTGCACTGGAGCCACACAAACGGTTCTGCGTTCCCCTTTCCCTTCTCTCCCCTAGCCATCCCTGGATCCCACCCTCTGCCAGCCCACGAGGCCATTGATTGGTGGAGGACACGGCCAGCAGTCTTCCTTTTAAGCACACCCCACAGGACAGCCTAAGGGCTCTGGCAAAAGGCACCTTTTACGCCTGTTTGCCTTGGTCGACCCTGCACTTGCCAAGCCTCGACCCCCTGTCTGCTGCGACAATCGGGAAGTAAACCACGTCTTTTTAGTACAGTTCTAGGGCTGCATTTTGATTCTCTCTGCAGTTTGCCACTACTCTGCAACTTTTTCCACAGGGATAGTGTTGTATGTAGGCTTACATTTTGTTTCCGCTCCCTCAGACTGCTCCACACAGCACACTCCCGTCACCCAAGTGACCCCCACCAGCAGATCCCCAAGCAGACCCCCCTCCTCCACAGCAACTATCACAGCTCCAGATCCCCCCACCCTTACACCCATTCCACCCTGTCACCCCCTACCTGGGGGCAGTCACCCCGACCCCCAATCTCCCAAGAATCCCGTGACAAATCAACTTCCGGGGCATCAGTGGTCCTGGGATGAATATCAATTTCTAAACAATCAATCAGCCCCACACCTCTAGTACACCAGTAGGGATCCTAACAGATTGGAAACAAATTATAAACCTCCTTTTCCAATTTTGGTAACGTGGACAGAACGGCAGGCTTATCTCTGCAAGGTTGTGGAACGTTGATTAGTTGCTACACAGTGAAAATAAAATTAACCAATGATAAAAGGGACTGTCCAGTCAAAGTTGTTTAAAAATATGTACTTTGTTATCACAACAGACAATTCTAGCGCACTACGAAATACAACTCACCCTGTAAAGGAATGCAGAGGACAGACAGCTTCAAGATGGAAAAGGGATGCACTCTGGATACTGATAGGAGGGTAGTCGGAAAGGTAATCGCGATAGTTCAAGGATACTTGGTTTCAGCCACTGGGGGGACGGGACCACAATGTACCTTGCGCTTGTAGAAGTTCTTGGTGTTCGACATTGTAGAGTCAGTTTCAGGGCGCTTTGCAGCTTCTGCGACAAAGTTCAGAGTTCAAGATGTAGGCAGTTCGGTGAGTGAGGCTTGACTGACTGCTGCAGGCTGGCCTACCCAGCGGCTCAGGGTCAGGAATCACTGTCTCAGTGCTGGTCATCGGGTCTGAGCACTGGCCGAGGAGTCCCGGACGGCGTGAGCGATTGCGGCATAACAGTCAGCGGTGCAGTCGGTGGCAGCTCAATGTTCTTGAAAAGGTCCTTTTAGTCGGACGTCAGTGGATTCTTGTCGATGCACTCATCTTAGCTTCTTCACTGAACTTGTGTCGTCCTTTAAGGTGGACGGCCCAAAGCTGAGGAGAGTGTTGCAGGCAATTGCCTTGTCCATGGTTTGGTTCAGAGACTCTCTGGCACCTCCCACCTAGGAAGCTTGCTGCAGAGCCTAGCAGGGCACGCAGTGTGCTATCTGAGTACTGGAGCTGCTGGAGGGTGCTCTCGATTCAATATCTCCGGCAGACTGTACCTTCAGCCAGTGTCCAATGCAGAGTTCTTCTCGTTACTCCTTGCCAAGTTGTCAGACGATCTGCCCAAAAGAACGGCTTGACCCTCTTTTAAAGCCAAATGGGCCACAGTGATTGGTATAGGCCAAGCCTACCTTAATGAACCAATCCTGTGTACCCACCAACAATCTCCGGTATGCCTGAGGACATAACCAGAGTGCTTTGCAACAGAAAAGGCAAGAAGGGTGAAAACGTGTAATGCCAAGTGCCACCCATCTTCCCGTCTATTGTGGATCAATGGGTCTCTCTAGTTAATGAAGCCCTCTGTGGTTCCTGATTAAAGCGGCAGGTCTCCCTTAAAGCTGCGGTGAGAATAGACATTCTATCTTCATCAAACCACATACTAGTGCCTTCTGAATGAGGTCCCCCGTGGGGTTTGCATACTCTAAACACATAGTCCCAGACATGACAGCTCACGGTCATAGATACTTTATGGTGAGAGCTGGCTTCAAGTTGACAGTGCATATGAAAAGGGTTTTGAGGTTTCCCGTCTCCTTTGTTTAGCCTCAGCAGGCAGGCCCCATGTGGGCCTGTTTGAATCAAACTCTGATTAGTAAGCGGCCACCAGCAGCAGAGCTTGAACAAAGGGAAAGGGTGAATCCAAGGATCCATTGTTAGTTAATTAGGCTGGCCATGGCAGGAGGAAAGATTGGCCCTCCCCCTTCTGAGGTGACAGGTGTCACTCATCCTGGCTGTCAGATCCCAACAAACTGACAGGGGGAAAGTCGCCTATAGGCTGTGTCCACCCAGAGTGCACAGGTCTATGATTTTGTCGTGCAGAGAGCATAGAAAAATGTGTGCAGATTAGTCCCACACATTTTCCGGAGGTTGATCTACCATCATTCAATTTCATATAAAATTTCAAAAAACACAGGTGAGTGCACACCCACCGTGCGGATGGTCCAATTCCTCACAAATCCTCCTCCCCCTCGCATCAAACACTCAACCTAGCAACAAACTAACATGCATCCTGATCAACGCCAGATCCGTTGCAAAAAACGGTCACAACATTTGACCAAATTTCCTCTGAAAGACCAGACATCCTCTTCATCACAAAAACCTGGTTCTCCCAAGACCTCCGGCCCATTGTACACAAGGCCTTCCCTCCAGGTCACACTCGTATTGTGCATATCAGAACCAGCAGGGAAGGCGGCATTGCTATCCTATAAATGGGCTGTATTACCTCCAGCTTTTTTCTGGAGATTAAATTCCCATTTAATGACCTTGTTTTCAGCGTAATTACCACCGGCTGTATTAGCGCACAGTATTTGCACCAAAAATTCCACATTAGGTCCAATGGACCCAATGGGGAATGGGGATTTACCATTAACGCCCAACCCGTGATACTGCTGGACCGGTTGGCGCCAACGCTGTTACAGTTGGGCGGCATTACAGCCAGGATACCGCCCAACTCGTGATGAGGCCCAATATCTGGTTGGACGTACCACATAACCCCAAGACACGACCCATTCTAGACAACCTGGAATCCCTTCATCTGACACAACTAGTATCAGCAACCACACTCTGCAGACCACGCCCTATATGCAATCTTCAGCTCTCCTGATCAAAACGTTCCTGCCTTTGCCACTAGTCTGTATGGACCATGCAGTCATCTTCACTCTTAACCCCGCTCCCTCCCTGCCTCCCTCATTGACATCCCCAGGACTTCCTACCTCCACCCCTGTATGGAAGAAGGTCAAAGTAACTCCACATCTGGCAGACTCCCTGCTTGCTTCCCTTCTCCCCCCTTCCACTCCAGTCGGGTCAGCTCTCCATCAGCCTTTTTGACCAATGGCTCTCGGAAGCTGTTAGCCCTCTCACCCCCATCAGACCCATCTTCAAAAAACAAGTCCTCTCCCCCAGAGGGTCCATCTCAGCTCTCAAATCTCTCAAAATCCAGAACCACATTCCTAAACGCAAATGGCTGGCAGACTCATCGAAGCAGTTTAGAACAGCTCAAAGCCTACAGGGGAGAAATCTGCAAGGGCCACAAATATTTTTACTGGAAAAGGATCACCAAGGCTTCAAAACACTAGAGGGTACTTCACAAGATTATCTCTGAATGAATTCAAAGCCGCTTCTTGCACCTCCTCCACTCACCCACACCCAAGCACTGACTCTTCTCTGACCACTTCCACAACCTAGCCCAGGAAAGAAACCTCACCACTGGCACACAAATAGCATCCCTCCTGGCTCCCCGGCTCCCCGGCTCCTACATCCACATCCAGGATCTAAGACCTGCCTTCCACTTTGTAGTCGTTCTCCTCCTTCTCTCCCATCTCCCATCTCCCATCCAGAATTCCTAAAGCTACTAGCCGACAGCTAACTCTCCGAATCCTTTAGAGACCCCTGCCCTCGTTTTCCAAAAGAATTCCGATCCTCAACATGTGCCAGCAAATTGCAAGATTGATTAACTCATCTCTCACTTCTGGCACCTTCCAAGCAGTTTAAGACCTCGTACATCAATCCCCTTGTCAAATAAATCCACCCTTGACCCCTTCTGCCGGCGAACTACAGATCTATCTTAAGTGCTTCATAGCTAAACTAAATCGACCTAAACCCAGTCTTTTCACAGAAACCAATCTCCTCCTCCTCGATCCCGCCCAATACAGCTTCAGACCCAGACGAGCAACCCTACATGTAAGGGGTGCATCGGGCACTTTTACTCCCTAAAAATAGGCAAAAATAGGGTGTCAAAATACTCCCATATAAAAATAGGAAACAGACAGTTAGAACTTTGTGCCCCTGCTCTCACCTACACAGCTCAATGGATAGGTTTGGAACAGTAATGCATGTAGTAACACAGAAAAACATTTTATTACTGACTGATCGGAAGAAGTAAACCTATCTTTTCAGGTGCATGAATAACTAGGTGCAGAGAAATAATTCTTACATCTTTATCCGTTTATAAAATAATCCTACTGAGAATTTGTACTCCCTAAAAAATCATTTTGCTCCCAAATGTAAAAATAAAATAGGGAGGAAAATATTTGCACTTCCAAATCTCATTTGGAGCACTGCCTTCAAGGAACTAAATTGTGCCTAGTCTCCATCTGGGATGATCTCAAAGGAACCTAAGATTCAGAGGTTTGTGCCGCTCTAATCCTGCTCGACCTCTCGGCATCCTTCAACACCATTGACCACCTCACCCTCACAAGCAAACACCACACTCTTGGCATCAGGATGCAGCCTTGAAGTGGATGTTCTTCTTCTCCTCCATCAGGATATGGAACAAGTTACTTACCTGTAACTGTTGTTCTCCAGCATGGGTCTGGCATGGATTCACACGCTCATGAATATAAGAATACATAGCAGTACACACATGCACAACCACGGGAGGTGGCAACAGGCTCAACATTAAGCAATACAACAACTCAACATTAAGCGTCTCTTACCTCCTCACCAGGCTCACCTTAAGCGAACAGGTTGCGCAGTACTGCTTGGCCGATCCTGGACTCCTCCCTGGAATCCCGATCGACGCAGTAGAATCTCGTGAAGGTGTGCGTCGACCTCCACGTAGCAGCCTTGAGGATGTCCAGCAGGGGCACACCAGATAGGAACGCCGTAGTAGCAGCGATCGCTCTGGTCGAATGTGCTCTCGGACGGCCTGGCAGCGGTCGGTTAGCCAACCGGTGGCAGTGCATGATGCAGCCGGAGAGCTATCTGGAAATAGAAGACTTCGAGAGAGCCTTCCCTTGATTCACAGGTCCAAAGTTCACAAACAGCTGTGATGTCCTCCGAAAACTCTTCTTGCGGTCCACGTAGAACTTCAGCACTCTAGCCACATCCAGCGAGTGCAAAGTCCTCTCGGCCGGCGACGAAGAAGACCGGAAGAAAACAGGTAACACCAGGGGCTCGTTAAGATGGAAGTCCGACGGCACCTTGGGCATAAAGGAGGGGTGCGTCCTAAGCACCACCCTCGAGGCATGGAAAGTCAAGTACGGTGCTTTGCAGGATAGGGCCTGGATCTCTCCCACTTGTCGTGCGGAGGTAATAGCCACCAGGAATGCAGTCTTCCACGACACAAACTTCATTGGTGCGGAGTGCATCGGCTAGAATGGGGGCCCCATGAGCCTAGTCAGCACCACGTTAAGTTCCCACGCAGGGGCCGGGGCCGGGGCCTTCACCGGCGGGAACGACCGGAACAGTCCTTTCATAAACTGTTTCACCAGTCGATGGGACCACAGGGACATCCGTCCTGTGGTTCTGGTATATCTGTAGATCGCCGCCAGATGAATCTTAATGGAGGCATGGGCTAGCCCAGCCTTTGCCAGCGATAGCAGGTACGGCAGCACCTGAGGGGCCGTAATCCGTAGGGGGTTGATCTTCTGTGCTCGGCACCAGATAGAGAACCTCTTCCACTTGTGACCGTAGCATTTGAGAGTCGAGGGCGCCCTGGCCTTTGCAAGAACCTCTCTGCAGTCGGCCGGTATATCGTACCCTCCAAACTCTACAGCTGCAGGAGCCAAGCCTGCAGGTTCAGCGACGCCGGGCCGTGGTGGAAGATGGCGCCTTCTTCTCTGGAGAGGAGATCTGCGTCCGCCGACAGCTTGATGGATGGGGACGTTGACAAGTCCAGAAGGTCCGGGAACCAGATCTGCCTCGGCCACGCCGGTGCGACAAGGATCATCCTGCACCGGGACCTCTTGAGCTGGTTGATGAGTCGAAGCAGCAACGGCAACAGAGGGAACGCATACAGGTATAGGCCGTCCCAGGGGAACGAGAACGCATCGCCCATGCTTCTCGGCTGGGGAAACCTGCTGGCGAACCTCTGGCACTTCGAGTTCGTCGCTGTTGCGAACAGGCCGATTTGGGGTTTGCCCCATCGTCGGAAGAGTTGATCCACCTGATCCTGGCGCAGCTCCCACTCGTGACATGCGCGCAGCTCCCTGCTGAGCGAGTCGGCGATGGTGTTTCTTTCTCCTGCCAGGTGGAAGGGACCATCCCCTGGGCGACCGCCCAGTGCCACAGATCCTGTGCCTCCTTGGATAGGGCTGGGGATCTGGTACCTCCCTGCTTCCGTATGTAAAACATTGTCGTGGTGTTGTCCGTGAAGATCCGCACCACCTTGCCCTTGAGAGACGGGAGGAACGATTTGAGAGCCCAGAACACGGCTCGGAGTTCCAGGATGTTGATGTGCAGGAGCTTCTCCTCCGGGAGCCAGAGGTCTCTTGCGTGGAGATCTCCGGTGTGGGCGCCCCAACCTTCCAGGTAAGCGTCCGTCGTCACCATCTCCTGGTACGCCGGCGTCTGAAAGTCCTTGCCCGCCGTGAGGTGCGCTCGAACGCCCCACCACTGAATCGCCCGCCGAAACACCTCGTTGAGGGGGACCCTGTCTTGGAAGGTGCCCGTCGCTTGCATCCAACGGGCGTCGAGAAATTCTTGAAGAGGGCGCATCCGTAGTCTGCAAAGGCGCACCAGGTAGATGCAAGAGGACATCATCCCCAGGAGGGACTTGATGGACCTCACCCTGGCCACGTCCGTGGCTAGCAGGCGCTGCACTTTGCCCAGAATGGTCTTCGTCCGTTCTTCCGACGGTGCCGCCAGGCGCTTCACTGTATCGAGCTTCGCTCCCAGAAACAGGGCCACCTGCGACGCCACCAGGTGGGACTTTGGGTAATTTATGGCGAATCCCAGGTCTGTGAGTAGCTGGACGGTCCTCGCAGTGTGTTCGACGGCGAGTTCCCTCGTACTTGAGAGGATGAGCCAGTCGTCCAGGTAGGGGTAGACGTGAATCCCCTGCAGGCGCAGCCGCGCCGCCACAGGTGCCAGGCACTTGGTAAAGACCCTGGGGGCCGACTTCAATCCGAACGGCAGTGCTCTGAATTGGTAGTGGCGTCCCTGGACGACGAACCTGAGGAACTTTCGGTGACTTCGGAGGATGGGAACGTGGAAGTAGAACAAGTTACTTTCTTACCTGGTAACGTTCTTTCGATGGGATGGTCCGACGACGTATTCCATATCTATGACATGTAATCACCACAGCTGTGCTGCTTCGGAAACTTTTTTCGGCGTCTGCGTCGATGACGTCGATGCGCCGTCGTCGAGGACCTCCTCCGACGTCCAACGTCATCCGATGTGATAAGTAGGACGCACGACGCCCGTAGCCTCAGTTGTAGTTTTTTCCCCCAGAACGTGTGACATAAGGCAACTGCCAGTCAGACACAAAGCCTTGCGGAACGTAAGCTGCAATCGCAAAAGAAATTCTGCAGCGGGGAAGGCAGGGCGGGAGCGATATGGACTACGTCGTCAGACCATCCCATCGAAAGAACGTTACCAGGTAAGAAAGTAACTTGTTCTTCGAGGGGATTGGATCCTCCGACGTATTCCATATCTATGACAGACTCCCAAAGCAGTACCAGAGCAAGGAGGAGGAAAGAATTTAGAATCAAAATCTAGAATAGCCAATCAAATAGCAGAGCAAAGGACCGCCTTGCCAAAGGCCAGATCCTGCCCTTGGATGGAATCGAGGGAATAATGACGTACAAATGTATGTACTGAAGCCCAGGTGGCTGCATCACAGATGTTGCGAATAGGAACACCCCTCTGCAGGGCAGTAGATGCAGCCACACCCCTGGTAGAATGGGCCCGCAAGCCAGCCAGTGGGTCATTACCCGCCAAGCGGTAACACTCTGAGATGGCTAAAATAATCCAGCGGGACAAAGTCTGTTTCGTCACAGCTTGCCCTAAACGCTTTCCAGCGTAACCAATAAAGAGTTGTCCACTCTGACCCGGGACATGCGTGAAACATAAAATCTTAAAGCTCTCCTAGGATCAAGCCTATGGAGCCTCTCCTCTTCCTTACCAGGATGCGGAGGAGGATAGAATGCCGGAAGAACAACCTTCTGGGCCAAATGAAATTCCGTCACGACCTTCGGAAGAAAAGAAGGACGAACTCGAAGGACAACCCTGTCCTTGTGAAATACAGTGAAGGGTGGCTTAACTGAAAGTGCCTGTAACTCACTCACTCTGCGAGCGGAAGTAACCGCAACTAAAAACACAGTTTTCAGAGTTAACAGCCTTAAAGGGCAAGAATGTAAAGGCTCAAACGGAGCACCCATAAGAAACCTAAGAACAAGGTTTAAATCCCAACCGGGCACCAGGAAAGGGGACGGAGGGAACACATTAGTGAGCCCTTTCAGAAACTGTGAAATTAAAGGGATTCTAAAGTAAGAACACTCTTCAGACGAGCGCTTAAAGATGGACAGCGCCGCCAGGTAACCTTTAATGGTACCCACTTGCAAGCCCCTGTGGGCCAAAGAAAGTAAAAAGGACAGAACCCTGGGGATGTCACATGCAAAAGGATCCACATTCTGAACTCTGCACCAGTCGCAGAACTTACGCCAACGGTACAGAGACTTAGTTGCCGGCCTTCGGGCCGAAAGCAACACCTCCATCACGTCTTCAGGGAGGTCCCAATCCTTATACCTCAACCTTTCAGAAGCGTGAAGGTTGAGGGATCTGACCTCTGGATGGAGAACCTGACCCCCCTCCCGTGAGAGCAGATCGTCTCGGTAGGGAAGACGACGTGGAGGGCAGATGGACAAGTCGAGAAGGTCCGGGTACCACGTCCTCCCAGCCCACGCCGGAGCAATGAGGATCATCCGGGAACCGAACTTCCGTAACCTCGGCAGCACTTGCGGGATGACGGGGACTGGAGGAAACGCGTACAGCAGCGGGAATGACCACTCCACCACGAACGCGTCTCCTAAGGCTCCTTTTGGAGGAAATTCCCGCGAGCAAAACCTTTCGCACTTCCGGTTGACACTGGAGGCGAAGAGATCCACTTGAGGGGTCCCCCAAAGGGCGAAGATCTCCAGGAGAATCTCCTGAGCCAACTCCCACTCGTGAGAGATCGTGCTCTGCCTGCTCAGAGCGTCCGCCGTCACGTTTTCGTCTCCGGCCAGATGAACTGCCGAGATCGAAACTTCCTGCTGGATGGCCCAGAACTCGAGCTGCATCGCCTCCCTGCACAGAGGAAGTGACCCTGCCCCCCCCCTTTTTGTTGAGGTAGTGCATGGCCACTGTGTTGTCCGTCAGGATCAGGACATTCTTCCCTCGCACAGTCGGCAGAAAAGCCTTCAGGGCTAGCCTGACGGCCCGCAGCTCCAACAGATTGATATGGAGTCTGGACTCCGACGGAAACCAACGACCGCTGACTGTCAGCCCGTTGGCATGAGCTCCCCATCCCGTGAGGGATGCATCCGTCACGATGGTTACCTCCGGCCAGGGAAGCCAAAATGGAGCCCCCTTCATCAAGTTGCCTTCGACGGCCCACCACAGAAGGTCCCGGGCGACCGAGGACGGCACCTGAACCGAGTCCGACATCCTGCCGGAGGACTGCGACCATTGCGTCTTGAGTGCCCACTGCAAAGATCTCATCCGCAGGCGAGCCTCTGGCACCAGAAGAATGCAGGATGCCATGAGGCCGAGCAACCTCAAGAACTCGAACGCTGGGAGCGTCTGGGCATGCTGAAACTTGTGCACCATCTACTGAATGTGAAGAGCCCTCACCTGGGGAGGAAAACACTGCCCCAGGGAAGTGTCGAGCACTGCTCCGATGTACTGGAGCCGCTGTGTTGGCGTCAAATGGGACTTCTTTAAATTGAGGGAGAAGCCCAGCCTGTGAAGGGAGTGGCAGGTGACGGATAGATGATCCAGGACTTGCTCGGGAGAGCTCCCCCTGATCAACCAATCGTCCAGGTAGGGGTAGACGTGAATCCCCCCTTGCCTGAGATGCGCTGCCACCACCACCATGAGCTTGGTGAAAACCCTCGGGGCGGAGGTCAATCCGAACGGCAGGACCGGAAACTGAAAGTGTGAGTCGCCAACCGTGAACCTCAGGTACTTCTTGTGCTTGGGATGGATCGGCACATGGAAGTAAGCATCCTTGAGGTCGAGTGACACCAACCAGTCCTGAAGCTGAAGGGCCTGGAGGGCTTGAGAGAGAGTAACCATCTTGAACTTGTCCTTCCTGAGGAGTTTGTTCAAACCGCGCAAGTCCATGATGGGTCTCAATCCCCTGTCTTTCTTGGAAATCAAAAAATAAGGGGAATACCATCCCTTGTTTCTCTCCGCTACAGGCACCAGTTCTATGGCGCCTTTCTCCAGCAGGGCTTGAATTTCCTGCGCAAGGAGCGGATCCAGACTCTGCAAAGAGAGGTTCCCCGGTGGATTGTCGCGAGGCCTGTGCCGAAAGGGAAGACAGTAGCCGTGGGTTATGATCTCCAGAACCCACACATCTGAAGTAATGGCTTGCCACTCTACAAGATGCTGCGCCAGCCTTCCCCCAACCGGCGAACCATGGGACATGGCCTCATGACTGAGTGGGAGCGGCTGCGGCGTTACCTGAGGGCAAAGAGACAACTGCCCGAGCGGCCTTGGCACCACGGGTACCCTGTCGTCCAGCTCTGGTACCCCTGCGTTGGCCTCTTTGACTGCCAGCTCCTCTCGCTTTACTGAAGGACGAGTAATAGCGAAAGGAACCACCCCTCCACTGCTGTCCCCTAGGACGAAAAGGCGGAGGTTGGCGAACTGCAGCGCCCAACGACTTCGTTGCAGCTTTTGAGGTCTGCAACCTCTCAAGGCTCTCGTCAGCCTTGATGCCAAAAAGGTGTTCACCGTCAAAGGACATGTTGAGGAGCCGGGACTGCACATCAGGAGCAGACCCCGACTTCCACAACCACGCAAACCTGCGTATCACGGTGCTCGCCGCCATGGACCTACTGACGCATTCAGCTAAGTCCAAACCCGACTGAACGGACTCACACATGGCATCCTTACCATCCTGGACCATAGCAAGGAAACCATCCCGTTCGTCCCCTTCGGGAACATGTTCAGCCGCTAACGCAACACAGTTCCACAGAGTGTGCGTGAAACGAGACAAGGCACAAATGGAGTTGGCCGCCTGAAGCGCCATACCACCAGAAGAAAACACTTTCTTCGCCCAGCCATCAAAACGTTTGTCGTCCCTATCAGGAGGGATGGTAGGGTACGACGCCTGCTTTGCTGGGGCCGTGGCCGCCTGCACCACCAAACTCTCCAGAGTGGGATGCCTGGTCAAGTAGCAGGGGTCGCTACTGGCTGGACGGTATTTTCGCGACAAGGATCTGCCCACTGCCGGGAGACTCTCCGGAGCAGTCCAAGCCGCCGCCACCCTTCTCTGTAAAGCCATATGGAACGGCAGTACCGGGTCAGTTGGGGGACCAACATCAAGGATGTCCGTCAGATCATCCTGCACAAACTCCCCTGGGGAGCAGACCAACCCAAGTACTCAGAAACCCTAGCCATAAGGCGCCGGTACGAGGAATCTGCATGAGAGCCAGGCTCAGGCCTACAAAACTCCACCTCCGGAGAGGTGTCCAGTCCACTGGCATCATGCAGTGACTGCCTCAAATCGTCAAACTGACTATGGCCCAATACAATTTCATCGGGAACCTGACTAGGAACCAGGCCATCAGAATCCTCATCCGCCTCTGAAATATAGTCCAGGTGGCGAAAAGAAGGCACCCGAGAGTGCTTGCTGTTAACCAGAGCTTTCCTAGGGGGTTCTCCCGTGCCACGTGGTACCTCCGACCCGAAAGGCAGCGATGGCGTCGAGCGAATCGGCGCCAGCGTCGAGAGAACCGGCATCGGCGCCGAGAGGATCGGCGTCGAGGAAATCGGCGTCGACGTCGGATGCAGCGCCTCCAGTATCGGCGGCGTCGACACAGCCCTCGAGGCCGGAGCCGTTAGCGTGTCCCTCGACGACCTGAGCGTCGACGGCTTCGACGACTTCCTCGGAGCCAGAGCCTCCAGAAAGCCTGTCGACGCCCTCGACGCCTCAGACGTCGATGTCTTCTTCGAAGACCTCACAGGTACACACGGTCTCGAACGCGTCGAGGACCGGGACCTGGAACGGGTATGTCGAGAACGAGTCCCCTTGTCCGAACGGGACTTCTCCCGTGACTCGTGCCGACCACTCTTGCGAGCGGTGTCTCTCGAACTCTCACGACCGACCCCACTCGGGGGCGCGGACGGCTTAGTACCCTGCGACTCAAGAATCGCCAGCATTTTCTTCCCGAAGGAAGCCCATTCCTCCGGCGTCGCACGGCTGGTGGGGTAAGCGACGTGCCGGGCAGAGTCCTCCGAAGAGGACCCGGAAGACGACCGGTGTCGGCGCTTCCGAGAATGCCTCGAAGAGGCTGAGGAGTGGCGAGACCGACTCCTAGAAGGAGACCCACGAGACTTCCGACGATGACGCGGAGAGTCACCCCTCGAATCATCCGTCGAAAGCCCCGCAGACTTCGACTTCCGGGGCTTGGACACCCGACCTACCGACAACTTCTTCTTACGTTTTCATTTAAGGCTTTGGACGTGAGCGACTGGCAGTCGATACAGTCATCCGTGTCATGGGCCTCCCCGAGGCACCAGAGGCAGCCGTCGTGCGAGTCCATCACCGACATCTTGGGCCCACACTCCCCGCACTTCTTGAAACCCGGACGCGGGGTCGAAGACGAAGTAGAAGACATCTCCACACGAAGGATTTTTCACAAAACGAACAGGTTCGAAGAACCGAGAAGAACAGAACTCCAAAGAGTCGAGGCGTTGAACCGAGAAACACGAAGCAACACGTTCGCGGAAAAAACGGAACTGAGGCTACGGGCGTCGTGCGTCCTACTTATCACATCGGATGACGTCGGACGAGGTCCTCGACGACGGCGCATCGACGTCATCGACGCAGGACACAGACGCCGAAAAAAGTTTCCGAAGCAGCACAGCTGTGATGATTACATGTCATAGATATGGAATACGTCGGAGGACCCAATCCCCTCGAATGCATCCTCCAGGTCCAGCGACGATAGGAGGTCGCCTTCCTCCAGCTGTCCCAGCACGTGCTGGAGGGTGACCATCCTGAACTTTTGTGACCTGATGTATTTGTTCAAACGACGAAGGTCCAGGATGGGGCACCAGCCGCCCATCTTCTTCCTGACAAGGAAGTACCTTGAGTACACCCCGGAGCCTCTTCGGGACGGGCTTGATGGAGCCTTTCCTGAGCATCGCCCGTACTTCCAACAGCAGTTGCGGGATGCGATTTTCCTTCCTGGCCACAGGTGGAATGTGAGGGCACTTCTTCAGGAATTCGATAGAGTGTCCTCTTGCCAGGGTATCCAGCACCCAACGATCGGTGGAGATGGACTTGCACACGCCGACGAACTTCGTCAGCCAGCCTCCCACCGGGGTGCTTCGGTGGGGGCCCCGAGGCCACGGCCGGTTCAGTCCTGCTTGGAGGTGGTGGCCTTGCCGCCCTGGCCACCTTGCTGACGGCGGCGAGGCGCTCCCTGCTTGCCGCGACCCCTGTAGGCCTCCTGAGACGAGGAGCGTGCCGCCTGGCGGTAGGACGACGAGCCACCGCTGGATCCCTTGGAGGCCCCTTGTCTGCCTCCGGAGCTCCGAAAGGGCCGTCGTTGCTGAAGGGGTCCTAGGGCGCGGGCCGTCTCAGTGTCCGTCTTTATGGCTTGGAGGGATTCGTCCACCGCCTTCCCGAACAAGTTGCTGCCGTCGAACGGCATGTCCAACACCCTGGTTTGGATGTCCTGACGGAAGTCGGTTGCCCGGAGCCAACCCCGTCGTCGTAGGCAAACTCTGTTGCCCAGCTGGCGGAACCCGGTATCGGCAATATCGGTTGCCACTGTTATGGCGTGGTCCGATGCCACCTCGCCTTCTTGACGTATTTCCAGGGCCTCGGACCTCTTGTCGTCCGGTAGGAAGTCCAATATGGGGGCCAGCTTAAACCAGAGCTCCTTGTCGTAACGGGCCACGATCACCAGGGCGTTGGCCGCTTTGATCGTCGTCGCCGCCGACGAAATGACCTGTCGCCCCATGGCGTCCAACTTCTTTCTCTCGCCGTCCGGAGGGGTATTCGACGTTGAGGCTCCTGACCCCGCCGCTTTCTTCTTTGCCGCCGCCGAGACGACTGAGTCTGGCGTTGGCTGGGACCTGAGGCACAGGGGAGCGGTCTCGGGGACCCTGTACTTCTTCTCGTACCGGTCCCGTTTGGCTGGTGCCGTGGAGGGGTTCTTGAGTACCGACAGGCCCTCCTCCCAGATGTCATCGATTAGAGGCACCGCGATGACAGTCTTCCTCTTGGCCTCCCGGCGCTGATAGAGGAAACCTTCCTTTTTCTGCTCCTCCGGGCAGAGCTGGAAGAATTCGGACGCCCCGTTCAGTTGTCGTCGCCCTCAGAACGCGTCGTCGAGCCCACCGCACCATCATCTTCCGACTCGTGGGAGGATGAGGAGAGAACTGCAGGCCTTACGGGGGCAAGCGGAGAAGAGGGTTGGGTCCTCCATCGTTTGTTCTGAGGACTTCCCGACGGGCCAGGTTGCAGGTCCTCCGGCCTGGGCCGTGGTAATCTCCCTGGGCCTTGGTAATCTCGTCCTTATCTCAGAGCATAAGGACTGGATCGCAGACAAAATGGCCGCCGAGCTATCCTGAGGCCTAGGTTCCGGCTGCGCCGGAAGGGAAGGCTGCTCTGCCTCACCATCGTCGTCTTCCTCGGTTATCTCCCGAGGATCTTCCTTGCGGGACCGAACCTTCTCGAATTGTACTTCGAGATTCCTCGTGACTTCGGTCAGTTCCCCCTCCGAGGCTGACTCCGAGATCGAGGAGGCTACCGTGCCCCCCCCCCTTGTTCCATCATGGCGGCCATGACGATGGGCTGAAAAGAGGATTCCCTCCTTGGTGGCATGGTAACTCTAGTCCCGGAGGCAGTCTCCGCTGGCGGGGTCTCTGCCGGCTTGGCCAGAGTCGCCGCGATCGCCTCAATAGAGGCCTTTGCCTGCTGGGTAGGGGCCTTCATCACCTTATGTGCGTCCTGGGCCTTCTCCTTAGGGGGAGGGGCGACGCCTCGCTCCCCCTCTCCCGAGATCGGACGGGGCTTCTCCCGAAGCTTACCCGGGGTCTCGGACTTCCTCTTCCCCGAACCGGAGCGCTGGCTCGTGGTTGAGGGTGCCGGGGAAGGCGCGCCCTGCATGGCGACCGAAGAGCCCGACCTTTCGGTGCTCCCGGAGCCAGCGGACTCGCAGCGCTTGGCCTGGTGTTGGGCCCCTGTCGCTGGGGCGCCCGCACAGCACTTAGAAGCCCGCTGGGACCCTTTCTTCTTCTTCTCACCCGTTGAGCCCTTCTCCAACCAGCTGGCGAGACGAGATCGACGGTCCCTCATGGTCCGCTCCGACAAGTTCTTGCAGAACTGGCAGTCCTTCTCTACATGAGTCTTGTCCCCATGAAGACAGTAGAGGCATTGCAAATGTTCGTCCTCCTTAAACACATTCTGCAGCTCGCATCCAGGGCATCTGCGAAACAGCTTGGGTCCGGGTGACAAACTCGCGTCCTTGGCCATCTCGAAGTAGGCCGCGAATCTTCTGGAATCCTCCAAGAGGTTGATTCGACGAAATCTCCACCCTTGAGGGGCATAGGAAAATCCAGCAACGGGTACCCGTTAACGGGAGTAGAAACGGTGGAGCTTGAGGTTCGATAAACCGAAAAAATGTGAAAATTCACCTGAAAAAGCGCAAAACACGCACTAAAAGCTTGAGAGCTAAGCACGAGGACTCCAAATACTTGAACGTGTGGTAAAAATCTGAAGATGGCTGCCAGAGGCGGGGCTTAGGGAGATGGCAGTCATTGGCTGTGGTCAGGATGACGCAGAGATCAGTGATTGGTTACTACTACGAAAGACAGATCAGAAACTAAACTGATACTGATTTTTTCTTTACCGAGGATTCCCAGCCTGACGACGGGGAATATTCATGAGCATGTGAATCCATGCCAGACCCCATGCTGAAGAAAGATATATATCTATCTATCTCGAGAAGCCTGGATTGCACGTCCGGTGCAAACCCTGACTTTCTCAACCACGCAAACCTGTGTAGCATGTTTCTAGTTGCCATGGATCTGCTAATGCTATCTGCAGTATCCAGTCCTGACTGAAGGCACTCACACATTGCCTCTTTTCCATCTTTGATGATAGCCAGGAATCCGTCTCTATCCTCCCCTTCAGGAATGTGTTCAGCCGCCATAGCTATGCAATCCACAGGGTAAACAAACCTTGACAAGGGCACATGTGGCATTTGCAGACTTCAAGGCCATGCTTCCTGCAGTAAAGTTTTCTTTTGTGCCCAAGCGTGTCCTGGTCTGGTGGAATATTTGGGTATGCCGACTGTTTGGTGTATGTCGCCGCTTGGACCACTAAACGTTCTGGTGTAGGATGTTTAGTCAGGTATTCCGGGTCACTGCTGAACAGCCTATATTTCCTAGAGAAGTTTTTGTGAACTGCAGAAATAGTTTCTGGAGTTTCTCAATTTGTTGTAACCCTTTTTTAGAGAGCAACATGAAACAGCAAGATGGGATTTCTCTGTGGGCCTTGGTCCAATATGTCAGTTAAATCATCCTGCTCAAAAAGGCAGGTCTACTCCATCCTAAAAATGCCACTACTTTGCTTATTAATTGCCTATATGAGGCATCAGCATGACAGATGCGTCTGGCTTTCCAAACTCTAGCTCAGGAGCACTGGCTGTGAAGATTTTCATACAAATCTTTAATTCTGGACTCCTCTGATATTAAAGCATCTGGTACATTTGGAGTGCCATATTGCAGGCCAAAAGGCTGATTAACGTCAGAGGGTTCATGGTCTTCATAGATTGATGTTAAAGACTTGAAGAAATCCTTCTTTGGTAAAGGCTTAAAAATCTAAGTTGTTGGGAGCTTCAACATCTTTGAACATGTCATCGATAATGGTTTCGAAGCCAATGACATTGTAGTTTTCGGCTATAGCATTGATTACTTAGACAGAGGCGTCGAAGGCTCTGATGCCGAAGACTATATAATAGACCTTATTATTGTCAAAGTTGTCTTCTTTTTCTTTAACAAGGCCCTCTAAGGGCTGGGTTCTCGACTCGAAGTTTGACGATTTCTCGTCAGTTCGAGGCCTTATTGGCTCTCAATGAGAATCTGGCTTACGTCACGGACACAAGGGTTCACAGGATTTATCCTTCGACTTCCCTTTGTTGTCTTTATGCATAGCGACAGGGGCATGGTCGTTCTTCTTCTCTTTTGATGGGGTTGAGGCTGCCTTCTCAAATATTTTAATCATAGCCCTCAGAAACGCCTCCCACTTGGCCGGGGAGTCGGATTTGGTTGGGCATGTAATCCATTTGGGGGAGGAATCACTTAAGGTCGAAGGAGATCTGTGACATCTTTTCTTTTCCTTCTTTGGCGAAGACTAAGAATGACGTGACGGACTCCTCCATCAAGACCTTTTCTTGGATTTTCAGTTTTTCGAAATATTAGCAGGGGACTTCGAAGGGATCCTAACCACCACCAATTTACCTTAATGCTCTTTTAAAGCTTTTTCATTCATTGCCCGACAGGAATTACAATCCGTAGTATGATGTTCCATGCCGATGCACTACAGACATACGCAGTTGGGTCGGTGATCGACACTTTTGTCCCACAATATTGGTAGTTTTTTAAACCTGTTTTAGGCAAAGATGGAGCCAACAATGAAGACATAATTAATTTAATTTTGATTAACCAAAGTTTGTGACGAACCGATGTGTTCTGTATTATTCCCGAAGTTAAAGCTGCGTCAGAAAAACAGAACTGAAACCAACCGGCACTGCACGTGTTACATATACTGGTGATGACATCAGCCATCGGACGGAGGCCCTCGAGGGACATTGAGTGGACAAGACCAGTGCACAGCGCAGCGCCCTCCGACAGGGAATTCTTTTTTTTGCTGAAGCAGGAAATTAAATATCAAAGACGAGGAATACGTGGGAGGACACAATCCATTAGAAAGTAAGGTTACCAGATAATTGCCCTTCTCCCTTCCATATTTTCTATAGAGATCTGAGGAAACTTCCAAATGGCCACAGGGAAAGCCAGCAGAGCAAGCTGCAAACACAAGGTCAAATCTATCCAGCCCCCTTTTGCCAGGCACTGTAAAAACACAGCACAAATGCTCATCTCAGCCATGAAGCTCCTCCACGCCAACGCCCATCCCGAGAGGCTACTACAAGACTTTGCACAGTGAAGCTGCTGCTAATCTTTGCAAAAAGACCAGCGCTGAAGCAGGTGGTGGCTAGAGATAGAAGAAAGCTTTTCAGGGGCCCGTTTATGGGGTCATCACTATGGTGTTCCCTTTTAAAAGTGTGGGTCATGACGTAGCCATGGCGCCAGAGCGGCGGTAGACTCCATGAGTGGCAAACTGGTGTCCATGTCCGATTACTGTGGGCTTGCCGTGTGATCATGGCCTACATATTTCCCATGGGCTGTGTACCCACGGACTATCGGCTTGTGTGACCCCAGCTCCTACATCAGACTGGGTCAGCTCGGTCTCAGCAGGGTGCCCCCTGCCTTGGTGGCCGTGTGACTGCAGCATGAGCTGTGCTTGGATGCTCCCAAGCCAGACAATTACCCGCCCACGCAGCACTCCATTTACCACATCTGTGAATTCCCCCCCCCCCCATTATCCAAAGCACATCAATGCAGCATCTTGATCAAAAAGAGTTAATATGCTGGTCTGTAACAGCACGTGTAACAGGATCATTTTGGTTCACTTGCTGAAATGCCACATAGCACCCTAATTACGAAGATGTGTGCAGCACGCCTTAAGGAACAGGACCATTCTGCAGAATGACAATAGCTCCGGAGACACTGCACAGCCACAAATAATCCGGATTATAAAAACTAGTGATATTTACTTATTTGAAATTACAATTTATGCTAGCCGTTGGTTTCACTCATGCGGGGAACTGCATCACCTCCAAGCAACACAACTTTGCACACATTTTTCAAACATGGGACAGGGAACATAAGGAATGTAAGGGAATAAGGGTACTAGGGGATTTTAAGGGCTTCCCTTGAGTAGTTTAGAGGAAATATGGGTTTGATTCATTTGGGGGAGTGCCTAGACTGCAAAGTTTTGGTGTAGGCATACCTGGAGGGTGGAAGCCTGCAAAGAATCGGCCTGTTGAAGTCTACCATTCAGAGGGCGGGAGGGGAGGTGTAACCCGAAGCTTAAACATTACACTCTTAACCCACACATTTTACCACCTTGAAAAACATCCCAAGCGATAGCTGCAGTGGAAATGATAAACTATGAGCTTTCTGAAGTCCTCTTTGGATATCCATGGTGGCAATGCTTTAGGAAAGATACACTGGTACAATGGAGGAGGGGAATCGCTGCTAGAAGTCCTTTCTGGTGCGAAAAAAAGGGTATGGTTTAATGAACACAAAAACTTGTGATGAGCATTAGCCAACAGAGATTGCACAAAATGCGGGCGAATACTAGCGGTTAGTGCGTGCATACAGAGTCATCCAGATGGCTAGAAATCCCCTAAACGAAAAAGAAATAAGCAATAACGATGCATTCAGAGGGCACTGCCAGGTGGTAACTGCCGTTGGGCCAAGTTAACGGACCCAAATGAAGCAGGTAATGGCCCAAGGAGCACGGGCAATATTGCAATTAAGGATTTCACTCAATAAGGGTAGAATGTTCTGTTTGAAAAAAGGAAATATAAAAAGGAGACACATTAGAATGTTGGGACAGACTATTTATGCCAGCACTGTCAAAACATTGCCCAATGGACCTGCAGCATTCTGATGTTCTAATGATGCGTTATTACCCGGGGTGGGAAGGGCCCGAGCAAAGCGAGTCCATGAATATGGGCAGTGGCGACATTACCGGCAGGGTTCGCCTGCTGCCCCGGGTATTAATGACACTAGTACCAATAAACCACCAGATGCGGGTACTAAGGCTTTCTACAAAACAAAAGAATACATTTAAATTGTATCTTTCGTAGATGTATATCGGATCCGATCTTCTAAAGTCCCTTTTACATGTTGATTATAGTGAGGTAATCAATACAAAAAATGGACGTAAGCAGAGTGGACTTGCAGATTTAAAAGAATTTCTTAGCACGCGCGTCTGGTTTTGTGGGTGTATTTGGGGCTGCAACGGTTGACCAAAGATTGTGGAGGAGTCATGCTTGCGACTGCTGCGTGGATGAGAGATGCACTGCACAGCCGACAGCTCTGAATGCAGGCTTGTACTAGTAAATACAGCTTGCATACTGAACAGTTACATTTGCTGTGCCCCATTTACAGGTCATTGGATGAAATGGGTGCTCCTGCGTTAGGCAGGCAGGCTACAGTAGTGTGCCGAGGATATGGCCACAGACCATGCCCTGTCACTACTGCAGGTAGGGGCACTGTGCTAGGAGCATGGGAAAAAGCTAGGGCATGCTGAATGTCATGCATGCCCACAGGGCATACTGCAGACACAATGGCCCCAGGGCATGGCCTTGTATCTTGCCTGTGATCATTACTGGTAGTGGTGCTGCACTCAGGGATTGAAGACCACACATGATGCATGGAGCCTGCAGGCATAGCCACAGGCCATACCTTACAACTCACAGCAGCCAGGGTCACTGCCGCACAGTGGTAGACCTCAAATAAGAGGAGCAATATGGGTGCTGCCCATGTATTTTTCATGGAGCCTCTGCAACCCGAAAAGTCACCTTGGCAGGGAAAAAACAAAAACAATAAAAAAAAAAACTTTTGTTCATCTGCAATCCTAAAAATGTTTCCATTCTTTACAAAGACTAGTCTTCCTAACGCCCTGCACAGTGCTGTGCATACACCAAGGCTGTTGACATCAAACCCCTAGCCCTGACTAATTCCCAGCCCGTTGAAAAGCATAAGTGAGACATGCTGCGATGTCACAACCTTCTTTTTCCTCAATAGACACGCGAAAAATCAGCCTATTGAGGACAATAAACGGCTCTATACTCTTCCCTGTCCCTACCACCTGCTACAGGCCAGGAGCAAGGGTCAGAATGCCGAGCCTATAGTCGAAACGCTTCGTGAGCAGAGAGAATACGGGTGAAGATAGTCTCATGACCCCGGATCTACTCCTGCTGAGCGAGTTCTAGAAGAAGGGGGGCGGGTAGGAGGGTCACTGCCACAACTCAAGCAAGGTACATTTAAAATAAACAATATATATTCGTGTGAATGTGCGAGAGTTTGTTTGTTTGAAGGTATGTTTGTGTGTTAGGGAGAGATTACATATATTTAAAAAAAGAAAAGCTTGCAAAGCAGTGGAGGATTTACCATTCACCCTCACAAGCAAAAAAGACTGAGGCACTCGTTCAGTAAAATGCTACAATGCATTTCATTCTTATTAAAACCAACCCAGCAATCCTAGAGCTGTAAATTAGCATATCCATAGTCTAAGCAGAAAAAAGGCCCATGTGACAAAAATCACATATCGCCTTGTGTTCCGTCCATCCAAAGAATTCGTCAGGCAATTTCCAATTCCAAACTCCACAGCTCAATCCTTAAAAAGAAAACTTTGGACCCTCCTCCAGATCACACGTTTACCATGTCAGATGACTTCCATTCAAGATTCAAGTTATTCATCACAAATGCAAACGCCATCTTATAATGGAGTCCTAACCATATCATTACAATTAAACAAATGTAACGAAAACATGAATGTCAAAAGAAGTTGTATATACAAACACATGATTTCTGACAGAGAACTAACTAGCAATAAAATAATTTTACCAAAAAGCAATTTAACAAGCTAAATTTGCAAGTTACTAACAATCGATTACACATTGAAGAATGTGCCACGTTTTCGTGACAATCCCACGAGCATATGAAGTCCCAAAACAGCAGCAGCACTATATGACAAAGTGCGAAAACAACCCCAGGGGGTAAAATGTAAAATAGAAAGAACAACCAACAAATATCAAACATTTCCAATATATATTACGCCCAGTGGGCTAAAACAATCCAATTTACACCACATATAAAATGCAACAGAAATAGCAGCAGTCCATATCAATGTACAAAATCCAGCCACATTGGGCGATATACATTTTCTCCTGTATCCAAAAATCAACTCTAACACCGAGGCATTATTAATCCAGAAAGACAAAACTCCTCATCACTATTTTGTCCATTGGGTTTCAATGTCCCCATCTGTATTATAAGTCATCACTCAAGTTGGCGTAATTTACGTTCTCTATTGCCTTTGCATTTATGTTCTTGAACATATGCTAAGGATCCAAAAGACATCAATGAAACATCACCATTGTGCACTTTCTTACACTTGCCTAGCAGCATTTTTAAAGTCCTCCTCTTTAGAGCAATTTCTTCTTGCGCGTAGAAATTCCCCATAAGGGATACTACATTTCAATGACTGTGAAAAGCAATTTCAGTAGAACTAGCAATGGTTGTAAATCTCAAATTGAGAGCATTATCATTTAAACAATCCACATATTCATAAAGAGAAATAGGTCCGCCCCTGGGAATAAATAAATCATCAAACAATGTACTACATGGTTAACATATATTGTTGTTAACATGGTATGGTTTCTTCTGGCCAGCCCATAAATAAATGGGCATGGGTGGGAGCCATGCATGTATCCATGGCCGTACCAATTTGTTGGTGAAAAGATTAACCTTCAAAGAGAAAATGTCAGAGACAGAACCAACATTTAATTGTGGTGCTTATAACTAATGGACCTAGTGTCCAAATAGCATTTACAAGCTTGAAGACCAGAATCTTGTTGAATGCTCCGATATGGGGAGAGACTACATCAAGGGAGACTAGAATAAAAGTATGATTTCAGATTATGTTGTCCACTTTAAGTAACAAATCAGTGGTATCCTTAATATAGGAATGTAACCCCTACGCGACTTATTCCCATTTTTACCCTATGGAGGACAAGGGGGGCAGGGGCCGGGGGAAGGATAGACTGTTTACATACCTGCCCCCCTCGCCCCAACTCTGATTTTTCCAGATGCTGTGGATCGTCTGGGGGCTTTATCTTCCATCGTTGGTTCTGGTGAGGTATGCCCGAGAGTTGTGGGTTCGAGTGATCTTCCAGTCGTGGGCAGTTGCAAGATGATCACACAGATGACAGGCTTCCTTCCCTTCACAGTCACAGAAACTGCTCCAGGACAGGATCCTTTGATGCTGAAATCCGAGAAGGAGATTTGTAGCAGTTCTGGGTTTAAAAGTGGAATGGTGATACTTCTGGCGAGGTAGCCCACAAGTGAGATGGTCAGCCCAGGGACACTTCCAAAGGCTCAGAAGGTTAGGATCTGCGAGAAGGCATTGAGACTAGTTGGCCCCACTAGCCCAAGGGCTAAAGCACCGCTCAGGGTCTTCAGAGATCAGGTCGTCACACAGGGCTTCACTGGGCTGGACACAGGAAGGGATGATTGGCCACTCCTGGAGTCGTCTTCAAATATTCAGCAGGCTGTGCTTCTTCAAGGGATTTTTGGCTAGAACCATGATCTGAAGAATCCAAAATCTGAGCTGGAAAAAGGTCCAAGCCCAGTAATGGTAAGGATCTGCACCATTCAAACAGCCAGTAATTGTCCAATCGGGGACAACTACTGGTTTCATATTTGCCCCACACCTAGACTTTCTGGCACCATGCAAGTGAATGACCTTTATAAGCAATTTCCAGACCTGGCAAGGCAGGAAGAAGGCCAAATAGCAATATGGCCAAATAAGCCAGCATAAATCACATGGCACAGCCATTTTAGGGCACTTGCAACATTTCAGAGTCATACACAGCAAACATGAATGTGCACAATAAAAGTACTGCAACAGTGTATCTGCTGCCACCAGCTATTCTTTAGGCACACAAAGTAACCAAAAATCCCATGTGTAAAAAAACTAGGATGATACAAAAGTATACCCGTAACACTGCACGTAAGGTGCTGGGTGCAATGTAATAAAGGACACGAATTCAAAAAGGGAAAAAAAGTTTCCCAGTACTCTAAAGGACTGATCAGTTTTCTGATAACAATGAGCAAAAGCCAATTGAAGTAAAGCTGAAGGTCTCCTAGAACCCTTATTTCGCAGCCCTGAAGCTTAAACAGAACCTATTCCTATAATTTGGAAGTCATGTCTAGAGAAGCTATCTGTATTTTTAAGATGTGTTCCTTTCAATGGTGAACACTTCTGAAAATGCAATTAAAAATTAACAGGAGTATAATAGAAAATAACCTTTATTAATTTTCAATCGTATATTGCTGTACATTCAATTTAATTTTGAATAACACTGAATTGTATTCAACTTGAAATGTAACATTAAATTGTACATTAAATTGTATTCAACATTAAATTGTATTCAACTTGAAATGCCAGCTTGGCCCCGCACTCCGGCCTCTTCTGCCTTGGTCCTCCTGTCTGCCACGGCGCCAACCCCCCCCCCATCTTGGACCGGGACTTTCTCTGTGCTGCCGCGCGCACTGCGCACCTTGCTCGAGCTGGGCCCCAACGTTCTGCATCAACTCTGACTGGGTTCTGCTGCCGAGATTGTCTGATCCATCTGCGGTTGCCGCTCGGTCCCCCTCAGCTGCCTCCTCAGCCTCAGTTCTCTGTGTCCGCCGCGGCGCTAGCCCGCCCTCAACCTTGGACCGGAGCTTGGTGCTCCTGCATGCTACGGCAGGTACCGTGCATCTTACCTGGTCTGTGGCTCCTTTGTTCCGCAGCGGGAGCTGCCTCCTCTTCCTCACGACCCAGTCGGGTCTCTGCTGCTGTGCCTCTGCCAGCCTATTCCACTAAGGCTGGTTACAGCTGGACCCCTGTGTGGCCTCTTCCTGCTCTGCTGCGACGCGGGCACTCTAGTCCCCGGACCCCTCCAGTCCTCCTCAACATCCGATTCCCCGGTCTTAGGCATCACAACCTGCCCTTTTTCACAGCTGTGTTGTCCTTCCCACTGAGGGCCCCTCATCGGCTGAATCCCAGCTCAGCCCCCACCACAGCCTCTTCCCGCACAGATCCTGCACTGTCACCCTGACTTCAGTGCCTACCAGCTCTCCTCATCTACTACTCGCTTCTGCGCTGCACTCTGGGCTTCAGTGCCCACCAGCTCTCCTCATCTGCTGCTTGCTACTGAGGGCCCCTCATTCGCTGTATCCCAGCTGCCCCCATCACAGACACTTCCCGCGCAGTCCTGCACTGGCACTCTGACTTCAGTGCCCACCAGCTCTTCTGATCTGCTTTCCCCCCTACCCACAGAGTCACCGCCTGCCCTTCTCCTCGGGCTGCGGCGTCCTTTCCACTGCAAGCCCTAGGAAGCCCCTCTCCAGCTGATCCTTGCAGCCTTCATCCAGCTCTCCAAACTACCGAGTCTCTGGCCACCCTCCTCCACGCACCAGGGCGTCCTTGCCACCGAGGGCCCCTTCTCGGCTGTCCTCTACAGCTCCATCGCGGGCACTCTGGTCCTCTCGGCCTACCTCAGCCCTCTGTCTCACTGCCCGCCAGCCACCACGGCCCTGGGCGTCCAGTCCGCAGAGTGCCCCTCCTCAGCTAATCCCAACTTGGCCCCCCAGTGTGGCCTCCGGTCCTCTGTACCAACCACCTCTCAACAGCCGGCTCCTCGGTCCTCACTGAATCGGTCCGCCTCCCTGACCCCGGGTCCCTTCACCTTCCAGCCCTCCTCTGCAATGGCTCTCAGTTCCACAGGGTCACCCACCTCTCTCCTCTTCACACAGGTTATCCATTGACCCCTCCGCGATCCTGGTCTATGCCTTCACTAAGGGGCCACATTGAGTCTGCCCCTTCCACAAAGTGCCACCCAGGTCTTTGTCTCTGTCCCCTCCAGCCACTCAACTGCCAGCTCTCCGGTCCTCATTGACCTGCCCACCTTCTGAACTCACGTCCCTGCAACTACCAGCCCTCCGCTGCAGCCGGCCCTCTCTACCCCGCCCTCCTTCATGGGCTGGTTGTCCATTGACCTCTCCACCTTCCTAGTCCAGAGTTGGGTCCACTGCTGTGCCCCCACCTACCTCCTGTTATTACTCTTCCTCCAGTCTTGGATAACTCCCTGCCACTACTTCCCAACCCAGTTTAACCCCACGGCAGACTCTTCCACTAACTTTCTCTTGCCTCCTCCCCTGCCCCTGTCTTCCTGGAAACCTTCTGCTTCTCCAACTGCTCCAACGCTGTGGCCCTCCTCGCCTGCCCCCTCTAAGGACCTATTCGCCCCCTTCCCCTTCCCTGTGCTCTACCACCTTTACCTTCTCCCTTGCCCAACTACTCCCTCCAGTGCTACCCCTAGTTTCTTTCCCCCTTCCTATTAGGCTCCCCTCTCACCTTCTCCCTCTCCCCCTCCTTCTGCACCCCTTTCCATACCTCTTTATCCCTTTCCTCCCTCTCTCTCCCCGTTATGCTTTCGGCCACATCTCTTCTCCTCCGTCCTCTCTAACCTTGCCCCCTCCCTCTTCCTTCTCTCCACCTCCCATGTCCTCTCCTCCCTCCTCCTCCTCATGTCCATTCCCCTCTTTAATCCCCTCCGCCACTCCTCCAGTACTACACCTTCCCTCTCTCACCGTCCTAATCTTCTCTAACCCCCCACTGTCCAACCCTCCTCCCTCATCAACATTGCTCTCTGGAACGCCCAATCCCTCTGCAATAAGACCACAGCAGTTCTTAACATGTTCCTCTGTCTCAACCTTCATTTCCTTTGCCTTACTGAAACCTGGATCCCTCCTCACAACACTACAGTCCCTGCTTCCCTAACCACCTCTTCCTCCTCCTTCTCTCATATCTCCCGTGCTACTGGCCATGGCGGAGGTATTGGCCTCCTCTTCCAGGTATTGGCCTCCTCTTCCACCCCAAATACCTTTCCCCTCCCTCCTCTGTATCTCTTCCTTCTTTCCCCTCTTTTGAGTTTCTTTACAAATCCTTCTCTCCACATCCAATCTCCTTTCTAATCATATATCGACCCCCTGGCCCTCTCTCTTCCTTCTATGATGACCTCGATCACCTCCTTTCTCTCATCTCTCCCTCTCCCTGTCCTCCAACTGTCCTCAGAGATTTTAATCTCCACATCCCTTCTCCCCCTCACTCCTATCCCCTTTCATCCTTCCTCGACTCCTACATTCTTTCCCCTCTTCCTTCCTCTCCTACTCACTCCTCTGGCTCCACTCTTGACCTTATCTTTAACTCCTCCTACCCCTCCTCTACAGTCTCTACACTTCCTGTCTATCTCTCCAATCATGCTTTACTCTCCTTCTCAATTACTCCCCTTCCTTCTTCCCCTAAGCCTTCCCCTTCCATCTTCTCACGACGTGACCTTCGTAGCTTGGATCCCTCCCTCTTTCTCGAAAACTTGCTCTTCCTCTCTCCAAGATGTCCCTTCTCTATCGGCCAATGACGCACTTTCTACTCTCTCCTCTTCTATCTCCTCCTCACTCGATCTACTCCACCCCCTTTCCTTCTTCCGTCCAACCCGGAAACCCTCTCAACCGTGGCTCTCTCCTCAACTCCTCAACTCCTCTCCATGCGACGTCTCCTCCGACGTCGAGACACTCAGGCTCAAATCTCCTTCGCTATCCAACCAAAGCTCCTACTTCTCTTACCACTCCCTCTCCTCGGCTAAACGCTCCTACTACTCTAACCTTCAAGCCCAGGCCACCCACCCCTGCATCTTCCAAACTCTCTCTCGTCTTCCCTCTCCTCCTACCCCTGATCCCTCAACCACCTCCACCCTTTCTCAATCTGACTTTGCAAACTTCTTCTCCTCCAAGATTCTTACCCTTTGACAAAAAAATCAATTCCTCCTCTTCATCCCCCCTCCTCCTCCTCCTTTCTCTCCATCTACCTGCATAACTGACTTCTCCCCTGTCTCCCCTTCTGACGTCGCCATCCTCCTTTCCAAAGCCCACCCCTCGTCTGCTCCAACTGACCCTTTCCCCTCCCTTCTTATTCCTTAAATCTACCCTCTTCTTATTCCCTACCTAACTTCCTTCTTCAACACCTGCCTTTCCTCGGCCACCTTCCCCTCTGCTTTCAAGCATGCCACTATCATTCCTATTCTGAAGAAACCTTCTGCTGATCCCCCTGCTCACCTATAATTTCCATCCCATCTCACTTCTCCCATTCCTCTCCAAACTTCTTGAGCACCTCGCCTACTCGCAGCTCTCAACCTTTGTCTCTAATCTCTCTCCCCTTCCCCCTTCTCAATCTGGCTTCCGCCCTAAACACTCTCCTGAAACAGCCCTCACTTGCATCCTTAACTCCCTCCTCTCCGCTCGACACTCTAAGCAATCCTCTGTCCTTATTCTTCTTGATCTCTCAGCTGCCTTCGACACTGTCGATCAGCCCCTTCTTCTCAACACTCCCTCTTCCTTCAGATTCAAAGGCTCTGTACTCAACTGGCTATCCTCTTACCTCTCCTCCTGCTCTTTTACTTTTTCCTGGGGAGGCCGCTCCTCTCCATCCCAGCCTCTGAAATACAGAGTACCCCAAGGCTCGGTGCTTGGCCCTTTCCTATTCTCACTCTACACCCCCCTCCTTGCCCCTGTAATCTCATTTGGCATCTCTCACCACTTCTATGCTGACGACACGCAGCTCTTTCTTTCCTTCTCTTCCTTCTCTCCTGACCTCCACCTTAAACTATCTTCCTGTCATTAAAGACTTGCCTTCTTTCCCTTAACTCTGACAAAACTGAGGTAGTGTTCTTCCCCTTCAACTCCCTTCCCCCTCCCTCTCCTCCTCCCATTCATTCATTTTCCTCCCTCTAACCTTACTTTCTTCCCCCATGCTCGCAATTTAGGCATTTACTGTGACTCCTCTCTCACTCCCCCCCCCCCCATCATATCTCTCTCACCTCTCGTGCCTATCGCTACCACCTCTATAATATTCACAAAGTCTGCCCCTCTCTTACTTTCCATGCCACTAAACTTTCAATCTCCTCCCTAATCTTCCCTCACCTCTTCTACTGCTCCTCCTTACTCTTTGATCTACCTACTTCACATCTCACCCCCCTCAAATCTAGCTACCATTCTGACATCTGTACTCAGTCTCCTCACCTCCCGAGATTCCATCTCTGCCTCCCTATCCTCCTTTGGCTGGCTTCCCTTTCACTCCCAACTTAATTTAATTTCCTCTGCTTACTCTTCAAATCTCTCCATGATCTCGCTCCCCCTTATCTCTCTTCCCTTCTCTCTTTCTACACTCCCTCTCGCTCTCTTTGCTCTGCTTACTACTTCCTCCTCACTATTCCTCCTTCCCCTAAAGCCTCCTCCCGTTTCCGCTCTTTCCAACTCCTAGCTCCCCTTCACTGGAACTCCTTACCTCTCTCAATCCACACCATTCCTACCTTTTCCTCATTCCGTACATCCCTTATATCTCTCCTTCTCCATTCCCTGCCATGATTCCCCTCTCTTCCCCCTCCCCCTCTCCCACCCTTCCCCCTATAATCATCTCCCTCCGCTTCCCCCTCCACTCTATCCTCTTCCGTTTACCCCTTCTGTCTCCCTCCTCCTCTTCCTTCCCATCCCTCCCAGTTCTACTCCACCACTCCCTTCCCTTCTGTCTAATTGCTCTAAATACTGTTTTGTTGGTCTGATTCAAAATTGTATTTGCTTCTACTGTTACTGTTATTTTTGTTATTGTTAAATGTATCCTGTTGTAAAAATGTGCAGCGCTTTGGAGTAAAGCGCTATATAAACCTAATAAATACAACACAATACAACTTGCCTGAACAAGTAACTGGATTCAACTCACCCTAGCAGCCCCAACCCTGGGAATCTATGTCATCAGACCCAAAATCATGAGTGAAGGCCGTTATTGTAACAATCATATGCCAGGCAAGGCTTATTCAAATGAGTTTTTTTTCCAGGCCCTATTCATAAGACCATGTTTACTTTTAATCAAACTCATGTTGAGCTTTGTATGTCAGTAAAATGAAAAGGAGCCCATTTCACATACACCGCCAGTGAAAGCTGCAGAACGAAATCGGCATTCGTTTGACTTCTAATTCTTGTCAATCTGGAAAATAAAGTTTGTTGTGTGCATTTGAAAGCAAACATGTAAACATTCGAAAAATCATATCTTTAGAAAGGAAGGTTCTACCAACTTCAGCAAACTGCAGTGCATAACTAAAAAACTATAGCTGGTAATCTAAAAATTGCCTTGGTGAAATGGAAGAAAATCAAGACAATAGGAAAAATGATTATCTCTTGACGTGCACAACATACAGGAACATTTTGAATCATTCAGTTTGATACACAAAATATAATGATCTTTATATTATTATGCTCACACATTTACATCCAAAGTTGCATTAAAGGAAAGGCCTCTCCACAACATGAGGAGTAGAATTCCCTCCCACACTTGCAGTCATGCTGCTGGTACAAGCCACACCTTTGTCACAAGATGTGGGGAGGAGCTGAAGATACAATAGCTTGCACACAGATTGAGGATTACTAATATTGGGAGATGAATGCTGAAGAGTAGTTCCTGATTCAACTTGAGATGTAGATGGCTGGGGAGCTGAAACCATCGGGATGACTGGTTTCCTAGGCAGGTAGGAGGGAGAAGTTCCTTCAGAGAGCTGAGGTAGTAAATGCCAGACCCCAACTGATTCTCTAAACATAAGAAGCCACATTTAAAATGTAATTACAGAAACACCCAATATAAATCCAAATTGCCCATAGTATTACACAAGGTAAAATCACAGGAATCAAAGGGGCTTGGAATCAAGGGGAATGCTAATTTGACAAGATACAGGTGCAGTGTGAAATAAAAACGCTCTGTCTCTCCCATTCAAATGAATTTGAAGTGAGAGGTAAGTTCCTTAAAACCCAATGCATGTTTGTATTGAGTAGCACAATTTAAAAACTGACAGCAATTTGGTGCATTTTAAATGCATAAGTGTTTTTGTAAAACTAAGCACCATTAAATAGAATCACACAGGCCCTAGTGTCCTCATGAGATACTATTGCCTAATGTGATATCAAGCATATTTGCAGCCGGTGTGAGTCTAGTCATAAATTATATGGTCAGGCAAGAGAAAAGAGCACAGACAATGTATCCTATTCACAGGAAATCATGCAAAGTGCTAAACCCCTGAAGTCCCCACATATTGCAATTCAATGTAATGTGAAAGGCAAGGGTGTTTTAACATGGCAACTGCTACTGGAGAATATTACAGCTCCAACCCAAACATGTGCAGAGCTGAAGGCAATTAAGTAGGAATAGATTAAAAGCTACACATACAATGAAAGCTGTACACACATGTAGACTGAAAAGGGCACACATTATAGAACTAAAGTTAGATACACCTGTTCAGAGAAAGCGACATTCATATTCTGAAAAGACTACATACACGTGTTCAGAGAAGAATATGCAATCCCGGAGAAATTTTTTTCATAATGCAGAAAGAGTCAGTTGTCATTTCTTCTTGCCTACATTTAAATGACCTGCACATAGCCAATGCATTCACAACCCCACACTTATACAGGGGAGCCAAATAAAAGACATATGTATACAAATGCCATTTGTTCAAGTAGCTTTTCTCCTACACCATACTTGTTCTGATACTGGAGAAAAAAAATGTATTTTTGAAGACATTTTGTAATGTTGTTATGGTTTTACATCAATATGTACACAAACTGGCCGATTAGCGCAAAGTTATTATTGAACTATACTGTATTGGTTAGATAGAAGCAATCACAGAAGGAGTGTATTTAAAACGCTTAGTAACATTTAGAGTATAATATACACCTAGAGCAGATTATGGAAAGGAAAATAGGCAGGGAAAAACGTGTTTTGTTGACTAATTGCTTATGAGTCTATAACATTGTAATGATTACCGTGATATAAAGCTGGAGAACATCTTTGTTTGAATTGACTTAATGGTTTTAAATACATTTCCAATTTTGACTTAATGGTTTTAAATACATTTGAAATTTTGAGGCATCACAGTCTGTTTTTTTCTTGCCCACAATTGTGGGGTGGGACTGTATACCGAGGACTTCAGATTAGTCGTGTCACCCTAGTGTGAACCTATAATTTAAACGTCAAAATTAAATAGCTTGCAATTTCCAATTTGTGGGTCCTTCTGAAAGAAACATGCGCGTCAGATGTTTCGTATGCACAAACCTACCGAAAACCGGTATGGTTCAGGCAGAGCTAGTTGTGTGTCCATCTTGACTAAACCTGCTGCCTGCCATACCAATCTATGTTTATACTTGGGATAAGAAATGCAGTCAATAACATGTTGGACAATTTAAATGTTTTTAAACTAATAAGACTGCTGGTCATATTTCCTGTATTTCATCTAAAAAGACAGATCAGACTGAGGTAGCGCAGGCCATTTGTCAGGCTAATCCCTTAGCAAGAGTGCTGGTGGCACAGCCATTCATGTGTTGGGCTTGTGCCTCCAGGATCCAATGGAGAGAACGAGCAATTGGTCACGTGTTAGGCCTTTGACTTTCAACATACCATTTACATTTATTAGAGTACAATGTGTGTGGATGGACCTTTGTGAAGGAACCACAAATCTCAAACCCAACTCTTAGATTACCCAGTTCTGGTGGGAAATTATGGGTATTAGTCAGTGGGTCTCTGATATCTGCCATAAACAGGTTAAACAAAACAGGGGCCAGTATACACCCCTGCTTTACGCATCTTGCAATATCGATTCGTGCTGACAGATCTCCTTTATTATTCAGTTTCACACATGAAGAGTTGTTTTCATGCAATAGTTGACATGCTAGCAATAAGTCCTTTGGGATCTTCAGTTTCTCTAATTTGGAACATATGAGTGGTCGATCGATCGTATCCAATGCAGACTCAAAATCTACAAATAATACATACAGCAGCGTCGATGATTTAAGACAGGCTTGACTAATCAGCAAATTAAGAAGGAGTACATTGCCAAAAGAACTTTCCTAAAGGCCATCTGGAAACAATTTAGGATCCGATTTTCTCCGATACGAAATGTGAATTTACTGTAACAGGCATTTAGCAAAGATCTAAATAATGCATCACCTTGTTGTCTTTTTTCAGATCAACCCAGATATATTGTTATGTTGCTAGTGTGCACATAAGTCCGGCTACACTACAAGCAGTCTCCGTAACTACTTTCCCACTCCTCACGAACAGCCTCACAGACCCACCTGTCCCATTCAGTTTCCTCTGTTTTTCCTTAGTATGGCAGCTTGCAGTACATGAGTCACTCCATCTGCCTGCCTTTGTCTCGCAGTACAGTACACAGAGTACATCACAGCAAGCATCCTTTCACATACTTTCAAGGAAATAAAAACAAATACTTAGCAGTGCTGCAGTCATGCAAAAGGCGGGTAATGTTCTTCTGTTCATAACCCTAAGTTTAGGGCCACACACCACTGCAGCAGTACATCATATATTCTTATTTACTAACCGTGGGTTTCCAGCACATGGATGTTGCTCGACAGAGATGGCCATCTAATGAGTGCATGCTGTGTCTTTTCTATCACTGCCAGGTCCGCACAGTGCGTTACCGTGCATGAACAATATTTCTGGTGGTGCAAAGAAAAAGCCATCCAGGTTGATTGAGAATATGCAACACAGAGTAGGAAGTTCAGGACCAAATGATAATTCTGTTACTACGTCACCGGTGTCTGGAAAAAGACAAATGACCAGTATTAAAAAAAAAAAAAAAACAATATTGCCCAGTAAATTATTTTCTGATTGGAAGGAGTTCTAATCTGTGGGTCAGGCCCAACATTTATTTTACTGAAGACAAAAAAATCAAAATGGATAATTAGGGAGAAAAGAAGGACAACAGTTTCATTGGGGAAGAGTGAGAAGTGTCAGAACTTTAACAGCTCGCTGGAAATGGGGTGGGACTCAACACTCGGTAAGGGAAGGGCATTATTGGAGCATCAATGGAGGAAAGTTAAGTTGCCCCAGGAAAAAGGAAAATAAATAGTTAGTAACCGAGTAGCCATCTCCAGACAAGTCAAGAGACATTGAGGAAAGGGAAAAGACTACACAGTAGCAACAGCGCTTGCCTGAGCTTCAAAACGCTAGACAGGTATCATTGGGGCACCAATGACACAGAAACCAAAAAGTAACATCACTGCCTCAAGCTCTTAACAGGAAAGAGCCACTGAGCACGCAAATCAGGGCGAAGAAACAGTTGCATTCCATGTTCCAAATGAATTGGAGTGTTTGGGCACACTGTCGTCAATTAGAAGGGCTGTGGTGAAAAATGAAGGGCAAAACGGCAGGTGGCAAGTAGGGATGTAACGGTATTACGGTATACCGTTAAAGATACCGTGAACCACTTAATTGAACAATAATAACCGTCACATTGTTTATACCGGTATACCGTTCATACCGTTAAGTGTGCTTTTCAATCTGATTTGGAAAGGCTGCAGTAAGCAAGTGCTGCGCAGTCTTGCACTGTTGGATGTGCCGTCTGACAAGTAGTTTCAGTTGGAGCAATTTTTAAATGCCATTCCATAAACCACACGTGCCTGACACAAAATCAATATGTTAGCAATAGGAAGAATAAATACAGTGCCAAGAAGGAAAAGGGTTTACTTTGGGTTTGCGGCTTTGAGGTTTATATATTTATAATGGATAAAGTTTTCTAAACATATGACAATGGGGGATTTCCCTGGTTCCATCATTGAATTTACATATAATAAGTCACACTGCGAAATTTACTCATCTCTGTGGGTATTCCCTGCTGCCATACCAAGGTGTAACATGTCCGTGATTACTGAACACCTTTTGGACCGGAAGTAAACTAAAGGCTGTAACATAAAGAGAGAGTGCGTGTTTGTGTGTATGCGCACAAGCGTATACTACCATCAGACTCCATTGATCTGTGGCATGCAGGTTATCAAAATGGCAACATGTTCATCTTCACCAGTAGCCAGTGGTGTGCTAAAAGCCTAAATGACCACTTAAGAAAAGCCATTCAGTTTGCTTTGCCAGTCGCAGCAGGGCTCCCCCCGCCCCTCCTCCTCTCCACACGTGTGTTTGAGTTTGGTGGAAGTAAGGGGTGGCATTTCAGTGGAAAGTATGTTGAAAAGCCCAATTCTGGCCCTGGGTGCCTGGTTTTGTTTGTGATGACAAATCTGACAATGTATGACCTTTTAGAAAATATTTGTTAAGATTAGTTAACTCCACCTGCTATACCGCGATAACCATGATATACCGTCATAAAACTAATACCGTGACACCCCTAGTGGCAAGCATATGATCTCAAACAAACTGCATGGCAAATGTGCCCTTTGTTGAAGATTCAAGATCGGGTGCAATGTATAAGTCAACGATTTGCCATGAGAGGTCTTTTCTTTTGCAAATTGTTCCTAGAAGGTATAAACCGCTCTATGAAACTCTTGCTAACTGAAATTCACATTGGAAAGACAATTTAGTATGGGGTGAAAATACAGCCTCAGAGTGACAGATGGAGAGATCAGGCCAGGCCCTGTTTTGAGAGTGAAGCTGGCTAATGTGGAGCTCCACTGAAATATAAAAGCCAGTAGAAAACAGTGATTTTCGACACAAGGCTTAGGGAAATGGAAAGAAATAGGCCTAGCCAACTCGACTAAAATGGACAGGTGCGCAAGTGAAGGGGAATCTACCGGAGAGCTTAAAACTGATGGATAGGCCCAATGAATAAGAAACAATATGTGGTGCTGCAGATGCCGACTTCGTGTAAACTGTGAAAGGCACCTTTTTGACAGATTCAAAACCACAGCAGTTCACGTGGGAAAATATACATTGAAATAATAGGCATGTAAAAAATACCAGGAATTGTGCCTTACATTTAGAAAATGAAGCCGAGTGACATATTTCAGAGAATAACCCTTACTTTTGACAAATACACTGACATCCAAATGGAAAGGCACACTTGTTGGATTTTCTATGTAACTGTGGCCTCTACGGGAGTAATGCCTAAAGTGAACTTATATCTGTCGATACCGTATGTCAAGAAATATTGTAGTTTAAACAACATGCCCAGATAGAAAACTAAAATGTTACATGTAAGCACATCTTAGAAGCTGTATTTACTGAAGTATGGATGCAGCTGGTGTTTTCCTCATTGAACTGAAAGGTGCCTTTGAGATTTGACCTCAAGACCTGGGCCTGTCCACCCCCCTCACTTCATCCCCCTTCCCTGGAAAAGCAGTCCTGGTTCAGTTAGAAATACAAAGAAATAACAGAGAATTTGATCAAACTTGTGAGAGTTGCAGATGACGCAGCATGCAGAAATGACCTTTCCGGTCAGGCCTCCCCATGAAATGTGCATATGTGGCCAACAGAAGTGACCTTTGGGCTAACTCGACCTCAGGAAATGGCTTCAGAGCCACTAATGGATGATCAGACATTGTGTATGAAACATATTGCTGATAAGCAGATGTTCGGGTCCAGTGACGATGGAGAAATGCAATTTAGGAATAGCTGGGGGCTATGTGAAACTGAGCGACCCATGTGATGCCTTGCTATATGATTAACATTGGACCATGATGATTACGGCCTTCTCATAATTCCAAGGGAATAGAGAGTTGGTGTGAGGATAGGTTATGGAAGTAAGGTTTGAATCAGGAAAGGGCACATTTGTGACTATTTCGGTTCAGGAGTAAATAGATAAAAATGGTAGCTCATCCCAGGAAGGGCATGCCGAGATATAGTATCTTCCGACTCGCCATAAACTATAGAACTCAAAAAAATATATGTGCCTCCAGTTATCTGAAAAATTAGGGTAGCTGGCATTTTGTCAGAATTTAAGGTCACGGAAAAAGTTCAACCCACTTGTCATTTTGGAGTGATGAATATTTCTCCTCCCTCAGCCTCCATCATTCACACCCTCCAACTTTGTGTCCTATTAGCAGGCAGTGGGCGTATTGGGGAGAGGGAGAGAGCTGGCCAATCCGTTGAGTGAGAAGTATGATAATTAAAGAGTATCACTAGCATTATAAGAGATCAGTTTTCAATCTGAGAGGGACTTGATGATCTTTCTTTCTTTGACTTTTCGACTCTTGGGACCTTTCTTTGGACTTTTGATTTTTCCCCTCGACGTTCCCACTCTATTGCTGGAGGTAGCCTACTTCTGCACTCTTGCAAGGCACAACTAGCAGAGAGACAGGGAGCTACCAAGGACTTAAACAGTGCATGAGAGAAGGAGACTGGGAAATCTCGAAGCTAGCTGGGCCTGCCATTTGAAGAGCCAGAGGAAGTCTGGGTGCTGTAGACTACCATTGACCGAAGACCAGATCTGCAATGTCCTCAGAGGAGCCCGGCCATTTCGCTGGATGCCCCATAACCAATGCCTCCCATGTAAGTAGATTAAACCAAATGGCAACAAAAGTGGGGGGGAGAAATCAACCAGGCTTAATCTCCCTCTCGTATAGCAGGTAGGGATGTGGAACTGGGGAGACTCTTGGCACATTTTATTAAATCCAACTGAAATTGAATCCACTATAGAAAATCACTCTACCCATTTAAATTGAATTGTGTTGGGAACTGTCTGCCTTAATCCTTTCCAATAAATCGGGGGGAGGTGGGAAGCTGTATAGATCCTTGGCGCATTGAATTGCAGATAAATCAATTAATTCCCATATAGAAAATCACAGGATGAGTGTTGTTAGAGTTTAAACTAACAAACTTCATGCCCAGTGTGTTAGAGCCGCTATACACAATAAAGGACTTGGGCGACTACCTTTCTGAAACCCTGGTCTTCTGTACAGAAGGGGGCCAGGGGGCAGGGGGGAGTCATAATCCCCAAATAGGTAACCCTAAAACACTGCCATTCAAGTGAAAGTGTGCAAAAAACGAAATTTACCATTTATTTACTTACATTCCAAAACGACTGTCCCAAAGCCCTGTATTCGATGTAAATAAAAAGCCCAAAATAATTTTTCCCCATCGAGTTCCTTTCCCGACTTTGCCTTTCAATTAAACAACCCAAAACGATTTGTTTTCATTGCGTCTATTTGTCAAACCCTGCCTTTTAATAAAAAACCAAAATGTTTTGGAACTGTATTCCCACTCCCTGTACCTTGCCTTCAAATTAAGGGGTCATATTTAACTGATGCTTGGGGGTGGAAGTTGCTGGGAGAGAAAAGCATTGTGAAAACTCAAGAAATCACTGGGGGTTGTTCGAATTTCGTAATTGTTAATGTGCAAGAAATCCTCGCTGTGTGTTTGATGTCAAGTCTTTAACTTTTACCTGGATGTTGTAGTATCTGCAAGATCATTAGAAATACAAGTCAGTCAATAGGTGCAAGTAATTTGAAATTGTGATATTGTGCTGTGCCACAGCGTTGGTGGTTGATGTTTTAGTTGCTATTTGTCATACCTTAACTAAATATATATTCTCACTATACACCGGCCTGGTTCGTAGCTCATTGGTGGTGCAGCAGGTATTTGTGGGGTGGTGCGAAATAGGTTGAAGGCCTCACTAAAGTTGAATCTGTATAAGCGCTTTGGGTGCGTGCCACCTTGCTTGGGGGTGAAAGGAACTCCCCGAGTTGAGTGACCGTCTAATAAATTGTGAGATTAGGGTTTGAGAGAAAATTGAAGGGCTAGTTGTTTATGCTATGATGTAGCATGGGCTGTAGGTTGCCTTTGAGCATCAGAATGTACATGTCGGCTAGCATCCTAGAACTATACAAGATCTTCAGTCACAACTTCCACTATGCAGGCTGCTCTACCATGTTTGACCAAGATGACAGCCCCTGCTCAAAAGGCCTCAGAATTCGGTTCTCGATAGCCGGTCCGATAGCACAGCGAGTAGAGCGTTCGCTTTGTCATCTGTGCAGAGCCTGTTGATGCAGGTTTGAATCCTGGCAGAACCAAACTCCGCCCTTCATCCTTCCAAGGTCGATAAATGAGCACCACACACCGTGGGTAATAAGCAGCACTCAGATACCTGAGGGTTCGTAGCGCTATATAAATGCTAAATTATTATTATCATGTTTTAAGGATAAACACTGATTACATAAATAATTGCAATTAAGATGTATTTTATGCAAATGTATTGGTTTCTGGGTAGCCAGAAACTGGGCAACAACTTAGCTCCCTAACGAACACACTGACCTCTTGCACACAATATTCACATGTTTTCTGAAGGATGCTACATATTTGTTTTTAAAAATATACACAAGGATTAGGTAATTAGATAAAACCTGCAGTCGCAAAGCAGTAATTTTCTTATGCTTCAAAGGCAGTGGTCAGATGTGGAGCCTGTATCTGAGTCCCTTTTGTCTAGAGGCACACCTTGCTTTCCATTGATTTTTCAATATTTTTATAATTGAATGGGATGTATTAGGTTGCTGGGGAGACAAACAACCCTGACTCTAAGTTGTGTTGTAAACTATAAAAATAGCAGATGTTCACACTCTTGTGAACACTCCTGTTCCCTGCACGCCATTTGTATTGTAAACCAAACAATATTTAACTCATTCCGTTCCATTTTTGTTAAAAAAAGAAACAACCAGTATTGCATTTTTTCTCAAAGAAACAAAAAGGTATCTTTATATTTAGTGTTCTCTCTTTTTCAACATAATTCACACATAATTCATTTACAGTCGTTCAAATTTCACCAGTTTCACACATTTTGTAATTTCTCAAGTGTCCAGAATTACATTAATCAATTTCAATTTTTGAAACAAATATTCATAAATGCATATGGAAATGGTTTCTTCACTCTTAGAACTATGGTCTACGTGTTTCGGGAAATAAAACTGCCCTTCTTCAGGAGCTGTCTATTCAATTTCATTTCCTTGTATTCCAATTTCATCTATTGGAAAAGATTGAAAATATTTCTATCATGTTTCAATTACCATTCTTAAATCGATCATGAGTCTCATAGTCCTAATCACCTGGGTATTTTTTTCATTTTGTTCAAATGTATATCTTTATAGAAATGGTATCTCCTACACCGGGAATCTCCATGAAAAATAAATATAACTTTACTTAGTTCAGTTTATCCCTTTTGACTATATACTGCAAATTCGAAAACATCCTTTTGAGAGTTCATAGATAAGAATTTCTTCAATAGTTAAATCTACAACTTAAGATTGGTCTATTACCTGTGTAATGTTGTGGGTAGTGGTTTATCACTCCTGTTCTTATCAGATTTCTCTTTTCTTATGATATACATGTGCTTGCATGTGGTGTCACACTGTTACTGTGGCTCCAGTGCCTCGTGAGGGATCCGAAGGACACAATTTAGATTGGATTTAGTATCCCCTCATTAATGTTCCTGAGAGTATCTTTATATTTCAGCAGTGTCAAACTGTTGAGCCATACTCACCAAAGGTTCTGACGCTGGATCTCTATCCAGTGTTTGAAGCCGTCTCGAACCACGAATTGCGAAACTAAGATGGCTGATATTTGTTTATCCGCGTCATCACGTCAGAGCATAATGACAGCGTCTTTTGTTTATTCTCTGTCTGCTTAACGAAGTATGAGTTTCCTTCTTTTATTTTAAATGTTTATGAATGTGCTCAATCTTGATCATGGACACAGCCTTCTATGAAACCCAAATCAAGGAATTATTAGAGGACGAAAACACATACATGAAAATTGACGAAGACCCAACTGGACATATTGCACGAGTAAGGTACTCTGGAAAAAGCACTGGAGAATAAATGGAGAACTAAAGACAACATTTCTGACAAGTGATCATCCATTAACACTGCTATTCTACGGATTACCATAAAATGCACAAAGCACTAAACAATCCACCACTAAGACCTATAGTTGCTGGAACAGACAGTGGGCCTCATTACACGGTAGACGGTAAACCACGGCGCTATTAGCGCCATGGTTCATGCAGGTAATTTACTGGTACCGCCATGGAGCAAAGGAACAAGTTACTTACCTGTAACTGTTGTTCTCCAGCATGGGTCTGGCATGGATTCACATGCTCATGAATATTCGCCGTCGTCAGGCTGGGAATCCTCGGTAAAGAAGAAATCAGTATCAGTTTCGTTTCTGATCGGTCTTTCGTAGTAGTAACCAATCACTGATCTCTGCGTCATACTGACCACAGCCAATGACTGCCATCTCCCTAAGCCCCGCCTCTGGCAGCCATCTTCAGATTTGGTAGCACGTGAAGTGGCAGTATGACCAAGTGAAGAGCCGCAGAGGGGTAAGAGGGAGGGTTCGCATGTGAATCCATGCCAGACCCATGCTGGAGAACAACAGTTACAGGTAAGTAACTTGTTCCTTCTCCAGCATGGGGTCTGGCATGGATTCACATGCTCATGAATATAAGAATACATAGCAGTACACACATGCACAACCACGGGAGGTGGCAACAGGCTCAACATTAAGCAATACAACAACTCAACATTAAGCGTCTCTTACCTCCTCACCAGGCTCACCTTAAGCGAACAGGTTGCGCAGCACTGCTTGGCCGACCCTGGACTCCTCCCTGGAATCCCGATCGACGCAGTAGATTCTCGTGAAGGTGTGCGTCGACCTCCACATAGCAGCCCTGAGGATGTCCAGCAGGGGCACACCAGATAGGAACGCCGTAGTAGCAGCGATCGCTCTGGTCGAATGGGCTCTCGGACGGATTGGCAGCGGTCGGTTAGCCAACCGGTGGCAGTGCATGATGCAGCCGGAGAGCCATCTGGAAATAGAAGACTTCGAGAGAGCCTTCCCTTGATTCACAGGTCCAAAGTTCACAAACAGCTGTGATGTCCTCCGAAAACTCTTCGTGCGGTCCACGTAGAACTTCAGCGCTCTAGCCACATCCAGCGAGTGTAAAGTCCTCTCGGCCGGTGACGAAGGAGACGGGAAGAAAACAGGTAACACCAGGGGCTCGTTAAGATGGAAGTCCGACGGCACCTTGGGCATAAAGGAGGGGTGCGTCCTAAGCACCACCCTCGAGGCATGGAAAGTCAAGTACGGTGCTTTGCAGGATAGGGCCTGGATCTCTCCCACTCGTCGTGCGGAGGTAATGGCCACCAGGAATGCAGTCTTCCACGACACAAACTTCATCGGTGCGGAGTGCATCGGCTCGAATGGGGGCCCCATGAGCCTAGTCAGCACCACGTTAAGTTCCCACGCCGGGGCCTTCACCGGCGGGAACGACCGGAACAGTCCTTTCATAAACTCTTTCACCAGTCGATGGGACCACAGGGACGTCCGTCCTGTGGTTCTGGTATATCTGGAGATCGCCGCCAGATGAATCTTAATGGAGGCATGGGCTAGCCCAGCCTTTGCCAGCGATAGCAGGCACGGCAGCACCTGAGGGGCCGTAATCTGTAGGGGGTTGATCTTCTGTGCTCGGCACCAGATAGAGAACCTCTTCCACTTGTGACCGTAGCATTTGAGAGTCGAGGGCGCCCTGGCCTTTGCAAGAACCTCTCTGCAGTCGGCCGGTATATCGTGCCCTCCAAACTCTAGCGCTGCATGAGCCAAGCCTGCAGGTTCAGTGACGCCGGGTCGTGGTGGAAGATGGCGCCTCCTTCTCTGGAGAGGAGATCCGCGTCCGCCGACAGCTTGATGGATGGGGACGTTGACAAGTCCAGAAGGTCCGGGAACCAGATCTGCCTCGGCCACGCCGGTGCGACGAGGATCATCCTGCACCGGGACCTCTTGAGCTGGTTGATGGGTCGAAGCAGCAACGGCAACGGAGGGAACGCATACAGGTGTAGGCCATCCCAGGGGAACGAGAACGCATCGCCCATGCTTCTCGGCTGGGGAAACCTGCTGGTGAACCTCTGGCACTTCGAGTTCGTCGCTGTTGCGAACAGGTCGATTTGGGGTTTGCCCCATCGTCGGAAGAGTTGATCCACCTGATCCTGGCGCAGCTCCCACTCGTGACACGCGCGCAGCTCCCTGCTGAGCGAGTCGGCGATGGTGTTTCTTTCTCCTGCCAGGTGGAAGGGAACATGGAACATCCCCTGGGCGACCGCCCAGTGCCACAGATCCTGTGCCTCCTTGGATAGGGCTGGGGATCTGGTACCTCCCTGCTTCCGTATGTAAAACATTGTCGTGGTGTTGTCCGTGAAGATCCGCACCACCTTGCCCTTGAGCGACGGGAGGAACGATTTGAGAGCCCAGAACACGGCTCGAAGTTCCAGGATGTTGATGTGCAGGAGCTTCTCCTCCGGGAGTCAGAGGCCTCTTGCGTGGAGATCTCCGGTGTGGGCGCCCCAACCTTCCAGGGAAGCGTCCGTCGTCACCGTCTCCTGGTACGCCGGCGTCTGAAAGTCCTTGCCCGCCGTGAGGTGCGCTCGAACGCCCCACCACTGAATCGCCTGCCGGAACACCTCGTTGAGGGGGACCCCGTCTTCAAAGGTGCCCGTCGCTTGCATCCAACGGGCGTCGAGAAATTCTTGAAGAGGGCGCATCCGTAGTCTGCAAAGGCGCACCAGGTAGATGCAAGAGGACATCATCCCCAGGAGGGACTTGATGGATCTCACCCTGGCCACGTCCGTGGCTAGCAGGCGCTGCACTTTGCCCAGAATGGTCTTCGTCCGTTATTCCGACGGTGCCGCCAGGCGCCTCACTGTATCGAGCTTCGCTCCCAGAAACAGGGCCACCTGCGACGCCACCAGGTGGGACTTTGGGTAATTTATGGCGAATCCCAGGTCTGTGAGTAGCTGGACGGTCCTTGCAGTGTGTTCGACGGCGAGTTCCCTCGTCCTTGAGCGGATGAGCCAGTCGTCCAGGTAGGGGTAGACGTGAATCCCCTGCAGGCGCAGCCGCGCCGCCACAGGTGCCAGGCACTTGGTAAAGACCCTGGGGGCCGACTTCAATCCGAACGGCAGTGCTCTGAATTGGTAGTGGCGTCCCTGGACGACCAACTTGAGGAACTTTCGGTGACTTCTGAGGATGGGAACGTGGAAGTATGCATCCTCCAGGTCCAGCGACGATAGGAAGTCGCCTTCCTCCAGCTGTCCCAGCACGTGCTGGAGGGTGACCATCCTGAACTTTTGTGACCTGATGTATTTGTTCAAACGACGAAGGTCCAGGATGGGGCGCCAGCCGCCCGTCTTCTGCCTGACGAGGAAGTACCTTGAGTACACCCCGGAGCCCCGGAGCCTCTTCGGGACGGGCTCGATGGCGCCTTTCCTGAGCATCGCCCGTACTTCCAACAGCAGTTGCGGGATGTGATTTTCCTTCCTGGCCACAGGTGGAATGTGAGGGCACTTCTTCAGGAATTCGATAGAGTGTCCTCTTGCCAGGGTATCCAGCACCCAACGATCAGTGGAGATGGACTTCCACACACCGACGAACTTCGTCAGCCGGCCTCTCACCGGGGTGCTTCGGTGGGGGCCCGAGGCCACGGCCGGTTCAGTCCTGCTTGGAGGTGGTGGCCTTGCCGCCCTGGCCACCTTGCCGACGGCGGCGAGGCGCTCCCTGCTTGCCGCGACCCCTGTAGGCCTCCTGAGACGAGGAGCGTGCCGCCTGGCGGTAGGACGACGAGCCACCGCTGGATCCCTTGGAGGCCCCTCGTCTGCCTCCGGAGCTCCGAAAGGGCCGTCGTTGCTGAAGGGCTCCTAGGGCGCGGGCCGTCTCCGTGTCCGTCTTTATGGCTTGGAGGGATTCGTCCACCGCCTTCCCGAACAAGTTGCTGCCGTCGAACGGCATGTCCAACACCCTGGTCTGGATGTCCTGACGGAAGTCGGTCGCCCGGAGCCAACCCCGTCGTCGTAGGCAAACTCTGTTGCCCAGCTGGCGGAACCCGGTATCGGCAATATCGGTTGCCACTGTTATGGCGTGGTCCGATGCCACCTCGCCTTCTTGAAGTATTTCCAGGGCCTCGGACCTCTTGTCGTCCGGTAGGAAGTCCAATATGGGGGCCAGCTTAAACCAGAGCTCCTTGTCTTAACGGGCCACAATCACCAGGGCGTTGGCCGCTTTGACGAATGACCCGTCGCCCCATGGCATCCAACTTCTTTCCCTCGCCATCCGGAGGGGAATTCGACGTTGAGGCTCCTGACCCCGCCGCTTTCTTCTTTGCCGCCGCCGAGACGACCGAGTCTGGCGTTGGCTGGGACCTGAGGCACAGGGGAGCGGTCTCGGGGACCCTGTACTTCTTCTCGTACCGGTCCCGTTTGGCTGGTGCCATGGAGGGGTTCTTGAGTACCGACAGGCCCTCCTCCCAGATGTCATCGATTAGAGGCACCGCGATGACAGTCTTCCTCTTGGCCTCCCAGCGCTGATAGAGGAAACCTTCCTTTTTCTGCTCCTCCGGGCAGAGCTGGAACAATTCGGACGCCCTGGCGATCATGGCGTGGAATGAGCCAATCTCGTCGGGCGGAGATGCCCACCGCACCGTCATCTTCCGACTCGTGGGAGGATGAGGAGGGAACTACAGGCCTTACGGGGCAAGCGGAGGAGAGGGTTGGGTCCTCCATCGTTTGTTCTGAGGACTTCCCGACGGGCCAGGTTGCGGGTCCTCCGGCCTGGGCCGTGGTAATCTCGTCCTTATCTCAGAGCATAAGGACTGGATCGCAGACAAAATGGCCGCCGAGCTATCCTGAGGCCTAGGTTCCGGCTGCGCCGCAAGGGAAGGCTGCTCTTCCTCGCCATCGTCGTCTTCCTCGGTTATCTCCCAAGGATCTTCCTTGCGGGACCAAACCTTCTCGAATTGTACTTCGAGATTCCTCGTGACTTCGGTCAGTTCCCCCTCCGAGGCTGACTCCGAGCTCGAGGAGGCTACCGTGCCCCCCCCCCCCTGTTCCATCATGGCGGCCATGACGATGGGCTGAAAAGAGGATTCCCTCCTTGGTGGCAGGGTAACTCTAGTCCCGGAGGCAGCTTAAACCAGAGCTCCCTGTCTTAACGGGCCACGATCGCCAGGGCGTTGGCCGCTTTGATCGTCGTCGCCGCCGACGAAATGACCCGTCGCCCCATGGCGTCCAACTTCTTTCCCTTGCCGTCCGGAGGGGAATTCGACGTTGAGGCTCCTGACCCCGACGCTTTCTTCTTTGCCGCCGCCGAGACGACCGAGTCTGGCATTGGCTGGGACCTGAGGCACAGGGGAGAGGTCTCGGGGATCCGGTACTTCTTCTCGTACCGGTCCAGTTTGGCTGGTGCCGTGGAGGTGTTCTTGAGTACCGACAGTCCCTCCTCCCAGATGTCATCGATTAGAGGCACTGCGATGACAGTCTTCCTCTTGGCCTCCCGGCGCTGATAGAGGAAACCTTCCTTTTTCTGCTCCTCCGGGCAGAGCTGGAACAATTCGGACGCCCTGGCGATCATGGCGTGGAATGAGCCAATCTCGTCGGGCGGAGATGCCCGTGCGACGGGAGACCCGTTCCGTCGTCGTCGCCCTCAGAACCCGTCGTCGAGCCCACCGCACGTCATCTCCCGACTCGTGGGAGGATGAGGAGGGAACTGCAGGCCTTACGGGGGCGAGCGGAGGAGAGGGTTGGGTCCTCCGTCGTTTGTTCTGAGGACTTCCCGACGGGCCAGGTTGCGGGTCCTCTGGCCTGGGCCGTGGTAATCTCGTCCTTATCTCAGAGCATAAGGACTGGATCGCAGACAAAATGGCCGCCGAGCTATCCGGAGGCCTAGGTTCCGGTTACGCCGGAAGGGAAGGCTGCTCTTCCTCGCCATCGTCGTCTTCCTCGGTTATCTCCCGAGGATCTTCCTTGCGGGACCGAACCTTCTCGAATTGTACTTTGAGATTCCTCGTGACCTCGGTCAGTTCCTCCTCCGAGGCTGACTCCGAGCTCAAGGAGGCTACCGTGGCCCCCCTCCTTGTTCCATCATGGCGGCCATGACGATGGGCTTTAAAGAGGATTCCCTCCTTGGCGGCAGGGAAACTCTAGTCCCGGAGGCAGTCTCCGCTGGCGGGGTCTCTGCCGGCTTGGCCAGAGTCGCTGCGATCGCCTCGATAGAGGCCTTTGCCTGCTGGGTAGGGGCCTTCACCACCTTAGGTGCGTCCTGGGCCTTCTCCTTAGGGGGAGGGGCGACGCCTCGCTCCCCCTCTCCCGAGATCGGACAGGGCTTCTCCTGAAGCTTACCCGGGGTCTCGGACTTCCTCTTCCCCGAAACGGAGCGCTGGCTCGTGGTTGACGGTGCCGGGGAAGGTGCGCCCTGCCTGGCGACCGAAGAGCCCGACCTTTTGGCGCTCCCGGAGCCAGTGGACTTGCGGCGCTTGGCCTGGTGTTGGGCCCCCGTCGCCGGGGCGCCCGCACAGGACTTAGAAGCCCGCTCGGACCCTTTCTTCTTCTGCTCACCCGTTGAGCCCTTCTCCAACCAGCTGGCGAGACGAGATTGACGGTCCCTCATAGTCCGCTCCGACAAGTTCTTGCAGAACTGGCAGTCCTTCTCTACATGAGTCTTGTCCCCATGAAGACAGTAGAGGCATCGCGAATGTTCGTCCTCCTTAAACACATTCTGCAGCCCGCATCCAGGGCAGCTGCGAAACAGCTTGGGTCCGGGTGACGAACTCGCGTCCTGGGCCATCTCGAAGTAGGCCGTGAATCTTCTGGAATCCTCCAAGAGGTTGATTCGACGAAATCTTCACCCTTGAGGGGCGTAGGAAAATCCCGCAACGGGTACCCGTTAACGGGAGTAGAAACGGTGGAGCTTGAGTCTCGATTAACCGAAAAAATTTGAAAATTCACCTGAAAAAGCGCGAAACACGCAGTAAAAGCTCGAACGCTAAGCACGAGGACTCCCAACACTTGAACGTGCGGTAAAAATCTGAAGATGGCTGCCAGAGGCGGGGCTTAGGGAGATGGCAGTCATTGGCTGTGGTCAGTATGACGCAGAGATCAGTGATTGGTTACTACTACGAAAGACAGATCAGAAACGAAACTGATACTGATTTTTTCTTTACCGAGGATTCCCAGCCTGACGACGGGGAATATTCATGAGCATGTGAATCCATGCCAGACCCCATGCTGGAGAAGGGGAATTACCGCCCTATTCCAAGGCTGGGAAGGCGGTAATTCCTCCTTCCTCCATTGCCCTTACCCATTCCCATTTTTGCCCCATAGGGCATAATGGGAGTGGGGAAGGCGCTAATTACGGTACCGCAAATTGGGGTACCGTAATTAGCTCCCTGGTCCCTTTGCGGGTTGGATTTTTAACGCCTGCAAGAAGCAGGCGTTAAATTCTCCAACCCGCAAAGGGACCTCGTAGTAAGGCGGTAAGGATTTACCGGTACCGGTAAAATACCGGTACCGGTAAACCCTTACCGCCTACCGTGTAATGAGGCCCAGTATCTTTAATCCATTAGCAATATATGTGGACAAGGCACTTCAACCACTACTACAGACAACCTCTATCTACGGGGCACAACCCACTTTCTGAACTCCCTAGAAGAACTAGTAGATGTTGGGGAAAGTGATCTACTAGTTTCCTTCGATGTACAGAGCCTATATACATCAATTCCACATCAAGATGGGCTAGAAGCAAGCACTAGAATGGTCACTACTCCGAGAAAATGACTAAAGCTAAAAAAAATACTATTAGAATTGAACAAAATAAAACATGCTTGGGAAAGCACTACCCACAACAATACATTCTCATCTATTAACTCTCAAAAGGATGTTTAATTTTTTATTTTCACTATATAGTCAAAAGGGGTAAGCTGAACTAAGCAAGGTTATATTTATTTTTCAGGGAGATTCCATTTCCATAAAGATATACATTTTAACAAAATGAAAAAAACATCCAGGTGTTTATGACTATGAGAATCATTACAGATTAAGAAGGAATGGTAATTGAAACATTAATAATATTTTCAATCGTTTTCATTAGATGATATTGGAATACAAGGAAATGAAACTGAATAGACAGATCCTGAAGAAGGGAAGTTGTATTTTCAGAAACGCATAGTTCTAAGAGTGAAGAAACCATTTCCATATGCATTATGAATATTTATGTTCCAAAAACGGAAATTGATTAATGCCATTCTGGACACTTGAGAAATCACAATATTTAAATTTCACCAGTTTCACAAATGACTGTAAATTAATTGTGTGAATGTATGTTGAAAAAGAAAGAAAACACTAAATGTAAAGATACCTTTGTTTCTTTTAGAACAAATGAAATACTGGTTGTTTCTTCTTTCTAACAAAAAAGGAACTGAATTAGTTAAATATTGTTTGGTTTACAATACGAATAGGTGTGCAGGTGACGGGAGTATTCCGCAAGAGTGTGAACATCTGCAGTTTTTCCAGATGTGGAGCCTGTAGCATTGCACCTTTGCTTCTATGGGAAATCTGTACAGCCCAGACCCATGAGAGAATGCCGGACAAGTGCAGAAACAGCCACGTTTCCTTCAAGCTTCCTTGACACACATCAAAGAAAGATGCAGCGCTCTGGGCCTGGCGTAAATCATCAGAGCCCTTGGGGACAAGCAGCAACCACTCCAGGCCTTGGAGCGGCTTACAGCCAGCCTAAGGATAATTGCTCCCTATCCCGGGGCCGTCTCACTCAAGAGAAGTAGGGGCACCGCCGTAACCTTCCACTCTCCTCCTACTAGCCCAGTGGGAAAACAAATCTAGCTCTTGCCTCCAGAGGGGAAGAGCAGAGGCAGCTCGGTTCATTCAACAGCTTCTGTCCCCAGAATTTCAACAGTTTTGGAACATTCAGCGCTACTCCTCCAATCACAGAGGAAAAGGAGGGGGGAAACTCTGTGCCCTCAGGGTTACCCTTCTGCTCCAGAGAGAAAGGAGGAACAGGTCTGTACTTGCAGAGGCTACCTCATGATCTCCACAGAATTGTGGAATGGATATATGCCCACAAGCATTACTGATCAGCGAGAAAGGAGGACCAGCTCAGAGTCCTCCTCTGTTACTTAATTAAGCAATATGACCTGAACAGCGGGGGCATTACCGACGAGGAAATCCCCAAGCCGTGTGAAGGAGCAGAGCGGGGATGGCCCCGCTCCAAGTCTCCACACGGCTGGAGGACGCAGAAACAACAGGGTAAGTTGGGGGGCGCGGGTGGGAGGGAGGAGAGGGAAGGGAGAAAAAAAAAAATACTTACCGAGTCCCCGGCGGGGGGCAAAGGCAGCCTCTCAACCGCGGGGAGGCCCCGCTTCGAGCCTCCCCATAGGCTGAGGGGTTGCCACGCCCCTCGCCGGGGAAAAAGGCCGTGGAATCCCGACTGAGGGATTCCCGGCCGGGTATGGACCTGGAGAGAGCCAATCAGAATGCTTGTTTCATTCTGATTGTCTCTCGCCGGGGTACTAATACCTATTAAAGACCAGAGGAAAAAAAAAAGGAAAACAACTCTCACGTGGGCAGCTCATGCTTCATGTACAAGAAAACACCATCTTTATTCCTTACATGAATCAACCCCAAAATCTGGGACATTCAGTGATGAACGAAGAGACATGTAAATGGGTGCTTCTTAGCATCTGTGAAAATTAAGGAGTATGCGAACAACCCAGGAGAACGGGAGCAATGATGCAAGAGATCTGCAACAGAGGGCGAAGCGATTGTGTGGTTCAGAACACGTAGGCTACATTTAAGAGGCTGCGAGGGGTCAAGCACTTGCAGGACACCAGGAATACTCAGACTTAAAATCTGATCTTCATAGGATCAATAGCATTGTGCTCCAGAACCAGCCCACAAGAGGAAAATGCCAACCCCCAATGATGGGAGTTTTTACGTACTGCACGTACTTCAAAAGGAGCTTGCGATGGTGGCCCGAGTGCGAATAGCCTTTGGACAGTCATTGTTCCTGGGAACAGGTGGGGGGAGGTGGGGCAAGGGGTGGTATTGGGTGCTTTTCTTTCATGATACCCAACCTAACTGGGGATAACCAATTGTTGGCTGCTGATGAGCTCTGCTTTAGAACGAGGCATTGCATCTGCTCATAGATACCAAGACACACATTAATTCTGCACACAGATCCGGGTACCTACCGCGTGCAGTATTGAACACGGGTGGTTACTGCAATTTCAGTTACAGCCAAATTGGCAATTCACCTATGTAGCTGTTTATACAAGCCATTCTCTAAAGCAAGATCAAATGCCAGCGCACCAAACAAGATCTAAAGTAATTACAATGGGCAATTAATAGTACCAACCTCTCTCAAGTCCTCAATTTATGTGTGAAGGACAGAGCTCATACATTCTTTCCAATCCAGTTTGCTGATCACACTTCCAGGCAAATTATATATGATGTTGAAAAATTGCACACTATGGACCATCGGGTGCTCCTTGAAAGCATTCCAGCCTGTATAGATTCTATCAAGCAGGGTCCTGAACTAGTTGGATTTCCTTCAAGGCTTCGTTTGATCATCATATCTCAGATTTATCCCCACTCCGTTGGGTTCTGTATATACACAGAGTCACTGGGACAATGGACGGTCCTTTGTTTCTTGTCTTCTGTAAAAAGGACACGTTTTTAGCCTGCATCATTTTCAGAATCTGAATATTGTCTGCACGATATGGCCAAGAGGCTGGCACAAGATTTTGAATACCACAATAACAAACGTCGTCCAAGTGTCTCCATGTCGCCTTTTTCCAAACTTACCTGGATGACCTTCATACAACTCAAAATCTAATCTGCTCTATTATACAATGCAAGGGTCTCTGATCATATATTCCACATACTCTACTTACAGTGGTCAGGCGTAGAAGGGAGAAAGTGCTTACAATGGTCACAATGAGAAGTTAGAAACGGGGCTTTCTCTTGCTGTTAGGCCACTGCATGCTGAGACAGGGGCTTTGAAGGATTAGACTGCATGGTGAAAACTTCAACAACAAAAAAAGGTCTTCGCAAGGCTTTCAAAACATACCAGACTTTTTTTGGGGAATGACTGACCGGGGCCTGCCACTGAATCCTAGGTACGTAACTTTACACAGAGAATCAATTCTGACTTTTGGATCGTAGGTCAGTCACGATTTGATTTGTTAATACTTTAGGTCACACAACATAAAAATGTTGGAAATACCTGCGGTGTGACTTTTGAGCTGTATAGGTAGGCCAGCTGACATGGTGCCTCAAGTCTACACTCTAAATCAATTACATATAATTCACAATCCTCCCTATACGGGAACAAAACTTGCGGGATGACTCTGCATCTAGGAAAGCCGTATTTAAATTTCCGGATTCCGGGGGCATTGACCATAAGGGGAGGTGAGACATTTGTAGTGTACCCATTTACATACACAAGTCTGGTGTACACGCTCACCAATATCTTGAGTCAAATAGAGGCCTTAAACACATCCCGTTCCATTTCACTCTAGCTCTTCTAACAGAGGAGCGGTGGGTTGAAACCACAGCCCTGCACAGCTCAGAAGGGGACCTGGCCTAGCAGTTTGGGCAGGGCTGGGCAGCTCCCATTGGTGTCAGTCCCCAACTGATATATGGCTGAGCATCTTTTGCAATGGCGCAGATGGGCTCACAGTGGTGTGGAAGGTTGCCCAGAGCAGTGGCAGTGGTTCAGATTAATTCAAAACCTTCCATCCATCACATTTTAGGTTACAGCACAGCTCAGAAGTCATACGACCACCAGTATTCCCAACTGCTTTAATCAACACTCAAATATTATTTTGCAATCTTTTTTTCCCTCTTCAAATTAGATTTTTCCGTACTCGCAAAATGCAAGTGAAGTCCATGACTGATCAAAGGCACTTCATGATGGGATTGAGATCTTGGAGAACAAGGCTTGTGTTTTTGGAAAGAACATGCAGTCTACTCCTTCGTAGCGGCATTTCAGCATGAAGGGGCCTTATTGCAGAAGGCAGCCCTGTTTAAAACGCTGATATCGTCACCAGTGTAAGCAACGTTCTCCCCTAACGCCCATCCACTTGAAGTAGTTTAATACAAGGAATATTATTATCGAAGATTCCTGCATTTGAGATTACCTTCTAGATTTGCAAATCAACACCTATTTATTTTGTGAATGTCCTTCAACCGAATTCCCAATGCTTCCACTTCAAGGTCTGTCAGATCGCCCTGCTCTGCGTTTGCTCTCAAGTCTTATTTGAGTTTTAAGTTCTCTGACCAACATTTGTCAGGCATGCTTGAGGAATCATCAGCCAAGCCTCATCTGCAATGCATACCCATCAATTCCCATTTTATTAGACACTCCTTCGTTCTTCCTGTAAATCATGGTATATTTTCACACAAGATTGAGTACAAAGGATCGAGTGGAGTGTCTGACCATAAACCTGGTCGTGATTGCTAATATTTTGGGTAATTATTGCTTTGCGTATACATACCACTTAATTCTACTTTGGAAAAGCTTGTTCGATTCAATACACGGACCGTAAATATCACAAGCTGCTTTAACAAAAGCGATGCACCCATCCAACGGCTTTGTGAAACTTAATGTAAATAATTTACACCAGGGGAGCACAAGTAGTTTTAATGGGGGAGCAAATGTAGCATATAATCTTTTGATGGCAGGTTTGTCTATCCAAGGTCAGGAATCTTCTTTGTAAAAGTTCAACAATAACAAAAAAGGAGTGTACATTCACATTTGTATTGCATTTAATTAAACAGATGCAAGTTGAGGCCGATCGTCAACAGAACATAAATGACAGTGACAGCCCACGAAGCCTAGAAGTTACCACTGGCAGTAGCTTTCTTCGAGTTTAAAACCTAGTTTTACACAAAGCCGAAAGATTGCAGTTATTGCTAGGGGGTGCTTTGGGCCATTCTAATGTAGAAACGGAGGCAAAAAGAAAAGGCATATTAACCCTTTGCGTGCTGGGACTTTTTCATGTAACTTAGAATGTATAAATAAGCTCAATAGCACAGAAAGGGTTAGGTGGCAACAACTTGAAAGTCCCCCAGACTTCAGCCTAGTCCAGTGCCTGGCCCAGGCAATCACTTTCCGGGGATAGTAGAAGAAAAGAAGCCATATTTGCCGAAGGGCTTATCGGGAATGCTGGGTTAAGTTGAGTGGGAAAGGAGCATGAGAGCTCAAAATGTTCTGATTGGCAAAGATCATCAGGCTGATGCAATTTGCTTTCCAGTGTGCATTCTTTCCATTTTACCCTTCGTTCCAACAAAAGAGCTTTGAATGCACCGTTTGCACAAGGTCCCAAGGCTGCGTTTTAAAGAATCCATCTAAACCCAGTACTTGATGTGCTGATTGCTTTTCTCCTCATCGACAACACATAATATATCGCTGAAATTTGATCTCAACGCTGTGATATAATTTAGCACCCAGGCGGGAGGGGCACGGTGTGGTAGTATACTGGCTTGGCTGGTAACTGCCCACTAGTCAAAGCCATGATAAGCTACTGCGAAAACAGGGCTCACCCTGATGGTCCTTAACACTAACAGCAACCGGAAGCTCCCTCCTGGGTGCTAATAGGGAGTTTATTTCCAAAGAAAATCTGATGTTTGATGAATGCACAAGCCAAATTCCCTGTAAAACAAAACAAGATGACCACCACACAATGCAGAACGGGACCCACGTCCCATTTTTATGTTGCTGGTGGTCTTCACGTAGGTGAGCAGTGGGCAGAGATGGACGGGGGGGGCAGGGGGGAGTAGGGTAAGAGGGGTATCACAGGGGTGTGGATGTGAGTTATTTGAGGTGGGAGGAGGCAGAGACAAGGAGGGAGGAGAAGGGACAAGGCCACACAGGGTTGGGAGGAAGAAATGATAGCACCGGAGGAAAGGTGCAGCAAATTGCCAAGGAATGCAGGCATATGAAGCCCAAATGCCTAGCCTTCTGAATGGCTGGTGTTGCTCCCTATGCGGCTAATGAATACCCTCCCCTAGTGTCAATAGTCGCCCCCACCACCTTCCCCCCACATAAAACACAGGAGTTCAACCTATACGTCTTGCCAAACATCAGAAGGATACACTGTAATAAGTGGGCTCCTCTCCCAGTGACTGAATTCTCACTTTCCTCCATATAGAACACCAGTGATAAGGATCTATGGTGTTTGACCAGTATCACAAGGCTGTACAGCAATAAATCCCTCCATCTCCTTGTGAGTACAAGAGCTCTGCATATACCTTTTCCCAGTGGTCGAAGTGTACGAAAATAAGTATTTGAACTATGTTCCCTGCTGGCCTGCCCCCGCTCCCCACAAACCCCATCACCACACCCCATCCAAACCCCCAAACACACCTGTTCTTTATGGGAAGGTTCAGTGCAGTGCACTGAAGTGCAAGCTTCAACTTCTTCCTACACTTTTATTTTAAAACTAAACCATTCCAGAACGGTTTCTTTTTAAAAGAAATGTATAGTAACGGTGAAATGTAAAACTAAAAAGTATAGGAGCACCGTTCCCGCCCACTTCGATCTCTGGCTTTTCCCCAGAAGCAAAGGACACAACTTGTTACAGTTAATAACCTACCCCTCTCCATTAATACGATAACCTGCAAACTTTGTGGAGGCCAAGAAGGGTTTGGGAGGTGGCTTATTTCTGCATCGCCATGTCTTTGATAGGGTTGTACTTGAAAAGAACTAAGGAGGGATTTGGGACGAACAGAAAATCTTTTGAAATCCGTATCCATTATGGCAGTAAAAAGAATTTAACGATCTTATACAAATTGGCTAATCTGGCATAAGGCTACAATGCAGCAGCAAAATGCAGAGGAGATGCTGAGAGCCATCTGTAAAAAGGGGCCATGGTGAGGTTAGGGAGCAAATAAAGAGCAAAGACACGAACCAGGCGGCATTCCAAACAAGCAGGATTTCAGAGAAGAAATATATGGAGCATTTCACAGATCCTTTCTCCCAAAAAAGAAAGACGATGAACATGCCTGGAAACAGGGTGCCAGTGAAATGGTCAATTCCACGTAGTGATGAAGATATTCTGGCACTGATGGAAAAGGCCAGCAGATCCCGAGCACAGGGACCTGACGGTTTAACAAATTAAATGCTGAAGCAGGAGCCGAAGCGGTGGGCACACTTCCTACATATTCCGTTTGATCAAATTGTGAGAACTGGTGAAATGCCGACTTTGTGGAGGAAGGCTACAATAGTACCAATACTCAATTAGTGCGGTAGGGACACCCTAAAAATGATCACCCTATTGCCCTCTTTGATATTATTGGAAAAATCTTTGGGTCATTGGTACGGAATAGGTTGAATGAGTGGTCCTCAGGGACCGGCCATAATGATACGTTTCAAACAGGGTTTGTAAGTGGCTTAGGAACGAGTTTGAACATTACCCCCCTAAATCTACTGAAAGGTAGATCTTTAGAAGGCAGGGCAAAAACATACATTGCCTTTGTAGATCTGGTACAGGCCTTTGAAAGTGTCGATAGGATCAGACTGTGGGGGAAGTATGGCCAAGTGGAACTGTCCTGAAGACTTGAGCCCTGAGGGCACTACACACTGCAACATGCATGAGAATCAGACTGAACTCCGCAGGGCTGTTATCTTAAGAGAAGTGTACATTTAGGAGGCTTAAACGGGCTGCCCCCTAGCACCCGCGCCTTTCAATCTTTTCATATCGGACTTGGGATCTACATTAAATCAGCAACAAAAAAAAATCTTTCCTCCACGTTTAGGGGGAACTCAATTGGCTGTATGCTGTATGCAGATGGTTTGATTCAGACAGACCAACCTGCAATTGGACTGCAGCGACTACTAGCCAAATTGGACAGGTACGTTGAGGAAAGCGATCTTGCGATAAATGCACAAAAAAACGAAATTCTAATCCTACAACCAGGTCATAGGAAGTCAAGATCGCCCTTTGTGTGGTGCTTAAGGACGGCACGGATAGAGCAGGTAGGGACATTTAAATATTTGGGGATATGCGTGAATATGAGCCGGATTGAGGCTCACAGTAAAAACATTGTAAGGAAAAAAGCAAAGAGGCTGGCAAGTCAGGCGAAAATATTGGCCAGAAAATGCTGCATATTTTCTATACTGACCTTGTTGTAGTTTCACAAATTAAAAGTGTCGGCTGCACTAACATATGGTTCATAATCCCTGCTGTGATTACCTGAAACACTATGGGCTGTGTTAGAAGGTATATTTTGGAAAAGAGTTTAGGGCTTGCCTAGATCGATACCAATTCAGATCATACGACGCAAACATTGCCTACTCTCCTTAAAAGCAATAGTCCAATGTAAAAAGCTGGCATTATTTGTTTAGGAAATGTGTTGTAGTAAATCCACCTTCCAGATTCTGAAAACAGAAATGGATAAGGGCAGAGATCCCATATTGAAGGCCTGGGAAATTGCTTGTAGAGAACTGCTGGAAATCAGACTGGATCAATACATTGGAAGAAGCAAACAAGTTCAAACTCTTCCACCATGTGAACCATAAGTCCAGGGCCTACGGCACACTCCCCAAATGTTTGAATACGTTTCTGAATAGCCATTAAAGAAATCGATTCATCAGACTGCAGCTGAATTTATTAGCGACCAAAGAGGTATTATCTACCAGATCCAAGAGACGTGAAATTTAGGCTTTGAAATAAAGAGGGTGTGACGGAAACTTTACATCATATTTTGCTGTTTTGCACAGGTTTTACCGACATAAGAACAAGACATTTAATAATGTTCGTGATAGGTTTAGCACTAACTCCGAATGGTGGGCTATTCATGTTAGTAGAGAAATGACATCATTGGTTTTAGCTACTGTGACATTTTTAGAGTGTTTTAAATGTGGACATTTTAGAGTAGTAATGGTATTTTGATATGGGATTTATACATGGAAATTGCTATTAAATGGTTATGAATATTGGATGAAATAAATTATCAATAGGTTTGTAATAAACCAAATAGAAATGCAAATGAAAATATATATTTTTACACTTGTCATGCTAAGCTTTAAATGCAATATCAAATGCCAGTTCATGAGCCCTATGGTAGAGTTGTTCTCCAGTCTAACCAAAACTGCAAGGTCACCAAAATGTTAGTTGAAAACGTGCTCATATGCATTTTGTATTATTTTTGGAAACATCTTGCCAGTATGTCACTCACAGAGGGCTATGCCCCACGTGCACCCAAGGGCGCGTTGGTAAAACCTCTATTGAAAAAGCCTAACCTAGACCCTATGGTACTTAAAAACTACCGCCCGGTAACCAATTTATGCTGGACTACCAAAATCTTGGAAAGAATTGTCTTCAATCAATCCAGCAGTTCGTTGATAGTAGAGACATCTTGGATGAACATCAATCGGGGTTTCACCCTAATCATGGGACAGAAACTGCCTTACTAGCAGTCAAGGATGACCTACTGGAAGCCGCAGACAGGGGAAAATTGAATATTGTGGATTATACTCCAACGGATCAGAAACATCGGCAGAGCAGCCAAAGTAGTGGTGGACTGGCTCGACTCCTTTTTACAGGACAGAACTCAGCAGGTGATACTGGGAGCATTTCTCTCAGAATTAATACAACCTAGGTGCGGAGTCCCCCAGGGGTTAGCACTTTTACCTCTGATCTTTAATCTATATATTCGACCAGTGTTAGACATCTTGAGGTCTACGATTTCACTCATATGCAGACGATACACAGATCTATGTGGAAACAGACAATCTGCCTGAGGCATTTGAGTTGATAAACCGATCTTTGCAAGATATAAAAAAAATGGATGGCCTGCAACCAATTACAGCTCAATGCAGGCAAAACAGAATTAATATTATTTAGATCGGAGAAGAAAAATAGAGAGGAAGACACAAATATCACTCCACAGATCTTGGGAGTGAGTATTCTGTTCTCAAAGAAAGTGAAAAACCTTGGGTGTATCTGGCAAGAAAATCTGGCCAGTGAAGCCCAGGTAGGGCAAAAGTATAAGCAGTATATTATTCCCTACGCCTGCTTAGGAATGCATGCCCCTTTTTAATACCTCAAGACTATCCAGTGGTGGTGGGAGCTTTGCTAAATTCCCACCTGGACTACTGTAATAGTCTTATGACAGGGATCCCTGGGAAACAAATGTCAAGACTACAGAGGGCCCAGAATGCGGCCGTTAGATTAACGGCCCAGCTGGGTAAAAGAGATCATGTGTCCACAGCCAGGAAAGCACTGCACTGGCTGATGGTGGAGGACCGCATTAAATTTAAGGTGGCATGTCTGGTGTACAAGTGCTATCATAAACACGCACCCCGATACCTAAATACCAGAATCTTCCACTACTACCCATCCAGAGACCTCCGATAAGGAGATAAACTCCTGTTATGTGTCCCGAGGACAAAACGCATCTTTAAAGGTGATAGGAGGTTCTCTGCGTTTGGGCCTAAGCTATGGAACCAGCTGCCCTTGGGCATCCGCTCATGCACCACAATGGCAAGATTCAGAAAAGAACTGAAAACCTTCCGATTTAAATGAACATATCCTTTTAGGGCTACTTGAGGCTCCCACAGCGGTATATTCAATCTTTAGTTAACATCTGCGCCCAAATGCAGTTATCTGTCTGGTGCGCATAAGAAATCATTCACATTTAAATTTATGTAATACGCATCCAGTTAACATTATGCCTAGTGATACACATTCCTTGTTACCACAGTGTCTATATAAAACCGTTGCTGGTTTCCATTATGGTCCGTTAAACACCGGGACCATTTCTCGAATGCCCAATATGTACATGGCCATTTTCCAGAATTCCCACTAACACTCGATATAATGAGCATCGCATTCACAATAGTACGAACTGGCCATTTCCATTACTACAAATGCATGCATTACCCGCGATATATAAATGCATACATAGAGTCGGCAATGCTTGCACTTCAGGGCAGCTTGGCATGCATAGCAAACTTGCACGCATAAGGTGGGTCAAGAAGCAAAAACGAAGTGGCACGCTGCAATACCGAACTTCATGGCAGGCCCAAATCGTCATGTGTATGTGGGTTGTGTTGTGCAGGGGGCCTCTGTCACATAAAATACACCCTTTTAACATGCAGCGCCGCCCAAACACAGGGCTTGGACTGGCGTTGCCAGCAGTGCTATCAATCCCTGCTCAAAGAGCATCCTTTAGAAAAGATCAGCAAAACATATCACTCCATTTGTCTACAGACTTTTAAGTCAGTCCACCCCACCTGCAAATAAAATCTCAATGGCGCACAAAATTACCAGTGGCATTCCAATCACGCTCCTGCACCCCCATGCCTCCACACAAAGCACCATCCCACAGACCCTGCTAGCATGCAAGTAGAGCTGAAGTGCGACAAACACCACCGAAGGTCTACAAAAGTGCAGAAACAGACCAGTCACCCTGCTCCACAAAAGCCACAAGCAGGAACTGCCCACGTACACAGCAGTTACTCTGTTCTGACTTAGATCAATTAAATAATCCAAAAACAAATCTATTATTCATTTAGACATGGGCCCTCATTCCGCGTTTGGAGGCAGCCATGGTGCCATTAGCGCCATGGCTGCCTCCAAAATCGGTCCGACTCCGGCCTGGTGAAGGGACTAATTACCAGTCCAGTCCGAGGTCGGCGGGACTGGTAATTGCCCATTCACCAGAGCCATTCCCCATTCCCGGGAATGGGGAATGTGCAAATAACGGTACCGCAATTTGCGGTATTGTTATTTGCTCCCTGGTCCCTTTGCGGGACTCGCAAAGGGACCTCGCAGTAGGGCGCAAAGGGATTACCGGCACAGGTGTCATTGCCGGTGCCCGGCATCCCTTTGCGCCCACCTTGTAATGAGGGCCGTGGTGTCCCGATTGGTCAGGTGGCTTGGGTGCTCTTTCGCAATCGTTTAATAAGAAAGCCTTGGAGTGGGACTGGGCAGTGTACCACGACTATATAGGGAGGTTGCCATCGCTATGTACCTTCTCCAAATTATACTTCGCCCCTATAGAAAAGCACAAATATATACGTATCAGTTCCCTAGTCCAACATTTAGACGCATCTTTCTATTGAGGCGAACAAATAAACTTCTGGTGATGGAAGTCAAAAGGAGCATATGGCCATTTACCCAGTGAAGAGCGGATTTGCCGATATTATAGGCACTTTGTGGACGGTTCAGCCGACCTTCGAAACAAATTGTTTTGGTTAAATAGGGTACCCAGTCAAGTTATCTAAAACATTACAGAGTGGTATACATTTCACTGCAGACAATAACACTGAAAAAGAGAGAAAAAACAAAGGGTAGTGGGGTAAGGGATAAAAATGGGTCAGGGTGGGGTTTGTGTGGTGTTATAAGGCTGGAAAATCAGGGTACTTGGGAGGGGGCCAAATAAAAAAAATATTTTTTTAAAACATCTGTGTTTTTCAGTGTTTTTCCAGCACTGAAATGTACCACTCTGTAATGTCAGTCGGTAAATTCACATTTCACCGTTAAATAGTTTGTCGGGGTGTAGCTTGACCAGATCAGTTGCACTGATAATGGGATGACAGGCATTGGTGGTGTGTGTGGACCTGGAACTTAACAGCGTTTAACAGTATAACGCGTTCTCCTTATTTGAATGGATTGTATTTTCTTTTTTTTTTGGATTTCTTTTATATAATGAAACGTATTGTTATTTGTTTTATATATTGTTTGAATAGTTCATAATGAACTGAAAAACACACACATTAATTCATATTATCACCAAATTATGAAAGGCGCAACTCGCTCTTTTTTTTGGGTCTAGGACTTCTATTTTGTTTCTCTTAACACGTGTGATTTTTATTTTGAAGATTACATCATTAAATGATGGGATCCTGGCCTGATGTTAAAAGTGAATTTGAAACACTTCAAGGGGAACGACTACTAAAAGGAGTATGACGCGGACATCACTAAGCGAGATCCACATTCTACTGCCTTCCACCTAATTTACTCCAGGACGGGGCACACATTCACCCAGACTGTCTTCAGACTAGCCAATGCCTGTGAACTCAACAGCAGAGCGCACGCCACCATCACGGTGCATTTGAAATCTAACACAAAACTCTGATCCATGAAAACGTAAAAAATTGAAAAACAAGCTCGAAACGCATTAAAGATTTCAGAACATGGAAAAAGGTTGGAAGTTCTTGTGGTTTCAATGTATGCACACTACATTACACAGTTAGAACATTTGATATTCAAGAAACAAGTGCAACACCCAAAACATACAATTCATTGCGGTACAGTCACGTCAGTGCATTATCCAAGAGAGTCTCTTGCACAGAGCTCAATTCACTCAGCCTATAGACCAAATCCATGATCAGGCGCTGTGCCTTCCATTGCTGTAGCTGATCAGTCATTGTTGCTCCGTCGTGGACATTTTGCTATACTGTCCAATGTCCACTTCACAAGTACAACCACGAGCAACCCTGTATCCTATGTCGTGTGTTTGTGCACCTTTTCTGCCTCTTCTGTTCGCTTAATGCAAAGCGGTAGATCACAGCACAACATTTTCTAAGACATGTGTGATAAAGTATTGCATTGTTTTTGCATCGCCGCATTCACAGCTTCCCCCCGGATCAAAAGCTCTCTACCTGCTGTGCAATGTACATTTTGATTATCAAACTAAACTAAATCTATCAACAGCCTTGGTCTAACCACTTAGGTCGTGTGTACTTAGGAGGCATGCTAAGGCTACTTGGATCTACTACGGGATCTATATGTAGGGCAGTGTCAAAGGTCGTGCTGAGATTCTAGTAAACCACATCCATCTCGCTTCCTGAAAAGAAACTCAGTGATATACAAGTACCACAAGCATAAATATTCCACCCAGTCTAGGGCAGGTCACAACTACACACCTAGATCTTCGTCCACACGCCAGACTCGAGCAAGCCATTAAATAAGCTTGGTAGTATGGAACAAAATACTTCCAGTGGTTACCAGTTCTAGGATGGACCCCAGCTAGTCCAATCATATCACAGACCTCTTTTTTGCTTTCTTGAACGTGGCTCGCTCTTTCGTCAACGGCACTGCTCCGTCGGTATGCCTGCCAATCAAACATCGACATACATCAATAGTTTCCATGGAGAATACTGTGCAAATGTGGCACAGGAATAAGCACTGTTCCCATCAGACCTAAGCAGCAAAACATCCTTTGGGATGAAGATAGGTAAGGAGCAAGTTTAGTTACTCAAATTGGAGGTCCTTATCGACGTAATAGTCATGGGTGGAAGGAAGGAGGGGTGGGGGGTGGTTTGCACATATATTGGTGCACAGGAATTTTAAAACCGCTTTCTAAAGAACAAATATGTAGGTGTCACTGCCCAAAATCTCATAAGCAGAGACTTGAGAAGACGGGATTTGCAAGGGATGTAAAATGATGTGTCAGCAGAAGTGAAGCAACAATTACATTGTACTACACACTTGTCGCGAGAAAGGGCCTTGCCGGTTAAGAGTGGGATGGTGAATGTCAAGAGACGGCACAGAGAGAGCACACAGGCATACTTGGAAGCACCTGGCCAGATAAGAATGTACTGGAAAAAGGCATCATGTGTCTGTTGATGGACATGCAAGGCTGTACCTGTGGTAACGAGTAGATGATTCCACGAGGATGTGCTTCGTTTTAAAAGCATCCAACTGAGCACTCAAAGCTGCATTGGCTCCACCTTGGTATATGTACAAGTTTTGAAATTAAGATTTGATGAGCGGGAGCTAAAACCAGCTCCTGGGTGTCAAGCACCACCCAGTAGACAGGAGCTACCGCTGAGGGAACCAGGCGTGGGCACACAGCGCACTGCAAACCTAACTTCCTCAAGAGATGCGCACTTTAATGTTTTGTCCATTATGCTTGAATCATAATATTGAAATGAGTCCCAATTCTTCTTTAATTTTCATGGTTTTAGAATGTAATTAATGTCACATTCGCATGTTTGCAAGGCATTGGCTGGTCTGAGGCGCCAAAAGTGGCTTGATAACGATAGCTTTTAAGTTAAACAGGCTCCCCTACGGAGAAGCAGGAGCTAAATAGCTCCCAGCATTTTCCAACCTCGTATGTGGCTATATAAAAGACTGTACCGGAGCACATAAAATTGACCGAGGGCAGTATGCAAGGCTGCAACTTGACTTTAGAAGCTGGGTGTCACGGCTTCACAAACAACATGCAACCCTAGAGATAGGGTACACAGCTGTATCTTGCATTCAATAAGATCACAGGATTGGAGGCAGACTCTATATGAGAATGGGCCATTTAAAATAAAATAAAGGAGGAGGAATTCCACCTTGCTTGAGGACTAAAACCGAACAGTCTGTCCCTCACTTCCCTGGGGCTCCACCTTCTGGCAGGCAAACAAAAGTTATCCTCAGGTCTATGGATTTTTAAGTGCCCTCTGCACTGCTTGTGTGGTTGATTTGGGGTTTCCATTGCTGGCGCTGTAGTCTGGATGCTGTGCGTTATTTAGGTGGTCCTCCCCAAGGGAGATTTCTGGGGACCGAGCAGGCTTCACATCTTGCGAAACCTGGATTGTGTTCTTTCCAGATATCAGTGGGGCCAGGAGGCTTTAGGCTAAGGGTACTGTTACATCACTGATTTCTACCATACATTACTGATATGTTCATGTGCTCGCGGATCTGAAATAGTGGGCATAACGTTAGTGGGGCGAGGGATAAAGTGCAAGACAAGTTTGCTTCTGTGTTGATGCGTGCAGTTCAGAAGTACCCCGGTACTACTGGCAAGCGGCTCTACCACAGCAACTGCCAGCACCATTTGAACAGCTGCTCATTTGACAGGTACTCTTTACTCCCCTTCCAGCACTAGGTCCCCTTTATTTTCTTTTGTTCCTCCACAACGTTCTGAAAGTCAAGGTACTCTGCATCTCCCCTCCTAACGTTTAGTTGGCTCTGCAGGATGTTCCTGGCTTTTCTCCCCTTTGGTTCCTCTCCTCCTCTTCCTTATCTATTCAAGCTTTCTGGAGATCCTTCTGCCTTCTATGCTCTTCAACCCTTTTTGTACCAAACATGGGCCTCTGCACCTTACGGCAGCTGCTGTGATTTATCGTTTCTTCCTCAGTGCGTACATCTCTTTTCCACCTTTGTTGTTTCTCTTCTACAACTACAAAACGTTGTCACTCGCCTTCGTTTATTTCCCCCACCAGCACTATCTGTGCTTTTACACCACCTCCTTCTGCACTCTGCAGTCAGATTGCTCCCCTCACCTTTGCCATCCTCTCCTGCATGCTCTGCTTGCCTCCTCCTTCACTTTCCACTCTCCTGCAACTTACACTGTTTCCTCCTAACAACTGCCACCTCAAACAGAGGCTGTGGGTAACTTAATGCGGCTGTAGATCTGACCCCTGGGTTGGCAAAAAGAAACATTCCAACCAGATGTGGTGGCAGACTTTTCTGTGAAGGGATTGACTAACAGAATTCCAATTCAGGTCTTCATCTGTTTGTATTTGTTTGGCAATTGTCAGCAATGCAACAAAGGGCAAAATATCAAGAGTGGCATCCACCATCTTGACGTTCACACGCCCTCCCATTATTACTGCAACTCTAGAGATCTTAGGTCTGCCACATGTTGGTGCAGTGCAAGCAAAACTCCATGGACAATCCTACTGGATCCCAACTCACCACCACAACAAAGAAGGTATCCACTGTGCCTCCTATTAAATACAGGTGCGTTACTTGACAGCTGAATTAAACAGTGCAGCAGGGTCACAGTTTAACTCACGAGTCCTGGTGTCACAAGTCCAGTCACTGGTACACAGCCTCCAGATTTCCAGCATTAAAGAAGCAAAGTAACCGTTAATGATACTTTTGACAATGAAGGTCATTACAGACCAGATTGATCACTGCGAGGTATTGGAGACAGTCTGAACAACCTAGGTAAGTTTCAAGTGGAGGTTTGGGATAGCATAACCAACAATACAGGTTTAAGATGGACTGGGAAAACATGGGTGCCCTTCTCCATTCATTTGTTGCTTACTCCCTATTACATTGGTAGGATCTCTTTTTGAGAACAAGTCTAAGTATATCAATGAAATTCTGTTCCCATGTGTATCTATTTACTCTACCTTCATACCTAAGAGACACCAAATACTTTTTACAGAAAACAGTTGAGATTCTTTGGGAGTTAGAGTATGTTTATTCACGATGGACGTTGTGTCACTGTACGCATCCATCCAACACAATTTTGACAAGCATGCTTGTGAATATTTTCTGTACACATGCTCCCTGAATTACCTACGCCACAAAGAAATAATTCTGCCAATGATGTGTCTGTGCCTGAAGAACAAGTATTTCAATTTAACAAAACAATTCCAACAGTTACAAGGGAGTGCAATGGGCACCACCTTTGCCCCGTCCTACACAATTTTAATGATGGGCTGGTGAGAGAAATGTATGGTATGGTCAGAGGAGAATGTGACATTTACTGACATAATCGTAATGTGGCTCTGTTACATTGATGACTTGTTTTTGATATGAGGGGTCGTGAAAAAGAATGGATGACCTTGGGGCAAATACTCACAGTGTAATTTGAGATTCACTGAAACACACCCCAGGAGCTCCATTGTGTTTCTAGATGTTATCATTAAACACGAAGGTGGACGACTAGCCTGTGAACTCTTCAGGAAACCCACAGGCTCCAATACCCCCTCCATTCCAGAAGTAGCCATGCCAAGAATTTAATATGGAGCATCCCCTATGGGGAATTCAACACTATGCAGAAATTGCTCACCTGCAGGTAAGCGCAGAACAGCAGCTTGGGGTTTCCAACATAAAGCATACCCCAAATGGGTACTGAGCGATCTTACATAAAAGCCTATACAGGTAATAGGGATGTTCTGCTGGATGATAAAGTAGAGAAAAATGACAAATCTGAGGGTGATGCCAATCATTAATTATCACATTTTGGACTCATGCGAAACAGATTAGGGCTATTCTACAAAGATTTTGGAAAATTTTGAAAGTTGACAAAGATCTTAATCCCATAATTGGTATTAGCCCCATATCAGCTTCTGTAGATCCACCTTTTTCAAAGATACTTTGGTCACCACCATCATGGAGTGGCAAGAAGCAACTGTGTCCATGGGGCAGCTCATTGAATCAGGGAAAGGCTTTCATATATACACCAGATGCAAGGTTTGCACATTTTCCCGAAATTGTACCACATAACCCTGATATTGGGTCACTCAGTTGATATAACTACTAGAATTACTTGTGAAACTGAGCTTGTAGTGTATATTTTTACATGCCCATATAACAAGTGATACGTGGGCAGCACAAAATGCAAACTTAAGGTATGGGTCTTTCAACATCTCAGAGCCATAAAAAAATCATGAAGAAGCCTACCCCCAGTGCAAAACACTTCCACAAAGGCAAATTGGATGGTTTGAGATTTTTTGGCCTTCACAGAAAAGAAACTGGACCAAGAGGCGGTGATAGGGGACGTTTACTATGCTAACAAGAAACCAGAAACATTCTTGATTTCGAGACACAAAACCCGGTGGGGCAAAATGTTAATGAAGAGCTTTATACCTTTTTGGGTACCTAGTTTGTGCATTAAACTGCCAGTACATTTTGAATGGAATGAGATTGGCATGTCCATTTTTTATCATGCCTATCTTTGGTCCTGAATTGTGTCAGTGATTGTTTCACAGATATGTGAGCTCACTAATATAATGTTGATTGCAATGTGAATGTCCTTCGCCCTCTCTTTGTCCTCCTTTGTTTTCCTTCCGATACTGGATTGTATGGTTATGGTGTGGATTGTGACTGTTTCTTTTCCTTCCTCTCGTTTTGTCCTTTCCTTGATTGTATTTTCTTTTCTTTTGTCCTCACTATGGGAGGTTTATTAAAAGTTGACATTTTAGATTCTGTTTGATTGGTGGAGAGAGGAAAAACACATCTTTTCTTGCTTGCTCTCTTTTTTGTTTATTATTTGTTGTGGGTTTTATACAAGGTCATATTTTTTTGTCTTTACACAGATTCATCACTGAAGTATATATCCCCAACAGGCGTTTTGTGGGGATGTGCAGGTAGCTAAGACTTCCCCCTCATTGCTCTTTTGGATAACATTTCTTTATGATGCACTACTTTTTTTGGAAGATGCATATATCTAGGTGCTTGTTTATATTACTATATGGATCATGTGTGGTACTGCGTTTTTTATGACTCCCCAGGATGGGGTACCAGATGAGCTTTGGTGGTGTCCGTATAACACCATGCATTAAGCATGTGAGATGCAATACTCTATGACGTATTCAATTGTGTGCAGATGCAACATGCATGGTGAACTAGACACTTTATAGCGTAAGATACTACTGAGGGTTCACCCTTAACATGCACTGTAGTCTTACTTTACACATTATACATTGCACGTTAAATCAGGTTTGCCAATTCGGAGTGACAAACTATTGTTTATAAATGCTTTGATATGCATTAAGTACTAGAATGGCCGAGTGGTATAACAAACTCATCGCACTGTGGGATTATATAATCTCAAACAGAATTGAGATGATCGTAATCTTAAAATAGCATACCTTTACGTGTATCAATATCTGTGCAATCAGAGATTATACTTCAATTTGTATTGTGTATGTGGTAACCCTACCGATGATGGAATGTATTAGGGATTCCAACCCCATGTCATTAATGTACTATGCACTATAGATCAGATGTTGTTCAATAGGATAGTGCCGTATCCATCTTTTGGATCAAACCGATGAACTGCATTAGGCCCCTTAGAGTATGCTTTATTTAGCATTTCTGCCTGTACGTACTGTATTATGGGGTGAGTCCCACTTCTTTGACCATACACAGCACTCTGCACTTTAGATCTGCCACTGCATTATTGATGCTGCACATTATTGAAAAACTGACGTATGATATAGAAAAGATAACTATGTTATTACTGCACTAGACAATGCGTTCAAATCATGGAATTTTTGTGTGTGCTGTACATCCTTTTTGCTGATCAAAAGATTAACTGAACTAAGGCGCTTTATTGTATGCTGGATTGAGCATTTCTGTTTGTATGCAATGTATTAGGGACCAAGTCTTACCTACATGATTATACATGACATTGTGCACCTTAGAGTGGCCATTTCACAACTTGCATTGCATACAATTGAAAAACTGGTGTGGCCTGCACAATAGAGAATTCTGATCGCACTTGACTGTCATGGTGGCTTTAACAAGTTCTGCATGCACTAACTAAAGGTGCACATCATGAATAACATTTCTGCTGGGCAATAATAATTATAAGATAGTAACTACATCCATTGTAGGGCTGTCCTGTATTAAATATACCAGACCTCTTCCATCATGGCCTACAGTGAAGCATGCACAAGCAAGCATACTACTGACAAAGGAATATGAACATAGAGATAGGACTAATCTCAGAGAAACCATTCCTTCTAAATATTGCACTGTGTCACTGGGAAATGCTATGTGAACAGCCAGCACCATGATGCTCAGCCCTGCAGCTTTGGGATGAGGATGTATTAATAAAGAACATGTTTTGAACATATATGGACTCTGGAGACATTCTTTTGATACCATCTCTGGATTGGGGTGTGACTCGCGTACCTCGCTACGTTTCCACATGTTTTTTACATTGCCTAAATATACCTGTGATGTAAACAGTTTGTAAATGAAGGCAAGCTTCATACGCTGGAACCTATGTGCAATAATAGCTACTGACTGACAAACAGATCTATATTCACATGTGTTCATACAAACCCATTCGTTTTGACATCTCTTACTTGCAAACATTAGTAAGATTCAGAAAATCGTTATTAAACCCTTTTCAATGGCTTCTGACGTAGTAAAACAAACAAAAAACACGTTCACTACAGGAGGGCTGGGACGCCCTGACAAAGACAGAAAAGCTCTTAAGGTTTAAAATAAATGTTTTCCTATGCAAACCGCACAGAGCTTGAAGAACTACGAAAGGGCTATTTTTATCTTGTACTGCTTGAGCAAAATTTTGTTAAACATTGCTATGTGTTCAATGCCAAAATGAGTGAGCGCATAATGAATGCTATCAGATATGCATATTTTATTATGAAAAGAGAGAACACAGATTAAAAAACACGGTCATTTCTTAAACACATAGGCCCTTATTCACAGGGCATTTTCCAATGGGGTTTTGCCATTATAAAACGCTTCTGTGAATTAGCCCCATATTGTGTAATTAATCCCTTCAAAATAACAAAGAAAAAAGCAGATTTCCATCCCCTTAGCAAATTGTAACATCTACCATTAGAGCATTTCCCTCATTTTAATATATCCACCTAATCATGAATCTGAAAAAACAGCCATACAATGAATAGGCACACATGTTCTAATCTGACATTGTTAAAGTAACTATTTCGTGAAATATAAGTTATTCAATGAGAAACAGAACGGTCAGAACAGTTTTTTTGGATGAGTGGATAGCACCTGGAAATGGGATGCTACGGTTCTTAGTAGATATTTTAAACATGACGGACAGTTTGAACTATAAACATGTAGCAAAACTAAGGTTTTCTCAATGGGAAACCATTAAAATGAACTGCAAAAACAGCTGATCAAAATACTGAATAAACGATTGACACCAATTTGTGAAGATTGGCTAGCAAGGAAACAAGGGTAGACCAGATGGGCCTGGAGAGGGGGAGATGGGGGGGGTGGGATGTTGGGGCTTTTTCCATGTAAAGCATCTGCAGAAGACAGGGGGAGCATAGATTCCAAGCAGCAGCCAGAGCCCAGGCTGCTGAAGAAGCCAGATGGGGGTATATTTCAGCAGGCCCAGCTGATTCCAAAAGAATCTACTGCCTTAGTACGAAAAAGCAATGGGCTACGACTATAGTTCTGTCTACTGGTCCTAAAACTGGCACTTTGCCAATGTTTCCATAGGATTTGTAATGCGTGTTTAAATAAATTGGATGCAACAATAAATTACAGAGATTAAGTAATTTGCTCTTGGGCATAAAAACTGGGGCTAAAAAAAAACAGGTTTACAATGTATATTTTTCTTTTGCATGGATATACCTTTAAGAGATAGAATGATAATATGATAGGTAAGCCTTTCAACTATGTCTCTGCTGTTGAATCACTGAGTTATCATGATGCTGGCTTTTGGCAAAGCAATAATGCCTGTGTTGCCTTGTGCTTCTTCGGCCAGAATAAGTGGATCCATAAAAGCACAGAGGACAAACAAAAGAAATGAGTGGAGGGGGAGTTAAATGATGTATCTGTCTTTTTTTGTTACCAATACTTTATATTGCTCTTAGGTTGACCTCATTGACTTTTGAACCCTTCATGGTTTATTTATAGGTTGGTATATATAACCTCACCTGTCCCCTAGCTCACCAATACTGACAGCACAACGATGGAGTATGATTTAAAGTTTTACTGTAGCGATCGCAAATAGTTTTTTTTCACCTCGGGAGATGGGATCTGCGCTACTGCGCAAACGCAAAGTCCCGAGAGAAGAAAAAAAAAAAAAAGATGGTAGCTGCCATGGGAAAAGGGATTTTGGCCCTTTTCCATGTCCATGGCGGCTGCGGGTGGGAGGAGTGCTGGGACCAGGGCACAAAGCTCCGGTACAGTAGGTAAGTGGAAGGGGCGGGAGGGTATACAGAAAGTGTGCTAATGTCATGGGGTGGGGCGGGGGAGAGGGTCGAGGAAGGAAAACATGTAGAGGCAACAGGGAGAGTCTCCCTGATGCCTCTTCACAAACAAGATTGCGCCACCTGGGGAAGGGCCTCAGGTGGCTGAAAAGAGCGGGCGGTACACACAGTCTTCTCCCCTCTCTTCCAGCCACCTAATTGTCTGAGCCAACTTCCCCAGGAGCGAAAATGTCATAATGGCTACAAACATATTGCCGATTGGTTGCAGGTAATATATATTATAATATTTATCGGCCTTTAAACACTTAGGCGCGTTATAAATGCCATATCATACTTTATAAGTGAATAGACGAGCAGGGCATTGGAAATATTCAATTACTGAATTGCTCATATTTGGAAGAGTATATTGCTTGACTGAACTATTTTTATCATGCATATATCAGCTCTACCAGAAAATACATAAATGCTAAACTAGAGAGTGCGAGTATTCTGAATAGGGTTCTATTTAGGAGTATAAAAGACTATATTGCACATGTAAATACTGTTTGTTTATTGATGAAACTGTGTCGGGATGCTTTCGATAACATCTAATGTTAAGCACCGGTACATACATACTCTAGAGGTAGACCCACAGCAATATTGTTGTCAATAGTATACCCGTCAGGGGTTCTGGAGTAGTGGTTTATTTTGCACGAAGTGCAAAAATCCAACATAACCTTTTGGACCTTTCGACCGCCTTTCGGGTTGAGGTTAGGCTCTGGCATGAAGGGATGATGAAAACCATGACTCCTCCAGCATGTAGTGGCATCCAGGCCCCCAATTTGACCCAGCCTCATCCCATAACCCAAGACATGAGGCATTCTTGCATTGAGTACATGAGAACGTATCTGGGCATATAAGAATATGATAGAACACCCACTATTACACTGAATAGAAGCAGTAGAAAACCAGCACGGACCCCTGTATAAAAAAAGTAATATTATTCCAGGACAGGAGAGGATGTACCTGGGCATTACAATCTAGCTGGACAGATGTGCCTCTGGCCGACCAAATAAGACCCCACCGGACACATGAGCCTGCATAAGGATTCTAATGCTACATGTGGGTAGATAGGATGGGCATGGCTGTGCTGTACCACATGGCAGGTTATGCCAGTGTTTGAGATTGTGTGGCCATACAAACCTATACCTGAGCTTAAGAGGATCTCTTATTCATATTACGACTGTACAAGGCAATATAAAGCTGCGCTTGACTGGTGATGGAAATAACTCGATGGATTGGCCATTGGCAAATCATGGCAGCACCCTAGTTAAAATAGGTCTAGCAACGTAAATAGCTATACCCTTAGTTTAACAACGTTTTGTTGCTTTCATAATCTTACAAATACTTGGGATTTGTTTTACTTTGGTACTGCCACGTCCTGTGATGTCAGAGTTGCTTATATGCACTTCCCTAGGATGTCATTAAGGAGTGAAAGGACTTGCATTGTCTCTCCTGCTACCTCCGACATGTTTCTGAACTGAATTTACTGCAAATGTCCAAGATAAGAACTACAGACTCGGATATATCAATGAGCATTTTCTTCATGCACATAATTTCAACAGAAAGAGCAAAACTCATTGTATTACTGACGTGCGTCTCTTTTTGCACATTTGAAAGTAATTACTAGGTCTATTAGGCATATTAAAATAAATGTGGTGGCTTGACAGCCCGTTTCAAGATGTTGTAACACTGCTATAAAACATGCTGTCTAGTCACCATAATTACCTACATAGGCCCTACATACCTGTAGAAATTACTTCTGAAGACTCAACAATGCTTTCATGCTAGTGGTTGCACAGAGGAAACACTAACAGACATAATAAAACAAGATGCTGGTCACCCTAAGTGGTCTGAAGTCTAGTTATGAAGTCTACTAGTGTTTTCTCACACATGCAAAGGACGCAGACCACAGTAAAACCCACCTGGAATTACTAATATTTAAGGCAGCAAACAATGCATGAATGTGTTAACACAATGGCTTGTAGCGCTGTACCCCTCTTGGATCAATGGACACTTACACTACTGCATTAAATAGAGCCCTGCCATTGTACATCACTGCAGGGGGACCTTCTCTAGTAACCCCCTCTAACCTGCCTTGTTCGTTTATTTGTATTGCGCTCCAGACCTGAGGGTATCTGGGCACAGCAGTTACTAGAAGATGCACAACTTAGGTTACAGATTTACATATATACAATATACATCTTAGGTTACAAATTTACAGTGGTAAAGTACGAGGGTAGAAATGACAATGGGACATAGAAGATGAATACAATCTTACAAAAATGACAATATTTAACAATTCTTCCAATAGGCCTTGCCACTCGCTGCTCACCTTGTTGCCATGCCATACCTTCAGGCTCTGCCTACTTTCCAAACACTTGAGCTCCAATGGAATTCCATGGAAGCAATATCTAACTGCTCATCTGGCCTGTGCATATGCCCATTTCTTTGCACTTCACTATGGTTACCTGCTTACCAGCACCTTGCATCACAAGCTACATTCTACCTGTTCACTCACTCTGTGTCCCCCTTGCCTACACACTGGATCTGCTTCAATTTCCCTAGTGCTACACCTTTGCTTTTGTACCCCTTACTGTAGGCTGTCTAATGTTTTTACTTGCCTACCTTCTATTTACTTACTGTAACCCTTTACGTGTGCTCTGAAGTGCCATTCCTCAAGACGCCCTGTGTTGAATCCGTCTTGCTCCTAATGTACCTTCCTTCCTCCCACTCTTCCCTCTTCATGTTATAGCACTTACACGACCTGAATCGCCTCAACGCCTAGTAAGGACTTTTTTGTCTTTCTTTCTTCCCCTTGCCCTTCTGCACTCATGTCCTTCCCTCCTCCGCTTCTGCATGTTCAGCACTTGCATGATCCAAATCGTCTCCAGGCCTAGTAGGAATGCTTTTTTGATTGTTTTAGCCCACCACCCCTTCCCGCACTTCCCCTCCTCCCCTGCTCACACGCTGTATTACTTCCACGTTCCAAATGTTTCAAAACCTTTTAAGAACTAAGTTTTTTTACCTTTTCCTCTTCCCTATTCCCCCCTCCTTGACTTGATGCGCCTTGAACCCCAATTTTTGCTGTATAGTGCACATTGCAAATAACCAAGAAATAAATAAACCCGGCTAGCACTCCTCGCAATGAATGTGACTGCCAATTGTCCCTGAAACCTTGTCACCACCGTTTATTATAGTGATGTCAAGGGTCTCCAATTGTACAGTGTCACAAACAGGGATTACATACCTCAGCTGCCATCCCATAGTGCATGAAAACGCCTGCAGTGACTGCAGCCAGTCAGCGCTCTCACTCGATGCCATTGTAAGCATATGTACAACTCTGCGGTCCAAAGTTGTTGGGAAAGAACATACAGCCCAATACTTCGTCATCGGAAGAGTGTGAACAGCCCTATGATCCCAGGGCATTGAGAGTGTGCATACATCATCGAAATCCAAAGCTGTTTGGACAATATGCAAAGCCCTGCACGTCTGTGGAACTGGGTCAGTGTGTGCCGCCTTGTCATCTTGTATCACATGGAGGATGCAATCAGCAGTGTCTTCCTATAACCTGGTGACAGTGTGTGTGCAGTCTTGTAATCCTCATTTCATGGAGCCTTGTGATTTCCATCAGTGGGGACGTGTGCAGTGGTCTGTGATCCTTTAGCGCACAGGCTGTGTGTACACATCCAAGGTCCTATATCACCGGGAAAGTGTGTGCAGGTTAGGTTCACGAGATCATAATTAACATGATGCAGTTGTACACCTGGTGCCATATATGGCAAACAATGCAGATTATCTGAGCAAATCCAGGTTCTTTTGCACTTGCAGGACTTCAATACTGAAGGAAAGGCCTTGCATGTTTTCAGATAGCAGGAAATAACACTGATGCTTCAAAAAACAGAATACTTTTTACTATCTCTGCAACATTCCAGTTTCAGGTTTGTAAATCAGGGGCAAAATCAGACCGTGTGTTTTTCCCGATGTGTGCAACTTATTTTAACAAACCTAAGAGATCTTCATGGTCTACGCCCAAGAAAGAGAAATGGTTACTTTATTTTTAAAAAGGAGCCTGAACGCGTGAAATTTTTATTTTGACAAGCGACTGTTTCATTCAATTATGCTACAATTAATTTGGTAAATTATTGCACACATTTCTCAACTGACATAGAAGCCGTCTCTTCATAATGCTTATGTTTTAAACTAGACATCTCTGCTAGTAATTGAATAGTCACCCAATTCTATTCACTATTCGCATGCAATGTAAGGCTCTTTTTATTTCCATGCTTGCGACTGTGGTCTTCCAAAGGACCTTCCACCCCACAGCACTTCAAAGCCATATAACGATCGGTTACCAGTCAAATGGTCGAAAACATTTGGTCGACAGACAATTTGGTCGACACCATTTGGTCGAATGCCAAATGGTCGAAATTTTTTTTTTTTTTACCCATTTTTGGGTTTTTTTTGGGGGGGTCCCCCCCCAACCCCCTTTTTTTTATTTTTTATTTTTTTTCCCCCACACGAAAACCCACAAAACACATATATATAAAAAACAAAAAAAAATTCGACCATTTGGCATTCGACCAAATGGTGTCGACCAAATTGCAGTCGACCAGTTTGTCGTCGACCAGTTGACTGGACACCATAACGATCGACTCCATCAAGGACATCCATAGGCACAAAACATGCCTCTCGCTGATCCAGTCTTGGGTGTCCAGTGCATACTTGAAGCACAACCCCTCCAAGACTGAATTCCTACTCCTCACCAACAACACTGAACACCCAGACATACAGACCTGGCTATCGACTATGAACTCTGAGGGCTTCATACCCGAGCTCACCTCCTGTGCCAAGCCCCTCAGGTTCCACGCCGACAAATACCTGTCCTTCAAGACACACATAGTTAAGAAAACCTATGCAGCTTGGTATCAGCTCTCCCTCCTGCGAAATGTCAAGCCCTTTCCCCCCCCCCCCTTCTGACAGCTTTAAATTCACTGCTCAAACACTCGTCCTATCTCACCTGGATGGGGGCAATGTACTCCTTCGAAGGCCTCCTGTCATCCTCCCTTGTGCCCCTGAGAAGTGTGCTACACGCGACTGCACGCCTCATTAAGGGTCTATGCAGATATGATCACATCACCCCGGCCCTCATCGACCTCAAGTCTTGCTGCATCGCAAGCTACCTCATGGAGAGAATCTGCATCTCCGGAGGACAGCACACCACCAGAAGCCAGGATACGTGCAGACTTGAAAACTGCAGCTGAAAAAAGGGAAAGGACCAGAAAACAAGCCTTCTCTGCCTACGCCCCAAAACTATGTAACCTCCTCCCCATCGGCATCAGAATCGCCCCCACGCTCCTACCATTCAGAAAAGAACTCAAGAACCACATCTTCAAGGAGTCTCTCCTCCACATCTAGGACATCAAGTCGCCCCTCGTGCCACTGGGCTCGCTAGACACCACCCCTCCTCTCCTTCCTGCCACCCGATACAGCTGTACCCCCTCCTCTGTCGTCCTCCTCAACTTACCCCCGCTGTATATCTGTTCTGTTACCACCGAAAAGCACTCGGTTATACATCTGTAATGTTGTACACCTCTGTAAAGTGCTCAGTTATGTATCTGTATTAGCGTATTCCTCTGCAAAGCGCTACGCTGCTTCTTGGAGCTAGGTCCGTACTCAATAAATACCATAATAATAGTAGGCACTATACAAATATCAAATATGACATCTGTTTTTTCCAAAAATGTACAATACAAAACACGGTCCTCAAGTTTCTTTTAATGGAATCAAATTATTCTGACTTGAAATGTATAGATATTAATTATGCATCACCAAGTTTAAATAAAATTAAAAAAATACAGAGTTCAACCAGAAGACAGCTAAAGGGCAGGACAATCCACCAAATGTATACAATTCATGCTTCAAAGGATACTCGCTAGCAAGTGTGCTAATTGAAAATCAAACATATGGAAAATAAACATGAAAATGGCATTGACACAGTAAAAACATTACAGTACTCAGAGGCCAGAAGCAGGTGTCAGCCACATGGCTTAAGAACAACCTTGCACAGAGATCCTGCAAAGCCACCGACGCGCGGTTGTCGATTCACAGGGGAGGAATTGGGTCGGAACAAGACAGAGCTACACTCCAGAAAATTTGTGCTGCCAGAGTGCTGTTCTGGCCTAAGCCCCTCCGAACCATGCAGCCCAGCTGCACTGAATTCTATTCTTTGCAGGATATCAGGCGCTTGCTGACCTGGGCTCAGCCTCACCCACGTAACCAGTCCTCCCACCCACTAAGAGTGGAGGGGGTTTCCCACAGTACATTTTATTTACCGTTTCACTTAAAATATGGCAGGGATTTTACTGAGGCAAGTTCCACCATTGTGATTCAGAAAGCGATGTATAGTGGGCCACGATTTAGAATTTCAGTATTATTGACCCAAAAGAAATGGGAGGTAAAAACGTATTGCATTTATTTCAAGAACGGGGATGTCAAATTCAAATCAGAACGGACTTCCAATAACATTTGCAGATGGTGGCGGGTACATTGCCCAACAGTATGCCTGTACAATAGCACAAAGTTGAGACCAAGTGGTGAGCCAGATCATGAGGATGTGATAGGCCAGGGACAAAGCAAATGTATTATGTTACAAATATATGAGGAAAAGCATGGGTTTTACAAAGGTAACATTAACCCAGAGGGACCGAGAAGTGCTTCAAACTAAGGAGGAGTACTGTACAAATATACAGAATGACATGTTTAGGAGCCCCTGTGGGAGTGGTGGAGTCGGGTAGGGACCATGAGGGAAAGGGCAGCACCCATTTTGGCAAGTAAGTGAAGTTGAAGCAGACCTTTGAAGAGATCCACAGTCAGGCTGACTTTTATTGTTATGTAAATCAGGTTCTAATGAAGTGAGCTGAGAAGGGAGCCAGAGCGGAACAGAGAAGCAGCACGGTGTGCATGGGAAAGTGAGGCAGAGTGCAGTGGAGGGAACTAAACGGTAAATAGACAGAGCTACAATCAGTTTGGTACTGAGGCACAAGACTATTGATAACATTTTGACGAAGAGAAGGCACTTGAAAAGGGAGCATGGAGCACCAATTGACAGGGTTCGAAATTGAGGGGAGCGAAAGCTATTTAGCCCCTGCTTCTAGCAGAGTAGAGCCTGGTTAGCTTGAAACCAACAGTTACTTTCAGCTCTTACAGCCAACTAGTGCCTTCCAAATATGGACATTGGACAGTAACTGAGTATATGAGAAGGTTTATAAAGAAAAAATAAGAACACATCTAATACTCACTTAAACACAATGGTTCATACAAAACAACACCTTAAAGAAGAATCTCTGGAGGCTCCTGGTTCCCCTGTGGTAGCTCCTGCCTAGAGGGTGATGCCGGACACCCAGGAGCTGGTTTAGCTCCGTCTCATCGAATCTCAATTATAAAACCTCAACTAGCATTTTGTCAGTACGTAGAAGTGTGGGGGGGTCTGGGTAGGTTGTAGAGCGCTAAAGAAGTGAAATTGAGGATTTTGTCTACAGGAAGGAGGAGTAGGCGAAGGCAAAGCAGAAGTCAAAAGCAGTACTTGGGTTTGCTGAGGCAGAGGGTGGAGATGTGTTTTCATAGAGTGGCAAGTGCAAAATGGATGAAGTTTCTAAATCTTAAAATGTTTAATACGAGCAGCAGAGGGTGCGTTAATGATGAATTGCTGCAGTCGAAAGTCGATATCAAAGAGGACCCCAAGCATGCTAGTAGCATTAACGGACCCGGAACAATCTTTGCAAATAGTAATGCAGGAACTAGACAATTTCGTGGCGATCTCTGGGCAAAAAAATTAACAAAAAAAGGAAATGCTGAATTTAATCGCCCGTTCCCGAAGTGATAGATAGGCTGGGGGCCAGAACACAACTGAGAATAGCTTAAAAATGCATAGCATACTTAGGAATAATTCGTGCTGGTAGAGAGTTTCCCAGACCCCCCTCTTTTTTGCATACTAAGTAACTTTGGGTCTCACCCTAAGTTACCAGGGGAATCCAGACGTGGACCCCTTGCTCACTGTTCTTAGAGAGGCGCAGCTTCACCTCACTGATGATGCCCAACAAGGTTGAAACATGTGTATGGGGTTGCTGTGGTACTCTTGTTCAGAGGAGAATTGCCTAGCATTTCGGTGCTGGACTGCCCCTGGGCAGGACAAAGACTGATATGTGGGGAAATTTCTTTTCTGTGAAAAGAACAGTGAGCTAAAGACTTGGTTGAGACTCTCCCAGGGGCCATCCACCCAAGAACAAGTCAATGGGCTGTGTTCGTGCTGATAGAGAGTTTCCCAGACCCCCCTCTTTTTTGCATACTTAGGAATAACCCTCACAAAAAAGATAGATCAATTATATGGCGCAAACTACCCACAGCTCCTAGACAAAATCAAACTATGCCTCATGAAATGGAACCCTCTCACAACAACATGGTGGGGTAGGATAACAGCAGTAAAAATGATATTACTGATATTATATAACTTCCAGGCACTGCACATCAGAGTCGCGAAAACACTCTTTAAAGCTCTCAATAAGGCTATAATGTTGTATGCCTGGAAGAAGAAAAAAATAAATAAAAAGGAGTAGCAATGTCCACATTAACAGCTCCAAAGAATGAAGGGGGTCTAGCTCTTCCACACCTTCACAGATATGAGGCGGCTCAATTACGAGTAATGCGAGAATGGTCGGCCGACGAGCCACTTAATATATGGCCACGACAAGGTAGGGTGGTAGCGGGAACAGCGCTAGCAGGGCTTCTGTGGCTAAAAAAAATAAATAGGCACCCCAATGTCAAGATAAGTGAGGTACTAGGGGTAGGGATAGAATTGTGGGATGCATCAATTGAACGGCAGACCCTCACAGTGAGACCATCCCCATTTTAGCCAATATTTTGGAATCCATAATTTCAGCCAGGGATGGAAAAGGGTGCTTTCATAAAATGGGAACAGACAGGCTGCCAAAAGATAAGGGACATGTATCAGGGACAGACCTGCAGGACATTAGAGGACTGTATACAGGAAATGAGCATAACGAGAAACGATAGGTTCAAATATAACCAACTGTAACAATGGCGGACTACCCCAGAAACTAGGGATGCAGCGACGAGATAGCCAACGGCATTTGAGAAATATAGAACGACCCATATGGGATCAAAGAACCTTGTGTCAAGCCTCTATACATTTTTGAATGATCTCGAACTAGTCCAAGGGAACTATATGGAGAGAAAAAAAATGGGGAAAAACCTTAGGGGACAATTTCAAGGAAACAATGGCAGCACCTGTGGGGAGCCATTCCAAAACTAACTTGCTCCATTCAGGGGAGAGAAATGTGGATCAATATCCTCCTGCAATGGCACTACACACCAGAGAAGATCCATGCAATGTTCCCCCAGTCAAGGGATCAATGCTGGAGGGGATGCAAGTCAGTAGGGGACTGGGCACATATATGGCGGAAGTGTCCTAAGCTACAGCCATTTTGTGAAGGGGTGAGAACACATATGCAGGGAATGTTTCAGGGCGTGGAGAAGCTGGGGGAAAACATCTGGATGCGTGGCATGTGGGAACCAGGCTCGAAAATACCCACAAAGGCACACAAACAAGGATGATTCTATTAATTGCAGCAAGGCTGGTGATAGCGCGGTGGAAACAGCAAATGCCACCCACACTACAGGACTGGCTACAAAATAAAGGTCAAGCAGGAATGAGGATGGAGAAGGGAGGGAGGGAGGGCATTGAAACAGGAGAAAGAGAACCTCGTTTTTGATTAATTCAGCATGAGGTAGCGGAGAGCCATCCAGACTACAGTGAGACAGTTGGTAATCTGTCCTGAGATGGCTGGGAAAAAGGAGGGAAATTACCAAAGAACACAGACTTAAGTACTGTCAGGAAAGAGGTGAAAGCCAAAGGGCAAGATAATTTTCCTAGGGCTGGACAGATATATAAATGGTGAAGAGCAGAGGTCCGAGGACAACCATTTTAAGCAGCATACAAAAGAAAATGACCCATCATCTTCACAAGTTTACTATGGGGATCTGCATGATGACTGTGCTATTTGCAGATAATGCATGTGATTTTGCTATTTTGGGGGTGGGTCATGGTTACACAGTAGAAGAACAAGTTAATTCTTACCTGGTAACGTTCTTCCGATGGGATGTTCCTCCAACGTATTCCTTATCTTGATAGATCATCTCCAGCTTGCTGGCCTTGGACTTTTTTTTTTTTCAGTAGAGGGCGCTGCGCGTCGATGTCCCTCGAGCTAATGTCCCTCGACAGCCTCTGTATCGGCACCGACGTCATCATGCGTATAAATAGACTTGCGCAGCGTCCGTTGCTCAGTTCCGTTTTGACGTTAACAGTTGTTTTACATGAATTGGTTAGTGACCCAGAAGGAGCGTAAGCTGTAACCACAAGGGAAGTTTTACTAAGGGGATGGATGGGAGGGGCGATAAGGAATATGGCGGAGGAACATCCCATCGAAAGAACGTTACCAGGTAAGAAGTAACTAGTTCTTCGAAGGGATTGTGTCCTCCGACGGATTCCTTATCTTGATAGACTCCCATAGCAGTAGTGTGTAACTGGAGGTGGGAGTAACATTGCCATGTTCCCCTTCAAGAGTGAACTGAGTGCAACACAGCTTTGCCAAATCTAGTCTTTTGGCTAGAGGAGGAATCCAGGTTGAAAAATCTTGTGAAGGTATGTGCAGACGACCATATGGCAGCCGCACATATGTCTCGAATCGGTACCCCTCTTTGGAGGGCCGAAGAGGCTGCGATACCCCTGGTTGAATGAGCCCTAAGATTTTGAGGAGACTCTTTCCCTGCCAGTTTGTAACATTCCAGAATGGCTAAAATAATCCATCTGGAAATGGTCTGTTTTGTTATCGGTAATCCCAATTTGTGCCCTGAGTAACCTACGAACAGTTGGTCTGCTTGCCTAATCCTAGCAAGTTTGCTGATGTAAAAGCTCAAAGCCCGCCTTGGGTCCAGCCTATGCAGCCTTTCTTCCTCTTTCCGCGGATGGGGAGGGGGATAAAATGAAGGCAAGGTAATCTTCTGAGTGATGTGGAATTCAGAAACCACCTTTGGGAGAAAATTAAGCTTCACTTGTAGGACACCTTTATCTTTATGAAAAATTGTATGAGGGGGTTTACAAGATAGAGCCTGTAATTCGCTCACCCTCCTAGCAGATGTCAATGCCACTAATAAGACCGTTTTAAGGGTGAGAAACCTTAGTGAACAAGAGTGGAGTGGTTCAAAAGGAGTACCCATCAGCACATTTAAGACTAAATTTAAGTCCCATAAGGGAACTTTGTCTTGGGGGATAGATATTGGTTAATCCCTTCAGAAATTGTATTACTAAGGGTAACTTGAAATACGATGGTTCCTCTGCAGTGCGCTTGAAGATCGATAGCGCTGCGAGATAGCCCTTAATAGTGCCAACCTGAAGGCCCGAATTTGCCAAATAGAGCAGAAAAGATAACACCGTTGGTGTACCACATGAAAAGGGGTTGAAATTCTTTTCTCTACACCAGCTGCAAAATTTGTTCCAAAGGCATCTGGGAGGTCCCAATCCTTGTATCTCAACCTTTCAGATACCAAGCTTGAAGGTTGAGGGTTGAGGGTTCTGATATCTTGGTGGAGAACCTGACCTTCCTTCTGCGAGAGAAGATTCTCCTCGAGTGGAAGACGAATTGGAGGGCAGATGGACATGTCCAGAAGGTCCGGGTACCACGTTCTCCTGGCCCAGTCTGGGCAATTAGGATCATGGTTTCCCGGAACCTTCTCAACTTCCTGATCATTTGAAGAATGACAGGGACTGGAGGAAACGCGTATAGAAGTGGAAACTCCCAGTCCACTACGAACGCATCCCCTAGAGCTCCTCTCGGGGGAAACTCCCTTGAACAAAACTGATCGCACTTCCTGTTGATGCTGGTGGCGAACAGATCCACTTGAGGGGTTCCCCAAAGGGTGAAGATCTGTTGAAGGACTTCCTGAGCCAGTTCCCACTCGTGGGAGACTGTACTCTGCCTGCTCAGAGCGTCCGCTGTCAAGTTTTTCTCTCCGGCTAAGTGAACTGCCGATAGAGAGATTCCTTCTTGGATTGCCCAAAACCAGAGCTGCATCGCCTCTCTACACAGAGGCAGTGATCCTACGCCTCCTCTTTTGTTGAGGTAGTGCATGGCCACTGTGTTGTCCATCATTATCAGGACATTTTTCTCCTGTACAGATGGCAGAAAAGCCTTCAGCGCTAGTCTGATTGCTCTCAGCTCTAACAGGTTGATATGTAGTCTGGACTCCGATGGAGACCAACGACCGCTGATGGTCAAGTCGTTGGTATGGGCTCCCCACCCCGTGTGTGAAGCATCTGTGACTACTGTTATCTCCGGCCATGGTTGCCAAAACAGTTCTCCTTTCAAGATGTTCTCCTGGCAGGCCCACCACTGAAGGTCTCAAGCCACCTTGTCCGGAACCTGAAGGAGTTCTGTCATTCTCCCTGAGAATTGCGACCACTGAGTTCTCAGTGCCCACTGAAGAGATCTCATTCTCAGGCGAGCCTCTGGCACAAGGGAGATGCAGGATGCCATGAGGCCTAGCAACCTCAAAAAGTCGAATGCTGGGAGACGTTGGGCATTTTGAAACTTGGTGACCATCTGCAGAATATCTTGAGCCCTCACCTCTGGTGGCGAGGCTTTTCCCAGGGAAGTGTCTAGGACCGCTCCAATGAACTGGAGTCTCTGTGATGGTATCATCTGTGACTTATTTAAATTGAGGGAGAAGCCCAGTTTGTGAAGGAAGTGGCAAACATAATCTAGCTGGATCTGAGCTTGTTCCGGAGATACAGCTCTGATCAGCCAATCGTCCAGGTAGGGGTAGACGTGAATCCCTTCCCTCCTTAGACTTGCAGCCACTACCGACATTAGCTTGGTGAAGACCCTCGGGGTGGAGGTCAGCCCAAATGGCAGAACTCGAAATTGATAATGAGAGCCGCCAATTGCGAACCTCAGGTATTTCCTGAGATGGATTGGCACATGGAAATAAGCATCCTGAATATCCAGAGATACCGGCCAGTCCTGGAGCTGGAGGGCCTGAAGGATCTGAGAAAGAGTTACCATCTTGAACTTGTCCTTCCTGAGGAACTTGTTCAATTCTCGTAATTCCAAGATAGGTCTCAGTCCTCCGTCCTTCTTCGGTATTAGGAATTAGGGGGGAGTACCAGCCCTTGTTCCTCTCCGCTACAGGTACCGGTTCTATGGCACCTTTCTCCAGCAGGTCTACAATTTCCTGCAAGAGGAGCGGATCTGGAACTTTCCGAGAGCTGTTCCCCGGTGGAAGACTCTGATGAATGCGTAGAAAAGGCAGGCAGTAACCTTGGGCAACTGTCTCCAATGCCCAAGCATCTGACGTAATAGCCTGCCATTCCGTCAGCTGTTGAGATAGCCTGCCCCCTACTGGTGTCTTGTGAGGAGAGTCCTCAGAGTGATTTAGAGGCGGCTGATGCAGGTGCCGAGGGTAAAGAGGTACCTGCTGCTGCGGCTTTTGTATTTTTACCCCGTCCACCTCGGGTGAATCTTTTTTGACCTCTTTGAACCGACTGTCCTCTGCCTTTTCCGAATGCGGAATAAAAGCGAAAGGACTTACCTCGCCAAGAGGTTCCTGAGGGGCGATATGGCATTTGGCGGATTGCAGCACCCAGGGATTTTGCTGCTGCTTTGGATGTCGTAACTTTTCTAGGCTGTCATTCGCCTTCTTACCAAACAAAGAAGAGCCGTCAAAGGGCATATTTAAAAGACTGGCTTGTACATCGGGATCAAACCCAGACTTTCGCAACCACGCAAATCTGCGGGTTGTAGTACTTGCCGCCATGGCCCTACTGATGCTGTCAGCAGAATCAATGCCAGTTTGAAGGGATTCGCATATTGCGTCTTTACCATCCTTAATGATGTTTAGAAACACTTCCCTTTCTTCTCCCTCTGGGAGGCAGTCAGCCGCTGATGAAGCACACTCCCAAAGTGTATGGCTGAACCTTGCGAGCCTACAAGTAGCGTTAATAGATTTCAACGCCATGCTACATGCAGAAAAAACTTTCTTAGCCATATATAGTCGTATCTTTTGGCATCCCTGTCCTGTGGAACAGTAGGGTATGCCGATCTACTGCCTGATGCAGTTGCTGCTTGGACAACCAGACTCTCTGGAGTTGGATGTTTAGACAAAAATTCAGGGTCAGTAGTAGATACCCTGTATTTGGCTGATAACTTCTTGTTAACCGCCGGGATAACCTCAGGAGTTTCCCAGTTAGCCAATATTTTTCTTTGTAATGCAGCGTGAAATGGAATCACAGGATCCTCCTGTGGGCCTTTGACTAAGATGTCTGTAAGGTCATCCTGTTGGAATGCAGGTGAAGGTGTAGACCAACCCATGAATTCTATGATTCTTGCCATTAAAATTCTGCAAGGGGTCTCAGCATGTTCCCCTGGGTCTGGTTTGGCAAATTCTATTTCTGGGGAAGTATCTAACCCACTTGCCTCATGTAAGGATTCTCTAAGGTGCTTCAACCTTTTTTCCTCAGAGGTAAATTCCTCTGGTTCTGGTGTTGCAGATCTCTGCAGCCCAAAGGGTATTTCCTGATCTGAATCCTCCCCTTCCTCATAGATTGAAGACACAGGTCTGAAATGATCAGACCTTGGAAATGACTTAAATCCCATTTCCAGAGCAGAAGGGGCTAAATTTGTCATAATCGGTTGGGAAAATGTCGACGTCTTCGACACGGACGTTAAAGGCTTCGAAAACACCGAAAAAGACGTCGAGAAGATTGGAAGTGGCCTCGAATAACTCGAGAGGATCGGGATCCTACTCGCGGTTGTCGATGACCTCAAAGTCATGTTAGAGGCTCTGGGTTCGCCGGGTGCAACGACTCGCAGCATTTAGATTTTTTGGGTCTTTCACCCAGGATATCACCCTCAGCTGTCTTTGAGGGGGTCGAGGCCACTTTCTCGAAGACGCTAAGCATCCTTTTATGGAATTCCTCCCACTCAGCCTGAGAGCTATGTTTTGTGGGGCAGGTGACTCTTTCCGGAGAAACAGAAGAAGACGAGGAAGGGGATCTTCGACATCTCTTACTTGAATGCTTGTATCTCAAAGAGTGATGGGAACTGCTTCGAGACCTGGACCGAGAATGTTTCCTGTGTCGGCGAGAAGACGAATGTCTCGACTCTGCCGAGGAAACTTTCGAAGGAGTTTTAGCTGTTTTACCTCTCTCAAGCTTCCCCCTATGCTCCTTCAAGGCTTTCGTCGTCATGGACATGCAGTCCTCGCACTCCAAATATTGGTGCTCCGATCCCAGGCACCACAAACAGATCCTATGAGGATCTGTCAACGACATTTTCTTTCCACAGTCTCGACATTTTTTGAAGCCGGACCCTGGTGTCGTCGGTTCGGGTTAGGAAGCCATCGAGTAAGAGTTGGTTTATTCTCGAGGAATAATGAAGAATATATTCTCTGACTAACGAACTGAGCAACGCGATTCCGAGGCCCACGAAGTGCGGAAAAACGGAACTGAGCAACGGACGCTGCGCGGGTCTATTTATACGCATGATGACGTCGGCGCCGATATGGAGGCTGTCGAGGGACATCGGCTCGAGGGACATCGACACGCAGCGCCCTCTACTGAAAAAGAAATTCCGAGGCCAGCAAGCTGGAGATGATCTATAAAGATAAGGAATACGTCAGAGGCACAATCCCTTCGAAATGGTTATTCTACCAAGGAATGGCCTATGCATTAGGTTACTGGATCTTGCTATAGCACAGCCTTTGCCAATTGTATGGCTCTCTTTGTGCTTTGGATCCTGCAAGTAAAATGGTGGGGGCTATAGATGGATTAGTGAGAGCGGAGCAGAGGTTACAATTAGGTCATCTTTGCAAAGCAAACTATGTTGCATTGTTGCCCGAATGGAAGGTGAGCGTGTCTGTGCTTTGTGGGCACAATGCATTATTGTTTTCCTGGTAGTTATTGAGGTATTGATGATCATTGCAGTAAGGTGACCCACCCGGCAATAATGCCTTACTAGACCAAGTCGATGGATCCAAGCAAAGCGAGGGCTGTCATGAAGGGATAAGGGCAGTTACCGGTCAGGTCATTACCCTGACATGGCCAAAAATGAGTGTGCAGTGTGGGCTTTTGAAGAACTTCAAGAAAATAGAAAGTGAAGCATGCCGTACCCACAGTGCGGGGCAGCCAGGCACACAATCCACAGTACCCCCATTTTCCCCACTCCAGCATCCTCTCCAGAATTGCAATCACAGGGTCTGGGTAGTCTGGGTTGTCTCTAAGCAGCAGCATAGGGCCAGCATCGACCGCAGTGGGAAAGTAGTATGTAGCTTTGCAGGCTTGCTAGGAAAAGTTAGGCAAAAATAGTGTGGGCGGAAGGGGTGTTGGGCCGGCGAAAAAGAGGGCTGCAGTGAGGGCAAAAAGAGGGCAAACTCCCAGGGTGGAGTAAGGGCATAATGGGAGAAAATATGCCAGAGGCAATCTGGAATGGTGACAGGTTGCCCAACAGGATGTGGAGAGGGGAGTACAATGGCCAACAATGAATAGAAGGACAGAAGTGATTACTGACCGAGTAAGCCCACATCCCTTGCTTCTTTGTTTTTTAACACACAATTGTGCTAACATTCAGTACGCTGGAGCACAGCTGCGAAGATGTGTGGTCTTAAAAGCAATGCTGAAATCTTTTCGTTTTATCTAGCCAACAGGATTTCATGCATGGGGGCAGCTACATAGAGCAAAACCTTTCAAAACAAGATATCACATTGTCTTGCCTGTGCCTACCAAATATACCATTCCTACACAAGGGAGAAACAGACTACTTTCCAATAAAATTAAACATCTGGATAGAAAAAAAGTTCTAAAAGGAAGGTTGAGTGTAAAATTAAAAAGGGAGTGGAGCTTTACATCGCGCATGCATTAACTCGACAACAGGCGCTGCACTCAAGACAATCTGACCTTGTGTCCAGTAGATGGTTCTTTGGCAAGTTAGTTGGAATCTGAGCATCAAAAGAAGCATACTCAACCCCCCCCCCCCACTTTTGTTAAAGAGACCTAGGTCTCCGTCAATACTCCAGGCCTGTAAAGACTGCGATTCTCAAGATCACAGGAAGCCAGCGGAGATCCAGTAGAGTGAGGCCCAACACAAGAGATTCCCCTCAGCATTTGAGCGGATACTTTCCAGAAAAGTTGATGCCTACTGGATGACCACATGGCAGCTCTGTATACTGTGATGAATCTGATGATGTCATCACTCCTTTCCCAGAGGTAGCCTCTTCTCATGTGGCCAGGGGACGGCAGCTGCTAGCTGATCCTGACCCTGGGGGTGGCTATATGTCACAGGACCACAAGGGGGGAGGCAACCCTCAAGGGGATGGCCCGGCATCATCGGATGAAAACACACATGCTCTTTCCCTTTTAGGGTTATCACCTCAATTCCACATGCCTTTATGGCACACTGTGGTAGACCACTTCAATCAACCATAAAAACCTGCCGATAACATCTTTCAGGATTCTGGAAATGAAAGACCAAAAACTGCCTAGTATTTCCATCTGTATGGAAACACTGGAAGGAGGAGGCTGAACAGAGCAATGAAGATAAGGAAGCCAAGAAACCCAGGACGCGCTCCAGTGGTTGCGAGCGCATGATATGTGCAGGGACATTTAAAACTCCAACCCGGCATGAAGTGGAGAGAAATGTCGAAAGGAGCTTCATCCTCTTGGGTCCGACAGAGGGACTGCTGAACCACAGAGGAGACCATGGAGCCGGAAGGCATGGGAAGTGGGCAAAGGAAGAAGGACTGCAGAAGCAGGCTTGCCATGCTGGGATCTTAACCGGAAGCAACGAGAAGTCTTTCCGACTGCCACGGAACCGGAAAGGGGATAGGTTTGGAGGTGGTGGGGCAATGGGGAGGCAATAGCGAGAGGCTCCCTGTTGCCTCCCCACAATCAAGATGGGGCCCCCCCAGGAGAGGGCCTAAGGTGGCTAGATAATGCAGGTCGTACACTAAAAAGAGAAATAAAAATCCTCCAATGTATTGGTCACCTTAAGGCAGTTTTGTATTTGAGATATGGTAACTGAATTGTGTAGGGTGCCAATGATCATCTGTGCATTACATTGTAGATATTCCATTTCATTTTGTCCCTCCAACTCTACTGTGCATGAAAGCTGGCACTTCTGGTTGCAGCAAATTAATGTTTAAGTTTTGCAGGTGTTTTTCATTTTGTCGTTTTTTTTAAATGTATTTTTGTCCCTCCTACTCTGCCGCCCTTGACTGAATGGGGGTTGGGTATTGGGTGTGTGTTTGCAGTATATTTTACATTTGTTGAATACCGCGCAACTACAGATACTTTTTGTTAGCTTAACATGGGAATTACTCGCCCTAAACTGTCAAATCCTGAAGTATTCCAAGAACAAAGTGGTGGTCCTAAATAAACATTGCAGCGGTAAAGCCAAGCCCAGTTTCAATCTGAATGGTGAATCCATTCAGGTTTTGAACGATGTAAGTATTTGGGCGTAGTTATCGATTCTAACCTCTCCTGGAAAGCCCATGTGGAGTCAGCTACAAAATAATTGAGCAATTGCTGGGAGGGCCATCACAGGCCTTCTGAGTAAATTCAATGATAGTTTTGGCCCCAAAATAGAGATGATTTTCCATGGGGAATTTGAGGGTTCAGTCGCTTATGGCACTGAATTATGAGGTCTTGATAAGACTGCTACCTGCGTTGTTGCCAAAAATTCCATTAACGGATACCAACTCTTACATTTAGCAAGGTTTTCCGTCCGCTGTTTTACATGCAGATGTTGGTAATCAGAGAGAGCAGAGAAGGTTTATGGATTCCACAGCAAGATATGCTTGCAAATGGGCAGTTTCACAGACAAGCAAGTTGTGGATTTAGCATGGCAAGAACATTATTCTTAAGCTTTTATATCCTTGTACAGAAAGCAATTGTCAGCGGACTTCACTGACTTGTGTCTAGACCGCATTTTGGACCCTCAGCACCATCTCATGATTTCTCATGGATCTCTGCTGTCAAAACTTAAAGAAGCCCAAGGGATAAGATCAAGGAGGTTGGATGAGACCGAGCTGGGCTGTATGGATCATCTAGGTTAGATGGAAGTATCTGTGCCTCGCTCAAACTTTCTTTCCCCCAGAAAGAGCAGAGGAAACACCTGCAGCTCCCTCACGAGGTAGCTCGGGCCCCGAGCCCATCGACCCAGCCATCAGGCCAGCCATGAGGTAAGCCCCGTTGGGCATGGCACTTTCACCTGCAACGAGACGAGCACAGTGAAGAGTGCTACATTTATTTACCATCGGTCCTGCTGAGCTTTGACCTAACTGCAGAGATTGCTCTGCATCCAGTGGTCTATTAATGTGGCCTCTCCTGCCGTTGCCACAAGGTGCTTTCAGCCCCCGATGTACCCAAGTGCTGGGCTGCCTGCCATGCCTCCAGTCTGATTGGGAAGCCCAACCTACTTCTGAGCCAATCGGGAAACGGAAGGTGGAAGCTGCCCCGACTCTTAAGCCCTCATTCAAAGGCCATGTCTGTGCCTGTCCGGGTCTGGTTGAGCCCTCCCTTAGGTCTTTTCTTCCATCTCCACCCCAGCACATCCCTCTGAAATCATCTTGACTTTGGGGTTGTTGGTGACCTCCCTCAACTGGCCCGGATTCATGGCACACCTGCAGTCCTTCCTGCGAGTAACCAACTCATATTTTCTTGCATCACCGTGACTCAGAACTTTGAAATCTGCAGCCACTGCTGATTCACGTGTGGTTAGTGTGCCTTGCTTGAAAACCGTAGGTGCTTTTTACATCTGCAACCACTTCTCTGTGCCTGGTTTTGTAGAGTGTGCCTCCCTCCCTCCACCCTCTGTAATGCATGTGCAAAAATGAACTGAAAAACATGGTGCTGGTGTGCGGCCATTTTGGACATTCGCTTCCAAACCGCAATGAAAGTGTACGTTACTGTAAGCTCAGTTAGAAGGCAGCAAGAATTCTGCAACGGTAGCAAGATTATTTTATGAAACAAGATGAGGCCACTATGAAGGACAGTAGTTGTATTGTTCGCTCACGGATGAGCTTCGAAGGGAGTCGGAGATGTGCAGGGATGAGGGGTGCTGGGAACGAGTGCGCAGGAGACAAACTGGGTTTTTACACTTTTTGCCTCCCATGCTTGCGGTCGGTCCTTCGGCCGGGGACTCTTGGCAACCTAGGAGGGGCAGGGATTTTTACCCCATAAGAGGAGAGGTATCCGAGTGGTAGACAGAATTGGAACCCCAGGTGATGAAGTCTCGCTGAGAGGGAGGACGCTCCGCTCCAGAGCCCGTTAGTACATGTGATCTCTCTGCTTACCTGCCTCAGGACTGGGTTGTGTTTTTGTGGCCGAGATGAAGTTTTCTCCTGCAACTACACTAACGGTGAAGTAGACCTTATGTAACTATCCGTGCTTGCGTGTTTTTGTATAACCACTTATATGTATGACTAATTGCATTTATTCAACTAGTTATTTGTCTTCTTATAGTGTGTGAATAAAGGGCCTGTAAAGAGCCAATTATATTCCAATTGCTGCTCTAAGTGTGTATTATTGCCTTCCCATGTCCAAGAACTTTTAGTCTGTGTAACATAACGAGCGGTTCTGTAGTCATTACACTGGTCAGAAAAGCAAAACACCTTCTCACCCAATCTCCTCTCTAGGTCTCTTGCACTTATTTATGTTTTTGTGCGTCTTGTCCCACACACCCTCTTCCCCCCCTCCTTTCTTCATGTTTAGCTCTTGCATTTTGTAACAGCCGTCAGACACATGCAATTATTCCTGTCATAAATTGTAACAGTTTTGTATTCCGCCTGTATTAGATTGTACCTCTAAACGCATTGCACTTGCCCATTCTGAACATCCCAATGCTTAGTAAGAATGTTAATCCTTGTCTAGCCGTTTACCCTCCCTGCGTTGGACGCTTTGATTAAGTGTATAGACACTATATAAATGACCAGTATATAAAATAAATAAAGGAGGAGGCCACCAACCATCTCTGTCCATCATTACCAACCCCCTGGTCAGACGTATCTTTGCTCTCGCCAGAGTGGATATTCTAACAACTTTAGCCCATACCAATTGGAATGGCTTGAGTCCAACAAATAAAATGGGCGAGGCAGAGGTGGAAAACTTGCTCCATTACATTCTCATTTGTCCAGTTTTTGACTCTACGGTCTTATAGCATTAAGCCCCTCGTAAGGAAAGAGGGCCTTGCAGATGACTCAATCGCCCTCCTGTCTTTTCTTCTGCTTGACTTTGATAGAAACATTAGCCAAGCCACCACAAGATTTATCTATGGGGTCTGGCAACAGAGAGCATTACAAAAACAAAAAACAAAAAAGTAAGAAACGTAAAATTAAAATAAAAACAAAATCAGCATCTTCTAAGCACTAGGCGTTCTGGCATTTACCTTTCTTGGGCTGCGAGCTAGGAAGTCACAGACTGGTTTCTCTTCTTCCTTCTCTCCCCAGTAGGTAGTTCTTACTCATAAGGCAGGCTATGGTTGTGGCCTTTTAATAGTGTCTTAGATGGTTATGTATGATGTAGTTTACATTTTAATCTTTGCAAGACAGGGTATTGCATTGTAAAATCGTATTTTATTTAAACATGTTTTTGCTCTTTGTAGTTGGTGGTCACGAAAGGCCTAACAAGCCGAAAGGGTCAATAAAATAAAATCAGGGTTAAGTATACGCTTTTCAGATTTTTTTTCCACTGTGCATAAGACAATATATAGGTACGGGGTGTGAAAGCATGGTTTCGGTCTCTATGGATATCGTTTTTGCAATCATTTTAGGTATGAAAATTTGATGAAACTTTGCCAAATTTGACATGAGTTTTCAGATCTGATCACATCCCTTGAATGCTAAATTTGGCGGACTTCAATCATGGTTGAGAACAAAGATTAGTTGACTAAAAAATGCATTTTAAATGGAAAGATTTAACCTGATCTATACTGCACCTACTAACATGTATTTAAGTGGAGAAAAAAACACAAGTAATCCATACAAGGATTGAAAGTGTAATTTCCACTTTCTGTGGTAATAATGAGCAAACTTCAGAAATTACTCGGGGGAACATTTTTATGGGGAAAGTATTTTTTGCCATAAAAAGATATACCTGGTTTCATGAGCCTCTAAAGTGGGCTACAAGTTACCTTTGGCATATTCGACAATTTTTAAGGCAACGGAGTACCTCTGATGTTAACCTACCACACAACGATCCACAAAGGAATTAGTTCATCAAACCTGAAATAGAGTCACAATATGCATACATCAAGTATCATTCAAGCGAACAATCAAGTATCATTCAAGCGAACAATCAAGAACAAGTGTTTTATTTGAAAAACGAAATTAGTGAATTCCAGGAGTTTCAGTATTTAAGTAGCTTTGCTGCATGAAAAGCATGCAGACATACACAAATTATATTTTAGTGTTGAAAGGCAGATGGATACGTCATTCATTATATCAGCCACTGCCCCGCTTACATACCATAGAAATGAGAGTAGTTAATTTATGGCGTCTGCCCCTCCCCTGCCGCGCTATTCACTAAGACAACCCTACCAAACCTTATCCTGGAACAATGGAAGAAGAGATGCATATGTAAACTCAAGAAGAAATTAATATGCTGTAACTGAAGATGACGAGTGACATCACTTCTAAACTGAAACACGAAGATAGAATAGATATGAAGCATATATGCACTCACCATGAAGAAACGAGGACACTAAGTAAAAACGTACAGTTAGACATGAAGAATATTGCCTGTACAATATAGACATGACTAACATACCATAATCAATCTATACGCAAGACAAATGATATACACATTTAGCTTGCTAAATGTATAACTGCAACAGTAAAAGGTGGCCATCTTGAATAAAAATGAACGGCAAAGCCACGTTAGAATGAATGAGAAGCTCTGAAGCTGCAGGGAGATTCGATTCACTGAAATTACGTAAAATACAGACCTTTGCAGGACCAACAGTGGCTGCACAACCCACTCCAAGGTTACGGCGAAAGGGGAGGTTTGGATGGCTCCAAAGAGAACAGAAGATTCCCAAGCTTTAGGCATATTCTTTAAATGCCAACTGCCTATTAATGAGAAGCGGAATCCTGCATGAGGAATAGCTCGTCCAAGTCTCCAGTGACTAAACAAAGTATTGCACCCATTTTAATAAGAGCTAAAATCCTAATAAATGCTGAGCACAATAGTTCAAAAATGTGGACTCGGAACACGTGACTTATAATAGGAGAACAGTGTCCATTCATTAAGCTCCAGACACGTGCATCGACTCCCCACAGATTCCAAGAACGAGAGGCTCCGAACAAGGCCAAGTTCAAAACTAGATACCCTGGCTTGAGGCCTAGGAAACAATGGATGGTTTCTTTTTTCATTGGATGATGCAGTTCCTCGAGTTCACGCCCCCGAAACTCTCAATAGGATGCAGTTCTCTAACTTTTAGCCAATTATTTGTGGCTAAGATGATGTCTTTCTTACTTGTATCAATTCCGGCGTGGTCCAAGGTAGGGCCATCAGATAGCTATATCCAGTGAAAGACTAACCCCTATATATCATATATGTAGACAATTCCCCTGACCAATCCCATCAACCCAGAGTTTTTTTTTTAACCAAGATTGCAGTAGGACGTCAGTTGTGATATATTTTTGATTTATATAACCTACTGTTTTGTACTGGAGTGGAAGAGAGCTTAGGAGACGTGTGTGCTTACTGCTGTCCCCGTTTTAGATGGATGGTTAATGAAACAGGCCTTTGCCATTTACTTTGATTATTTCTGTCATTGGATGCAGGATTGCCCGGCCTGTCTGATCTGCTAGAACTAGGGCTTTCCAGTGCTCTTTTACATTAGTAGTCTGAAAGGAGATAATAGAATATGTATTACAAGTTATCTGATAGATTGAGTTGCATGTGTATGGAGTTACTTTGTTGATATGCCTACACTTTATCAAATGGTCATTACGAGTTAAAACACATTTTGCATTCACAAGGACCCTCAAAATGGTCAACTTAGTTTTAACTCGGAAATGGTTGTTATGCAGAGATCAGCTTTATGTAAAACAGGCCCAAATATAAACCTCTATGGCTAAGCCATTAAAAGAGATTGATGGACACAGATGTATGTATCAAGGACAAAGGCTTTCATGTAAACGATGCGTAAAATAAGAAATACATTAAAAATTCAGGATTTCCATGGTCCTATTACTTTAATGTTTAGCATGTGTGTGTGACCCATTAAGATATGAAGGTGTTCTTCCCTCCCAAAAAAAGAATAAGAAAAAATAATGTTTCAACCCGATAGTGATTTCCAGATATTTCAATTGGGTCACTAGAGTCCCTTCCAAAAAATAGCTTTGTCTCTGGAGCGGATGTGAAAACTGTTTAAATTATTGTTATTTTAATTAAAATGATTGGGAAATTATTTTGTGAAATAGCAGGAACTTATTAATTGCCTATTGGACACCATAGCTGGTATAATTCAATAAGTGTAGAACAGCATTAGGTTTCCTTATTATTGAACTGTTCCTTCTGAGTTATTTGTTTAAAATAGAAGCATTTAGGTTTGAGTATGTACAGAGATTATAAAATCTGATTTTGGTCTACAATAGTAGTTTATTATTGAATTACTCTATTTCTGGATGTTGGTGTGATTATGAAAAGGAAGGTGGACATTTTAGTGTGATGTAAACATAAGCAAGATATTAGCAGACAGGTTGTGTTTACTTTCTGTAGAGCAGTGCCTGTGCTTACGTGGAACATTGTGGGCGACTCCCCCAGCAATGAAAGTTAGGGGACCACCTTTATATTCCGGATTCATTATTCTCAATAAAACAGAATATTCCAATTAAAAACAGGCCATTTCTTGTCCTAGATTTTGGTTTAGGATTGTTTTAGGAAGATCAGGGATATTTCTCCATAAAAAGAATAAACTGTTCGACCTGTAGATATATTCCACAGATAGAAAAGGGATCATCAATGCAAATATGTGCCCACAGCAATACATTAAATTTGAGTCATTAAACAAAATCTCCCAAACTGTAGCATGCAGCAGTGCTAGGTGAATTACCAACATAATCGATTCAATCAATCATTGTGACCTACAACAGCAGTGGATCTGAGTGGCTTAGTGACATACCCGCTACTGGCGCAGCTCCACCGAGAACTAGATCTGCAGTGGGATGTTTTTTCCTACAATTTTGTTACATTTGAAACTTGACAAGTGCTGTCTGTGTTTGTAGGCAAGACCAGCATGAAGTACACACTGCATCAGTGAGGCCTGAGCTATAATTGGCTGTTTTTACAGAGGAGCAGACATTCACGTGACGCTTCAGCATGAAGATGCCTGCCACTCTTAGAGAATAATGCTGCAAGATTGCTGCCCAGAAACCTCCCCCTTGGATTGCCACACCCTGATCCCTGGAGAGATGAAGCCTGCAGCCAGGACCACCTCCACAGTGCTGCTGGTATTCTGGCACTGTGGTCACATTAGGTCATTTATTCCATAAAGTCACTATTGCCAGCCCTATACCTTCAATCCTTGACAGTCCCTTGGAGGTGCTTCTAGGTCAGACAGTAACCTGACATTTTAGACAGGTCACAGGTAGTGCATCTGTATTCGTTGTGCGCTGCTGTATGGTAAACTTGAACCTTCAGCACCTCACTTGGCTGAAGAGTGCCAGTGATCTAGTGTTGTGCTGTTTCTTTTATATAGTTTCTTCTGAATGCCAGAGCTGTTCATGTTGGATGAAGACCTAGTCTACTTTGGTTAATGGACCAATCCCCTCCAGCAGTTGTTGGTTTGCATCAAAACTCATAGAAATGGCACCAAGCAGAGGTGTCATGTAGCACAGTGTCTCGGTACATAACTGTCTCACAGCAAAATGTTAGCGTTTGAACAGTGAAACATTCGCTTTTAGTTTTGGCTTATTCGTGGGGATGCAACCATTTGCTACCTGATGTAATCTACATATATCAGCCAAAGGCAATTGACTTTACTTGGTGTCTCCAGTTTCGCATTCTAAACATGGAGTACTGTGTCTATCCTCCTGCAAGCAAAGTGGCCTGTTGCTGTGGAGTGCATGTTACCACAGACAGAGCAGAGGTTTGCAGCAGCCAAGAAAGCATTTGTTTTTCAATTTGCCAGCCTAGGTACACAATACGCGGCCAATAATGCTCATACCAACTCATTCAACTGCACTCCATGGATAAGGCGTGATAAACCAGGACTACGGAAAGCAATAACTGGCTTATCATACAGGAACCAGAGAAAACGATGATTGTATTTGGGCCCCAAGAATACCAATAGACAGTAAAGTAAGTAATGAATTCCCTGCAATGTCCTATAGAAAAGTCAAACCCATCACTATTAGCAATGCTTATTCTGTTAAGTTCATACTAAAATTGCTTCTTCTGTCCTCCCCATCATCTGAACAGCGTTGGGTCATTTGCTTGTGTTGCTATATTCCATCAGCTCTTTTATTTCATATCTTTATCTCCCACTTGCACCAAAGTCTTATTTCTGTCGAACTCAGGTTTCTCTTGTTATTCTGGTCTCTGCAGTGATCTCTGCTGACACTGAACTGTGTGTTTTTACTTTTTCATCCAGGGGCTCCAATATGAATAGAGTTACAAGTGATACTAATAGAGCACCCAAACCCTGGCCCACATTCTTTACCTTCAGACTCCTGGACTGTTGGAAACCCCCAATCACTTCTGAATAAGAATTGAATGGATCTTTAAATGTGTATTGTCCCCAGTGGGGCACCCATCCAACAGGAGGGCTTCTCCTAGGAATGGGTTTGCCCATTCCCCACTCGCTCAGGTCCAGACTCGATTTAAAATGTTTGTGATACATGATCTCCTAGTTGACCCCTGTCCTACCTCCTTCCTGGAAAATCACTCCTTCGATATCCCCTGGAACTCACAAACCTCTGGACCCACCCCTCTCCCTGTTGGCATCACCCTTGGATCAGTCCTCCACAGACCTTTTCCCGTCTCCCTCTATACCTCTGCCCTAGACTTGTCTTATCCATTACTTTCACTAGCACCTCTTTGCTGACAACACTGAAATATCGTCATTCTTTCTCTCATTCATTCCAGTGCTCACAGAAGACACTACCAGCTGTCTCACTACAAACCGCCACTGGATGGCTCGCTGCTGAATGTCATCTTTCTCTCAGTTTCTAATGTCACCCCTACTCTCACCACTCCTTCCCGACTGACCCTCCTACTACCTCACCAAGGACTCACAACCTTGGGGTCATCTGAAAGCAACCTCCAACTTCTACAATTCATCCCAACCACTGCCTCCGCTTCTTGTATTAACGTTGCCAACAATTTGGAAAATGGGTCCACTTCTTACTCATCACTCTACAAAGGCTTTAATCACCTCCCTCATGCTCAGCAAACTTGACTACTGCTTGAACCTGCTCCTTGGCCTTCCTCTAATCCTTCATACTACTACACAATGTATTCAGCTTCGCCTCCTGCACTGTCTACCACTGACCCGGATCCTCCTCGATTTCTACTTACTGACATCATGCTACATGGCTCTCCATGCACAACCACTCTTTTCAGGTTCCTTCTCCTAAACTATATCGCTCTCATTGATCAGCTCCTAGGTACGAGGCCGACTGGATCGGCTTTCCCTCAACATTTGGCCTCATTGTCCCGCACCCACGTGGTTCCTCTCATGTCTGCTCCTTTTCCCTACTCGCCCACTCCATATGAGCCCATTGCCCATCACCATTTTACACTAGTCAGACTGTGGATCTCTTTAAGGCCTGGTTTAAAGTTCACCTACTGGCCAAAGATAGGGTACCCTAAACTCTCTCCCTATCCTCCATATCTGACCCCGCCACTCCCACCGGTGCTAAATAATCATGTAATCATATACTTTACAATAAAAAGGCCAGATGTGAGTTTGTCTGAAGCCGTCCTGCCCGCTTTGCCCGTTATCACTGCTAGAGGGAGCTGTTGCCTTACACATACAACAATAAGACTACAAGTTGATGCAAGGGTCTCCGAAATGCCCCCTTCACCCCTATAAACATGCCAGCCAGAAGAGTCAGAGGTGCAAGCTGCCAGTCACTGTTTGGACAGCCACCAGGAAGAACAGTGGCAAATACATATGGGAACAGATATTCTCTCAGACAGTCATTCAAACCTTATCCAGCTAATGTCATCATGGATACAGGGGCCCCAACCATGATTATGGATCCAGACGCCTCAATGGACATGATCGACTAATAACCAATATCCTGCGGTGCTGACATGATTCAAGACACCACGACATAGTAACGTTAGCCATGAAGCATACTCTCATGAAGTTACATGGACACACACAAAGAATATGCTTACACAGTTCTGTAGATCGAGAACAGATACATACTGTTGAAAGCTTTTATATTTTTTCTCATTAGCCAAACGCAGAAACACAAGGCAACAAGAGATGCAGAGCAAGCTTGCAGCAGCTTATTGCAACTTACCATATGGAACGTATAAGGAACCTGAAAGAAATACTAACCTATAAGAGGAATAGCACAAAAGAGACATATAGCAATTATACCTTAACTATATTAGAGTTACATGAAGCCACAGGCCGCAGATCGAAAGTCGAAGTAAAGCAGAATTAGGCTGCACGAAGCGCCAGGGCTCGCAGCCAAGGTCAGAGACGAGCAACATATTCCTAAACTCAGAGACAAGGAGCCACCTGCAAAACAGTGGAATAAATCCTCACTAATTGCAGACCAGAAAGCCAGAAACATTTCAACCCTGCAAGCACTCTGAAAGGCAACATGGTAATACTGACGCCAACAGTGGGAACACAGTCTCTCATCACCTTGAAAAGGTGGACTGAGAACAGAGCTGGGTCCCAGGCCTGGGGAGATCAGCTCCAGCCAATCAGGGAACTTAAATCCAGAGTTGGATGGCAGAGGGCAAGGGCCAATGGTAATCCTGCGACCCTGCAACAATGTCATAGATAGTTTTTTGGGGAAGGGTCAGGAAAGCCACCTGACATGATAGGGCCCGTAGAATAACCTCTATATGTGCCAGCTATAGGTGATACCACCCCAATCACCCAATCAGGCGGGTTTCTTCGGTTTTTGGGGGAAGAGACCTGATTTGTGATGTCAAAATGTAACAAAAGCCTGTGACTCAGGAGCTTCGATTGCTGGAGAAATATTTCCTGCATGATCCCTGTCTGTTATGGAAAACAAAGGACAGTTCTAACATGCCCTTGGATGAGTCCTCCGTTTGTATGCTGGGGGAGGGTTTGTTGGGCCCTGGGTGATCTGAATGGTGATTGCGTAGTGTGAACACCAGTCCTTTATGGCATACCAAACCAACAAAGTTCATCTTGCAGGCGAACAAAATGTATATTTCAACAATGATAACATACAATTAATTAGCTGCATTGGTCTGTATTACTCCATTAATAATATTCTCCAGGCACGGTTTAAAACTTTATTTTACATCAATTTACTTTATTTCATGATCTTATGTCTCCTTTAAATCAAGCTGCACGTGAATTGTATTTCTCTGACATCCCTCAACATTATATATTTGAGTCCAAAACCCGTAAGTGGAATCCAAGACAATGAGGAGCAGTTACAACAATAGAGGGGCAGATACAACAATTGGGAGTATGTACTATGTTGAAGTTTCAACAGATTCTGAGAGATTGTTTTTGAGGTTACTACTCCTCCACGTAAAAGGAGCAGGATCTTAAACCAAAAAAATTCTCTTTCTTTTTTAATTAACATAATTACGTTAAAATACACCACATAATATATTTACAATCTGAAAATCTCTTCCTTTACACACATTAGCCCATGTACAAAGGCTTTTGCACTAGTTCTTTTATATTTTTACAGTATTCCTTTTTAGTAAGCATCACTCGCCCTCCACCTGCTGAGGTTGATGCTATTTGTGTAAGTGACCCGTTTCTTGTTTTGTTCCTAATTCAGGTTTCACATCCTCATTTTTCCAATTGTGCCGACACCCTTTGGGGGAATGCTATGCCAAGTGGAAGTCCTTTCTTATTGAAACCATCCCCGTTCTTCAAATAAGTGCAAAATACTAATTCCTTTGGCTCACCAGATGTGTCGAACTAATACTCCCATGATCTGTTAAAGGATCATGAAAGTTTTAGCGCAAAGCATCTGGATAACCACAGGTTGCAAACCTCTATCTTGGTAGCTGGTCTCTGGCTGACCCTACTTTCTTGCACACTCATCTTACAGAATAAGATGATCTTGTCTAAACCAGTGGCCCTTTGGGTGTGGACGAGTACATGTTAACCGGTGAATCTCAAGTTTTATTCCCCATGAACTCTTCATGTTCTCATAGAGGGGATTATTGGGCAGGTTAGGCTTTGGGCAGAGACAGCTTTAATCTGTACAGTGGCTGTATGTGTGCTCTTGGTATAGGTCTATCGTTCTTGTGGTGAGCGTAGCGATTGTAGCTCCTCTCTGTTTTTGCTTTTGAGTCCTCATTCTTCTTTTTTCAGTTTTGGCTGTTGGTTTAGCTAAAAGATTAATTATACAAATTTGAAAAGGAGAGGCTGGCATTCCTCAATGTATACATAAGGCCAGTGCCTTGGCGATGTCCCCACCTTCTCCAGACTCATGCAGGGAATGGTGGTCAACATCACAAGACATGCACATCTGCAAAAGTACATTGGTGCTGTCAGATTTCTTTCATGAGTACAGCTTCTAATGAAAGCTGAGTAGCTTTCATTTACCTTTTCTTATCTACTTGTCCCATTAAAATGATTTGTGGAAAGCTAATCTGCATAACTAGTAGAACTTTACTAGGGGTGCTGCACTAACAGATACAAAGTAATCTGCATGTTTATTGTATGTAGGATAGTTGCTTCATTCATGGCATGGATAAAGAGAATGCCCAAATATTATAATCTGGAAATAAATATATTAACCTTTGGTTTTATTGACATTTCAACAAATTGTACTATTAAAAGGTTTAGGACTAGAGCTGGACCATCAAACTTTCCGTGCAAAAACAACATAGGTTGAATACTGCCCCCCAGCTGACGCACATTTAAAACCGGGTGCAGCTACCGCACAATAGGCGTACTGTCGGCATATCACAGGCAAGCTCCTTTGGCACGATCAGAGATTAGGGCAGAAATCCATAACAAGATAGGCAATATATATGTATGGTTTACAGCAGAACATTAATTTGAACACAGTAAAGACCAGTGTCAATACCCATAACATTAAAAGATTCTGGAATGGGAGACTCACAAGGATTTAGGTCCAGTACGTGGGGTTATGGCTCAAACCAAACATAGTACCCAGCATTGGAATGGATATCAAAACAATGCACTTATTACAGAAACATAGTTTTACGAAACTAACCAAGGTGCACCTAACATTTTCCTAATGTTTGCAATGCAGTGCTAAAAGGTAGACCAAGGAGGATGGGCAGTGTGGGTATATAAAAGCAGTGCATCAGCAAATTCCATACAGAATTCCATTTTAGGGTACAAGATACAGATACCTTGCACTCAAAATGCAACGCTTTTGCTAAAAATTACTGCTATCTTTTCTATGGGTTATGGCTTGAACATGTTGCTTATCTACAACATGCAAGCAATATTGAAATACAAGTGTTGTTTAATGTCTGGCTAGAAGACCAAACTAACCTGATATTTCAGGCACTGGGAGAAGACTTAGCTATACTTAATCTGCCTACAATAGCAAAAACAGCCTCTCAATCAAACTGGCCACACATTAGATGGTGTGTTCCCTTCAAACTCCTTGTCAGTGAAAGAAACGCAAAACCGTAAAACCGTATTAGAACTGATCACATGGGTATTCTGATATTAATTACAAGAACCAATCAGCCATTTAAAAATGATCACCCACAGTGGCACTATTAGTAAACACTAGAATCTTTGAAAAATATAATTATAAAAAATCTGCAGTGAAAAAAAAACATTGCTTGATTGAGTGTTAACATCCGAACTAGCCACAGCAAAACATGCCATGCAGAAAAATAAAAAGAAACCAATACATTTTGAAAATTCAAGACAACGTGGTGGAACTAAAAGAAGCTGTGGGAACTATAGAAATAAAAGAAAAGAATCAAACATCCTAATTTTTCCCCAGAGGCCAACGGTGGCGTCATTGGTACGTCTTGCACTCGTTGTAGCACTGCAAGTGCAGAACGTGATCAAGGCAGAATTCCAGCGTGGATTGCTGGGGGCTGGGAATGTAGACAGTTGGGGAAAAAGTTCCAGGTGATGCAGGAAACCCAGGTTTATGTGAACAATTTACCAAAACATTTTACTGAAGTAATGGGTTGAAAATGAATATGTCACTGACATATCTTCAAGAGTGGCTGTGAAGTTCTTGAAGAGTATCTTTGACAAGGAAGGAATCACAAAAGAGATCTAATCTGACAATTGGGTGCAGTTTACTAGCACAGATATGGAGAAATATTTACAAAGATGTGGCATAACTCATAAGAAGGCATCATTGTATCGCCTACAATACAATGGAGCCATTGAGAGAGTGAATGGGTTGATCATGGAAGGCGTAGGAATGGCTAACAGCTGTGGCCAAACATGGAAGTATGTGGTTGCATGGAGGATAGTAGCATTAATTTTTACCAAGCATGAGTCAACAGATGTTATACCATTTGGAAGTAATGTGAGTGAGGGTGGGTCATACTAAGCTTGTGCCTCCCTAGATGGAGATCAGAAATTAGCTGTATGTGAGTGGTGAGATAATACGAGAAAATATGGCGGCACAACAGGATAAGATGAGCAAACAGTTTATTGAGAAAAACTGTCAAAAACACTGGGTCGGGTTAACATTTCCCAAGAAAATGGGAAAAGGTGTGGTGAAGTTTTCTAGTCCTGCACAAGTATTAAGAAAGTATAAGGAAGTGATAACATCCGATATGAAGATTTAGTACTTAAACATAGTGGTGGCTGTGAGATGTGGGAGTTAAGAGCATTGTAGGCGAGCGGTCGGCAATGATCAGTCCCCCTGACATAATCATTGTTCAGGGGTGATTAGGCAGTAGGGAACTAACCGTTGTCCATTGCTACCATGCCATACAATGTAAATAGTTATTTTGGGGCATATGATTCTGTTATACAGTTAATAAAGGTGGGAAGTGTGTGGTGTCCTTGGTTTGTATTGCACTTTATAGAGCATTGTTAGTGCAGAACGTTATGAAGGCAACATTCCAAAACAGGTAGCTGGGAGCTATTAATTGAAGGGCAGTCAGTAGGGGAGAATGCTCCGAGTGAAGGAAGCAGTCCGGGTTTTTTTAGCAGAACATACCAATAAATCTTCTCTGGAGTAATGCAGATGACTACATTAACACCAACGTTTGACAAAACTTTTCAAAGAATTGAAAGTAAAATCTATAAAAAAAAAGGCACCAAAAGTAATGGGGAGCTCTGCAAATACACTTTCAAGGAAATCAACCAATTCTTTCTTATCAAAGTTCTCAAAGCTCTGACAAAGTTAGTGATGATAGAAACACAGTTAGATGAAGTTGGCAGAAGAATTAGAATCCTTCTGAAATATAAGAGAAGATGAGCTAGGACAAGGAATAGCCGAATCATCAGTGCCCTCCAGCAGACTGCTGCTTGAAAAGAATCATGAAACATACAGCATCCACTCTATTCTCCCATTATATCAATCACTTAACAGACCCTTCAAGTTGGTAATTTACCTTCAGATTAAAGAAAAAGAACGTTGACTCTAACAATCCAGACAACATTCCTTGGCATCGCATCTTGCATATTAGGTAAGGAGCTGGACTACATTGTGGCACATTAACTTTAAACTCACATTGACTCAAATCATACCTGCCTCATTTCAGACGGGGTATAGCCCAGGAATGGGGACAAAAGTCGAAGTTATTTCCATGGAGTTCTATAAAAGATGGAGGGCAAACAATGAGGCATAGGGGCCATAACTGATCAATCTCTCTGCTGCATTCGATACAGTTGACCAAGCAATCCTTCTTGGTCACCTAAGAAGTGTAGGAATTACCAACTTGGCATTCAAGTGTCTTTGATCATATATCAGCAACAGCACACCGCTTATATGAAAATTAAACCTAATCCACTTGTGCAAGTTGTGTTGTCTCAAAGGTGTTGGCATTCTTTCATCTGCTATTGAATCCATATAGTCTACTTTTTCCACAGGCTAGTTGCCGACAGGGGAAGGAGGAAGATTATGAGAAGTCGGGGGAGAGTGGGGTTTGGAGGAGGCAACTGTAAAGTGTGCGAGTCTTGTGACGAAACGGAGCAGAAGCTGGCAGCAGTAAGAGAACGGGGTTTGTGGGAGTGTCTTCTGCAATGGAGGAGGCCGAGGAAAGGAAGCGAGTGGCTAGAAAGGTGTCTTGCTGCAGCGGGAAAGCCAGGCCTGGAAAGAAAGGCTTTGGAAAACGTAGACAATGTCAAGACCCAATGGATCTTTTTAATTAACACCTACAGTCACTGGTTAACATATAGCATTTGTTCCGCTTGCAATTTTACACATATGTGGACGTTCAAGGTACGTATATAGCGCACCGTCACCAACAGAATTGGTTCCCAGGCGCTCTGGCGGATCTGTAAACATGAAGGAGGGTGGGTAGGGTCAGTCGGGTGGAGGGGGAGTAGGAGAGTGGGAGAAGTGGTGTGCTGTTGGTGATCCTACATGTGGGGCGGGGGGAGGGGAAATGGAGGCCCTGGTCTTATAGTATGCTCCGTTCCACCATACAATGGACAGATGTGTAGACCACACCTAGATCGGAGTGTTCTGCAAAGTCGTGAAGAGGTCTGGGTTTCAGAATAAGTTTTATTTCACCATATAGTATGCAAGGATGTATGCGGATGATATACAAGTACTGCTGAAACCTGACAGCGACTCATAGTATAGACTAAAAAAAGTGCTATTGTATGCCTGGAGGACGCTAGAGTATTTAAAAAACAGATTAGCCTTAATCATACAAAAACTGAAATAAGACTTGGGGTGGCCAGCCAAAGATGATCTAGAACCAATCTTTCTGTCCTGTAGCCCATGGGATTGCTTCCGAGCTAGCCACTCAGGTCAGAAAACTGAGGATCTTAATTGTTCATTTGCGGGATCAGAAACATGTGGTCAAAGTGCCCAAGTAGGCTTCTGGCAGATGAGGCTCTTAAAGTCCTGTTTTTCTTCAAGGACTGAGAAAGGTAAATTGGTCAATTTGGGTTTAAGTTACAAAAAAAAGAAGATATGTGACATCTCCAGACTTTAAAAAACTCAGCATGCAGACTATTAAAATACCCAAGATACCATATTGATTTATTGCTCCCCCATTTGTGCTGGCTGCCGTAAATCAAGAGATGGACTGCAAGAAACACTTGTGTACAGGCGCGTTATAAATGACATATCATATCAAAGCATTTTGCCTACTAGATAATGACTATGTAGGTCCTGAAAAAAGAATGGTGTACGTTACCTATCCGTGCAATCCAAAAATCAGAAAACGTAAACATCTCCACGATCTGGTTAAGAAATGGGCAGTATGTAGATCGACCAACAATAATGCCGTCTCTATAACCCCACTCCCAACATCAGTGAGATATTGACGATTATAGATATTTTCAGCAACAACAATTTGCTTTCTTTCATATTGGTTTTGGACAACACAGCTGAAGCATCAAGGTGCCTTTGTGGTGCATGTGCATTTTAGAAGAAGCTATAGGGCATTGCACTGCTTCATCTGTAGACTATCAACTTCATTGACCTTTCAGATGGATTCAGCGTTCTACTCGGTCAGTGTTTATAGAAGGTACAGCATGCATTTGGAGAAGGGAGCCCATTAAGTTTCTCTTTAGGAAAGATGGCATTTTATATTATTTACACATTTTGAAAAAATGCACATACTCGTAGGTAAACTGTTATGTCTCATAAAATTCATTTTGAAGTTGAATGGAAAGAGTGACAGTTCATAGTATCAATAGGAGCAAGCAATGACTGTTGTGTGGAAGGGCCTTTAAGGTTAGGACCATTGACCACGTGTGTTTAATGAAAAAAGCATACATTTACATACTTCACAGCATTCAAATACCAAATTATATCTTGTAGTTGGCGCGGAGTAACTAAGGATATGCTGCCCTTGCAGTGAAATTCACAACTGTAGCCCCATGTTTGTCACTTGAAGGTGCCCTGCTAAATTTCCCAGTTGCCCATGTCCAAACTCTTTGTACTGGATCCAGTTGTTCACATGTGGCTTTTGCACATCTCCAGGTTATCAGGGAAGGCTCATTTGTGTTTGCGATTTATATTACTATGAAATATTGTATGTGCATCGGAAGGCCATGTCACTGTGCCAGGTTACCCTGGTACATCACTACAATACACCGATCTCCTCTGCATCCTTTCCCTCGCTCCTTGTTTTTATATAGTGGACATCTGCTGCTGCTGCTTTGAGGCTGCCATGAAACACCCTGGCACTGCAGACATACAGAAATTTAAAAAGAAAAGGAGTACCCTTAAACACACAGAAGCAGTTTAGTTGGCTGGTCGGTGGGCAATATGGTGACATGGTTCTTCCTCTTGCTGGGGGTCAAATACTTCAATTTCCTAAAAATAGGAGTTTTAACCATATTTTTAAAGTGAGTTGTGCCATAGATTGTAGTCAAGATATTGTCTGGCATATATGCATCAGGAAGCTTCCTAAAGAAAAGGCACTCGTGTGACTGACTTCCAACACTCTAGTACTTCGTGCATGACTGCATATGCATTTATAGATCTACAAGAAAATTCAATTAAGCACATTTTAGCGGAATTTTAGGTTTCAGAGGGCAGCAACTGCACTTTTCTGATTGTACCTTATTGACATATGGAATCAATGCCAGGCGTATGGTGGCGTTAAAGGGGAATTTGAGGTTGTACCTTATTAAGATATGGAATGTATGCCAGGCGTATGGTGGGTGTTACAGGGGAATTTGAGGGTGCACTCGAAATGTGCAAGCCAAAAACAGTTTCATTAAAATGCTGGCATGGTTGCTTTGGTAGTTCATGTACTGGGAGAGATTTCTATGGTGCTCGTGAAAATAAGCATTAGCAGCTGTACCAACGGTAAGTGGCATTTTTGCCGCTCAAAGTGAAAATAAGAATAATGAGTTTGCATAGAGGAACGAAAATGTGTTAAGTGTGTACACATATGGCTGGCTTTAAAAATGGTCTATGATCTGCACCTGCTAGACTAGGGATCCTGGTTGACTTTGGATGAGCTTTGAGAGCGAATTCCACAATGATAGGACCTTGAGGTACTAGGCCTGGACAAAAGTGGGGCACGTGTAAACGACGTGGGAGCGTGAGAGACCTGGGAATTCATCACAACACCCGGCAGCAAAATGGTAAGTGCAAATAATGGGGTGCTGGGGTGTTTCTGGCACTGCTGAATTAAGAAGAAATCAAAAAATGTATTTTAAAAACTAATGCATACATTTGCACAGAATTTGCTTATTAAGCAACTAAGAAAATAATAGGGAAGATGCATTATTTTACCTATTTCCAGTCTTCAAGATATACTTCCAAAATGGTAGGATCCCCTGCCCTCAACCCCACTATGTCTTCATGTGCCACACCAACCCGGCTCTGGTTATCACCATACTTCCTCCAGAAAGGTTTTGACTTTTCACCTCATCGTTTTCACAATGCTTCATTTGTTGCACGATTATTTTTACTGTGCAACATTCAAAATCACATCGCAAATTAGAGCAATAACGAATTAGAAGACACCTTCCTGAAAGAACTCCCTTAGTGCACAGGCAGGCACTGCAAACACACAGTTGACAGAGGCGACCCGTGATCATTTCATTACATGTCCTCCAATCACAGCAGCTCCTCCCGCCTCACGGCCTCCATAACAAGAACCAATCCATCAAATGAAAATCAGAGCCGCTGTGGCAATTACTCATCACAGAAGTGCTGGGAAATGTCATGCATGCAATAAGGCTACAAGGCGGCCTCCCGCGTTAGCGTCCTAAAGCATCAATTATCCAGAGCTCGTTCTGGGAGCCCGAGGTAACGCAGACATGAAAACAACAAAGCAGAGTACAGCAGACTGACGTCACCTTCACATCGAGTTTCCTATAGGTATCCTTTAAGACCCCGTGAAAAGAGAGGGCAGGAGGATGGACTTCCCGAAGCTGCCTGCTTCTTGCTGAATTGCAAAAATGTAAACACACGAGTAAGCCTCTTCGCATGCACAGAAATGCATGTGTGTAAATGCAATACACAGATCAGGTTGTATGAGCTCACACCATACACATAAAAAGAGAGGGAACAGCAAAATAGAGGAAGGGTCTCTTTACAATGAATAGGACAGAATGGTCATAGTAAATCACACAATTGCAAAGTAGCCACTTAAAATGTTCAAAAATAGTATTAAACGATGCAATATCATTTTGGTGCTAACTATGATTCACAATGCTAATAAAATATGAATAGTTAGGGATGCTTGCACAATGATGTGGAAAATGCGATTCTTTTTCTGTAGACAGGTAGGCACAGCACCTAACAGAGGGAGGAGCCCTTGGTGCGATGCGTCATTGTGGTGGTCTCACTGACTATAGCATCCCCTGCTCTCCCCTGCCTTGGAGGCCTGTGCCAGCTTCTTACTTCAGCACGCAGGGAGGAGGGGCGGCGATTACATCATTCCCTGACTGGGCAACAGAACAGGAATTCCCGTCTGAAGAAAGCACATTGCTTCCAGCTCTGCAGCAAAGCGAACGGGGCTGGAGCCAGCAAAACGCGCAGGCAGGCACACAAAAAAGGGAAGAATATAAGAGCTGGAAGAAATGCAAATGAAAAGGGCTAATGAGAAAATGAGCGGGGGCAGCATTCTCCGTCCCGAGGGGAGGACGCTCCCGTCATCATTCACCAGCGTCCCCACCGCCTCCAATCTCTGCAGGGATTCTAGGTGCGCTCAGTCAGCTAAGCAAATACATGCATGCCCCATTATAAGGCGACCGGGTCCAGAATATAAGGAGATGGAGGCCCCAAAACCTCGACTAGGCACAGGCGCAAAATACTAAAAAGCAAGAAGGTGGCACGCCTCCCCAAGCACATCATGTGTATGGGAATAGGACACTTAATCGCTACCAAACTAGGGTGGCATATTGAAACGTACATGGGACTCGCCCATCACCCTGATAACCTCGTTTCTAATATGAGGACATGATAAGTTGTACACACGAAGCACCCCAGGTAGCAAGGAGTAACTAGAAGGGGCATCATTCAGGTGCCATGTGCATGTGTGGGGGTGGGGTGCGGTTGTGAGGGTGAATAATGAGAAGTGAGGACAAAATGTTTGCAAGTGCATAAAGAGGGGGTCAGCATTGTCACACTTTGTAGTAAAAACAAAAAGGTGAGCAGGGGGCAAAGAAGAACATGAAGGCGGTAAAGGAGACAGCGGTGGTGGGCCATGGGTAAGAACGCCTGTGGCAAGGTGTGCGATGGGTACAAAGAATTAGGGATTAGGAATAAAGAGGGCAAGGGAAAAAGAGACTGAAGGGGCACGGGAGAATGGCGAGGCGCTCGGGAGGTAAGGGAGAATGTGGCGATAAACACTGAAAGTATGAGGAGGTGCACGAATACCACATGGTAGTCCGAATGGGAAAAGGGAGTGTGGTAAAAGGTAATATACAATAATGGAGCAGTTCAGAAAAAAAAAGTTTGGGGTAGGTTGGGGAGAGGAATGATGTGGCGGTACAGCAGACGATAGGAATGGGGCCGAGGTGACGAAAAGTTTAAAAATAACAAGGCAATTTATTGTAGATCTGATAATAGGTCAATCGGTGCTGCAGAAGGTGTTGCGAATAAAGTGGAGGCTCGGAAGAGGAAACATATATTGAGGAATTGCACCGGGGAGGAGCAGGGTGTAAAACAGTGGAGAACAAGGGTGTATGAAGTGGTGGAATAAGAGAATGTGGGATTGCAAAATAGGAGTACAGTAAAATACCTGAGATGGACTGAGGAAATCACGTTTGTGTAGTAGCGGAAAAGCACGGGTGCTGCAAAGTGTCAATGGCACTTCTAGAATATACAGCACGAGTGCAACGGAGCCTACATATGGGTGGGGCCACTTTAGAAACAGGGAGGGGCAAACAGAGGCTCCGCCCCTCTGTTCGACCACAAGGGTTGTCTTGAAGGGAGCCCATATATCCTATCCCCCTTTCCCCACCCGCCCCTCTCCGACCCACTAGAATCAGCTGTCCTCTATGCAGCATTACACATAAGCGCACACACACATATCTATACACACACAATTCATTCACTCACTCATGTAAACATCCCATTGACTATACATAGTCTCATGTACATGCGCCTCCAGTCCCCCATACATCACACTCATTCATGCATACATTACATACGCACTCCCTGCACACATGGATACATACACAGTGAGCCAACATGCACCACCCTTTCAGAAAAGGCTCCCCTCGACTCTTTGCATAACAAAAAACAAGTGTGCACATCAGCCCCCTCCCCTCGAATGTGAAAAAAACACATAACGTTGTTATATGTTCGCGTGCATCCGTGGGGAGGTGGCTGTTGTATGCATTTACATTTTTTAATGCAGTGTGGTGATGAAAGCCTTTCCTGAAACTAGCAGCTTTAAAAGTTGTGCAGCGTTTGTGCAAATAAATGTTTCTGCACAAACGCAGTAATACTTTAAAGACACTGGTTTTAGGAAAGGCTTATCCCCCCCTCTCTGGGGCAGGGGGAGGCGGGTGCATTAGACCCAGCCAGCTCAATGGTTGCACGCCTGATACACAGACAGGCAGTGGTATAAGCCCAATGTAGCCCTCGCCCCCTCCTCCCCCTGACAGGTGTATGAGCTGGAGTGGACGCCCCGCCCTTTGGACAGATGTGCGAGTCATGACAGTGCTCTACCATCACAGACGCCCTTACCAGGGGCTGCATCTCCGCGTGCACTGTGGGCACCTGGAACCGGTCTATCTCCTCCATCATGTCTGCGGCGGTCCGGGGAGCGATGGGGAGGCTCTGCCCGGGCGGGGATGCTGAGGATGCTGCTGCTGCTGCTGCTGCCGAAGATGCCTCCTCCTCCTCCTCCTCCAATTGGACCGCCCTCTCCTGCCCTGTTGTTCTCAGCCTCCTCCTCCCTCTGCCGGCAGAGCAGCGGTGACTCAACAAACTACACTTCCGGGTCTTTTCTTAATTATACATGAGCTGGGCCGGCATGAAAGCTATAATTATGAAGCCCTGGTAGGCATTGCTGCTGCTGCCCCCCCTTGCAGAGGCAATTCCTATGTAAGCTGGAAGAAGGGCAAGGGTGGCAAGCTAAGAGGAAAGAAGGGCGAGGAAAATCTCAGGCACGCCGCAAACACAAAAAAAGGACAGCGAGCCCGTGCTGTAAACAGTGTAAAAGGACAATGCAGCAAATTATAGACACAGAAGAAGGACATCGATAGCAAGGATAGGACACGTCAAAACACAGTTCATTCTAGGGTCTGAGGACAGCCAAGCGGAGATGTTCATTTATGGCAGACAAGTTACTTGTTCCCCATTGACTTGCAATGAAGAACCTGATGAAATAAGTTGTTGGTTAAAAAAGGGAGTCTTGACAGTTTTATCTGGTTTTTGTTGTGACTAGCAGTAGGTAGTGTCGTCTCCAGGAATCACATTTCGGGTGGCATAGAGGAGGCCACAGGCAAAAGTAGGGTGGGGGCTCTTATAAAAGGGCAATGTGTATGCTTCTCCCAAATTCATACATGCCAACATTCTGTGACCAAAAATCTGTAGGAATCTTAAAGTTTCAAAAATAGTCAGGCGAGGAGGTAATGATAGGAATAGGGCACGTCAGCAGCCCATTGTCATTGAATGAGCCCGCCGCTGCGCGTGCATTCAATGACAATGAGGCGCCTGCCACGCCTTCTGCCATCACGCCAGCTCGGGGGAGTCCTTGAAAGACTCACCGGAGTTGACGTGGTGCGGGGCTAATGGCACCTTTTGTGAAAGGCACTCGCAGCGGAGGGGCGCCCTTAGCCCACAGCCATGGGCGCCTTTTACATCAAAGGCCTGCATGCTGCGCCTTCTCCCGCTACGCCAGCTCGGGGAAGTCCTTGAAAGACTCCCCCGAGCTGGCATGGTGGGGGGCTAATGGCGCGTTTTGGCCAAAAGGCACCCGCGGTGGAGGGGCACTTTTAGCCCACCGCCGTGGGTGCCTTTGCCATTAAAAGCCTGCATACTGCGCCTTCTCCCGCTACGCCAGCTCGGGGAAGTCCTTGAAAGACTCCCCCAAGATGGCGTGGTGGGGGACTAATGGCGCCTTTTGCCAAAGGCACCCGCGGCGTAGGGGCGCTTTTAGCCCACCGCCGTGGGTGCCTTTGACATTAACAGCCTGCATGCCGTGCCTTCTCCCGCTACGTCAGCTCGGGGAAGTCCTTGAAAGACTCCCCCGAGTTGGCGTGGTGTGGGGCTAATGGCGCCTTTTGCCAAAGGCACCTGCGGCGGAGGGGCGCTTTTACCCCACCGCCCTGGGTGCCTTTGACATTAAAAGCCTGCATGCCGGGCATTCTCCCGGTACGCCAGGTCGGGGGTGCCCTTGAAAGACTCCCCCGAGCTGGCGTGGGCAAAAAAAAATGTAAAAAAAAAGAAAAATCTTTTTTTTTTACCAAAAAAATCGGTATTTGGTGTCAAAAAATCGGTAGGCGGTAGGACTGCTTAAAAAGCGGTATCCTACCACCTAAATCGGTAGGGTTGGCAAGTATGCAAATTGAAGCGGGCAAAGTACATACATGCCAAACCTCCCGATTTAGGCGGGAGGCTCACGATTTTTCTGTGAAAAATAATGCTATTTTTCACGTTCTCCCTCCTAAAATGAATCTTTGCCCAATAAATTCCTATGGGAAAATCTCTGTTTCCTGATTTTTCGGAGGTCATCTCCCGCACAGGTGGGTTGAAATGTTGCCATGTATGACAATTATATGCCCAAGATGCAGGAAAGGATATTAACTCGTTTAGGGCCAGTTACGGTGAGCCCATCTGCTCTAGTCACTGGTAAAGACAATTGGCATGTCTTTTCTTCATAGGCTATTGCTGGTGCACTTTCGGTGTATGGTGAATGGCTCGACCGTATTCTTTAGTAGTTAGACTGGGAATTTAATGGCGCATGTGCTCTTCATTAGAGAACTAGTTATCCACAGACGATGTACCCGACACTTTTATAAAGTGCACTTTTCAGGAAAGGCTTCCAGGCGACCTCCGGCGTAAACGCCAAGGGCTTTCTCATCCTTCGTTCGCTACTGCCGAGTCTTAGTTATTTATTCACTTTACAAGCAGTTTATTAATCTATTCGCTTGGCACGATAGAAAGTCTGCACTACACAGTTTTTTAATGAGAGCGTTTTTTGTCTTCCCTGCTTTTGATTCAAACTACATTGTAGGACTTTTATTTCTTGTGATTAAAGCATTTGAACTATTGCATCTCGCTATCTCACGAATTTAGATTTTCAACACATTCATTCCAGAAAGTCATAATTCTATTAAAGCACGGAGGCGAAGGATTATGCTTCTCTCTCAACTTTACTGATCAGCTGCAAAGAACAAACCAATAAACATGTAACACAAAAACCAATAAAACTACCATAATCATGTTTTTTGAGTCTTTTGTAGTTCATTTCTTATTGGTCCTTAAACTGGCCATGTTACATTTACAGCCAATCAACATGTCCTTAGTCCTTAAAACCTCCTGTCCTCCTTCTATTCCTCCTCTTTCTTTGTCCAGTCGAGGTTGCGTCCAGTGCACTTTTGTAATTCTGTCCGTTCCATGCCAATCCTAGTTTAATTCCAAGATTGCTTGTTGTCTGCCACTCTCCCTATAGAAACATAAATTAGAAAGGTGACTGTAAACCAAAACAAGGGTGGGACAATCGTAAATCCAACCACAAAGTATTAACACTCTCTTCCTGTGCATTTCACAACTTTACCATCTTATTGTATTCATCATGCATCATTTCATTAATTATAGAAAAAACCTGTAAACATTTCAGTATTTTATAATACATTACATTATTACGATTGATAGGGTGGGATAATCCATCGCCTCCGTGTCTTTAATAGAATTATGACTTTCTGGAACAAATGTGTTGAAAATCTGAATTGTATGTCAAGAACGAAGGCTCTGATTATGCTTGTTCAAAGCTTACTCACCACTAACGATGTTGCACTTTCCATAGGTTTGAAATAGAAAGTTTTAAAAGTTGATTCATTCAACCAATCTGCCGACCTCATAATGTCCTCTACTCTGGCACCTACATTGAAAGCCTTGGTAGCCATCACTCCTCTAGTTGAATGGGCGCTATATTTCACTATATCAATGCCTGCCTCTACCATCACCCATCTAAGCCATCTGGCTATGGTAGCCGGTGTAATGGCTTTAAATGGTTTACAAATTGGTATCAATAATTGGGATACTCCTGGAGATCTTACTTCTCTTGTTATATCCTCATATGCTGCTAAGCATCTGACCGGACATCATTTTGGTTGTCCCGGGAAGGCTTCATAAGATATGGATCTCAAACCTGTGTAGGTCCTTCTCGTTATGAGAAAAGTCACTCCGTTCGGAGATATACTTTTCCTGTTGATTTCCAGTGCTCTAACGTCTGAGGATCTCTTACAAGCTAAAAGACATAAGAGCATGGCTAGCTTGCCTGAAATAGCTTTCCCGGATAGGTCTTGATTATCTGGCCATGCTAGAAATACTCTCAAGACTCTGTCCATGTCCCATAATTGATTATATTTTTCGCTAGGGGATCTAGTCATTTTTACTCCCCTTACTAATCTGCAGATTAATGGGTGTTCCCCTATTGCTAAGCCTTCTACTCTAGGGTGTCCTGCTGATATCGTGGACCTGGCCATGTTTATAGTCCTGTATGGCTTTCATTGAGCTGCTAGCTCTGCTAAGAAATTAGCTACGTGTACTACATCCGTTCCATCGGGATGAATATTCCTCTCCAGACACCAGCTACTCCATCTAGCCCATGCTGATTTATATGCCCTGTGTGTCCCTGGAGCCCAGGATTCGCTAATGATGTTTTCAGCCTCATTCGATAGTCCTGGCCTAACCCAATATCTCCTGAAATCACCCATGCTATCAGGTTGAGTCTTCCTGACCTCACTAGTGGATGGCTGAGATCTCTGGGATCTCGAATAATGAAATTGTTGTTGGGTAATGCCACCGGGTTGTGGTGTGACAATTCCAGTAGGCTGGGAAACCACACCTGCCCCCTCCAGTCAGGCCTAACTAGTACTAGGGATGCTCTCGGGAGTCTCACCTCGGCTAGTGTCCTCGCTATCATGGAGAAAGGAGGGAACGCGTAGTACGTCTGGTGGCCCCATGACTGTAGGAAGGCATCTGTCGCCTCTGCTTCTGGGTCCGGTCTCCAGCTGAAGAACCGGGGTAATTGTTTGTTTAGTCTCGATGCAAATAAATCGATCTGGCATAGTCCCCAGCTAATCATTAGTTCTTGAAACACTACCTCGTCCAGCTTCCAATCGCTGGCATCCCTGAGGTATCTGGAGTTCCAATTGGCCACCTAGTTCTGAGGGCCTGGCAGATATTCCACCATCACTGAGACTCTCCTCTGAAGACAGAGTTCTCAGAAGTCTTTTGCCAGTTCTGCCAGTAGTCTGGACCTTGTCCCGCCCAGTCTGTTTATGTACCTGACCGCATATTGTCCATTTTTAGCAGGACACAACATTGTGCTCTCTCTTGAGTCCAGCATTTCACTGCAAAGGATCCTGCTAGCAACTCCAGGCAGTTGATATGGAGAGTCGTCTCTTGATCCGACCACCTGCCCCCTGTCGACAGGTTCCAGCATCGGGCTCCCCAGCCCCATCTGCTGGCGTCAGATTCAATGACTAGGTCCGGGGATGAACCAAATATCGCTCTCCCGTTCCATGCATCCATGTGGAGTAGCCACCATTCCAATTCTTCCCTCACCTCTTGGGAGATGGCAACCTTTGATTCCTAGGAAGCGTCCCTCCTGAGGTGATTGATCTTCAACCTCTGGAGTGCCCTGTAATGTAGCGGTCCTTAGAATATTGCTTGGATTGATGCCACTAGGCGGCCCACTAATCTTGCAACGTCCCTCAGCGACAGTTCTTTCTTTGCTAGTGTGTGTCTTAGCTGTTTTTTGGTATCATTCACCTTGGGAATGGGTAGACTGAGAGTTCCTTGAGTAGAGTCCACTATGAACCCCAGAAATGCCATTGACTGCTCTCTTACTATACTGGATTTTTCCCGATTTATTAAAAACCCCAGATTCTCTAACAATTGTATTGTCATCTGCACCTGATCTAATAGTGTTTCTTTCTCTTGGCACATCAGACATATATCTTCTAGATAGATTATAAGTCTTATCCTTTGACCTCTGAGTTGTGTCACTACTGGTTTCATCATCTTGGTGTACACCATGGTGCTGATGCTAGGCCGAAGGGCAGACATCGAAATTCCCATGTTGCTTCTTCCTAGATGAATCTTAGAAATCTGCAGTGTTCCTCTGCTATGGGAATGGTCAGGTATGCATCTTTTAAATCTATCCTGGCTAGCCAGTCTCCCTGGATTAAGGTATCTCTTAACAGGGGTATCCCTTCCATCTTGAAGTGTCTGTACACCACGTATTCGTTTAGGCCTTTCAGGTTTATAATTGGCCTTGTCTTGTGTTTTCCTTTTACTAGGAACATATTGCGTATGTATCCCTCTGAATGAACTGTTACTGGTCTTATAGCTTTTTTTGCTTTCTAGCCCTCGCAACTCTTTACAGTAATAATTTGTCCTCTCTGTTCAGTTCTAGACCCCCTGGTGGGCTTTCCTGATGTGGTGTCTCTAAAAAGTCTATGTGAAAACCTTGTGTGGTTTGTATTACCCAGGTATCTCCCGATATAGCCAGCCAATTTTGTAAAAACTGTGCTGTCCCCCCCCCCCCCTCTGGGGTACTTAGGTGTGGATAGTCTGTTCTCACCTGGGTTGTTTTGCTGACGTTCTTCATGTCGCCAGTTTCTGCCTCTTCCTCTACTCCTTGATGGAAAGAAAGGTGTTTGTCTTCGATCCTCATACTCTCGTCACTGTGCTCTGTTGATCTATTATAGTGGAATCGGTCATCTGAGCGACCCCTGCCTCTGCTCGCCCATCCAAAAATTTGCCTCCAAAATACTCTTTTGAAAGAGGCCTGTGCCTTGTCCAGTGTCGCATAGGAATTCGAATATTTGGTTAGCTCCTTGATAAAGGAGTCTATAAGTAATCTTCCCTTCGCGGTTGACGCTGATTCTGAGGAGGCCAACTCGCTCAACTTCGGATCAATTTTCACCAACAAAGATCTCCTTCTTTCTGTGGTGATGGCGTGGTTGGCATTTCCCAACATACATATCGCCCTCTGGGCCCACCCGATTAGTCTATCGGGTCTATCGGCTCTCCTTTTTCTCTGGCCTTCTCTCCAATTTGGAGAATTTTTGTGAGGGGTCCTGTCATGTCTAGCATTTTGTCTTGGCATGACCGCCAGGATCTATCCAGACCCTTCCTCACATCTTTTTTGTATTTTCTCATAAATATAATCATGTTTTCGTCTATTTCGGGTGTATCTGCTGCACCCTCTGGGAGGTGAGGCCTGGGGCATTTCACCCTCATTTTACTCCTAGCCTATTTGGCTAGTGGCACTCTCAAGCGCTTTCTTAAGTAGGCCGCTATTCTTTTGGGCGGCTCCCATTTGGATGACGTAGGTTGAATTAGTGCCTCCGGATCAAAGTCATCGTCCCCTGCACCATCCTCCTCAGTCTCCTCTTTTTTCTTTTTCTTTTTGGCGGTTTGTGGCCTGCTTCCTCTGAGGAGGATATAGAAAATACTTCCTCCTCTTCTGAGTATTCTTCCTCCCAGTTGTCCTCCCCCACATCTGAGGATCTTTCCTGCCCCCTGCTAATCCCTGCCTTTCCTCTTATTCTCCTCCTTTTACCACCCTTCTTCTTTGGTGGTGTGCCCGGGGAGGTGTGGGCTTTTTTGCTTTCTAGCCCTCGCAACTCTTTACAGTAATAATTTGTCCTCTCTGTTCAGTTCTAGACCCCCTGGTGGGCTTTCCTGATGTGGTGTCTCTAAAAAGTCTATGTGAAAACCTTGTGTGGTTTGTATTACCCAGGTATCTCCCGATATGGCCAGCCAATTTTGTAAAAACTGTGCTGTCCCCCCCCTGTGGGGTACTTAGGTGTGGATAGTCTGTTCTCACCTGGGTTGTTTTGCTGACGTTCTTCATGTCGCCAGTTTCTGCCTCTTCCTCTACTCCTTGATGGAAAGAAAGGCGTTTGTCTTCGATCCTCATACTCTCGTCACTGTGCTCTGTTGATCTGTTATAGTGGAATCGGTCATCTGAGCGACCCCTGCCTCTGCTCGCCCATCCAAAAATTTGCCTCCAAAATACTCTTTTGAAAGAGGCCTGTGCCTTGTCCAGTGTCGCATAGGAATTCGCATATTTGGTTAGCTCCTTGATAAAGGAGTCTATAAGTAATCTTCCTTTCGCGGTTGACGCTGATTCTGAGGAGGCCAACTCGCTCAACTTCGGATCAATTTTCACCAACAAAGATCTCCTTCTTTCTGTGGTGATGGCGTGGTTGGCATTTCCCAACATACATATCGCCCTCTGGGCCCACCCGATTAGTCTATCGGGTCTATCGGCTCTCCTTTTTCTCTGGCCTTCTCTCCAATTTGGAGAATTTTTGTGAGGGGTCCTGTCATGTCTAGCATTTTGTCTTGGCATGACCGCCAGGATCTATCCAGACCCTTCCTCACATCTTTTTTGTATTTTCTCATAAATATAATCATGTTTTCGTCTATTTCGGGTGTATCTGCTGCACCCTCTGGGAGGTGAGGCCTGGGGCATTTCACCCTCATTTTACTCCTAGCCTATTTGGCTAGTGGCACTCTCAAGCGCTTTCTTAAATAGGCCGCTATTCTTTTGGGCGGCTCCCATTTGGATGACGTAGGTTGAATTAGTGCCTCTGGATCAAAGTCATCGTCCCCTGCACCATCCTCCTCTGTCTCCTCTTTTTTCTTTTTCTTTTTGGCGGTTTGTGGCCTGCTTCCTCTGAGGAGGATATAGAAAATACTTCCTCCTCTTCTGAGTATTCTTCCTCCCAGTTGTCCTCCCCCACATCTGAGGATCTTTCCTGTCCCCTGCTAATCCCTGCCTTTCCTCTTATTCTTCTCCTTTTACCACCCTTCTTCTTTGGTGGTGTGCCCGGGGAGGTGTGGGCTTCCTCTGCCCTGCGGGCTGCTTTTCTGCCCCCTTTTGATTTCCCCTGTGCCTTGAGCCCTTTAATTTCCTCCAGGACCTGTGAGAACTTGAGCCAGTCCTCCATCAGAGCTATCTGCTGTGGGCCTTGTCCCAATGAGGCCTCAAGGGCTTTTAGGAGGACCTGAGTCATCTCCGCATGGCTCCTCTTCTGGCTGATGCTAGCCTTCCCCTCAGCACTGGAGGAGCTCATGTCTGCACAGAAAAACACTGGAGATTTCAGTAGTATATATATTACTATATATTACTATATATATACTACTGAAATCTCCAGTGTTTTTCTGGTATATCCTGGTATTACATGGACGCAGTTGCGTCCATGTAGTTATGGTTAAGTTGGTGTTTCCATAGGAAGAGCATTTTTTGGGTGGCTTATAACTTTGCTCCCTCTGGACGAATCCTCACCAAACTTTGCAAAAAAGGTATATGGCCCACTCTGAATTCCTTTGCAAAGTTCGGAGAGATTTGGTCCAGGGGGGGGAAGTTATAGGGGGGTCCCAAAACGTTTGTTTTTTCCCATAGACATAATGGGAAAACACTTTGCGCATGCCTACAGCCCAAACCGCTGGACGAATTTACACCAAATTTGCGGCAGGAGTGGGGGCTTGGTCCCAAAAGCGTGCTTTTGCAAATTTGGTGTAAATCCGTCCAGTAGTTTTTTTTAAAATGACCAAAATGTAAGGCAAAAAAATTAGTGATATCTCTGTTCGCTCTGCGGACGGACTTACCTGTTCGCTCCGCGGACAGTGCCCCGATTGGCCAAGCAGCTTGCGTGATGTCCGCGGACATGCAACGTGTTTGCTGATTGGACGGAGTGGTGCGTGAAGCGCGTCAGATTTTTTGTGGCGCCCGCCATCTTGCATTCGCCGACGACCACGGACAGCGCGGTGGTACTTGGATTAAAAATTGTATTTAGTGGAGTGTGTTGGTGTGTACGAGTGTTTGGGGAGGGTGGGGGAGTATGAGATAGGTTCAATGTTCTGTTTTTTTTATGTGCTAGACGCTTTTGTTGTATTCGATTTGTCTGCGGACAACACGGCTGTTCTGAAATTTTCTATATAAACTAAATGGTGGGGTGTTCTGAGGACAGAGTATGTGTCCGTTTTGTTCGTAAGCAAGCTAAAATTGAGCTAAGAGCACTCGCGGTGTCCTTAAATGTTGGTACATAAACAAAATGGGGGTGTCCTGAGGACGCTGTCCGTATTGTACTCTGGCAAGTTGAATGTGTTCTAAGAACACTCGCGTTGCTGAAATGTTTGTTATTAAACAAAATGGGGGTGTTCTGAGAACGCTGTTAGTATTGTTCGTTGTCAGATTGAAAGTGTCATAAGAACCCTCCTTATGTCCGCTGACATTACAATTTCCTATGGGCCTTACCTGACTGTTTGTCCACAAAACAAACAATAAATCAGGCTGCTGTGCGCCGACATTATGTGATAATCCTATCACTTGCCCCATCGACCTGGCTGACCTGTTTTTGCGACGCTAAATCATATCTCCCGCCCCTAAGCCTGACATTATCAAAGCATTCATATTCCCGCCTCTCTCCGTGACATTACAGGGTGCGTAGCCAAACGCGCCCAGTCGTCTCCAGTCCTACGCGACTTTACACAGAACCCGGAAAACAACACACATCATCTCACAACACAGCGCGCCACAATTCGGAATATGAAACTGTGATTTAAAAGCAAACAGCAAGATTTTACATTTCGTAAAGTACATTTATTTGACATCAAATGTTTAGATAATATTCAACAATTTGCATTTGTCTTTGCTGTCGATCAGCAAAAGTTAATCTTGACTCACGTACTGTTCCTTTGCGCTACACAGGGTGTTGGTTTATGATAAAAGAAGCACTATGGTTGCACTGATAATCGGAAGGCTGTTCCAACAACGAGGCATTATGGATTATAAAATACTAGCATATTAAAAATGGCAGTACACGTTTAAGAAGCGACAACAGAACAACCTAATCATTGTGGGGTTTATTTAAATACTAGTGCATTTGCATGTGAATGTATGCATATGGATGTAATGAGTTTGCATCTGTGCATTCGCGACTTTCATTACAAAGAAGGGGTGAGCTCAATGAGAGGCTATAACAACCATGCCCTCGGCAATCACCCATCATGCACCTGGTGAATTCTGCAAATTCGGTTATGACGTCATTTAGCTAATTCTAGCTACTTTTATGACGGCCAATAACTACTTTTCTTACTAAGGAGTTGCCAACACTGCTCCTACGCAACTTCATACAGAATCCAGAAAACAACACAGATCATCTCACAACACAGCGCCACAATTCGGAATATGAAACTGTGATTTAAAAGCAAACAGCAAGATTGTACATTTTGTAAAGTACATTTATTTGACATCAATTGTTTAGAGAATATTCAGCGATTTGCATTTGTCTTTGCTGTCGATCTGCAAAAGTTCATCTTGAGTCACGTACTGTTCCTTTGTGTTACACAGGGTGTTGGTTTATGATAAAAGAAGGACTGTGGTCGCACTGATAATCGGAAGGCTGTTCCAACAACGAGGCATTAGACCACCATAATGGTTGGTATGTTGCTTCTAGCCACTAGTACCGCGTAAGGGCATATTGGTCCTTGGTGATTGTCCCATAAAATGGTGAGGGTCATGAAGTTGTTTACTAGGAGCTGCACCTGGCAGTTAAAAAATGCGTCGGCCGGGGTCTGAAAATCGTGGCATAGACAGTAGGGAAGGATGTACCTGTTTTAAAAACATAAATTAGTCTCACGAGCCGACCTTCATAAAAAATATTCATTTTATTTATTAGGGCGTGAAACTATTTGCTAGCGAGGATAGTGTAACGGAGTATGTTAACTTATTCCCCACTAACCCCCCTCTCTCCTGTGCCTTTTTCAGAGCCATCTGAGCGCCAGCGGACCACTTCGGCGGTGATAATGCGCGGTACAAAACAATATGCCACATTGAACGAACAAGTACAACTTAACTGGGCTTTAAAGCCATGCTATTGTTATTATATTCCGGTATAAAATAATTTAAAGGGTTACTTACATTATATTGGCATTTTCCATTGTCTATGCGCAATGCAGTCCCTAAATATGACTCCGTCTGTGCCAACGATCTTTCTCATAGTGATATAATATATAAAAGCGGTTTAGTTTCAGAAATTTCATCCTTATCGTCTCTTACGTTTTTGCACCCCTCCTTCAAAAGAAGTCTTGTGGCACGATCCCTGTCTGTCAAGGTCAAAAAACAATAGAACCTTATAGTGCGAGTCGTGGGCCACCTCGGCCCGCGAGCAAAAAATGGAAGCAGCTGACCTTCACTGTGAACGAGCATAAATTCTTACTTTGCAACATTTTGTGTAAAGCCATCCCTGAGAAATTGCTTTTTACACTCCATCTTTGTATATTGTCTGCGTGCTAATGAAAAAAGTTTGTTAAAGGGAGTTTATGGTTAATTTGCGCTACTAAAAACCTATGAATTTCAGTAAAAAAACGTTGTTAACGCGACGTTATGGTTAAGTTGCGCTAATAAAAACCTATCAAATTCAGTAAAAAAACTTTGTTAAAGGGACGCAATGTTAATGGTTAAGTTGCGCTACTAAAAACCTATCAAATTCAGTAAAAAAACTTCGTTAAAGGGACGTTATGGTTCAAAGTAAAACCGAAAAACCCCTGAAATTCGGCAGTTATGGTAAGATAAGCAACCATAACTCGCGCCACCGTGCACTGCTAACACTAACACCCAGGACATCAAAGATGACATCACAAATAACGTCCCTTTAACAAAGTTTTTTACTGAATTTATATATATATATATACCAGGATTTACGATCTTTCTAAATATTCCCTCTGTACTGAGAGATATAAATAAATAAATAAATAAATATATATATATATATATATATATATATATATATATATATATATATATGTATATATATATATATATATAATATATGTGTGTAGATCACCTGGTCTGTGATATCATATATGATATATATGTAAAATGTCAGGTTTTACATGGGACAGTGCCCGTATTGTTATGCGGTACCTTATATTGGCCTGCAGGGACGCTGTGTTCCTTGATCGAGTAACTCGATCTTGATTAAACGTTGCGGTCTGAAAGCAGAACAAAATATGACTGCAGATCTCTCGGATCTTAGATAAAGAGCTAGCGTTCGTAGAATCTCGGCTGAATGTCCTTCTAACGGTCGTGGAATAAAGGAGAGAGCGCCGGAACTACGCAGTTCCGTCGCGCTCTCTCTTCCGTGACCGGAGTGCTTTCTGTGTGGGGTCTTTGAAGTTGCGGTCGCCGGAGCACCAGCCCCGTCGCAACCGTGACTTCAAAGATCTGATAAAACTAATGCGGATATGCTCCGCCGCCCTTCTAACAGTGCGCGCGTGTGCGTGCGTGTTAATATTAAAATACAACATTCTCTCACAACACTCACACAATGTAAGTAATAAAAAAGGCACTTAACTCGCTGCCGAGCAGCAAAGAAAGAGGAGGAATAGAAGAAGGACAGGAGGTTTTAAGGACTAAGGACATGTTGATTGACTGGAAATGTCACATGGTTAGTTTAAGGACCAATAAGAAATGGACTACAAAAGACTCAAAAACATGGTTATGGTAGTTTTATTGGTTTTTGTGGTACATGTTTATTGGTTTGTTCTTTGCTGCTGATCAGTAAAGTTGAGAGAGAAGCATAATCCGAGCCTCCGGTCTTGACATAGAATCCTCTGCACTCAATCTGTACTTGACAGCGCAAAGTACATCTGTTTGTTTTAGCAATTAGTTTATACCCTATCCTTAGGTGCTCCCTTCGGGTAGGTTGCTGGTCAAAACTGGTTTCAAGCATTAAAAAAAAATAGGATTCTCAGCTTTCGGTCCTCCAACCGACTGAGCTAACTGAATAGGACTTTTACATGTTGAAGGCTGCCGCCTAAAAGAAGCACTGTGCCATGCTGAGTGTGTATGAAGTCATACTCATTTCTGCATGCATTAAAACAGTCTACTGAACACTAACCTTTCTTTCTCGTGCTTGCACGTGGCATGCACACACTGCCAGTATACGTGTTGTTTGAAGTACACTACTCTTATCTTGGGGTTTATTTTAATGTATGGCAGGTTAACACAGTAGATTGTTGTCTGCTTCAGATTTGTGTGCCATGGCTGTTCTGATGATCCTGGTCAGCTGCTGGAGGGAAGGGGATGCCCAGACCACCAAAGCCAATCTACGTGTGCACCTTCTTAGCCACTGGTTGGGATTGTCCCATCCAAATTATTTAAGGAAGACACACTATGTTGCTAGTTGAAAGGAGGTGGGAGGCTATGTGAAATAATAGAACAGTGGAGGGGGTTTCCCTCACGGTTCTCTTGAAAGCAGCTTCGCAGGCAATCGCCACCCTCCCACCCCCAGCACCAGGCAGCTTTCTCCTGCAGAGAAGCTTAGCTGCCTACAGTGCACACTACCACACCTCACTGCACATCCCCTCCCATCAGAATGTAGGCACAAAACCATTAAGTCACTAATGACCCATCAGCAGTTGTGTGCGCCACATTCTGATTGGAGGGGCTGCAGGGGGAACTTAACTGCTCTTCATTGTTGAGCATTGATTGCGGCCCTATGTGTGTGTTTGTGTGTGTGTGTGCTGTGGGCGGACGCAACACTGCAAAAGAGCAGCCCAGCTGCGGTAGGGGGGCCCCAGGATTTCAGAGGAGGGCGCCGGCCCCCACTGGTCCCCACACTAGCGATGGCAGTGATTGTAGTAGTCATTTATATAGCGCCATTTCTCGTTTGTATGGCCTCAAAGCGCTTTGTGGTAGGAATGCACTCAGGGACCGAAGTACAGGCATGGGAATGTTCTAAGAGGAGGCTTAAGATGCATGGGTGCATTTGTCCAAGATTAGTACTAAGGAGGTCTGGCTCGGCTACAGTAAGCAGCCCAAGAGGTCAGGCACCTGGGCGAGTGCTGAGGGTGGTCACGACAGGGCGCTAGTGCAGGAGACTCGATAAGTACCCAGATAGGCCGAAATTGTCATAGGTTGTCGCTGTATTCTAATGGCAGAGGTGTTGAGGCAAGTCTGGTGTTTCAGTGCGAAACGGTTATGTAAACAGCTAGACCAAATTTGTCATATTCGTAGCTACATTCTAGAATGCGTAGATGGAAATCCATGCCTGTGGCAGATGTGCACCGAAATGGTGCGTTTATACATACCCTAAGCTTAGAAGGAGCCTATCTTGGATGTCGCTGTGTCATCCGATCCTCTGTGGAAAGAAAATGCCAACTACCTATGTAGATTCTTCTATGCAGTATGGGCAGGCTACCCCTAAGTCTACCAAGAGCAATAGACTGGTTGTCCTAGAACATCTTTTAGGTGGAACAGACAAGCTACCATGGAAGCCAGGCTAATGGGATTCTCTGAGCGCAATAGACATATATACTGAATATGCATGGATACTACATATCTTCTACTTTCGGCAGACTCTTAACCAAAGCATTCTAATAAGCACAATATCAAGGATACCTTCATGTTACCACTGTATGTTACAATGGCTAACCTAAGCAGTTATAAGTGCAATGGAGGTTACTAACATATATCTTGGAGCGTTATAGATGGGCTGAACCTTGTAGGCGTAATGCTCTAAGCGAACCGCATGGATTAACCTACATTTGCTTTCCTCTGGTTGCAGTGCCAGAGAACCCGCATGCCAAGGCACAACCCCATGGCTGTCCTTGCAGGTACATTACACTGCCAGGTCCGGTACCAAATCTTCAGAGCAGAGGCAAGCCAGCCGGAGAGGTTTTTAAGCAGAGAAGGAGCATTCCCAGTACATCTTCTTGATGCAATTAACAGTCTGTCCTAAAAGGGCTTTCGGCTCAATGGGCTGGTTCCCACCTATGACATATTTCCCAACCCTCAACAATCCGTGGTATCGGGTAGTATTGCCCCCATACTGTGAAGGATTCCAATCGGGCGTCACACACGGGACCCGGACCTTTGACCTTAGCCTTAGATGTAGCACGCGATTAGAATGCTTTCTCTGCATTTTCTTTTTATTCAATTTGAGATGGCACACAGCCCGTATCACAACCCCAATTTTCAAATAACCCGGGTCACAATGGACCATGAACCAGGCCGGTGGGTGGTAACACAATATTTATTTATTTTAAAAATCAAAGGAAATATCGAGCCACAATCACCAACGGGGTGATAATGACAATGGAAACTGTAGCAATACACTTGGGTAACCTTCTACAAGAGCATATCCAAAGCACAAATGAATTGGATCACTTTTTCTATTTGGGTAGATAGCACCTGAGCTAAGATTTCCTCCGGCAATGCTCTCCCAAACCCCTATGAATCGAATTTGGAATGGACAGAAAGAAGCAGCAGGGAGTCAGGAATATTGTGCAGCAAACAAAATCAATATCCGACCTTCCCTCACAAAATAAGAGGCAAAAATGACACTCGAAATTGACAAATAAATAATTAATGTGCGGTTAAATCCATGAGACAAATATGATTTCTCACAACAGCAGGAACGTATAAACACTAGCAATCACAAGGCAAGGTATCAACCCAAGTTATACAATTCAAAAGAAAGTTGAAAATAAGAACACGATGCAGCCGAAATCACACGTTGGAAAGTTGCATTTTACATAGAAGCAGTTTTAAATGACACAAATGTTTTTTATGAAAAATGGGTGAAATACTCAGATTTGGAATACAGTTTTTGGGCTGAGAAATTGATTCATATCACAGGGATAATATAGAAGTGAAAGGATGGCTATAGCTGAACAATTGGATGAGATTTGCAAGATAAAATGAGGTTTGGCTTTGGAAAAATAAAGCTGTTAAAGAGAGAAATCGGTTTGGAAAGGAAAAGACACATTTTGCTTATACTAGTTTTAATGGCTGAGAAAAGAGGAACGCCCCCCGTGAATATAAAAGTCACGCTACAGTTGTAACCCTTCACACAGTGTGCCTCTGTTCTTGAGGGAAAAATAATGTATTGAATCAAAATATGGCTAGGGAGTTACAAGATGGGGTGAATGAAAGAATGACGCTAACACTAGGAATCACGGACAAGATGCACAGAGCATTCTGACAATAGGACAAATTACCAAGGCATGGATAGGGCCGCTTAGAGAGTGGAACAAAGACACAAGGATCAGGATGGGGTAGGCTATGTGTTTCTATGGGATGGGGAAATACTCACAGTCCACGCTTGAGTTTGGGATATTGGGACAGTCAACCAGGTCCTGGTCAGTTTTGATGCAATGGTGCTCCAAGGAGCCAGCACAGACATTTTGCTGTTGACTGCAGATGCGCAGCTTGGTTATGGATGGGAATTCTGATGAGTGGGTCAATGTAGCCCACACATACCCCCCAACTCTTCTGAGATCCTTGGAGAGTAGGGCAAAGTGGGGTTCATCAGGTGGAGTCCTTCCATCAGGGAGCGGTACACCACGATCCTCCCGTTGTCTCTCATTGGAGTATGGAGCAACACAAACAGCTTTCTCTTGGGTCTTTCTTTGTGGTGTGGAGCGACACCCCCAGCTTCTTCTCCGATACTCTCCTTTAAACGTCCCCTGTGAGGTCCGCTTTGGTCTATGACGAGCGCAGCCAGTATGAATCTATTAAATAAATACAAACCAGTTACTACATTTTGCCATTGACTGTCTTCCAGGAAGGTTGACAGCAGTGGGAAACACATGCATTCAATAATGACATTATTTAGACAATACAGACAAATTATCACTCACAAGACACAGATGACTATGGATTTGGCTAGAATTTTGGGGAATCCCTTTTGTCCTGACAATGAAGAAAAATACTCCCTGTTAAATAATTATACCTTTAAACCTACCTGTTCCCTTCTGGTTCTTCTTTTTCTGGTTCTCATTCTCCAGATGTCTCCTCAATTTGATTTTCTCTTGTCTCCTCAATAAGCTACAAAATGTGCCTAGGGTGGGAACTCTTTAGCTGATTAATATAGACCCATTTCTCTCTGTCATTTCTCCTTTGGGGATGCAGATTCTGTAGGCGACAGGTGAAATTTTATCTACAATTTCAAAAGGTCCGCGCCAGCTGGGGAGAAATTTCCGCTCCTTGGTCTGGTTCCTTTAGAAATTGTAAAAGTAGACCCTGTCTCCTACTTGGTATTCCTTTTAGGTTGTTTTTAAGTCATATTGAGTCTTCATCCCCTTTTCAGATCTTTCCATATTCCGCTGAACATATGCAAAAGCATGTTGAAAGTGTTTTCTTAGATTCTCAACATACTCATGAGTTGGGAAGGCATTGGTCAGTGTCTGCTCTTGTATTCTATATAGCAGATGCTGAGGTAGCACCATCCTTCGTCCAGTCATTAGTTCAAATGGAGACATTTTGGTTGCAGAAGAAGGTTTAGATCTGATGGCCATCAGGACAAATGGTAATCGGATATCCCAACTTGGGCCAGAATCTTCTAAAGATTTCTAAAGTAGTGTGAAACCCCCGATGACCGGCTGTTGCCGCATCATGGGCGTGACTAACCATCGGGCTTTGGAATGAGGTAGATACCACCCAGTAGTCACAGCCAGAGATGGATCTCCTTACCAACAAACCATCTTGGATTCAGAACATTTTTGGACACTTCATCAACACCCTGAGGTCCTCTTTCCCAATGTAATGGGTATCCGTCAGAGGAATGTTCTCAGGGTCCTCAATGTGTTGATAACATTTTCCAATAATGGGATCCCCTTTTTGTGCCGTGATTAATTCAGCATCTGGGGTCTCCTTACTCCACTGGGCAGTTGAGAGTTCATTGTGAGCATTTGTTTGGGACCTAGTGATAGCAGTGACCTGGATTTCCCCCAACAAGGACTCGATCTCAAGGAGATCCCCCTCGATGGCTCCGGTTTTGGCCAACTGGTCAGCTAGGTTGTTTCCAGTTTTGTATGGCCCCTCTATTCTGGAATGACCCTTGATCTTTTTCCAATAGATGGTCATCCCACTAGAGGTGACCAGATCATCAATATTTTGGATTAGCTTGCCATTTTTCAGCGGTTTATTATTAGCACATAGCATGCCTCTGGTTTTCCAATTGATCAGGTACTCCATGAACCCGTTCCGGACCTAATCTGAATCAGTGATTATGACCAGTTCATGGATTGGTGTTGGATGGCAGTGAGGATGGCCTGATGAACTACCATCAACTCTGCCACCTGACTACTGCGTTGACCAATTTTGTACCCAGCTGATGGTTCTGGTGCATCATTCACCCAGGCATTCCCGACGCCGGCCACCAGTTCCTTTTCCCTGTTGTTGTCAACATGGTAGGAGCACCCGTCCACATAAACTGTGGGCATTCCCGCACACTTGTCTTCTTCATAAACTTTGTGCGGGGAATTCAGGTATGCCTCCATGTTGTCCTGGGTTTTAAGACTTTCGTCCTTGAGACAGTTTTCTCTGGCACAATCATGCAAGTCAGCCTGGCCCTGCGCAACAGGACTTCTCTTGTTTTGGCCATATCTGACCTACACAGGAAAGCCTTGCATTGACAGAATCCAGGAAGTAATTCTGGAATTACTCACATTTCCGGCCCGGATTCTGTCACTTTGCAGGTATTGCAAAGGCTGGTGTGGAGTCTCCACTATGATCTGTTCCCTCTGGATGAACGGGCGGTAATTTTTCAATGCCCACACCATTGCCAGGAGTGCCTTCTCCCAATCGTTGACTTTTTCCTCCACATGGGATAAAGTCTTACTTGCATAGGAGATGACTTTATTGACCTTGTCATGCTTTTGATATAATCATGCTGTCAATCATGTATTCAAGAACCCTGTCTCCAAGAAGAACTCCTTGTTTTTGACAGGGTAAGCTAGACAAGGCGGTTGTGAGAGGCTTCTTTTGAGTTGCTTTACTGCCTCGGCATGTTCTGGACCCCACTCCCACTTGACCCCCCCTTCAACAGATGGATCAAGGGTCTTGTGACCTCTGCATAATCCTAATGAACTTCCTACTGTAATTAGTCAGTCCAAGGAGGCTTCTTAGCTCACGCAGAATTGTGGGGTCTTTTAGTTTTAGGAGTTCTTCCACTTTCTTCTACTGGGGAGAGAGACCCTCAGGAGTTATCTCATGCCCCAAAAAGTTGACATGGGTCCTGCACCACTGCGCCTTTTGTAAGGACAGTTTTTCTCCGGCAACCCTGGGTTACAACATAACGGATTTCTGCTATGTGTTCTTCCACAGTTGAGCTTTTTATCAGGACATCATCCACATAGGCCAGGTTACCCCTTTCAACCAAGACGGGCCATTTGGTTTTAGAATCGCCAGCACCAGATTATTAAAGGTGCTGTGGACTGGACGAATTATCCCACGGGACTCAAGGTTTTTGATTATTTCTGTCTGGGACTCCATGGATGCGAGAGGCAAGCGATATTGCTTCACAAACACAAAAGTCATTCCAGGGTCCATGAGAATTGTTGAAGTATGGATCTCGGTGCGACCACAGTCTCACGAGTCCACAGCAAAGAGATCTTTAAAATCTAAGAACACCTGTTTCAACTTTTGCTTTTGCTCCGGAGTCTCACAAGAATCAGCTAGATTGACCCGCTCTTCAACCATTTGCCTGAAGCCTGGAAAGACTTTCGGTTTTGCTATCACGGCAGCCTCCTCCAGCTGGGTGGAGAGGTCTCTGGTTAGAGTATTGACCTGGACAGAGGGTTTCAGGTAGGAGAGGCAGTCATTGTGGACCTGGAATATCACCTCATCCTGCCTGATGTCACAGGTCACCTCTTCCTCCCTGTAAGGGCAGGAAGAGTACACCAGGAAATTCCCCCCTTGCTGGGTGAAGATCCTTTCTGGTGGTAAGTCATTGTCACCGTCATTGTCAAAGCAGTCATTGGGATTGGTCCTATCAGTTAATTTCCTAGATCCTTGTAAAAATGTCGGTCATCAACCGCCATTCCATTAATGGTGCCTGCGCCAATGGTGAAACTCCTGAGGTCGCTGTTATCCACCACTATTGGAATGGTGTTGCGTTCTACATTGACCAATGGGGTTGGGTTAAACCCCAATCCTTGCTGTTGGAGATGGGCAGTGAGGTGTACATATGCGTTAGAATTTTGCAGTTTCTGTCCTCTTTAAATTTTTAATTCAAGTGGAAATTGTTGGGTCCGTCCTGGGATGGTGACCTCCTCTCCAATTTGCACTTCAACTGCATACGGCAGCAATTGGGCTGACCAAAATGCTTTTTCAGAATCATCAAAGCCCAAGGGGTTGCCCCCTAGTCGGGACCAGGCTTTGTAATTTATCAGGTCCAAATTAATGTCAAACCGATTGAAAATGTCACTGCCTAAATAGAATGCAGCCATGACATCTCGCAGGACCCAACAATTACGTTCTATGCTTTTGTCACCTATAGAAAGCCATTACAGAAGGGGAAAGACCATATGCAAATCAGGCTTGGTCCCACCCCTAAAAGGGGCAGTCCAGACCAAACTGCTAGGTCACATCCCTTCTGCACGAGACCACAAGAATCCCCAAACATGTTTCCGCCTTGTTGGGCCTCATCAGTGAGGAGTAGCTTGGGTCTCTAGGCCCAGCAGGCACGGGACCCATGTCTGGGCATACCCGTCCCACTCGGGGTGGTCTCGTGCAGAAGGGATGTGACCTAGCAGTTCGGGCTGGACTGCCCCTTTTAGGGTGGGACCAAGTCTGATTTGCATATGGTCTTTCCCCTTCTGTAATGGCTTGGCAGGCGAAGAACGATGGTCTGGAGGGTTACCCAGAGCAATGCCAGTGGTTAAGATTAATTCTACACCTTCCAGCCATCACCTCTTTGTTTTTGCCAGATTTTTGTTCAACCATGTGGCATGTGCCATTCAAACTAACATGGCTGACACGCTGTTTTAATTTTATTGTCCAGAAGACCTTGTTCACACTGTCTATGAGGGGGGACAACCTGCGCAGGATGTCATTCCCTAGTAGACAGGATGTTCCCTCTGGAGTCACGCCTATGACGGATGTTTCACCCTGTGTCGGCCAATTTTTATGTCCAAATCCGCTCTCCCCTCAACAGGAATTTAATTCCCGTCGAAGTTCTGGAGTTGTCCAGGAAGAGGGGTGAGAGGGATCTGGTATCTCTCCCCCTTCCTGAATTTAGCTGCTCAAGGGCCCTTTTTGACAGAAGAGTGGCTTGGGATCCAGTGTCCACCAGTGCTGAAATTGGACATTGCCCTTGCACTTGAACGGGGGCATAAAATCCTCCTCTTTCTCCTCAAGTAGGTAACGGTTATGTGCATTTTGGGCAAGCTGGGTGGTAAATTTCTTTATTTTGGACTCTGACATGGTGGCACTTGTGACTGCTTTCTGTGTCAGAGTCTGGGAATCTCTAATAAAAATTTGGAATCCTGAAATAGTGGAGATTTTGTAATCCCCTGCTTCCCTTGGCGCTGTGCTGCCCCCGCTTACCGGGTGGCAGCCACTAAAACCAATTTGTGGGGAGGATCCCTCCATTACTATTTTCTTCTTAGGATCACAATTCTGGGGTTCAGGGATGGGTGACTCTGTATCAGTCCCCACACACATCTAGTCTTCATTTAGATCTTTTTGGACCCATTTTTCTTTGGGAGAAATTCTCCCGTCCCTGAAGGAGAAGAATTTTTTCCCAGAATCCTCTAAGGATTCTTCCCCTTCAAACTGGAGGACACTAACTTCCTGCACAAAATGGGCATTTTTACTGTCTTTATTTCTCCTAGCCACCCTCAGTTCCCTGGGTTGCAGATTTTAGGGGGCAAGAGATTTTTGTTCTGGTTCTTGGGTATCCAGGGTCCTTTCACAGGTGAGGAAGGAAGCCTCTTCTAGGGCCTTACACCCCCCTTCCTCCTGTGCCTCTTCCTCTGGAACCGTTGAATTGTCGGGGTTCTCTCCCCGTCATTGTTCCGGGGCGCCAGACCCCTGGTTGGTGGAGTTCTGAGCCGCCACGTTCATCTGAGGGTTCTGTTGAGCCCTCAACATGCGACCCAGATCCTGTTTGAGGTTCTGGACCTGGCGCTACAGTTGGGACACCTGTTCAGGCTGGTACGGGGGTCTCTGTACATATCTAGGTGGTTTTTGGTAACCCTCCACCCTTGGCCTCCCCTCTCCCGGGTTGGGCATTCTGGGCTCCTGAAACTGGGGAAAGAAAGGAGGGTTGTCCTTCAGGTTGGGGTTTTGTGGATACCGGGGAAAGAAACTTAACCCAGGATTCAGGGAATTACTGCCCTACTGAGGGAAGTTAGAAGGGAGGTTTCCTGGTGGAGTACTTACCTGGCGGCCTCCCCCCTTGGGCTGGGGGAGTCCATACATACCCCATGATAGGCTGGTTGCCCTTGTATCTGGGACTTATATAATCAGGAGAATTAGGGGTCCCACTGGTGGGATTACCTCCCTGATTGCCACCTGTTTGTGATTGGCCTGAAGGCCTTCTAGGTCTCTGGTTTTGCTGGTTTGGGATTGGTTCATTTTTAGGCTTCCATAGAAGCAGCAGGGGTGTTTGCTGGTTTGGGGTATTTGGTCTAATTTTTATTTTCTGCAGGTTTTTGGACTTCATAAATGTAGTTAGTCTGCTCTATTACCAAGTCCAGAGATCTTTTATCATGGAAATCCGTCACCAGCTGAGTCATAATGTATTTTGGGAGCGCATGAAAGTAGTTTGTAATATACTCTCTGCTATCCGTGCGCACCCTCCTGGTATTTTGGGCAAAGCCATGTTTTAATACCTGCACTAACTCTCATGGGGCCCGGTCTTCCTCCACATTGGAGATTGTAGGCTGCTTTGCAAGCCTCTTGGGAGTTTCTATGGGTGGAAAAGTTCTTCAAGATATCCGTTTTGTAGGTGGACCATCTTGAATGTTTTTGGTCTTCCAGTCCAGCAAAGAAACTGGAGTACTCTGGAGAGAATGTCCATTTGGCATAATCTATACAGTTATGGCTATCTTTTATGTGAAATGTGTCCATCATTTGTTCATAGAGTTCCAAATGCTCCCAGACAGAATATTTTCTGTTTTTATTGTACAGTGTCATGAAATTCCTGATGGCCTTGATCTGCCTAATGGGGTCTTTCACCAGAACTCCTTTTGGTTTGTCACCCGAGTTCATTCACCCTCAGACTCAGAGGTGCTGCTATTTGAGGTCCCCTCATGATCATCTAGGCGCTCCCTGAATCTGTGAGTTTCGGAGGGGCTCGCAGAATGGTGGGGTCTAGTTTCTTCTTCCATGTGGCGCACAGAAGAGTAGTCTTCTGACTCCTCCCTGCTTCCAGGGTTGACAGGGTATCCCCCCCACTGCCCTGATTGGGTGGAGGTCTTCAGGATGCTCATTTGGGGCCTCTTTTCCTGTTGTTCTTGTGCAAATCGAACCAACTGGTCCCTTTGGAGATTGGGATTCTGCAGATCGAATTCCCTGACTTTCTCCTCATAGGAGGTTTCCGGGTCAGAGACATCAGCCATTATATGTTTGTATCTATCCAGGGATGCTCTTCTATCAATTTCTGGGGGACGCTGACATGTCAGCTCCATTATGCCCGGCCTATTTAATTCTGATGGCCTCATGGTTTCCGGCTCATGTGAACCGGTAGCCATGAAGTCAGCAGTGCACAAAGTATTAAATGGGTAGGAGTTCCTTAGTACAGTGGTCATCATACTATGATCAGGGGTTGCTCTGTCCCTCTCTACCTGTTCGGGGTCCCTCCAGTTTGGATTAGATCTAGGATACTCTTTCTCAAACCTCGCTAGCTTTTCCTTCTCAGCCCCTACCTCTTGATGATAGGTAAAGATCTGAGCCTTTTGCTCGGCTATCAGGGCTTTACTGGCCTCTATGACCCGTTCTTGAGCTACCAGCTGCTGGTGGAGTCCATATTTCTCCTCACAGAGGGTCTCATTATGTCTTTGTGCTGCCTGTATAGTTTGGGAGCACAGAGCCAATTTTTTTGCAGGATATTCACCTCCTGGGTTTGCACCTTTTTAGTTTGGGTGTTCTCTTCGTGAGCACCTTCTACCCGTCTGGTGTGCTCCAGTAACTTTCCATATTCAGTTTTGAGTTCATTTAGTTGCTGGAGCCCCAACTCACTTTCCTGTAACTCTGTTTTTAATATGCTCACTTCCTGACATAGGGCATCCTTCTCCTGATTTGGGGTGCTCCTCTGTTCAGCCAGGTCATCCCTTTGTTGCTTGATGGTGTTTAATTTCTGGCGCTCTTGGTCAAATTCTGCTTGGAAGTGGAGTTCTTTAATAATTAATTTGTTATTCTCCTCTTCCAACTTTTTGACTGATCTTGCATCATAGTTATTTGTCCTGAGCAGACCCTGTTATATGTTAATTGTTGAGTCAGCTTCTGTTGACTCCTTTCCAGAGAGACAACCTTTTCCTGACAGTCTACTTTTAATGTGTCTAATTGGGCCTCTTGGTCTACATTATTCTGCTGATGGACAGCTAAGTCCTCTTTTAATTTTTTCATGTCATTTCCAGATTCTGCCTCAAAATCCTATCTCTTTTGTAATTTTTGTTCCACTTATTTTAGCTCAGTCTGAATTTGAGCTACAAATTTGGATTAATTTTGCGCATCACTCCCATATGGAGATACATGTAGGCCGTGATTCTGACAATTTTAATATGCGACTCTTTAATTTTCGGAGTCATGTATAATTCGCTCAAAGCTTGATGAAATAGGCCACCGTCCTGCCACATGTCCAAGTTCATGGCGGTGACCTGTTGTATCATTTCTTCTAGCCTGACTTTTTCATCTTGTTCTTCCCATTCCCCTTTGACAAATAACTTGTGCAGAAGGTGCTTTCAAGCTATATTGATCTCTACTGTGGCCATTTTGGAAAGTGTTATTTCTTTATTAATTTATTTATCCAAGGGTAATCTGTATGTTGTTGCTTTTTGTCTATTTCTGGGGTTGATTTAGCATTCATTTTATACAAAGGCCTGGTACTTAGTATTTTTGTTTTGGGGAGGCGCTTCTATAGCGTAACACATTGTTCCAGCCACACAAAGTATTACTACCTTGAAGATTAGCCTGCTGTGTTAAGCTGTCACGTGTGAATAAACAAACCTAATCCCGGCTACGAGCCCCCAATTTGTAAAGGATTCCAATCGGTGTCACACACCGGACCTAGACCTTTGCCCTAAGCCGTAGATGTAGCGCACAATTAGAATGCTTTCTCTTTATTTTCTACTAATTTAATTTGAGATGGCACACAATCCTTCCCACACCCATTTTTTCAATTACCCTGGGTCACAATGGACCATTAACCAGGCTGGCGGGAGGTAACACAATATTTATTTATTTAAAAATTCAAAGGAAATCATACAAATTTTAATATCAGGCAGCACTCACCAATGGGGTGATAATTACAATGCAAACTGAAGCAATACACTTGGTTAAACTTCTACAAGAGCATATCCAAAGTACACATGAATAGGAGCACTTGTTCTATTTTGGTAGATAGCACCTGAGTTAAGATTTCCCCCTGCAATTCTCTCCCAAACTCCTATGAATCAAATTTGGACAAAAAGAAGCAACAGGGAGCCAAGAATATTGTGCAGCAAACAAACAAATCAAAATCCGACATTCCCTCACAAAATAAGAGGCATTTTAAAGCCCTTTGCAATTAAGAGGCAAAAACAAAGGCATGCATGACAATCAAAATTGACAAATAATGTGCGGATAAATCCATGAGGCAAATATGATTTCTTACAACAGCAGAAATGTATAAACACCAGCAATCACAAGGCAAGGTATCAACCCAAGGCATACAATTCAAAAGAAAGTTTAAAATAAGAACACGATGCAGCCAAAATCACACATTGGAAAGTTGCATTTTATACGGAACAGTTTAAATGTCACAAACGGTTTATATGAAAAACAGGTGAAATACTCAGATTTGGAATGCGGTTTTTGGGCTGGGGAATATATTCAGGACACAGGGACAATATAAAAGTGAAAGGATGGCTATCGCTGAAGAATTGGATGAGATTTGCAAGATAAAATGAGGTTCGGTTTTGGTAAAATGAAGCCGTTAAAGGGAGAAATCGGTTTGGAAAGGAAAAGACAGATTTTGCTTAAAGTAGTTTTAATGGCTGAGAAAAGAGGAACATCACCAGTGAAAATAAAAGTTACGCTGCAGTTGTAACACTTCACGCAGTGCACCTCTGTTCTTTAGGGAAAATTAATTTATTGAATCAAAATATGGCTAAGGAGTTACAAGATGGGATGAATGAAAGAATGGCGCCAACACTAGGAATCACAGACAAAATGCACAGTGAATTCTGACAATAACACAAATTACCAAGGCATGGATAGGGTTACTTAGAGAGTGGAACAAAGACATAAGGATCAGGATGGGGTAGGCTATGTGTTTCTATGGGATGGGGAAATACTCACAGTCCACGCTTGAGTTTGGGATATTGGGACAGTCGATCGGTCACTGCATAGCTCAGGTCACCAGGTAGCGGCGGACTCTCCTAGCAGAACAACAGCTGGGCCTGTCTGGTTGCTGGATAGCAGTACAGCTGGATGGCAGAGGTAGAGCGGGAATGCAGATAGCGGGCAAACAGCTGGTCTGGTCACAGGATGCTCTCCACAAGGGTACCACAGCTTTTTCCTTGGTTAGTGTGGTTTTTAGTGGGATTTACTGCATCCAGCCTTGCTGGGATATGGTCAGCTATGCTTTGGCCTTGTAGCGGAATCTGAAATCTGGCAAGATGAATGTAGAAGATCAGGATCGCAGGTGCTGGAATTTCAGGAGAGAGTGCGTCTAGAGTTATGTCAGCCACCCTTATTTATAAGACATGGTGACATCATAGAATTATTGGTGGGTAGAACTGAGCGAGGCCTACACCCAAGACCCTGATCTCCCACAGACCATTTTGCCAAAACATGTGCTAACATAATTTACACATTTGTACAGTTGTGGCACTTTAACAAATCACATGGGCAGATTACATATTTTGCGCAGAGTGTGCCAGCCCAACTCTCCAGTTTGTAAGACTTTGTTTCATCTGCTTAACAATTTTTCATTGTTTTTAGTAAGAAATATTTGGCCTAAAATTCTATAACTTTATACATGTGTCTAGATTTTTATTAGGCATATCAGTATTGAATTTCAAAGTGGCATCATGTACACTTTCCTTAGAATATGCAATTCTCTGCCATTTCTGTTCCCAATATGGCAGTGAAGGCTACAACATCTTAAATTAAAAACCACAAAATTACATTTACACTGTTAACTTTTTACGTTTCTGGAAAGTCCTGTTGCAAAGATAAAGGGCCTCATTACACGGATGGCGGTAGGGATTTAACGTTACCGGTAATGGAATACCGGTAACGTTAAATCCCCATGCGGATCACGACCCTGCTCACCGCTATTAGCGGCACCGCTAAGTACGGTGCCACTAATAGCGGGCAGGCCGCGTGCGCGTGACCCTTCATCCCGTAAATTACGCCATGCCGCTATTAGCACAGCATCACAAGGCCAGTGGACATGCTAATAGCGGCATGGTAAAGTCCCCCAAACCCCTTACCGCCATGGTGCTAATACCGGCATCGCGAACCACCCGTTAAGAGAACTGAGCAGTGTTGCCACCTGCCACAGGTGGACAAAATCAGCACAGTTGGAGGCAATGGAGACTGTGGCAGCTCAAAAGGAGCACACCTCACCCTTCCCACACCCCTTCCCACACCAAGATGGTTCCAATACTGGCAGCATTACATGGCCTGGAGGACCTCATTGCAGTGCAGCTGCAACAACAACAGGCAGCACAAAGGAGACGCAGGAGGAGGAGGAGGAGGGCAAGACAGGCACAGCAAGCACCACCACGGCACCTAATCATACCACAGAGGCACCCACCAATCCCCAGGATCAGAGCCAGTCCATTTAACCTAACCCCTGAGCAGATACACACCCTGTACCGTCTGGACAGGGTTACCATCACCAGCATCGTGGACATGATCCACGACGACATTGTGAGCCTCATAGACATCAGAACTGCCATCCCCCCGCTACTGAAGGTGGTGAGTGTGCTCCACTTCCTGGCCACAGGCACCTACCAGCATACAGTGGGACAGATGCATGGCATCTCACAACCAGTATTCTCCCGCACGCTGAACCAGGTACTCAATGCCCTCCTGAAGCATGCACCTGAACACATATCCATGCCACGGAGTGCCCAGGAGATTGCAAACACAAAAGTTGGCTTCTATTCACTGGCAGGCATCCCAAGTTGCATCGGGGCCATCGACTGTACCCATGTGGAATTGGTGGTCCCACATCACAATGAAGTAGTCTACCGAAACAGGAAGCAATTCCACTCTATCAATGTCCAAATGGTATGTGACGCCAACAAGATAATCACACATTGCTGTGCCAGATTTCCCGGATCAACCCATGATTCCATGGTCCTGCGGAACTCAACTATCCCACGCTACATGGAGCGACACACCGGACAACGTTCGTGGCTACTTGGTGAGTAGCAGGGCAAGTACATGGCAACGTGATTGGGGGGGGAGAGATACATACTCCAACTGGGTGTGAATGGGGGTGGAGAGATACATACTGCAACTGGGTGTGAATGGGGGGGGGGAGATAAATACTCCAACTGGGTGTAGCTTGTCGTATGTGGGCAAAATGCACATACAGGTGTACGGCAATGTCCATCTGGGAAGGCGACAACGTACTTGAGATGAACCGACATGCAAGTATAAGCTACACAACACAGATGACATTCCAGGTCTAGTAACATTAAACATCCATCCACATACAAATTGCACAACATTCCACGCCACAAAATACAAAAATTTCACACATGCCATCAAGATAGTCATCCAGAATTAGTCCAGCACAACATCAATAATGCTATGTGCCCTATAATGCATGCAAAGGGATCACCCCTAGCCATAGCATTTCACCACGCACCTATTCCACCACTGAAGTGATGCGTCTCTGCATGGCAACATCAATGTTGGAATGGCAGTACACCAGCAGTGTGGAAACATATCTGCCTGGGCCCAGGGACACCGAAGACCTCGCCTCACCCAGGACATGTCATTTACTGTTGGAGGCATTAATGTGGCATGTCTACTTGCAGGGTCGACCTCCCCCTTGCACGTTGCTGTCACACAGACCATCTGCATGTATGCTGTCAATTGTGTACTTGAATCACAATGCAATGTCAATTTGTGTGATATGAACAGGCCGCTCTTGAGGTGAACAGTAACAGGACCCCGTTCGTTCCCCCATACAGGTGAAGCGGGCTATCCCCTGAAGACCTGGCTCCTCACACCTGTACGGAACCCACAGAACAGGCACGAGGAGAAATACAATCGTGCACATACCCGTACCCGCATCGTGATCGAGCAGACTTTTGGCCTTTTGAAGTCACGGTTTAGGTGCATTAGCAGGTCTGGTGGTGCTCTCCTGTATGGACATGAGAAGGTGGGCAAGATCACCATGGTATGTGTCATGCTGCACAATATGTGTATCAGACGGAATGTGCCACTGCCCCCTGAGGCTGTAATAGAAGCACCTGATGAGGATGATGATGGTGATGATGACGGAGGTGAAGGGGATGCAGGTGTTGCAAGAGTGGATGGGCAGGAGGGACGTGCTGTGAGACAGCATCTTATCAACCAAATATTCTGAGGAACATGTTTTCGTACTGTCACATAGATATGGGTATTAATGCACTGGTGTATGTTTGGAAGCACGCAATGGACCCTGTCGCCAATAAAGTACACAAACACAATGAAGATGTCCAGGCCTGTGTTTTGATCAGAAACCAGTGTATTGAGTAACAGAAAGGTGTAGAAGTGCAAGTCCCATAACATCCCACCACCCTACCCCCCACCCCCACAACAGACCCATAACACCCTTCCCCCCACCCCCCACAACAGACCCATAACACCCTCCCCTCCACCCCCCACAACAGTCCCTCATGTGTCTGCCATGTTTGCCCTGGCCAATGCACACAGAGGAATCTCCATTAACACCCTAGTTGCCATTGTCTTTGGCAGCATTTTGAGGATGGTCAGACGTGCGCCTGGTGGTGCGTGTAGAGCGCCGGAGGGGGCTTGTCTGTCTCGACCCGGAAGATGATGATGGGGCAGATTGGGCTTGTTGTGAAAAGTGGTGGTCCATGGTGTCGGCCATGCGAACAAGGACCTCCCTGAGCCTCGCTATCTCGTTGCATAGCCTGTCGGTGTTTGCATCCATCCTCTCAGTGGAGTGCCTCACCGTCTCCACAATGTTCTCCCTGAGATGGGCAGCCTCCTCAACATGCTGGCCAACCAGCACAGTCAGCTCGTGTTGACGCTGCAGGATGGTGGTCAGTTGGGGGGCAGTGCTGGTTGACCGTCCACTGGATGCTGTGCCCTCAGATGCATCCACTGCAGCAGGTGAAGCTAACATGGGGGACATAATTGCTGGGTTGTTGTCCTCAACAGTCACATCAGACCCAGGGGTCTGGAATGGTGCTGGCTCTGGAGTTCTAGGGGGGCTTGGGGTGTGCATCTCCATAGGCTCGACTAGGGTGTCCTCCGGATCGGATAGGGGGGCAGTGGCGGCTGCCTCACCAGCGGAGCTTGCCGCAGCTGATGGTGGGCCCACGGTGGCTGGCATTGGTGCCAGTGGGTTCACCTTGGGTGATGGGGCTACAGTTTGTGGTGCAGCTACTACTGCCCTGGCAGTGGCACTCTGACGATGTTTCCCGCTCGTCAGGTGTGACCTTCCCCCTTTGCCCCTGGATGTTGTTGGGGTGTCCTCCGGCTCCTGTGCCCTTGGCTTCTTGCACGTAGCTGGTGCCTGGGATGCATCAGCGGCATCCTCACCATCTGTATGTGAGCCTGTCAGGGATGAGAAGGGGGATGGCATTGGTTGCGTTTCAATATACTTAATGCAGATTACATAAATGATGCAGTTGTGGCCATTGGGACTTAGTTGTTGTGGATGCAGGTGATGTGCCAGTTCAGTGCCTCATCCATGCATGGTTGTGTTTGGAACTTGTCTCTGGTGATGTGTGCATGTGTGTGTGTTTGGGTCTGACACTGACATGGTGAGGGATGGATGCATGTGTGGATGTGTGTCCATGCATGAGAGGAGTCTGTGCTCACATATGGGGGGAACAGTACATTCACATCGCATCCTGTCATGTGTTCACTCACCTCCATCTGAAGTGGTACCCACGCCGAGCTCCATGCTGCCTACTCCCTCAATGGATTCAACAGCAATCAGGTTTGACCATGTCTCCTCCCATTCTTTCATTCTGATTGATGAACCATCTCCATCGGCACTGGCAATGCGGTGGTTTTCAGCCAGGATGCCCCTCACCCGCAGTCTGAGGTCGTCCCACCTCTTCCTGCATTCGCGCACTGTGCGCGTGCTGGTGCCCACAGCACTGACTTTGACTGCTACCTCCTCCCAGATGGCTTTTTTTTTTAGTAAGGTTGGCCGGTGCATGTCATTTGCAAAAACGACCTCTGCATTCTCAGCCATGGTCTGTGTTAGCATGATCAATTCCTCAGCTGTATATTTCTCCTTGCGCTGCCTGTCAGTGGTTTTTTTAAATGCCTTGGGCATGATGCAGGTGTCCCAGTTGATTTTGCACTGCTCACAACTGAAAACAGGCCCAGGGGGCAGAGGATGGCAATGGATTGTGTTTTTAAAGATGGCCGCCGTGCTCTTTCCCGTTCCTGTGCGATGACGCTATTTCCGGTTTCCGCATTTTAACGGTCACCGCTAATAGCGGTGACCGCTATTTGCATGCAGCGCGAAGGCGGAGGTGCTATCTGCACTTTCATGGAAGCCGGTAAGGGACTTTTTGGGGACTTTAGCGGCATGGCGGTAGGGTCATTAACGGCATGGCGCTATGCTCGTGTCCGCGTACTCGTAATGGTACTCTATTAGCGCCCTCTTGCGAGGGCGGACACGTTAATAGCGCCATGCCGCTATTTTGCGATTTTTACCGCACAACGTGTAATGAGGCCCAAAGTCTTAAAAGTGTCTTCATCAAAAAGAATTTGGAAACAAATGGGGGTAGCCTTTGTCCTTCACTTGGTCCATTTTATTTTCAGCTACCACCAACTGTCATTTCAGCCGAGGGTGGCCCTGGGGGGTTTCCCAGTTTGATTGAATATTTATTGCCACTTCCTCACTTCACAGGTTGGTGTCCCAGAATCTCTGTTGTAAGAGGCCACTGCACAGACAAAAGTCTGATGAACCTGTGATATGCGGCCTTCTGGTCCTATTCAAAGTTTTCCAAGCTAGCAATTATCACTTATGTGTCCCAGAAGTTTATGGTGGCTCCTTTTGGGGGAAGGCCTCAGTTTAGCCAGCAGAAAGACCAGTTCTGGAGCTTGCAAAATCCAGCCAATGCATTTTAATGAATTTATTTTCTTTTATTTTGTTCTGAATCAAAAACAAGCCTGTTGAATAAAACATCCCCTATATGTTCCCCAGCAAACCCCCATTTACATTGCGAGGCAAGGACACGTTTTTATTCAACATTGTACTTTTAAAACAGGCACTTTCTTTTGGTTTGCAAAAGCCCATTTTGACCATGGTGAAAGCTGCTAGGATTTCTCTTTTAAATTCGGGTTTTCTCTCTTCCACCTGGCTTCCTAATATTGTTTTGCAGCCCTATTCAGTTTCTTTTATCCAGCAGTTTGTTCAAGCCACAGGTTCACTGAAATTGACATATGCCCATAGAGCTAGGATTTCTTTAAAGCCTTGATTTTTGATATTTTGTAACCCAAAAGTTAAGCGTTTTCTCGCACGGCTGAAAGTGAAGTTTCTTAGATTTCCCAGATTTGGTTTGCCATTAGCCTGTCATTCAGGGATAATGCTCTCTTCTGCTGAAGCACATTGTGAATATGGGTGAGCATGGCAGGGTCTTAGTGATGAAAATCAATGTGATATGGAATAGATGAAAATAGCGTCAGGGCAGCATCCTTTTTAGTGTAAAATATTCCCTTTTCAATGGGAATTTTTTGCAAGCAGCTGAGCAGCGCTGTCTTTTTCAATTTGCTTCTTTTGCTGCACACAAGAACACACACTGGCACTTTTCTCGATGTGCTCTCTGTTCCAACTCGTCCAATAGTTGTTTGGCAAGATGGTGCAGCCATCCTTTTGTCCCTGCCAAATGAAGTTTTGATGCAATGGTGCTTCAAAGAGCCAGCGCAGCCATTTTGCTGTTGACTGCAGAAGCGCAGCTTGGTTATGGATATGGATGGGAATTCTGCTGAGTAGGTCAATGTAGCCCACAATACATGTGGTCGCCATACATAATGTCGCAGCGAAAAGGTTGTGACAACATTATGTATGGTAACCATACGTATAGGGTCAAGGGAAGCGGGGGTTAAAGGGGTGTCAAGGCGAGTTCCGTTCCACGCAGAAGCAGCACGAACTCCTACCTCCCCTTGGCGGTCTTGGTGCCTGGATTAGGCAAATGCAGGTCACTGCGACCCCCACAGGGAAAGAGGGTTGGGGTCCTTGGATTGGATGGGTAGAGGGTTGTTAGGTACACCGGGTTGAGGTTTAGGGAGCGGTTATGGATAGGAAGGGGATTTCTAGGAAAGGCATGCTCCTTGGCTCTGTCCTCGGCTAGCTGTTACAATAGGCAGAGGTATTGCAGTCTTCACGGCTTTTTCCACATCACATGCATTCCCTCATACATGCGTTACCCTTTCTGAGATCAAGACATGCATTCAACATTCATGCATGCGTTACCCACTTGATGTTGCAGCCCCACACTCTGTTATAATCAGCACAGAGGTGTGTAAGAGGATTCAATTCAACACTACAGCTAAGTCAATGCCTAGTCTGGGATACTGAATGGAAACCCTTATTAATATATCTTTATGTCCAGTTCATGCGTTCTGGATGACTACCCCTATATAACACCCCTCTCTTGGAATCCTCCTGACCCCACTGAGCCAAGAAGTAGTTCTGTTTTGCACGTTTAAAGGTTTATTTGATAATTTAAACAATAGATATATATATATATATATCACACTTTATAATAATTTAATAATTGAATATCACACTGAATCTGAGCAGTAATCAATAATGGATAGTCTGGCACTAGCACACTTCTTTATAATCAATGATGAGCGGTTATAGGATGGATAAGATAGCAACAATACCTTATGGTTTGAAATGGATGCAAGGTGGAATGAAAATGCAGTACAGAAAATACTCAATATGCGTTCAACAAAACAATGTAATCACTTTTCTCTGGCAATCCCATCCCCCTTTATGCAATGCAAGGAAATGGAAGGAAAGCACACAGTTGTCAGAAAGGCAATCAAATGTAATTCAGTTCACCCCAGCAGCTTAGACTACAGAAGTTTAGAACACAGGCCCAAAATGCTTTTATATGTGCTGGCAATGAAGTGAAAAATACGCTAAAATGCTTTTAATTCTCTCTAGAGGTTCAGGGTGAGTGGTATCAAGTTAATATTAGTCCAGGCTCATTTTAGCAAGGATCTAGGAGTAACTAGCAGGTTAAACGAATTTTTGGCAACTGCAAGCAAGAAAACTGCTGTTTTCACACGTTGAGAAATTTGCAAATCGCGGCAAATTCGCGAGTGCGTTTTTCGCGATTGCGGCAAAAGTATTGGGGTAGGAATGCGGTTCTAGGTTCGATTCTAAGCTTTCAGAGGAAAGTTACTGCAAGTCTCTAGCACAAATGGTTACGGAGATATGAGTGATTAAATAAAGGTAGTTTTTCGGATTTGGAATGTTAAAATTCAAAGTGACAAGTGCAGCTTGCAACTAGAAAATGACAGGTGACAGCTTTACAAATGACAGGTGACAGTTAGGAGGCAGTTCTACTTAGATTAAAATAGCTTGGATTAGATTATTTTAACTAAGAGATTGGTTCTGCACAGTTCTGCTAGGTACTCACACTATATTCTTGAATTAAATGGGCCTCGCCACGGATCTGGTCAGGTTTTAGACTGGACTCTGGTCTGGTCTCTGCACTTCACAGTGATCTGGGTCAGCTCTCTCTCTCTCTGGATTCTGGAGATTGATGGATTTGAAGTCTGGATCTTTCTGCACAGCTTTCTCTAGAGATTGATGGAGGTAAAGTATGGATTTTCCCGGCAGAGCGTCCCGCAGCAAATGGATTTGAAAGTCCCTATCTGTCCTGACTGTCTGCTTTTATGTGTTTTGAAAATGGGTGTGTGAGCAGCATCACTAAGCTCTACCCCTCTCCACTTGTCATTGGCCACTTCATCCGCTTCCCCTTGATTGTGGGAATGAAATTAAGTGTCATCATGATGAGGTCTGTTTATGGTACAGAGAACCCACCCCTGTCAACTTTACACACAATCTATGTTTGCTCAAAAAACATATTTGCACAGGTACACATTTGTTTAAAATTACATGCACCCATCACATATCACAGGAGGTATCCCCTGTTCAAAATCTGCTCTTCCTGAGAGCTTGCATTGAGAAATGGCAACATTTGCACTTTTTAACTGGTTTCGTAATATCGGACATTAACCCAAATTTACACACATGTGCGCAAGGAGTATGGACATTAAGTGATGAAGTGTCAGATTTTTAACATGCATACATTTTAAGTAATACCCTCTTAACTGCTAGTTTGCCCCCAGATCATGCCACCGGTTCTAAAAACCTCTTAAAATGTGGGCAGAAAAATCACAAGAATTATGGTATCATTTAAATAATTTTCACAAGTCCGCTCTATGAGTTATTCATCTTTTTCTAAAACCATATTCTGGCTACAGGGGTGTGGTTTCCCCCCAGCACAAGGTTGAATTTCTGGTTGTTCAATTTCCTGCAGAGCCCAGGTAATTCAATCAGGGAAGTGTCATATCCCTTTTGGTGGGAGCAGCAAAAGGCAGATAGGCCTGGGAACACAGCTGTTGTGCAAGTCTCATCTCCTGTCGGGGGTAGCTGGTGGGCAGAATTCAGTTCCTTAAGCCAGGCCCCAGCTAATGTCACTTTTGTTCCCCAGTTTAAGTCAAGACAATTTTTTTACATATGCAGCTAGGATGCTGATTCTAAGTTTAAAACTATGACATTTAAACAATTGCAACCTATGTGACACTCAAAAGTAGGTCACTCATTTCTTTTAAACATTTAGATTTTTAGTGTCTTTCAGTCCAAATTTACTTAAACTGCTGAAATCCACAGCTCAGCCAGTCTTGTTATAAACCTTCAAGTCACTTCAGAATATAACTTTAGATTGTATCCACCTCTCAGTAAGTCTTTTTTTGGCTTGCCTTGGGTTCATTTATTCAGTTTTAAACAAAATCTGGTGGTTTTAAAACGCCGGCTTTCTGATAGTGGTGAGTACTGGTACTGCACCCCTTTTTGGGATTTAAGAAAATGAATTCCCCACAATTCTAGGTTGCTTTTGGCAGTCAGCATTGCCATTCCCAATGGTTTCAGACTACTGTGTGGGTAGTCCAATGGTGGTTTTAGGCAGTGCCCTTCTGTTCCCATAACATCGGCAAAATGGGTGGCAGCCTATTCTTCATGCACTTCCCTGGGCATTTTCTGGGAAGCTCTGGCCATCATGATGTTTTCAATGCCAGTACTGCACAGTTTTTGAGGTAGGGCTCGGATGCATGGGTAAAAACATCCCACAGGTGGAAATTTGAATTGCATGTAAGAAACAATAACGTAACAGTATGCTATTCAGTGTCTCCAGTTGTTTAGGAAAATAAAACCAAATACTGGATTGGAACGAGCACTCCTGCGCGTGCACAACAAAACAGACTGTTTTCATGCATAGGCAAATAACTTATAGGCACTTAGCTCTGGCTTCGCCAAGCGTCCTGCTCCCTTGCGGTTTGGGCGGATTCTGTAGGCTGCTAGGGCTGAGGCGTTTTCGTTCCTGACACACACAAAAAGAAAACTGTTAGTGCGTGCCCCCCTAGAAGCGTGTAGATCCTGTCTCCCAATCAGCCCAAACAATGCCCGCAACTGGCGAGCATAACGTAGCATGCAGTTAGGAGTTAGTATGTTGAAGCGTTCCGCTATTCACTCGTGGTCGCTTCCCAGAAGTTAGTATTTCAAAACTGGTCAGAAACTCGCTCCGGAAAACTTCCGTAGCAGTAACACTAGAGCGGCACTTATCTCATGAAGCGCGGGGCCAAGGAAGGTGTTTTTCCGGCGAGGACGGGCCCCGCGAGGGAGGTTTTGCCGGAGCTCCACTGAATGCGTCCTGTCCGATGCAATCTCAAGCGCGAACAAGCGTTCGCGGGTTGCACATGCGCGGTAGCTCTCTCGCGCATGCGCGATGCCTTGGGCGTGGGCCTGGGCGTTGCCTGGGCCATTTGCAGGTCCCGTGTGCCTGGCTTGTTCCAGAGAGTCGGCTGGGCAGCTGGGGCTGTGGTCCTATGCCCGGAGGCTGCTGGGATTTGAAGTCCTGCTACGAGCCTCTTCTTTCTTCTAATTGTCCTGCTATCACACAAAGCACATCTGCAACCTGGACACAAATGACATCTACTTAATGGCTTACCCATACCTGTTCCAGCAGCAACTTTATGCTTTCCTTCATTAGTGTTCGCATTTACGACAGTACACCCCCTCCCCACCGAAGGGCCTGGCTTAGAGGGGTGGTTGCGATGGAAAGGGCGCATTAGCCGAGGAGCATGCACATTAGAGGCGGGTTCCCATGATCTATCTTCGGGGCCAAAACCCACCCAATCTATGAAGTAAAATAACTGGCCTCCCCGTATTCGTGAATTAAGTTTTGCCTTTACCTCATATTCTGGACACCCCTCGACTATAATGGGTGGTGGTCTTTGCATTCGTATGTGAGGGGCTGCAGGCTTCAAGAGAGCCACATGAAAAACAGGGTGGACCTTCATGTGGGAAGGCAAACGCAGTCACATGGCCACTGGGTTTATAACTTGTGTGATACAGAATGGGCCAATAAAACGAGGTTTTAGCTTTTGAGGGCCTGATATACGTAAATGCTTGGTTGAAAGCCACACTTTATCACCTATTTGATAGTCTGGGTTGGCTCGATGCTTTTTATCAGCATATTGTTTGTTCGTGATTTTAGCTTTTATCAAATTCTGATGAGCCTTTTTCCAAGTTTCTGTTAACAAGTTTATTCTTGTCTGCACTGATGGTAAAGTATCTGGAAGTACTGCGGTAGATGGTTGCACATGTGGATTATACCCATATGTTGCGAAGAATGGTGAGTACCCAGTGGCAGTATGTTGTGAGTTGTTGTATGCTAGTTCTGCAAGCCACAGGGTGTCCAGCCAACTTTCTTCTGCCCCATGTGTAAAACAACGAAGATACTGTTCGAGAGTTTGGTTCAAGCGCTCGGTCTGTCCGTCTGTTTCGGGATGGTAACTGCTGGACAACTGTAAGTGTATACCGATCTTTTTACAGAAGAGACGCCAGAATTGGGATGTAAACTGAGACCCCCGATCTGAGATGATGTGTTGTGGTACTCCATGCAATCGGACTATGTGCTGCAAGAACAAGTCTGCAAATTCACCCGCAGACGGTAGGCCTTGACAAGGAACAAAGTGAGCGAGTTTAGTGAATGAGTCTATTACCACTAATATGGTTGTGTAATTCCGGTCCGGAGGCAATTCCACAATAAAGTCCAGTGACACGGTATGCCACGGCTGACATGGTGTTGGTAAAGGTCTAAGCAGACCCATGGGTTTCTTGTGGTCTGTCTTGTTCCGAACACACACTTCGCATTGTGTCACATATTGTGTTACATATTCTCGAACTTCCTTATGAAGGTTCGGCCACCAGTAATGTCGTTGAATAAACTCCTGAGTTTTATTAATGTCTGGATGTCCCGCTAATGGCGAATCATGGCACCAGTTGAGTGCTTGGGTTCGCAGTGTTTGCGTTGGTAAATACACAACCTTACCCTGATACGGTATCCCTTCTTTCAATCGTCGCTCCTGTGTTGGATCTTCCCACTGGAGCAATTCCTGTGCCGTCATTGCATCACCAATTTGTTCCAATAAGGTATTGGTTGTACCTCCTACGATTTTAGTTGAGGGTACTATAGGTTTTGCTTCCTCATCAGTGTTAGGGCAGCTTGGTGGCTCTGGATACCTAGATAACAGGTCAGCTTTCTTATTCTCTTGACCTGGGCGGTATGTTACCACGAAATCAAAGTCTGCGAAATACATGGCCCACCGTAGTTGACGTGGGGTAAGGGCACGTGCAGATTTTAAGAATTGAAGGTTACGATGATCCGTTAGTACGGTTATTGTGTGCCTTCCCCCTAACAAATAGTGTCTCCATTCCGCAAAGGCGGCTTTGATAGCAAGTAGTTCACGGTCAGCGATGGTGTAGTTCTGTTCTGCAGAATTGAGTTTTCTCGAATAGTAGGCTACCGGATGTAATTGTCCAGACTGGTCGCGTTGTGACAATATAGCCCCCAATGCGTAACTAGAAGCGTCTGTTTCCACCAAAAAAGGCAACGTGGGATCTGGATGGAGAAGAACAGGCGCTGAAGTAAACGCTTCTTTCAGTTGTTGAAAACTATGTTCCGCCTCAGGCCCCCACACAAATGGTTTTCCTTTTCTCAGCAGTCGAGTGATGGCTAAGCTTTTTTGCGCAAATCCCTGGATAAATCTTCGATAAAAGTTCGCGAACCCCAGTACGGATTGCACTTCTTTGATGTTTCGTGGGGCCGGCCAATCCAGAATTGCTTGTACTTCACGCGAATCCATCTTGACTCCGTCAGGTGATAGAATGAACCCGAGAAACTCCACCGTAGTACAATGAAAAGTACATTTTTCCAATTTGGCGTATAAATGGTGCTCACGCAAATGTTGTAATACAGATTTTACATGGTCTATGTGTTCCTGTTTGTTACGGGAGTAAATCAGGATATCGTCAATGTAGACCACGACGAAGACATCCAGGAATCCTCGCAGAACCTCATCCAGAAAATGTTGAAAGGCGGCGGGTGCGTTACAGAGACCGAATGGCATGACCTGATATTCGTAGAGTCCGAACTTCGTCCTAAAGGCGGCCTTCCATTCATCTCCTTGACGCACCCGCACCAGATGGTAGGCCCCGCGTAGGTCCAGTTTTGTGTAGATTGTCTCTCCAAGCACTTGGTCCAATAAGACTGGTATCAGGGGGAGTGGCTATCGATTCTTAATCGTGATCCGATTTATTGCCCTATAGTCTATGCACGTCCTAAGGACCACGGTCTTCTTCGGGACGAAGAATAATGGCGAGGAGACTGGGGAAGTAGAATGGCGGATGAAACCATTTCGCAAGTTGGTGTCTATGTACTCCTTAAGATGCCGGTTTTCTGCTTCTATGAGGGCGTATATCCGACTGCACGGTAAGGTGGCTCCGGGTTCCAAATCTATCCTACAGTCAAAGGATCTATGTGGTGGTAAAGTCTCGGCGGCTGCCTTGCTGAAAACATTGCAGAAGTCTTCATATTCTTGGGGCAAATCCCCTAACAGGCTACGGTCATCTTCGTTTGTGGCCCCCAACACTTGCACCACGTGTTTTACGTTCTTGGTGCAATGTGTATTGCAATATTCTGAGGAAAAGCGAACCGTGCCATAACTCCAGTCAATAACTGGATTGTGTAACATAAGCCAAGGCAGAACAAGGATGAATCCAAATTGGGGGGCCGCAATAACATCAAAACTGATTAGTTACTTATGACCTCGAATGTCCAATACCATCTCACCCGTTTGCTCCGTCAACGGCCTGGACTTCAATGGAGACCCATCGACTGAACAGACCGCTTCTTGTACATCTTTAAGTTGTACTGGTAAGCCCATCTTTTGAACATAAGCAGCATCCACGAAATTGCCCCTGGCTCCCGAATCCACCATGAGAGTGACGGGCTGATCAGCTTGACGTGTCTGTAGAATCCCTGTGACGGTAATGTGTATTTTACTGCTGTAAGTTACATTACCCAATGTGTGCTTAGGGGCGTTGTGATGGTTTTGGCTCGACAGATTTGCCCTACTCACTGGCAAGCACTGGCGTTTCCCGAAGGCGTGCCGGAACTTCCCTGCGATGACATTTTATTTGGTTTTACTCCACATTCCTTTACGAAATGTCCTGCTTTGCCACAATACAAGCAAAGCTTTTCTCGCCGCCGCTTCTCCCTTTCTTCTCTGGAAATCGGTCCTCTAATTGACCCTATCTGCATGGGCTCTGACTCTGGAGTTCTTTCTGCCTTACTGGAACTGATCGGGCCTTTCTGATAGTCCAGCCTAGCCTAGTTTGGTTTATTCTCCCATCTCCTGCTGTCTTGCCTTCTTTCATTTTGACGATGATCTAAGCGTAAGGCCAGATCTATCATTGCTGTACACGTGGTTGGTTGGGGATCTACTTGTGCTATCAAGTCTTTTAGCTCCTCCCGAAATCCCTGATAGAAGAGGGCCATTCTCTTCTCGTGTGGCCACTCGGCTTCCACTACCAGACGATTGAAGGTGGTTACATATGAAATCAAATCCTTGCTTCCTTGTCGCAAAGTGAGGAGTTCCCGATCCCGTACTAACGAGACTGCTTTCCTATTGAATATTTTCCCAAATTCTTCTTGGAACTCCCCCCAATCATACAAAACGACATCATCTTTTTGCACTAACGGGGTTGCCCAGGCTGCGGCATCTCCCGTCAGATAAGAAATAAGAAAAGCGGTCTGGGATTGTGCGGTACGAAATATAGTTGGTTTTGTGAGGAAGTGCAACTGGCATTGTGTCATGAATACTGAGTATTTGTGTGGGTTCCCCCCGCACCTTTCTGGGGCAGCCAAGGGCATAGGTGGCTCAGTAGTCACTTGGACCTGCACCGGGCTTGGTGGGGGCCCCCCTGGGAGTGGCCTACCCTGTGCGGTAAGCTCCTGCACTCGAGTGGTCAAAGTAGCATAATCCTGCCTGGTAAGATCTAGTGCAGCCTGCAGTTTGTTTAAGACACGAGCTATGTCCTCCATTTCTTGTTTCTGAGTTCGTGCTACTTGGGCGTATGAGTAATACGCGGGTTCGCGCTTCTGTCAAGGCGAGTTCCGTTCCACGCAGAAGATGCACAAACTCCTACCTCCCCTTGGCGGTCTTGGTGCCTGGATTAGGCAAACGCAGATCACCGCGACCCCCACAGGGAAAGAGGGTTGGGGTCCTTGGATTGGATGGGTAGAGAGTTGTTAGATACACCGGGTTGACGTTTAGGGAGCGGTTATGGATAGGAAGGGGATTTCTAGGAAAGGCATGCTCCTTGGCTCTGTCCTCGGCTAGCTGTTACAATAGGCAGAGGTATTGCAGCCTTCACGGCTTTTTCCACATCACATGCATTCCCTCATACATGCGTTACCCTTTCTGAGATCAAGACATGCATTCAACATTCATGCATGCGTTACCCACTTGGTGTTGCAGCCCCACACTCTGTTATAATCAGCACAGAGGTGGAAATTTGAATTGCAGGTTAGAAACAATAACTTAACAGTATGCTATTCAGTGTCTCCAGTTGTTCAGGAAAATAAAACCAAATACTGGATTGGAACGAGCACTCCTGCGCGTGCACAACAAAACAGACTGTTTTCATGCAGAGGCAAATAACTTATAGGCACTTAGCTCTGGCTTCGCCAAGCGTCCTGCTCCCTTGCGGTTTGGGCGGATTCTGTAGGCTGCTAGGGCTGAGGCGTTTTCGTTCCTGACACACACAAAAAGAAAACTGTTAGTGCGTGCCCCCCTAGAAGCGTGTAGATCCTGTCTCCCAATCAGCCCAAACAATGCCCGCAACTGGCGAGCATAACGTAGCATGCAGTTAGGAGTTAGTATGTTGAAGCGTTCCGCTATGCACTCGTGGTCGCTTCCCAGAAGTTAGTATTTCAAAACTGGTCAGAAACTCGCTCCGGAAAACTTCCGTAGCAGTAACACTAGAGCGGCACTTATCTCATGAAGCGCGGGGCCAAGGAAGGTGTTTTTCCGGCGAGGACGGGCCCCGCGAGGGAGGTTTTGCCAGAGCTCCACTGAATGCGTCCTGTCCGATGCAATCTCAAGCGCGAACAAGCATTCGCGGGTTGGGCATGCGCGGTAGCTCTCTCGCGCATGCGCGATGCCTTGGGCATGGGCTTGGGCGTTGCCTGGGCCATTTGCAGGTCCCGTGTGCCTGGCTTGTTCCAGAGAGTCGGCTGGGCAGCTGGGGCTGTGGTCCTATGCCCGGAGGCTGCTGGGATTTGAAGTCCTGCTACGAGCCTCTTCTTTCTTCTAATTGTCCTGCTATCACACAAAGCACATCTGCAACCTGGACACAAATGACATCTACTTAATGGCTTACCCATACCTGTTCCAGCAGCAACTTTATGCTTTCCTTCATTAGTGTTCGCCTTTACGACAGGGGGTGTCCCCTGCTCCCCTTGAAAAAAAGGGTTTGGGGGTTGTGGGTGTGGGTGCCATTTTTGGGCGACATTTTGCCAGGTGACATTTTTGCGTGGAAATTATTACACGGAACATCTAAGCGTGTCACGTGTCATTCCCCCAAAATCCATCTTACTGCATCATCATTCTTACCTCCCAAAATCCAACTAGGCATACCACATTTCCTACCCTCAGTAATCTATCAGATAGTTTGCTTGTTTTCAGTTGAGTGATTTGTCAAGTCCTTTTGATATTTGATGAAGCAAGGCCTACTGGTACGGGTCCTCGAGGTCTTCACCTCTGGCAGGTGTTAGGATGTAACCCAGTGCATATTTCATGACCTCACTGGCTGTCCTGAAACCTTTCAATGGTAATTTATAAGTGGCCATCTGATTGTCAGGTGTTGCATACCGGTAACCAGAGCACACAGTCCCAAAAGGAGGACCGGGGCCTGATGTGTGATTGTGTGCAAGGAGTGAACTGGGGGTTGAGTTTAACAGGGTGGGCTGCCGTGACAACAGCCGGAATCTGCCTGCCTGTGTATTTGTGTATAAGAGGTTTTCGGTGCTGATGTGTGAAAGGCGGGGCGCCACGAAAAACAGCTGGCATCTGCTGCAGCATGGCATGTTGATGTTTCATTGAGTCTGAGGCTGGTGCTTGTGAAATAGGAAATGTTATGGGAATGAGCAGGGAGGAGGATTCAGGTTGTGGTAGGGAATAGCCACATTTTGAGGGTCTTTCTGATAGAGAGGTGGTTGTCAATGCGTTGGATGTGGAGAGGGAGTGAGCTGCAGATAGCTGGAGCTTGGATGGAGAAAGAAGATCCTCCCAATCTAGTGCAGTTGGAATGGGGGATAATGAGGAGAAGAACAGCTACAGATCTGAGGTTCCTGGTGGGTTGATATCGTATGAATTTATCCTGGAGAAATTCAGGTCCGGTGTTGTGGAGGGCACAGTGATGCACATGGCTTTAAAGGTAGTTTGTTGACCAATAGGGAGCCAGTGTAGGACTCTGAGTTCAGGGCTAATATATCTTTCTTTGGAGTTTCCTGAGTTGGAAAGTCAGAGCGCCTTAACAAAGGAAGTTTGCAAAGTCTAAGCGGGAGATGATGATGGTGAGGATGGCAGAGATTTGGTATGGGTAGGTGAGGTATGGGAAGATTTGCCTGAGGATGCTTAGGTGGAAGATGCAGGTTCTGGACACAGAGTTTATGTGTTGGGAGAGGGATAGATTTGAGTTCAGCGTGCATCCAAGGTTTTTCACAGAAGTGGAAGTTGTTGTGAGGCCGAGGGAAGGTTAGGTCTGGGGGGACCTGGAGGTGAGGCTGGGGAATGGTTAAGGGAGGAGAGTAATTTTGGCGCCTACTAGGATTTCTGTTTTACCAGGGTTGAGGAGGAGGTGGTTGGTCATCATTCAGTGGTCAATATCAGAAAGGAAGGGTGGGTGGCACCTGTTGATTTGGGGATTTTGAGGATGATCTGAATGTCGTCTGAATAGTTGAGATTATGAGATTGAATGAGTGCAGGGAGCGGGCTAAGGTAGATATTGAAGAGGAGAGTAGACAGGGATTCTCCCTGAGCAACTCTTTCGGCACTGGGCGAGAGAGGGGGGTAAAAGGGGTAGGAGAATGATTTGCAAACACTTTGAGGCAAAGGAGGAGATCATGCAAGAGCAGTGTTCTTGATTCCTAAGGAGTGTAGCCTGTCTATGAGGATTGTGAGGAACCAGGAATGAGACACGGACACAGACGTTGTTACGCTCACCTGGTATCCACGGGGATGCCCGTATGCTCTGGTTGCCGGATTCACCCTGGACGTGCCCAATTCGGGGTGGTGTCTTCTATGGCAGGTGGGCCTGAAAATACAGGAGGACTGGACTTAGGAAATGATTTTGTTTACTCCCACCAGCCCCTTGGACTCGACCTGATGGCCCCCTCCTCACCTTGTTATGATGTCTGGCGTGCTCTTCGTCCTGCTTTCTGCGCAGGGACGCGTAGTTTTCTGCGGGTTGAAGCGACCGAGTTAACTTCACTGGTGCCAACCATTCAAGTGTCTTTAAGGAGGTAAGTCTGATTATAGCAGTCTCTAAAGGCCTTTGCTTTTCTTTCTTGCTATTCATGTCTTTCCTTGTTTGTTTCCCCCTTAGGTGTACGGACGTTCGATGGTTGCGCCGCTTGGATCAGGATCCTGCCGGGATTATGGACACGGGAGCGTATGATGGATGGTAGGTTAAGCGTGAAGTGCGGCACGCGAATGTCTTTTTGGGCTAACCTGTATTCTTTATTCCTTTTCAGGTCGCGATGGTCTTTCTGGGCGTGCTAAGATTTCCGGAGCGGAACCGGCCAAGTAATGCCCAGCCAGGTGAGGACTTTATGGTTACTGCTGTGAATGCCGTGAGTAACCTGTTTAACATTGTCCTTCTTTCTCTCTCCCTCCAGGTACTTCGTTCCGGTGCGTGCTTGATGTCCTGAAGATGCTGCCAACTAGATGGAAGACCGCAAGCAGCAGCAATCGACGGATGGAAAGTTGCAGGTAAACTGAGACTGCTAATGATGTTCTTATGTCTCCTCTGTAGGTCCACTATTTCAGGATCGCCGGGTGCAGGTCTCCGAACATGATGAGCATCACGCTGCTGGCTGCAGAATAACACGAAGCACGTTTTGTAGCTTGGGTGTGGTTTAGAGTCTGTGATGATAATGTAAGGCCCTAACCCTACCTGGCATGTGACCATGCCAGTGGGGTACTGGGTCACGGGTTGTGACCAATGTGTGGATTAAATCAAAGACTTTTATTAATGCAAAACAGGTAGGGAAATGCCTCTGTCCCTGCTTTAAGAGGTATTTCCCTACCTCAAACCGAAACTAAGGGTCAGTCAGCATCAGAATTTCCAAAGCTAAATCATCCCATGTCCAAAGTACTATTCTGGCCCATACATTCTAATAAACTAAACTCTAAAGTTAAAAGGGTAATGTCTTTGACCTTGAGTGGTTCATAAATGTTTCAAAAGGAAAATGCATAACTCCAACACAGATGTTCCCACAAGAAAGAATTCCTTGTTCCAGGGGGTGGTCCCCTTGCACTGGATTTATCTTCCCTTGGTGCTTTATTCAACATCAGTATCTTGGGTTTCTCTTGATAAATGACACAACTGATATATAGAACAGCGTGGGTCTCTATCCTTGTTTTGTTAGGACACCTGGTGAACTCACCTGCCAGGTTTTCTCTCCTATCTGCTTGGTTAACAACAAAATGAAATAACTTGATTGTAAGCCTGTATCACGGCCAAATACCTGGTCTGTCCCTTTACCAGGTCTCCACTTCTCTTCTCTTGGGCAACAACACAATTGACAAACAAAACGTTGGCTGTGAGGTTGTATCTTGATACATTCCTCTTAGTCCCAGGATACCTGGTGTTCTCACCTGCCAGGTTTGCACACATTTTTTCATGATCAGCACAGCCTTTTTTCCAATTTTGATATGCCTTTCTCCGGGCCTCTTTTAGGACATGTACTTCCTAAATATTGTTCAAATTGTGCTTGCCTGGTGTACTTCCCTACCAGGGCTTTCCTTCACACACACTTGAAACTGCCTGGTATATTCTCCTACCAGGGATTTCTTCGATGCACACACTTGAAACATCTTGGGATACTCTCCTGCCAGGGCTTTCCTATATGCATCTACTTGCAACTCCCTGGTATACTCTCCTGCCAGTGCTTTCCTAGATGCACACACTTTCAGCTGCCTGGTATGCTCTCCTACCAGTGCTTTCATATATGAAAACACTTGCAACTGGTTTTTATACTCTCTTGCCAGGGCTTTTGTAGATGCACCCACTTGCAACTGCCTGGTATACTCTCCTGCCAGTGCTTTCTTAGATGCACACACTTGCAATTTCCTGGTATGCTCTCCTGCCAGGGCATTCACATATAGGTATCTTCCTTAGAGCTTGTATTTGCTTGGTATACCTCCTTGCAAGGGCTCTTCCAATGTGGGCTCTACAAACCCCTCCACACTGGATAGTCTCTTGCTTTTGCTGATATTATATCTGCCTGGTATATTATCCTACCAGGACTTCTTTTACTTGTGTATTGTATACACTAACAAACCTGAAAGTCTTGTGTTTCTCTTCCAGTCTTCCTTTCAAAAATATACTCTTTCATTCTTTCCCTCTCAAGTGATTAATGAATGTCCAGTCGATGTTGGCATGGCTGCCAATATGCCCCGGTGTCCCCTCTTTCCTTGGGCAGACTCACTGTTTCTGGCTGGCATATTCTACCTGGCAGGCTGGTAATGGTTGTTCGATGTCTCCCTGGTTGCGGCATCCATTTTTGGCTTCTTTGCCTCCCCCGGTCCCTGCTGGGCTCTTCTGCTTCATGTCTGTGAGACTCCTTTGATTAATGTCTTCAGGTCAGCTCCACAGCTCTGTCTCCAGCCTCATGGTCTCTCGGATCTCACTGAGGAATACAGCTTTCTCCTTCCAGCAGCCTGACCCAGCCAGCTGCTTGTCTTGTTTAAAACTCCTGGTCACAGGTATGCACTTGCAACAATTAGCTTGCAGCCTGTGCTCCTGGTCTTGGTCGATCTGCATTACTCTATTCATCTTCCTCGTTGCAGTTTTCTGGGAGTTACGAGAATAGAAGTCAATTTCTTTACTGGTAAAGTCTGAAAAAATGTTCTTTAAAGGCAAGTCAGCTGTAGATGACTTGTTAGTAGAGGCTGAGAAGATGTTCTCTTTAATTCTAGAGGGCAAGTCAGATCTTGACGACTCACATGCAGTTCTCATTGAAAGGTTTTCAGCACTTTTCCTAAGTGGATGAGGGGAGGTGGAATATTATGCCATTAAGGCGTTAGGCAGAGATGGGGTATCCGCAAGGGAAAAAGGGGGTTACCATGTCTCCTCTAACAGCGCCATGATTTTGCCCCATAGGTTGTCCCCCCCATGCAATGCTCCCTCATATATCTGCCACAAGGTTCAGGATCAGGAAGCGGCTGCCGTCTCCTAGCCACATGGGGAGAGGTCACGGCCGGCGAAGAAGTGATGACACCATCTGATTCTTCACAGTATGGTGTGGTCAATGGTATCGAAGGTGGCAGATAGGTCGAGAAGGATGAGCGCTGTGCATCCTTCTGCGTCCGCTGTTCTTTTTAAGTTATCCCAAATGGGCACCAGGGAAGACCTAGTTCCGCCGAGGGGTTCTAAATCCTGTTTTTGGCCGGGTCAAGAAAGTTGTTGGCTTCCGTGAAGACGCATAGCTGTTTATACGCAATGATGCGGTTGTTGGAAATGAACTGGTAGTTTAAGGGGAATGAGTGGGTCAAGGAAGAGTTTTTTGGAGTAGAAGATTGATATAGGAGGTTTTGAAGGCTTTTGGGAAGATTACTGAATAGAGGGACTGGTTAAGGATTGACCGTAGAATGCTGCCTGCGGAGGTTGATGTTAGGATGCTCTTGAGGAGTGCAGTGGGTGAGGGCAGTGGTCTCCAGGAGAGCCTGAAGGCCAGCTTTGGACTAGGAGCATGAGGAGCTGATGGGAAGAAGGAGGAGAAGGTTAGCATAGGGAGGGAGAGGAGGGAGATGGGTCTGGGGTTGGGTGGAGAATGGGGAGGGGTAGGGGGCATCATTGCTATTTTAGAAAGGATGGCATGGTGTCTATCGATAGCGATGTTGTGAAAGTGTTCTGACAGGGCATTGCATAGAGATTGGGAGTTGGGGTGTGGGTAGATTGAGCAACCTGGCATCTTGAACTCAGAGATGATTCTGTGCAGTTCCTTTGCTTGGGTTGTGAGAGTTGAGGATTCGGTTCCCATAGAAGGTTTTTTTAGGCTTTCCTAATGTCTGACCGGTATGCCTTTGTCTGTTCTACAAGAGTTGATTTGTTTTGGGGGGTGGGGTTGGTTCCAGTCAGTTCTTGAGAATAGATAGATTTGAGGTGGGTTGTGTACGTTTTGGGGTTGTGGCCTGGTCCCTTAGAGGTATGTTTTGTTGGCGTGAGGGGGATGAGGGCACTAGAGAGCCAGTGAACGAAGAGTTTGAGGGGGGAGGGCCTTTCTGGAGTGATAATATTGGGAGTGAGTTGAGGAGGGAATTGGCAAGATCCAGCTTAGTGTTGACTTTATTCCAGAGAGCGGAGTAGGAGGGAGTGGTTGGTGATGGCAGAAACGGGACCTGGGAGAGGACGTGAGGTGAGGTCGTGAGGGAGAAAAAGATGGCGGGTGATCTGTACAGATTAGGGGGCGGGGAAGGAGGGTGGATATAAGGTTTGCAGCGCTGAATACTGCATCATGGCCTGCGGTATGGGTGGGGAGGGAAATGAGTTGTGTCAGGTTGAGAGTTTCTAGGTTATCAATGAGGGAGTGGGTCATAGGGTTTGAGGGGATATCATAACAGATGTTGAAGTCTCCTAGTATGGTGAGAGAAGGATGCTGGTTCAAGGTGGTCGACAGTGTGTCACTAAGAGAGTCTGCAAAGTTCCTGTTGTAGCCAGGGGCTCTATATACAAGTAGAAAGCTGTGGGAGATAGCAGGGGGAGTTGGAATTTTACAAGCAGTGGTTCACAATCAGTCCTGCAGGCTAAGGTGTCCTTAAGTAGGACTGGAATCTGGTGTTTGTGTAGGCTGGCTAACCCTCTTCTCTCCTCGGTCTGTTCTGAACAATCAGGTTGTATCCAGGGTGAAATGCCCCATGTGAAATAGGTTCGTAGTCGTCTGCAAACCAGGTCTCTGTGATGAAGAGGATGTCTGGGTTTTAATCTGAGATAAGTCAAAGATGTTACGTTTGGTTTTAGAGACTGACTTGGCGTTGATGAGTAGGCAAGAGAGTAGGTTCGATTTCAGGGCGGGGTGTGTATTACTGGTAAAAGAAGGGGTTGGTATATGTGTGTGTTGTTGGAGAGGAATGGTGAGCTTGAAGGACTGAGTTGGCTAGGGTCGCAGGATGTGTTGTTTTAGAACAAGGTGGTGCGGGTAGAGTGAGGGAAGCTGGGGGAGGATGGAATGTCCAGAGGAGGTCATGGGAGGGTAGGTGGGCAAATGGGATATGTGGGTTTTAGGGGAGAGGTAAATAGAGCTAGGACAAGGATGGGGTTAAGTAGTGAGATTTTGGTGGAGTAGAGAGGGGGCAAGTAATGGGAACTAGGAGGGAGCAGGGGAGAAGAGAGGAGGTGGGGGATCCAGGGGTGGCTTAGACCATAGTCCTTTTGTGTTGTTCCTGTAGCCCCGGCGGTGTGGGTGAATGTAAGGAGGGGCTGTTAACGTTGATGTATTGGCAGGGCACACCTTGCAGCGCTTAGAAATAGGAAGTGTGAATATGTGGGGTGAAGGGGAGGATGAGAAGGAGATGTGGGACGAGAGAGGGAAGGGAAATCGGTAGTGGGTGAGTGGGAGTGGTTGGGTGGGATGGGGTGAGGAGAAGAGATGGAAGGGAGGTTACAGGGGTTCAATGATTTTATCTCTAGCTTACCAGTGTGCAGCTCTGGTTAAGGAGGAGCGAGATCTGCATTGAGGTTGGATGGATGGGAGGAGGGGGTGGTTGGATTTGGGGGTTAGTGGAGCATTTAGCTGGGTGTGGTGAAGGGAGTGGAAGGGGCTGCATGTACGGATGGAGGGCGAGAGGCGGGCTAGTAGAGGAAGTGTGGTGAGGGTGGCTTGGTAGGTCATTAGTGCCGCTCTGCTTTGGCAGTGTGAGGCATGGTGTCTAGCTTTAGAAAAGATGCACCCAGATTCAAAACGGTGGTGGGAATGTGCACCTAGATTAATGACACAACAATGGGGAAATGCACCTAGAGGAAAAAATCACAGTAGTTGGAAAATGCACCTATATCTAAAAGAACACAGCAGAGGGAAAATAGATTTAAAAGAACACATAAGAGGGAAAATACACTAGATTAAGAAATGTGCAGCACAGGGAAATTGCACCTAGATTTAAAAGAACACATCATAGGGAAAATGCATCCAGATTTAAAAGAACATAGCAGAGGACAAAGTAGAGGGAAAATGCACCCAGATTTAAAACAACACAGCAGAGGAATAATGGACCGAAATTTAAAAGAACACAGCAGAGGGAAAATGCACCTAGATAAAAAAAAAATACAGCAGAGGGAAAATGCACTAGATTTTAAAAAATGCAGCAGAAGGAAAATGCACCTTGATTTAAAAAGAACACAGCAGAAGGAAAATGCACCTAGATCTAAAAGAACGCAGCAGAGGGAAAATGCACCTACATTTAAAACTCACAGTAGCTGGAAAGTGCACCTAGATCTAAAAGAGCACAGCAGAGGGAAAGGCGCCTAGATTTAAGAGAACACAGCAGAGGGAAAAATGCACCTAGAAAGTAAAACTCACTTTTCTTCAACAATGTAATGAAAACCCACTTAGTTTAATACTTTAGCAGTGTAATTGAATAATGTTACACAGTTAGGCTAGATGCAAGTAGACATAAGATAACTGGTTAATAAGAGTGGTGGGATCTTAATGGAGTGCAGTAATGGTAGTACTCCCCGCCCACACCACACTTCCCTTATCAGTCGCTGTAGGTTGTCTGCGTCAGGGTTCCCCAGGCAAACACAGGCAAACACTGAGTGGAGCTGCTTGGTTGGGAGCTGCCCTTTGCCTTGTGGCCCTTAACCTAGGGTTGTCTGTGCAGGGGCTGCCCTGAGAGGTTGTCATAAGTGGACTGCTCAGCCCAATCCGAGGTCGGTGGGTGGGATTAGATGTATATCCTATAACAGAAAACGGATTGCCGCCGGGGAAGGCACTCAGGGAGGCCCAGGGATCCAGACAGTGCCAAAACCCCAAGGACAGCACCACTGCCACAGCCATAGCGACCCCCCAGAGAAGTGGGTTACCAACACCAAGCCCTGAAGGGACTATGCCACAACAAGAGGAGAGGGAGAAAGTCTGAAACTTCAAGCAAGAGCCGCCCCCCCACCCACCTATAGGAGAGTGAACAGAGGCAACACAGCCTGTCCCATCACCGGATACTGGGTTGGTGAGGACCCCTCCACCCCCTAGCCAAAGCAGAACACGAACCTGCTCCAGGAGCCCTGGGGCAACAGCAAGGTGCCATTTCCTCTGCCCTCCTCCTCCCCCCACAGTCGACCCAATGCCCCTAAAGTCAGGAGGCTAACGACAATCCCGGGTACTCAATCCTCATTTCCAGCAAGTGAACACTGGGGCCTACATACCCCAAGATCTGGGGCAAAGCACACAGCCACTAATAAACATGGGCAAATACCATAAACCGCACAAATCCGCAGACATAGCCACTCTCCTGCAACCACAAAATAAAGGTAAGAAACCAGAAGGGGGGCACCCCCAAGCTCAGTCGCCCAAAAGATCCCCAGCCCAATGGGCCACAAAGGAAGACATTCAATCACTTCTAGTGGACATTAGATCGGAATTCAGAAACTGCATGTCAGAAATCGCCTCTAGGGTGGACAGTCTGAACAACCGGATTGAGGAACTGGAACACAGGGTCAGTGAAGCAGAAGATCATTCCATGGAGCAAATAACCCAACTAACAGAGCTGCGCAGGAAAGTTCATATTTTGAAAGGGAAACATTAAGCTATTACACTTAAGCAGGAAGATATTGAAAACAGATCTAGAAGGAACAACGTGAGAATCAGAGGGGTTCCTGCATCGATAGCAGACCAAGCTCTCAGGGGCACCACCAAGGGGTGGCCAAGGGGGGCCATGGCCACCCTTATAAAGAAGCTGGCCCCCCATCGGCCACCCTGTGAAAAAGGAAAAAAAGTATTTTTTTTTTGTTCGCACTGAACTGTGCAGTGACAATAACATGCCCAGTTCATTGCGAAAAAAAAAGTATGTATTTGTTTGCTTTCTGGCCGCGCCCACCACCAAGACATGTGGAAGAAGGCATTGGCAGGGCAGTGACAGGACCTCCCAGCCTCGGGATTACAAGGGTGGGCACCCACGGGCAAACATGAAGGCAAACACGAAAGAGAAGCCGATGATCAAAAAGGCAGAAATGCAGGGCAACGTAATGGTGAGTGGCTCCAGCAATGTGGGAGTGGGGTGTGACTGTGTGACCTGTCACTGCACCCGAAGCAACGACCCGCACACCACTTCTCAAAATCGCAGTGTGCGTCTGCATTCGGGGCTCACGCCTTTGAGGAGAACTCAGAGAAAACGAGTTGCAGTTTTGGGAGTTCGACCAGAAATGTGGGTGTCTATTCTTTTGAATGATGGTTTAGTGATGAAAAGGTGCTAGGCGCTGTAGTATTTGGGGACACACCCCGGGCTGACATTGCGGGTGTAAGCGCATGGGAATCCATCGCTTTCGCCCCCACCCTCCACTGTACCACCCGCCCTCACCAGCAGGCAGAAAAAATTCCTCTGCACGTCATAAGGCTATATTGCTTTATGCAAGCATGACCGCTTCTCGGCGCTTTATCGCATGGGGCTGTGAACAAGGTTCGACTCCAACCTCCTGGAAAAGCAGGGACACAACTGCGTAATTGAACAACTTCTGTGGCCGGCAAGCAACTACACTAGTTCTTAGCTGTCTAATAACTGAGGAATAAAGACACGCCAATGTATTAATTTCATAACCTGAAACAGTTATTTTAATTGCAATCATGTTTGCCCTTTCTCACGTGCACTGCAGTGTCCGGTCTGTTTGGAGTAAACGTTTGGCTCTCGGTAACTGCTTGGATTTGGTGAACTGCCTGTTAATTACTGCATGGTACAAGGAATCAAGTCACTTGATCGTTTGGTAGTGTCCTGAACGGACCTACGCGGCTGCTGCACTGGCAAGACGTTTTCACACACTGCACTATGGTGTGCATTACACGTTTTGTTAAGCAGTGAAAGCATTCCCCAGGGCGGCTTCCGAGAAAAGAAATCTGCCATTTCTAGGTCTTAAATCTGCCATTTCTAGGTCTTCTCACTCGCGGTTGTATGAATTTTAGCATTAAACTGTTGACTGCCTAAAGAGCTGAGGCTGTTTTCGTTTTTTAATGGGTGGCGTGGGTTTTATTTTTGCAATGCTGGAAGAAGTCCCCTGGAGGTGATGCTAAAATTGTTGACATCTTTCAGGGTACTGGACATGGGAATGCGGTCCTCTATGTGCGTTCCCTATGCCCAATCCATCAGGTGGTGCTTTTTGTGAATGCGTCGTTCTGTACTATTCCACGTGAAGGCACGATGGCAATGACTGTGCTAGGGTCGTTGTTTGCGCCTGATAAAAAGGAAGGCTGGTTGCTTTCTTTCCCACAGTAGCACCAGCACTGCAAACCCACCTAAGTCATTGATGGCAGCCCATCTTTTCATTTAAAAAAAATAGAACTTTAGTGACTTTTTCAAGATGGAAAGTAAAAATGCAACATTTATATGTTGCTATTGCAAAATGTGGAAAGCGCAGTATTCCCCACTGGTGTATGATTTTTGTTCCGATCACTCCTTTAGGTGGACGCTACTTTTCACTTACCTTTTTTTTTTATCACACATGCATTCTGGGATTTGCAGTTTTGTTTGTTTACCTTTCTGAAACACTGCATTTCTGCCCCATAGCTTGAAGAAAATGCCACATGAGCTCCCTCAGGTCCGGGTTCAGAGAGCCACGTATGATGGTGGCCCCCCATTGGCCATTGATGATGATCGCACATGGTCAATCAGTGGACCCCGTGCACCCGGAAATAAATACAGCCTGAGCCTGGACACGTGCATTTCTGCTTTGGCTCGCGCTTCCAGGCTGTGTTTATTTCCGTGTTTCCATCTTCAGCTCGGCTGCATGTAGGTTGTGCGCAAAAGGCTTTTAGTAGTGGAACAATTGGGGAGGGACTGGCCAGTGGTTTACATCCCCATACACCAGAGGTAGAGGTTTTATTTTGTTGTTGCATTCAAAATGGTGTTTCTGTAACGATATGCATTTTACTTAATACATGTGAACAGTTCTTTCCATTTCACCAGAGCTGCCATGATTTGAATATCTTTTGCTGCGGTACAAACATGTAACATCTGTATGTTTTTGCGTTATGTTTAGTGAATTCACGATGACTAGTTGCACATGTGGCATATCACATCTCTTTGCGCTATGGTCTTTGGATGGGCTGTGCATGAATACAAGAGGAGTAACTATGTGGATTCCCTATTAGTGGTACCAAGTGTTGTTATTATTTAGTTTATTTGTTTATGTATGTGCGTGGAGTGTTTTGCTTGTAGCGTAAGGATTTTTAGAGGTTGGTGTCTCCTGGGCTGTATTTTGGGATTGTGTGCATGCTTGAATATGGTTCGAGCGGTATTCTGTGCATGTTTATTGTACGCTTAGTTTTGGATTTGTTGCATGCGCACAGAGACATAATGAGCTTGTGACGTAGACAGGGTCATTTAACAAGAGGGGCCTGATGCTAATATAGTTGGGCCCAACATAAGGGTATCCGAGAGAGGGATTGGGATTTGTTCTCCCCCTGGCCTTGTTCTCCCCCCGGCCAAGTGAGCAGGAGCAACTAAGCGTAGCCAGGGAGCCCGAACCCACCAAGCAGGGTTGGGGGTGTTCGCCCCATAAGGAAATATTTTAAATAATGGGTTAAAATGGTGCGTTTTACAGCACACGTTATGTAAAAAATTGGGTAAAAAGTACCACAGTTCTGAATGTGTTCTGTACAGTAAAGACATGAGCAAATCCACTAGATGCAAAGTCACCAACAGTGCACACCAGCATTTTCATGATGATTTTGCCCACTCTATGCAAATATTCTGCCAGTGTAAGAGCATTTTCATGCTGATTGTGCCCATACATATCTGTGCTGGTATACTCAGGTTTGCTTTGCTCCTAATGCCAGTAATATGATAAGAGATTTATAACGGGCCTGTACACAAGTGTTTCTAGGTGCTACAAGGTAGGGGAGACAGAGGGGGAAAAGACAAACGATCCTACTCGGCCTTGTGACATTGGGATCATGCAAACGCGACAGAGAGAAGGGGGAGGGGGAAGTGCAGGGGAAAGGTAGAGGGAAGTGCGATCAGGGCAGCATGGCTCTGAGTTAGTGCTTATTGTTTGACTACTATTTTCAATGCTCGTGTATTATCTTTGCATGGGAAGAAATCCTCTATGTGTTCTTGTGTTTAATGAGCACTACAAGCACAACACTCCAAGCGTAAATGCTTGCTGTTTTAGTAAGAAAAGTGTATCGCTGGACATTTTATTACTTTTAATGTTGGTAATTCACACAAGGGTAATACGTTGCTGGGCCTCCCACCACAACCCCTAATAGTAAGTCTGCTGGGTGCTCAAGAGTAGAGGAAGAGGAGAGGGTTTGAACTACTCGCTGACACAAAACCTGCCACAGCCCAATGCAGGCCTTTTGAACTGTCTCTGCCTAGGAGGTTAGGCTGTGGCATATTCTTTACTTAGCACAAACAGGATTGTGGAACTCAAAATGTTAACCATACTGGTAATAGTCTATGAGCAGCAGATAAATTAATTAGTTAACTGTTAAATAATAAATGGAACTATATCAATATTCAGTTGCTTAATACATAGATTTCAACTGGGCTAGATACTACATCCGTATGATGGATTTCTTTGAAATTCAGTTATGTGTTTGTTTTGGGGTGCCACCCCAAGATTTCCTGTGGCCTCATCATGCCACCCCTATGAAAAATGTCTGGGGGAGCCACTGCAAGCTCTACAGGACTATGTAAGCAACCTGTTCCAGTCCATCCTCCCGGATTGTCATAAATCAGTGTTGTTACTAGATGGTACCACAGACTCCACAGGCATAGAGGGGCCTCCACAGAATCCCACCGGACGTAATCACCTGAATGCACTTCTTCCACACAAAGCAAAATCTCATTGCTGCAAACCGCCTACAACAGCGAGCTGACCTTTCAAGGAGCACCGATCCAAATATATCAAGACATGGCAGTGGCAACGTTACAGAGATGTAGAGAGCTGAGACAACTAACCACCTTCCTTCAGTACTGGATAATCAGATACCGCTGGCTCTTTCCTGCAACTCTCCAATTCAAGGCATGACATGAACTATTAGCACACTGGAAGAAGCAGAGAACATCATGACAGGTGAACCCTCGACTACAGATGAGGGCCTTACAGCACCGCTACATAGGCATTAAAGGTAAGCTGTTTGGCCTTTTACACACTAGTCGCAGTGTATGCCCCCAAATGAAAAACAAGAAGAATTTCTTGCAGAGTTGGAATCCAACCTACTACCTTTCCTGGCAGGGCATGTTATCATAGGAGGGGACTTCAACAGAGTCCCGGACCCCCTCCTTGACAGGTCCCACCAACCAGCGACAAGGGACTTCAAAATTGCACTGAGCCTGCTGCTCCTGTTCAGGTCCCTGGGAGTGGTGAACCCATGGAGGGTGCTTCAACCAGAGACAAAAGACTTTTCCTTCTTTTCACAAGTGCACTACATCTTCTCTCATATTCACTTGCTGTTGGTTAGCCCCCAGATTATGCCGTACAGGGAAGAAGTGGCCATTGGAACCAACGAAATCTCGGACCACTCCCCAGTAATCCTCACAGTCCGAATTCAAAACACAGAACGCCTCCTAGAACCAGATGGAATCTCTATGACCCAGTGTTAAGTGACATGTCACTCAGAGATGACCTAATTAAAGCCATTCAAAACTATTTCAGGGAAAACCCTTGTGAATAGCCACCACATGGGAAGCAATGAAAGCAGTCATTAGGGGGGAATTAATAGCACACACAGCGGCTTATAAAAAATGCCAAACAAACATCAAAGAGCGCTTGGAGAGTGCAGCTGCCACTGCAGCACTTGAACACAAAAAGGGATGGTCTCCCAAGACCTCCCAAACTTTTACACATAGCCCGGAATTAACTCGAGGCCCACTACGCACAGGAAACAGCACAAAACCTGATCAGAACAAAACAAGTGTATTATGCTAAAGGCAATAAAGCTTATAGAATCCTGGTGCACAAATTGGTGAAAACCCAGAGAAGAAACATGATCCTTAGCTTAAAAGACTCACAGCGCATATCCCAATATGCAGAAGATTCTAAGCTACAGTTGGCTACTTCACATTTAACAGAGACCATATCATCCACCTAACGCTCACAAGCCCAACAGTAAGGCTACATCGCAGGAGCCTTGCTTCCCAGGATAGCAGTCAACGACAGAGAAGCCTTGGAATTACCAATCATGGCAGAAGGGGTTGACTCAGTGATCAAAACCCTAGAACCCAAAGCGCCGGGCCCCGATGGATTCTCTCCCAAATTCTATAAAACCTTCAGGCTCACTGGCCCCCTGACAGAGCTCCTTCCGAGAGACAGATACAACAACCCCCTCTATGCAGGAATCCATAACCATTTTGTTATTAAAACCCAGTAAAGACCCAAATGAATGTGCATCATATAGACCAATATCCCTGCTTCATTCTGTGTAGGAGCACCGGCGACAACATTCGGAGGGCTCTTAATTTAGTGGGGGTGGTGGTGTCGGATCGGCGCAAGCTGGCTTTAATACCCTTAGCTGTAAATAAAGCCTTTGATAAGGTAGATTGGGCATTTATGTGTCTAGCCCTTGAAGCATTCCACTTTGGCCCCTTATTTTGTAGAATGATTCTAGCAATTTATAGTGCCCCAAAAATAATCCTCAGTGGGAATAAGAAATCTTTGTCTCCCATTCCGCTCTCCTGTGGTACACGACAGGGCTGCCCGCTCTCCCCGTTGATCTCCGCCATCATCACGGAACCCCTGGCCCAACAAATTCTTAATAACACCTCCATCTAAGGATTGACAGTAAAGGACAACCACTACAAAATATCCCTCTACGCAGATGACATAATGCTCTCACTCACCAACTGTCAGGCGTCCTTACCAATGGCCCTAAAAGAGTGGGAATGCTTTGGGAAAGCAGCAGAATTCACTGTTAATTATGTGAAGTCAGGGACCCTGGGGGTGGGAATAAATCTAGAAGAAATACATTCTCTCCAAAGGGCCTATCCACTGGAATGGAGCTCCAAATCAATTAAATAGATAGGGGTCCACATAGTAGCAAACCCAAAAGATCTCTATACAGCCAACTTCCCCCGCCTTTTGAGAGACCTGGAAGTCGATCTGAAGAGATAGACAACTCAAGAGATCTCACTCATGGGGAGAATTACGGCATGCAAAATGAACCTGCTCCCTAGATACTTGTACCTTTGCTTGGCTCTACCAGGGGAAATCCCCCAGAAACCACTTGCGAAATTACAAAGAAAGATCACCCAATTTATCTGGAAGGGGAAGAAATCATGCATAGCAAAGAAGGTGATGATGGCTGACACCAAATGGGGAGTGATGGGATCCCCATCATTCGTAACTACTATGTCGCAGCACAATTGGCAGACATGCTTTCCTGGTACTCTCCTGTAAACCCGCCGAAATGGGTATCCATCGAACAATACAGGCTCCCCTCACCTCTTAGCGCTCTACTACATACTACACAATTAGCATGTTGAAGCTTCACAAATCTCCTATCCTCCACTAAAGCCACTTTAAAAACATGGCACTGGGCAGTAAAAAGAAAAGGAACCACAAAGAGGATAGGCCCCCTCTCCCCAGACTTTTCCCCAGGCCTACAATCAGCTACCTCTAGGAATTGGATAGGGGGAGGGCTTCAAAAGGTCTCACAACGCTATGAAAATGGCTCACCCCTCACTTTTGAAAAATGCAAAGATAGACGGACAGGTTTCCTTACATGCAAATTTGCAACTGGATTATGCATCCGTCTATCAAAAAAGGGGCCACATGTGAGCTTAGTGCCTTAGAACTGACATTACAGATGGGCCCGCAAGGAGGAGACACTTCGAGGTGATAGAAGCAATCCGTCCATCCTAAATACATCCGGAAGTGATACTACTAGGGACCCCTACTAGGGACCCCTCTCCCAGAGATTTACGCCAGAACCGGAACTACGGCAAAGTTATTCAGCCAACTAGCGGCGAAAATCACGCTCGCCCTTAGATGGAAAATACAGGATGGTACGCTACTACAACTCTGATGGGCTAAGATCTGGGATATCCTGGTAGCAGAAAAGATCACAGCAACTAAAGAGGGGACACTCCACAGTTTCACCACCATATGGACACCAGTCCTGGACTATGATCAGGACTACCCAGCCCAAACGCCTCAACCACAGACAACACCACTTTACCTGAAGATCACCCCATATTGAGAACCTTCCCCCGTCCAAGGCGATCCAAGCTCCTAAAGACTAAATGTCAAATGTACTACTATGTTCCCCCAATCGATTAACGATATACACCGCAACCGTTTAAATTAAGTTATATTAAAAAAAGTGTGGTCCTCCGATCTAGTGTTGCAACCTCTATGTAGATATATATATATATATTTTTTTAATTATTTTATTAAAGTCAACAAAAACAGTACAAACAAAACAGAGCATTTGTTATCAAAACCATTGTGTACAATCCACATCAATGCACTGCTCCCCCCCCCCTGTCCGAGCCCAACCGGCTTCTCATTCCGCATCTGCATCCTGTGGTAGGTGATCCGTCCCCCTGGAGTCATTTGGGGCCAGAATTGACCCAAACAGTTCCGCTATTAGCGATTCCCAGGCCATCAGGGACTCTGTCCCCTCTATCCCCTCTAGACCCCCGACGCCGCTCGCATCCTGCCAAACCATAGTTTCTGCCTCTGCCCGTTTCTGCAGGTCCTTCCACCACACCTCCACCCGTGGACTGTGACATGTCTTCCATCCCATGGCTATTCTTCTCTTTGCCAACACATATGCTAAATCTTTCAGCTTGCTCACATGTTTTAACTTCTTAGATCTCGGAAACACTCCCAACAAACAGGCCCATACCGTGTCTACAACAATCGTGACATCGTTCTGGGCTAGTTTACATTCCACCTCCCTCCAAAAGCGCGCAATGACCGGACATGACCAGAACATGTGTACCATGTCCGCATTCTCTTCGTCACACTTAGGGCATGCCTGTCGGCCCGCACCCGCAAACCTTGAAATTTTCCGTGGCGTCATATACGCTCTGTGCATGACATATAATTGTATCTGCTGCAACCTAGCATTTCTAGACACCTTCTTATGGTACCCTTGCACCCGTTCCCACATCTCGTCTTCCATCGGGGTCCCCACTTCCGTCTCCCAATCCAATCTCAGTTGGGTGACCTCTTTCCACACTCTGAGCATCAACATCTCATATAATCTAGATATCTCGTGCCCCCCCTCCGCTATGTCGTATATCATGTCTACTACGGCATCTGGCTCACCCTCTAGCACAGTTTCCGGCCACATTGTCTTAACTTATTTCACTATTCTATAATATGCAATGTACTGACCTGGATGTAACCCAGACATATCCCACAACTCCTCAAAGGTAACTATTGAGCCCTCCTGCCAAATGTCTCCCATGGTTGCAAGCCCCACCGGCTCCCAATGGTTTCTGATTATTTTCCGTAACTGTGCATCTGCCCCTGTCAGCATGACCAATGGTATCTGCGGAGAGCATGGAGCTGTGTTTTCCAGCATCCTGCACGCTCTGCGCCACATTGTCCAACCTAGCAACATCATCTTGGGACGCCCCTTCAGGTCTGCTCTGGGTACCCACATCATTTCCTTTAAGTAAAAGGGTGCGCAATCCTGCCCAAGCATCCTAAATTCAGAGGTTTCCTCGTCAGAAAGCCATTTAGCGACATACTGCAGTTGGCTGGCCACATAATATACCTCGTAGTTGGGCAATTTTATCCCTCCTTTTTCGTAGAAATTCTGTAACTTCCATAATGCCACTCTATTTCGCGTGCCATGCCACAAGAAATCTCTGCACATACTATTCAGTTTGGCAAAAAACTTATTCGGGATCAAATATGGTATATTCACGAAATAATGTAAGAGCCTAGGCAGAACCACCATCTTAAGCATCGCTCCCCTCCCCATCATAGCCAAGGGTAACTTCGCCCAAAACCGCATGCAGTTTTCAATTTTAGCCAGGGCTGACTCAGTGTTATGTCTATGCTCTTCCTCTACCGTATGGTAAATGTCTATCCCTAAGTATCGGAACGTACCCACTGCCCATGGCACCTGCAGCACAGGCAACTTTTCCCCGGATATACCCGCATATCTGGCCAACGGGAACATGTTGGACTTCTGGGGGTTCACTGCTATACCAGAAAGACCTGCATATCTATCCATTACCTCCAGGATGTATTGGAGATTCTCTTCCGGGTACCTTAGATACAGTAACATGTCATCCGCATAGAGAGAAATCAAATGCTTTTCCCCTTTCACCTCAATGCCTATCGTGTCATACTGTTGTCTAAGGTATATCGCTAGGGGTTCCAGGGTCAGTATGTAAAGCATTGGGGACCATGGACATCCCTGTCTGGTGCCCCGGCCTAGCTGCCACCTGTCTGATATCACCGATCCTGTCTTGACCCTAGCTAGCGGTTCTATGTACTATATCTGTGCCCACCGTAGGTATCCTGGACCCATTCCATACCCTTCCAAGGTCGCCATCAGCCATGGCCACTTGACCAAATCAAAGGCCTTAATTGCGTCCAATGACACAATCACCATTTCCTCAGTCTGTCCATTACTACTTTCAATAATTCGCTGGAGTCGCCTGTGGTTGTTCGAGATGTTCCTGCCTGGGACATATCCCGTTTGATCAGGGTGTATGAGACCGCTAATCACTCTCCTCAGTCTATTTGCCAACACTGCCGTCAGTATTTTGCTGTCTTGGTTAAGCATCGACAAGGGCCGATACGAACTGCAGCTGTGCCCGGGTTTATTAGGTTTGAGTAGCGGTATTATAATTGCTTCTCTCATGGACTCTGGTAAGTTTCCTGTCTCAAATGTCTCATTCAATACGTCCAGCAATGGGGGGAGGAGCTCTTCCGCGTATGCCTTATAGAACTCACTCGGTAACCCATCTGTCCCCGGCGTCTTACTAGTGGGTAACTGTCGTACCACCTCCCCAAGTTCCCCTAGGGTAATTGGTGAGTCCAGCTCCTCTCTCTCCTCTTCGCTTAATTTAAGCAACCCTATATCCTCCAATGTTCCTGCTATCGTGTCCCAGCTGTGTTCACCTCGGTCCGCATACAATGCCCCATAATAGTCTACAAACTCTTGGTTGACTCCCTCCTGTGTGTCCGCTACACTACCGTCCTCTCTAGTAATAGTCCTGATCGTGACCTTGGGATTTTCGCTTTTATATAACCATGCTAGAAGTCGACCTGGTTTATCTCCACCCGCGTGTTGCCTCTCTACGTATTTTCTATAATTCAGATTACACAATCTGTCCCAGAGCTCTGCACATTTCTGTTGCAGCATGAGAATCAACTCTGGTCTCCCTCCAGCTTCATCTACACCTCTTAAAGGCTCTTCCAATCTCTCTTCCGTCTCCTGTAAATCAGCCAGAATACCACCCTGTAATCCTTTGGATTTTGCAATAGCTGCCCCTCTGATCACCACTTTGAAGGCCTCCCACAGCGTTCCCGCTGAGTCCACACTACCCGTATTTTCCTCAAAGAAATGTACAATCTCCTCCCTTATACCCTCCCTAAAGAGGGGATCTTTCAACGCTTCCGCTCGCAGGCGCCATGTCGGGATCCTCGCTCTCAAAGGGCAATACCGCCAAGCGAGGATTAGGAGCGAGTGGTCCGAAAGTACTCTCGCCTTATATTCAATTTGTACCATCTCTGCAGATACCTCGGGCGTGGTAAAGAAATAATCCAGCCTCGTGTACAGTTGTTGCGGGGCAGAATAATGGGACTACTGTCTCTCCAGAGGGTGACACTCTCTCCATGCGTCCACAAGCTCTAAGTCAGGTAGTAATATTTGCAGTGCCTTGGCCGCAGGAGCAGGTCTGTCTACCTTCCCATCCGACCTATCCACCCTCGGGTCAAGTACGCAGTTGAAGTCCTCCCCACCCCCATATCACTGCACTCCCCACGCACCTCCTTATGTTAGTACACAACGTCCTGATGTATGCCGCCGTATTCTGCTTCGGGGCATATGTATTCACTATGCTTATTTCCCTATTCTCCACCATCCCTCTCAGGATGACCATCCTCCCATCACTTTCCGCCACCTCTTGTAACCGTTGGAATGGGACATGCGGCGCCACCCAAATAAGCACACCTCTAGCATAGGCAGAGTAAGATGAACTCACCATCACCCCCTTCCATTTCCTAGCCACCATATCTGCTTTCTCCCGGGTCAGGTGGGTCTCCTGTAGCAGTGCAATGTCTATTTTTTGCCTGCGCAGGTAGAGCATGACCTTATTTCTTTTCAGGTAACTATTTAGTCCCCTCACATTCCATGTCATTATTCTAAGGTCCCCCATGGCATCTCAAGGCGCCTTCCCACCTCCCAGAGGCACTATCCGACCCTGAGGTCTCTACTTCCTTCCGCCGGCTCATCTCCAAACCCCAACTCCCCATAACCAAAAACACACCAAACTTCCCATTCCACAAAACTATATACACTCTACACCCTCCTCCTCCCTCCCTTCCCACCTCCTCCCATCCCCCAACCACGCCCCTTTCACCTTTTGCCCAGCTCCATTCCTGGATCTCAGGCACTCCCGCATCTAGCCCCGACTAACACACTCCTACGTCCAGGGCCCAGCAGGGTAAAGCAGCCCTAGCGGCCACTTAACTAACAGTATTTGGGGGAGGATTACTCCAGTTCCGTTACTCCAATTTCGTCAATTATTACGCATTGTGTTACTATTTAAATTACCTTAAATACATTCCCACTATATTCCAGACCATTACGAGCCAAGGCCCGCCTGTTAATCAGTGTCTTATCTGTCTGGTTTCCCAGTGCAAACCGGATCATCCACCCACTTACCCCCCTGTTCGAATAGCCATGTCCTTCAAGAATCGCCATCTTGCCTGTCCCGGTTCGCCTCTTTCTCGGGGCACCCCAGCAAGTCCAACCATGCCACGACATCCTCAGGGGTTTCGAAGAAGAACGCCTTGTTCTTGTGCAGCACTTTAAGTTTAGCCGGGTACAGAAGCATGTATTTGATGCCTGCATCCCGCAGCCTCCTTTTGACAGCCACATAATTATACCTCTGCCTCTGTACCATCATCGTGTAATCCGGGTATGGCGTAACAGTTGTACAAACACTCTGGATATCCCCCTGGTGATCATACCCAAGTACAGTGACTGGATCTGCCTCTGTTTCGACATGAGGGTTACGAACACAGCCATCAAACGGGAACAGCACCTGGGGCCAAACATAGAAGATATGATTGTGCAGCTGAATAATGCCACATGGTTCTTCAAACTTGATTTAAATCAGCGATACCATAAGCTGGAGTTACACCCAACATCTATGTTGATGACCACGTTCTCCACCCATGATGGCTTGTTCCACTAATAACACCTACATTTTGGTATTTCCTCTGTGGCTGAAATTCTACCGGATGCAATAAGGGAAGTCGTTCTTCCGGTCAAGACAGCCTTCAACTACAGTGACGACATTCAGGTTCATGGAAAGTCCCATGCTGAACATGCAATTGCTCTGAACGCTATCTGCTCCACTCTCCAAGCAGTGGGTTTGACATACTGGGCCTGAGGAAGTCCTCACCATCAGTCACCTCGCTGCCCCCACCCTTGTTGGTGAGGTGTGATCTTTCCTCAGCATGGCATGGTACTGTGTGTGGTACTTGTCTAACTCTGCCACAATGACAGGCCCGCTGCGCCCTGTGCTAAAGAAGGATGCACATTTGTAACAGATGGGGGAGTGTCCGCAGGCATTTGACCAGATCAAAGTGGCACTATCTACAGCCTAATAGCTAGCCTACATCATCCCGACTTGGCACACTGGAAATGCCAATCCAGTGGGGGTAGGGTTCCATCTAGATCTGAGTGACACAATCTCATCCATGGTATGACACATAGTTACCTATGCCAGCATGGCTCTGTTGCAACAGAATGTGCCTAATCACAACCAGAGTAGGATTGTCTAGCGGCTGTGTGGACATGAGAACACTTCCACCACTTTGTCATTGGAAAGAAATTCACTACGGTAACAGACCATCAGGCGTTATTGTCACTGTTTGGGAACCCTCAACCAAAAATGCCACCGCACATTGAAAGATGGGGCATATGCATGCAAGAGTTTGACTATGACATTGTGCATGGCAAGGGGGTGATTTAAACCCGACAACCTACCATCCAAGACAGGGCTCTCACGTACCAATACAAATACGCACATGCGCTATGTCACCACAAACACTCTCTCGCTGGCCCTGATGCTAGACATATTCACACGAGCATCAGTAGAGGACTCATTGATAGTCCTAGCCGTTGAGCTAACCAACAACAAGTGGCAAGACTATCGCAGACACCTGGAAAAGTATACAAGTGTAAATGTAGACGAAAAAGTAAGAATGGCGAAGATACACATGTAGCTAGAGGTAATGGATCAACAAATAGTTGCTATGAGGCTGTCAGTTGATCATCCCGGTTTCTCTATAGAGGAAAGTGATGCAAACGGTTCATGAATGCCACAGGGTAATCACGAACATAAAGAAGCAGCTCAGACAACATGTTTAGTTCCTTTTCATGGGTGCACTAGTTGAGGAGACAATATGTCACTGCCTATCATGCTAAAGTATATCAAAGTCTGTCCTGCCCATACCTCTGCAGGAAACCACTGTACCTGAACGGCCGTGGCACAGGGTTGCGATGGATTTTTATGGGCCCCTGGAGCATTGCGACTATCTGTTAGTGTCTATCAATGAATTCCCATAGAGAAAAAAGTGCGCATAACGGTTTGGCTCATGTGGTGGGAGTCATCAATGAAGTATTCACTGAATGGGGTATTCCGCACAGGTTAAAGATGGATAATGGGCCACCATTCAATGGAACCTATTTGAACAGGCTTGCATGTCACATAGGTTTTCTACATCATAAGATAACACTTCTCTGGCCACATGCCAACGGCATGGCTAAGAGGTTCATGTCAACAATTAAGAGAAAAATCAAAAAGGCGATAATTGACAACAAGCCCATTCAGCAGGCCAGGTGCAGGATGTTCACACACTATAGAAATACTGTGGAGAATACAACAGGATTCCCCCAAGAACCTGGTCTGGCCAGGGGAAGTCAGGTGCTCTCTGATCCTGACCCTGGGGGTGGTGCACTGTGGGAGGATGGCATGGGGGGGAGGAGAAGACTGGGAGGAAACCCTTTTTAATTTCCCCATAACCCTGCCCATTTTACAGCCTTTTGCCATTCTAAAGAAGTTGGGAATATGAATTTTTCCACAATGAACTGCAAGTCCCAGAATCCCTCAGGGACTGTAAAGAAGAAGAAGGCTGAAGAGGCCTGTACATGAACCCCATTAGCCCACCCGAGGGGCATAAAAGGCTATAGCAGGTAGGAACAGTTGAAAAGAAGCTGGAACAGGAGCTGAAAGATCGGCAGTAGCAGAAGCAGAGGAAGCAGAGCACAACGCAGGCAGATCACAAGGAAGTGTGACCACAGAAGGGATGCCAGAGCAGAGGAAGGGCAGATTTCACTTGCAGACTCTGAGTTGGTCCTGTGCTCGCAAACCATGTTTGACTGTGGCAGCATTGGAAGAGACTGGAAGAAACAGACTGTCCTTCTAGGTGCGCCTAATTGCTGTGAATGCAGAGCTGAAGTCATGCATTCTCCCAGGGCCCGTGCGTAGAAGCAAGCAGAGGGAAACTGGAGAGTAGGAGACTCTCCTTTGATGAGGCCATATTGGGAAAACCCATACAGCAGAGCGGTGTGGATCTCAACAGTGTCTGTAGCAGAAGCAGGAGAAGAAACTAAGCCGGGCAAGCAGCAGTAGCAGCAGGCCGCAACCGTTGTAATTGGGAGTCGGAAAAGGAAGCTCCGTACCCCTCATCGATAGAAATACATTGACATTAACTGTAGCCAGCTTTAATTACACTTGCGCATACATCTAAGTGAATAGAAGTTAATCATAAAAGTGGGAAGTCATCTTAATAAGGAAAAGGTAACACACTTAGGTAAAATGCTGCATGTAGTGAAAACATCTCTTCTCCTTAACATTAGAAATACTTTGATGCCGAGCAAGCACGAGGCCCCTGTTGACGTGGAGCATGTTGCCGGTAAGATTAATTGAAGTAGAGCTGACTTTCCCTGAAGTGTTAAAAGCACAGTTTAAAGAGGCCACGCATGAGACAATGATTCCCAAGACCTTGGAAGCTGAATGCTAACCGAAAGGTGGGAACGTGTCTCTCTTTGAAGTGGCAGTTCAAGAATAAAACAAAAACACTTGTGCCTAATTTTGTTCTCAATATGAAGTCTGCATCTTGTGACAGATTATTTGCTGAAGCCGAAGTTGTAGAAGTGGTAAGCCCATTGTGTGAAATCTGTAATAGTGAATCCAAAATGTGACCAAGTTATCCAAAGCTGGAAGAGTGGCGCAACAGCCTTGGGGTAACCATTGGTGGAAAGGTGTATATGAAGCAGGGGAAGGGAGTTGGGTACTTGGTAAAAGAAGCTGTTTCAAAATCTGCCTGGCTGAGACTATTTGAAGGGAGAAGAAGTGGTCCAAAAGCCAGAAGTGGTAGCTGCAAGACAGCCAAAGAGGCTGCCCTTTCTTGACATACAAGAGAGAAGAGTGCATTGCCAACCTGTAGAGGAGAAAGAAGTCTTGTTGAAGTTGCCTAAAGTTGAAGTTGCAGTTGTAGCAGCAAACCTGCCTGATATCATAAGTTATAGTAGCAGCAGTAGAACTGTGGTCGTCAATATTCTTGTCAGAATTGCAGGAAGCAGGAAGTTGCTGAAGAGGGAGCAAGACTTAAGCAGGAGATTCTTGACAAACTGTGTATAAAAGACGCTGCAGAAGTTGGAAGCAGAGACGTTGATGTAAGAAGAAGTGGTACTTTTGTCTTCAACTCTACCTATTCCTTCCTGGAAGGAAGCCATCCAGGAATCCCCAGTGGTGCTATCATTTTTTTAATGGAACTGTTAAGGTGAAATCATGTAATCAATCTTTTCATCAGGCAAAGAAGAGACTTTTGCCAGTGGATTTTATTTGTGTGAACTTTTGTTTCTTTGGAACATTTTAAGACTTTGATGAAGACTTTGTTTTCCTTTGAAGAAATTGACTTTGGAACATTCCTGGAGGAGCAGGATCTGCCCAGAACCAATAGAAGTAATCCAAGACAATGGGTGTTTGGTAACCTTTTATTCTATGATGTTTAATGTTGCTTTGAATGTCTATGTTGTTTAGTTGAGGGTTAGTTTTGTGAATGCTAGGAGGTTTTCCCATAGATTGTAGACTAGGTAGGTAATCCCCTGGTACAATAGTTTTATTTAGGGGTTATGTTATAATTCTGTGTACAATAAAATGTCAAATCATGAGAAAACTAAACACAATGGTGGGTCTTACATTACTGAGCGCTCACAATACCCTGCATGATGTCACAGGTAAACCACTGGCTGAACTTGTGATGGCGTACCAGACAGGGATGAAATTAATAAGTACGACTCCAGACATCGGCTGTAACATCAAAAAAGTCTGAATGAGAGATGCCCAGCACAAACAGTGGACATGAGAGAAGATGGACCAAAGGAAAGGAGCCAAGCAGAAAGAATTCAGCATGGGTGAGGAAGTAGTGTGAGATAACGGATCCGGAAGAAGACAAATTCGAAATACGCAACAACCCTGTTTCAAGTGACAGGTGTTAAAGCAACTATGGTGACAGGCCAGAATGATTACCAGGTGATAACAAGGAATGCATTGTATATTAATCCCCCACTGAGGCTGGCTGGTGAAGAGACAGATGAGGAAGAAAGAGAAGATAAGGGAGAGTACAAAACACGGTCAGGCAAGTCCGATGAAACAGTGAGTCCAGAAAACACAGAGTTGGCCACAGCGGACACACTACCTGACAGAGGCAGGCCTCAGAGGCTGATCAAGAAACTACAACTAGTGGAAGAGATATGTCATGGACCAAAGACGATATGTGCTGTAAGGGTGTCAAACAAGGAAGCTTACACAAAGGTGGTATAGCTTTGGTTATATGCTTTTTTTGGTCTATATAAAGATCCTCACTATCCCTATCTTCTAAGAGTGGTTTCCCTGCCTCAAAACGAATACTAAAGGGGTTTAGAATGTCCGTCAAATCAATCTCCATCATCCTGTGTCACAACCTACTTCTATCTCTCAAACTATGACTAAAAGATAAACTAACAGAACACTCCTTCTTAAAGAGAATGACTCCCTTCTCCTGCTTCTCAGATAAAGTCCAAAAGAATGTTCTGTGTGATGACTCCTGCAGTATTAGTCTCCTCCCACATGGTCAGGAAAAGGCAGACGCTGCTTGATACTGACCCTCAGGGTGGTATACGGAGGGAGGATCATGGGGAGGGCATGAAAACCGGTGGGTATGTGACATCTAATGTTTATGATGATTGTTATATAGAAAACAGTGCTCCACTATGCAACTTGAAACAGTGTGAAAATCCTTTGGATTCCAAGTCCCAGAATTCCTTGTGTACTGGGACTAGGAAGGTGAGCATGGAGTTAATGTGGAGCAACAGCAACAGTAACCAATTATAACATGCAGTCTAGTTGTCCATCACTCAATCAGCTGCACAGGACATTTAAACTCGAAAATCACCTGCAGGAGAGGGAAGGTGGAGAAGTTGAAGAAATCTGCAGAGAGCGCGCAGCGGGATGCGGATCCAGAGGCAAAGGCAGCATTACCGAGACGTGCTGTGCTGGCAGACATAGACGCTTGCAGGCCGGGGCCTTCATGTGTAAGGTACCAGAGAAGTTGAGAAGGAACTCCGGTCAACTCATAGTGGGAGCCCAGGAGCGACCGATAGATGAGAGATCTTCAACGTGGCACTGGAGATGACGTGGTCCTGTGGAATGGAAATGGTACCATTGGCAGAGCAGTAAAAAGCCAGCACAACAACCGAGAGTGACCTGGCCTGATGGGAAAAGCCTGCCAAACAGAAAACCTCTGCTGCAGCTGCACGTAGAACCAGTGAGTCGGCCAAAAGGTGTTGGGGCCCCTGGGACGTTCCCACAAGTTATTGAACACTTGGGAACATATTTTGAAAAACTTAACAAGTACATTTGTAGCACAAGGGCAACATTGGTACAACTCCCCTTATATGAGATGTCAATTTGGGGCAACTTGGAAACTGCATTGTGTGAGAAACTAGAAGGTGTCTCACCCGCTAGTCCCCAGGGATTTGTCATTCAGGTGGCGAGGACATGGCCATCGCTTTTGGATCCAGTTCCTGGGGGCGGACCAGTGCAGTAGGATCACCTGGGTGAAGTGTCTTCAGCCAGTGGGAGTGGGACACCGGATTGCAAGACGCGGTATCCCTCTCTTCCCTGTAATACATTTTCCCCATCCTACCAGGTAGGAGTAGGATATATGGAATCCCCACCCCACCTTTTCATGCATGAACACTTCCACACAGAGAGCCCGCTCTGTGGGAAAACAGACTCCCACCTGAGCCGTGTACCTGACATGTCCTACTACTATGGTCAGGCAAGGTCAGGCAATTACTGACAATCATTCACACCTGACGTTCATTAAACTTCCCTACACGGATAAAAGGTGGAGCACAAGTGGACACTCCGAGCGAGGCAAAGCACACGAAGAAACAACAGTTTCCAGTCGGCAGCTGAATGGGGGGAGAAGGACGGCCAACCACAAAGGTTCATAAGAAGGGAATTACCTTTAACCTTTTCGACAAGACACAGTTTCTTTCAAGAAACCTTCAAAGCAGAAAGCATAAGGCCAGGAAACCAGAATGAAGAATCCTGCATTGTGTGTGATAGATATCAAATGCCCTCCTGCTTAACTGACCAAGGTGGGAAGGAGCAGCAGATGCTGTGGTATCGTCCTTGGCTCCAAGATCAAATAAGCAACAGAGAGATCAACACAGCCAGTGAGTTGGGGAGCCTGAATTAAGACCGGTCTGTTTTGAAGTCAAGGTTGCAAGTGGCAACATTGCATAAGGGGCGCTGGAACAAACATTGTTAAACATTGTTAAACGCATGTGATGAAAGACGTGAGTAAAGCTAAACTGATGAATGTGTGAACTTGAGAAGGAAATATACGATACTGTTGATAGAGTGGTCCGGCACTATGGATGTGCTCAATCGAAGGTCTCTGTAAGGTATCCCACCATTCGAAAGTCTTCCATTTTGATATCAAGAGTGTAGGAGCCGAGCCCGAATGAGGCAGATCCATATCAAGAGGATCCAAGCCCGAATGAGGGCGATCTGTGATTCAAACCCGAATGAGGGAGATCCATATCAAGAGAATCCAAGCACGGATGAGGGAGATCCATGGTCCGAGCGCGAATAAGGGATACCAATTGTGAACATTGTGGAAAAGGGGCCTGAGCCCGATCGAGGGGGACCCGTGGTCCGAACCCAAATGAGGGAGACCAGTTGTGAACTCGTGAATGTGAAAACCCGAACAAAGGAAAGGAACTTTTCCTTTTTTGTTTTGTTTGTTACATCAGGTCCTCTGCAATTAGAGCCTGTCATTGGGAGAGAGACTTTGGCGGAAGGCCGTGATGCCTATGTTTTGAACTGTTACCTCGTAGCCAAGAAGCCAGAGTGTGTGTGAAGCTTGCATGTGCCACCTTGCCCCGTGCTGAAAACATGGGGAAGGGAAGACAACTGCTCAACCATCTGACAAATTATTTCTTTAACACTTTTTCTGTCGTATACACCATTCTCCCACACCCTTTTGTTTTTAGAAGTAAGGATTAGCAATAGGTTTATTAGCATAGGCCCTTTTATTTTGACAGAGACTCCACTAGGACTGTGTTATTTTTACTTTGATGGTTGTAGCTTGCTCCCATCCTTAGAATTATAGTTGGATAGGTGTTCAAGCAACCCATTGAAGTTCAATAAACACCCCTGAACTGTGATCACTTGTGTCTGTCTTCACTGCTTGATACCATGCCTTCCTTACAATTGCCATAAGCTAAAAGACTTTAAAGAAGAAAAACAAGGGCAAAACCTGTACAGTCTACCTTACGTGAAATGTCAATTTGGGGAAACCAGGAACAAACATTGCCAAAAGCCAATCAATACTAAGAAGGAAGTTGACAAACAGAATTTGAGCAAACCCCCAGATATGGGATGTCAGTGTGGGGGAAGTTGGAATAAGTTTTAAATTCAGTCAACAAAAGTTCAATCAGTGAAAAAGTACAGCTGAGTTATACTTTAAAAAGGAAAGGGAACATTGCAGACAAACCTGATACAAGGTGCATACCGGGTAGTGATATTCCTGGCAGTAGAGTAAAGCAGGATATCTATTCAGTTGGGGAGTTCCTGGCAGAAAGGACATTTCCTTTTGCATCCTGAGGAGAACAATAAGTGAAAGAGATATTTCTTTGACCTTTAATACACCTTTGCTGAAACAGAACATTCTAAAACACCTTCCTTAAAATAGTGAAGGGGAAAAGAACAAACCATGAACATAATAATATGTTTTGTTGAAATTATATGCATTATATTATATGGGCTGTAATATATCGGAGGCTGTAAGAAGAAAGGTTTCTCTCCGAGCTGCTAACCATCGTACACCAATTTTACTAAAGGATTAGCTTTTTCTACTGGCTGCTTCAAGTCCCGTTTATTGCTTTTATTGAAGGATTGTCTTTCTTTCTATTGGCTGCGTCAAGTTCCACCTACAAGCACCTGAGAATGGTTAAAATGTGTGGGTCACGCGTGTGTCCTAACAGAGTGCATTCAAAGTGCTGTTTGGCTGTTAGGCTGGGTGGCGATTGAGCGGGGTCCCTCTGAAAAATGTATTATATCACTAAAGCCCAATCATCCGATTTCAGCTTTGTGCATCGTTATAAGGGTAAGTGAATGTTATGCCTTTTCTTAACACAAGCGTTTTCGACCAGTAAATCTGGCAGCTGATTCTACAAAGATACCCACATAGATTCCCCCATTGCAACCGTTTTGTTCCTTGCTGTCAACCATATCACACAAGCTGCCTTCTGACATCCATAATTATCTTAAAATAGTAGGAGGGGGGCCTTGTTAGGGGTTCAACCAGCCCGGGCAAATATAATGGTGGACCCCCATGAACGTTTGAAGACTGCAAAGAGTGAGATCTAATTTTGTTTATGGGAATTCCGGGTTCGGCTCTTTTAGCAGGAGCTGTAATAATAGAAGCCGTTGATGGGCCGCTTTCTCTGGAAAATATATACATTTCAGACATAGATGAAATACGGCCACTAGGGATGCAGTCAGAAATGGCTAAGGTCTTTGGGGGTGATCTAGGGCCTCCAATTTCGGCGGAACCGTTATTGATTATGGCTTAGGTTAATTTAATAAATAACATTGATACACTTCATAGTAACCCAATCTGACTAAAGAAAGAACTTGAGAGATTGACACTTTATCTTCTAACAGGGAAACACAGAGATTAGACTGATCTCCTTCTAATATACCGGAGACTGCCCTATCAATCATTCAAGAGGAGGAGTTTGCTTGGAGGGAAAAGAGGAGTGACACTTTGATGCAAAAGCTGCAGCCAAGGAGCCTGGTGCAAACTCAAGATGTTGATTTATCGACTTCTCCGCCACTTCTTCTGAGTGTCGGATGTACAAAAGATAGTGATGATCTTTTGGGCTAATGGCGCTCGTTATCCCCTCATTGGAACTAACTCTGGCTGTAATGACTACCACTATACAATCTTGGGTAAAACCTTTGATTCCTTGAATCTGAACATTTCGTACCAAGTCTATCCCTTAAGTATTTTGAATTCAAAGGTATCCTTTATTGAGGGATGAATCTCCTCTTCAATTAGTATTTCGTTACCAACATTATTGTTGACTGAAGTCGCAAATAGAGGTTCAATGCCAAGACAAACATCTCAGACACAGACGATCCTCATAGAAGATGAACTCCTACCATTGATATACCAACCGGAGGTTGTCCTGCCTGTAAACAACTCAGATGTTCTGGACATCTCAGAGGCTAACTGTGAGATTATGCAAGAGGTGAATGTACCTACCCCTATTATAGACAAAGACAACAGGGAGGGCGAAGACCAAAGACATATTTTTGCCATATTATTTAAAAAGAATGGTCGTCGAAAATCAATCTCAAGAAGAAAAACTACAAACAAAGAGATATGTGCAGCAAGACCTCTGGCTTATGTGTACAGGACATTTTTGTAGGCATTGGTGCTCCCGACAGGGGCACAACATGATTTGAAACCTAACGGAAATAATACGAGGGAAAACAAAGAAAAATTGTCCCAAATTAAGTGGACACTTCTAATCAGACTTGACAACTCATTTGGTTGAAATTGAGGACCCAGTTGTAATGCCGTCCCTTGAGAGCCTTCCAATAGTCCCAAATATGGTTTATTCTGTAAAACAACCGATCATTTTTAATCAACGTATTTTGTCTCCTGCGCAAATGAGTCAAGTGCCAGATACTACGGCTTTTCATCAATTTCCAGAATTCGATAACATGGAACAAAAAAACGATTACCTCAACAACATCAGGGGAATGATCATCATGGTTCTCCAAGAAGGTTCTTTTCGCAGACAAGAAAAATGGCAGCCCAAAGAAATGCAATGGAGACAGGAATCATGAACAATCTTTGAGAGATTTTGACTGCTAACTTTTTGGAGCCAAAAGGACAGATTTCTCTAATGAACCATATTGACCCTTCAGATTCTGCTTTGAGGTCAGCGTACATTACCAGAGCTCAAGATGATGTTTACTCCTAGAACATTTGGTGAACTCAAATGTATGGTTAACATTAAACAGTTAAAATGTCCTGAAGTTGTTTGATACTATTACTAGTCTGCGATCTATTCAATCTCGAGACATTGCATTGATCAAGTTAATTAATGATACAATCTTGGATAGAGTTCTTTTGCAGGTACCAATGAAATTGGTATCAGAGGCAATAATGGATGTGGGAAAAAATCGCCATCCATTACGATATTATATATTCGTGGTTCGCAGGGAGGACGTTTTCCGGTTCTTGAAGTCCTCCTCAATAGCCTCGAATAGCAATTGTAAACCTATCCATTTATTACCTCTGAGGGTGACATGTTCCCAGACAAACTCAATGTGAAGTAGACAGATAGAGTGTATAGAACCAGCAGTGATTGATACAGGTAGGGCAGATTGACCTTGGCTTTCTGAAGCTTTGGTCAATAGATCATCCTCCCAGTAGCTAAGCAGCTGGGCTTATAGAAATGATGTCATGGAACAACAGAGGATATAAAGATTTGCTTTCAAATTAAGCCAATTCAAAGGGTCTTTTGGATATTATCTTTTTGCAGGAGACGTGGTTTATGGCTCCCCCTGTTTTGGATGGATGGATGCTCTCTCACCATATTATATGCAACTGGAGGCATATAAGGCCGACCTACATCTGGCCTGCTAACTGCCTGTCAAAATGGTGGTGAAGCTTTTAAACATCTGTGTTTTAGACACAAAGATCTTTGATGTGCTTGAGTCAGAACGGTGCCCTAGCACAGAAGAGAGCTAAAAGATGGGTGGATTTGATGGAGGTGAGAGGATTCCAAATGGTTAATGGAAGTCTAAAAGTGGATATCCCTCCACAACCTACCTGGTGCAGGGAAAAGCATATGATAGATTATTTTTTGTCTCCAGCAAAGCTTTTATCTGGATTAACGAGCTAATGGTGCTCCAACAAAAAAGGAGTGATCATGATTTGGTGCTGATCAATTGTGTCATTCCGGTTATGGATCAAGATAAAAAGGATGTATATATACCTAATTTGGAGATTGGCTCTGGTAAAAACCGGTTCAGGTGGAATGAGCTCTCCTTAGACGCCCTTAATAATCATTTGGTGAAAGGTTTCATCATATACCCCTGGGTTAAACCAGCAAATGTTTGACTCTACAATTGTATTAAATCTGTTTAAATTTATCTCCTCGAAACAGAGTTTTTTCTAACATAAACATGTTTTCGACCTTGAAATCCAAGCTTAGAAACGCTCTTATAGAGCGGGAATAAAACGGTTGAGGACCTTTTTTCTTTGATGAAAGGTTTATGAAGATTAAACTCCTTAAACAAAAATTCAGGAATTGGAGGAGAGGTTATAAGAGTATCTTAGCCCAAAGAGATGCTGAACATATGTCGGTAGCAATTGCTAGTAAAAACAGTGCAGAGATTAAATTATTTAAATTAAACTCAACAGGTGGCCTTAAAAGTTAACCCCATACCTGAGGAAACCTGGATAGTTCATTTTAGAGCATTATTTACATTTGATTGTGCAAATCACCAGGTTAAGTAAAGGGTGACAAATCATGAGTGGGTACTTTCCTTTGATGTGAAAGAAGTTTTGGTCATAATAGCTAAAGTGAGTCATTTATGAGCACCGGGCCCAGATGGCCTATCCAATTTGGTGATTAAGACTCACCCATATGAAAAGGCTAAAATCCTGGAAACTTTGTTAGAACTTTGGAGAGCAGAGGTGTCCCTTCTTCATGGAAGAAATCGGTAATTATTCCGATTTCTTAAAAGGGAGACCGTTTAGATCTGCAGAATTATCGCTGATAGCCCAATGTGTAAAACCAGGGGTGTTTCAAAACCTAGTCCCCTGGAATCCTGTGCACAGGTGGCCAGGGAAAGGCCAACGCTGTTGGCTCCAGAACTTGGGGGTCGACAAGCGAGGGTGCATCTCCTGGGTAGGGGGTCCTCAGGGAGTGGGGGAGAGGCACCCAATGGTGAGATATGATATCCCCTTTTCCACAACCCATTTAACCCCTATCCCTGCTTATTTTATGAGAAATGTAAAGTCCCATAATTCATCCCCACATCGATGTGACAAAAGGACTGCACCAAGGAAGATGAGGATTGAGGCTAAGAGGATTCCATCCCCTGACTTGCACTGGCTCTGTCCATGTGGTAAGGCCAGGCAGTGTCAGGCATGCATCTTTAACAATGTACTCCTGCTACTTATTAACATAACACTCCCTATCAAGATAAAAGGCGGTACGCACATGCACACTGGAAGCTATGCGAGCTATGAGAAGGAACAGTTGTTCCGAAGCTTATGCAAACCAGGCTGTGGAAGGTGGAAGGCCAACAGGTTGATCGACAATAGAGAGGATCAAGAGAGAGTAAGGCAAGATTTCCATGTTTTCGGGTGGCTGTGCACATTCGAAGAGCAAAGCCGAGCGAGCAGAAGAAAGAAACTTCAAGTTGCCAGAAAGCAGCGTGCGACCCTCCTGGGTGAACAGCAGAGTTGGGGAGGAGCGGAACAGGTGTTGGTAATGGCCTTGAGCAGCAGAAAAGAGATTAAAGAAATCCAATTAATATATCCGGTGAGTTATGGAGGGAAACAAAAGTCTGGTTGATATTAATGGGAAAGTGACTGTAAAGTGAAAGGTGAAGGTTGCTTATGTGCCGATAAAACGCGAGTGAAGAGAACAATTGTGGAAAGACAATGATACAAAGTAGCAGAGTGGTCCTGGGAGATGAAGTTGCACATTCGAAAGTCTATGTGAAATGTTATGAAATTTGAAAGATGTTTCAAGCGGTGATCAAAGGAAACCGTGAAAAGGAAAGACAGTTGAATAAGAGAAAAGTGACATTTGTGAACTGTGAAATATGCTAAGAGGGTAAAATTAAAATATAAGAACTTTGAGAAAAAAAGGCCAAGAAGGCAAGTGAACTATGAATAAAAACTACAAATACCAAGAGGCAATTGGTGTTGTTGAATATGAATTTGAAAAAGACTAAAAGAGAATAAGAACTACAAATAACAAGAGGTATTGGTATTGCACGTGAACTTTTTGAAAAGGCCAAGAGGGCAGACTAAAAGAGAGTGACAATAAGTACTGGTGCCACACAGTGAATTGAAGGATTGTTGAAAAGAAGTTTGAAGTGGTCATGCAGAGGTATATGTAAATTCCTTGCAGTTTCAGTGAAAAGATAGATGAGATAAAATATGGGGAAGGGAAACCCCACAAAAGAGAGACAGGCTGGAGCCCGGCAGAGGGAAGCCTGTGCAGAACTGTGATGAATTGTTTGATAAAGTGAAATCAGACAGGCTCAAGTCCGGCAGAGGGAAGCCTGCACAGAACTGTACATTGGGTGATAAAGTCCAACATGACAAGCTCAAGCTCAAGCCCGACTGAGGGAAGCCTATGCACAAACTGTGAGAAATTGAGAATATATGAACTGAGTATTAATGACAAGGCGGGCCAAACCTAAGGAAATGATTGAACTATCAGAAGTTAAAAGCCTGACATTGAACTGTTGTACCAGTAAGACATAGGGGGCATTACGAGGTTGGAGGTAATGGAAAAACAATGCTGGTAAAGGATGACCGGCACCACATACTACTCTGGGCTATTCTGACTCAAGAACCCTGTATTAGCGACGCCGCTAATAAAGTTGTCGCTAATAACAGTATGGGCGCGCGCACGCGGCCCTTCGGGCCAGCAATGCCGGGATGCCGTTAATAGGAGGAGATCACAAGTCAGGCGTAAATGCAAATACCGGCATCATGAAGGTGCTAATTTGGGATACCGGCATGCCGGCAATACCGGCATTGCAAGCCACCCGTAAACAGCTATGTGCTGTGTTCCCAACTGCCACAGGTGCACACAATCAGCACAGGTGGAGGCAATGGGGCCTGGCCCAGCACAAAAGGAGCACACCCACACACCACACCCCTTTCCACACCAAAATGATTCCACTAGTAGTAGCAATACTGGGGCTGGAGGACATGCTTGCATTGCCACACCAACAACAACAACAACAACAACAGCAGGCCCACAGAGGAGACACAGGAGGAGAAGGAGGGTGAGACAGGCCCAGCAAGCCCCACCAGTGCAGCCAGTGGTACCACGCAGGCAGCCCCCAATCCATTTCATCAGAGTCAGTCCATTCAATCTAACCCCTGAGCAGATCCACACCCTGTACCATCTGGACCGGGACACCATCACCACCATTGTGGACATGATACACAATGACATTGTCAGCCTTATTGAAATATGCACCACCATCCCCCCTCTACTGAAGGTATTGTCGGTGCTCCACTTCCTGGCCACAGGCACCTACCAGCACACAGTGGGGCACATGCATGGCATATCCCAACCCTTATTTCCTCGTATGCTGAACCACGTGCTGGATGCCCTCCTGAAGCACACAAGGGACTACATATCCCCACCACAGACTCCCCAGGAAATTTTCGAAACAAACAGTGGCTTCCATGCACTGGCAGGCATGCCAAATTGTATGGGTGCACTTGACTGCACCCATGTGGAATTGGTGGTCCCGCATGCAATAGAGCCAGCCGGTGTACTGCAATCGTAAGCAATATCACTCAATCAATGTACAGATGGTATGTGACTCCAGCAAGATCATCACACATTGTTGTGCCCGACTCATGAATACATGGTCCTGCGCAACTCCACGCTACCACGCTACACGGACCACGCTACACGGAGCGACATGCAGGACGACGTGCCTGGCTGCTTGGTAATTTGCATGACAGACACATGGCAGTGAAATGAATGATAGATGCACACCACCATGGTGTCATTGTTTTGGTGACAGCACAATGTGCACATCCCAAAAAACCGTGCCCAAAGCATCCCTAACTGAACATGACAACCAATTTCCATAGCAATGAAATAAGCTGCACACCTATCACAACATGCCAAACTAAAAACCACCCCACATCCCACAACACATGCACCACCTATCATCGGACCTCACCCTCCGTAACACAATCCAGCAACATGCTGTGAGTATACACTCTGTAAATGTCTGCAGCAAATCACCACACAAGACAAGAATCCATGAGAGTGCACTGAACAAAACCACCAAGGGAATCGACTGCTTGTCACAGGGCCACCACCACAGAAGTGCATCATTTCACCATGTAAATAATCAGCGCTGAATGCCAAATAATGCAGAGACTACTGCCAACGCTGCCAGTTAGAAAATCATACAGAACACTACACATCACATATTTAACACAAACACAGCGGTATGCGTCCACAATGCATGAGCAAAATCAAGGCAGTGTACACCGTGTAACATCTTGAAGATGCAATCCACACCATAAATCCATGGCACAGAACACATTGAGTGAAGGAAAAATGTGAGCATACAACCAGGGACATGTGCATGTGACCAACACATATCTGCAGGCATGTGTGACAAGTACAGCTGTCCAGCATGAATCGACTAACACATACCTTTTTTCTCATCACATGCATGTTATAGTGGCTACCCCTTGAAGCCGTGGCTCCTCACCCCTGTCCGAAACCCGCAGAACAGGCACGAGGAGGACTATAATCGTTCCCATACCCGTACCCGTGTGGTCATCGAGCAGACCTTTGGCCTGTTGAAGGCACGGTTTTGCTGCCTTAGCCGGTTGGGTGGGGCACTCCTCTACAGGCATGAGAAGGTGGCCAAGATCATCATGGTATGTGTCATGCTGCACAACATGTGTATCCGACGGAACGTGCCCCTGCATCATTGCGGTGCAGATGCACAGGAGGGACGTGCTGTGCGTCAGTCAGTGATTGCACAATATTTCTAACACACATTGGTGCAGAGGGTGACATAAAAGTGGGAAAGAGGGTACTGGGCGTGGGAGTACATGTACACTATGCACTGAATATCAATAAATGACACATATGTAATAAGGAATGTCCACTCAAGTATTTTTCTGCTACACAGCGAGTGTATTTAACTGTTCAATACTACAAAGTGCTCAAACCCTTCACTTCACACACACCTTCCCCTTCCACTTCCCCCCTCAAGTCCCCCACACACCCTCTCCCACCTACCCCCACACCTCCCCCACACACCCTCTCCCCCTACCCCTCCCCCAGCAACTCCCCCACACACCCTCTCCCCCAACAACTCCTCCACACACCCTCTCCCCCTTGCCACTCCCCCCACAACTCCCACACACATGGTGTCCAAGAAAATGCAAAAGGTGTCTCTGTCTGTTGTCTTAATCAGGCTGCCCCATCTACATTCGTCCACTTCCCGCACCTGGTGGCGGCATGTCAGATTTCTGCAAGGTGCGCGCTGACCTGTGAAGGGGGCTGGTTTGAGTGGAGCTGGATGATGATGGGGTGCCAGCTTGCTCCAGTCTGGGGGCTGGACGCTCAGCCTTCAAGGAATCCGCTATGCGACAGAGGACCTGCCTCAGAGCAGACACCTCCTCGTATATACGCGTAGTGCTGGCCTCAATGGCCTGCCTCAGGGATGCACTGTTGTCGTGCCCCTCCTGCCTTGCCTGGGCACTGTCTGACACAAACTGCCTGGTTAGGGCAGTCTGCTCCTCCTGGCGCTGCACTGTATGTTTGATCTGCTGCACCCCTGCCCAAACACCGGTGGAGATGGATGGTGCAAGTGTCACATCTCCAGATACGTGTGGCTCCTCTGTGGGGCTCATCCTCCCTTGAACTGTCACCCCTCCAGACTGCTCCGATGTGGTGTCATGGTAGGAGTACATAGGTGTGACCTGGAGTGATGGTGTGGGACTGGGTGTGGCAGGTAAGTCCAAGGAGTCATCCTCCATGGGGACACACACCTGGCCCTGGCTCTGTGCGCACTCGTCTGTCTGGGGTGCTGTAGCTGCCACCTCCCCAACCAAGTTGGTCGCAACTGAAAGGACCCCATCGGCAACTGTCTCCTGTGCAGGGGACACAGGTGTTTTGGGGACTGTAGCAGTGGCCCTTAGCGGCACCAGTGCCATGGCATCCAGTAATGTTTGCCCCTTCTGTGCCTGTCGTGGCTTGGCTGGCCCTTTCGAAGTTGAAGGCCTGTTGCCTTCATCCCTGGCTCTCTTTCGGGGAGTTGTTTCCTGTGGGGCTGAGTCCTGGGCCTCGCTGTCAGGATATGAGCCTTTGGGGGACCGAGAGAGGGACGGCATCAGTGATGGTTCGACATTCATCATGCATACATTGGTATTATTGCTGTTCTACACATTAGAGGGGATTAGGTATTGGAGTTTTGACAATCACGTTGCTTGCGATATGGGTGGAGCATGCAGGCATTCCTCAGGGTCACTCAGGTAGGAGCTGGTGTATGCTGTGTGACATGCGTTTCTGTTGTGGACTGCGTGCAGTGTGACTTCTGCCGTTTTCAAATTTGTGTGGTGTGTGTCAGGTATGGCATTGCCATGCTGCATGCACCTGGATGTGTCTGTTCTGCAGACGGCATCTAGGCAGGGATGTGTCAATGTGTATATAATGGGCCATGCATTGCCTCTTTGGATGGACCAATTGGTGGACTATCATCATAATTTGCATTACAGTGTTTTCTTAGGACACTCACCTCTATCCGCCAATGATATGGCGCCACGTTCCATCTCGCCCACACCTTCTATTGCCTCGATGCCAATAATGCTGGCGCAGATTTCCTCCCACCGGCTTAGCTTTATGGGTGAGCTAGGACCACCGCCAGTAGCCATGGCCTGGCTACGGTTTGCCAACATTATGTTCCTGACTCTCAGGTCGTCCCATCGCTTGCGCACGTCCTTGATTGTGCATAGGGTGTTCCCTACTGCACTGACTTTTTGGGCAACAAGTTGCCAGATCTCCTTCTTCTTAATCTGTGCCTCTCTCTTGAGGTTGTTGGCAAAGACAACCTCTGCATTATCTACCAGTGTCTCTGCCAGCATAGTGAGCTCGTCCTCACTAAAGCTGCGCTGCCGGGATGTGCCTTTTCTGACATCCTTAGGCATGATGCTGGTGGTGAAGGTTGATTTCTGCAGTCGGAAATAGGCTCCAGGTCCTGTGTGGTGAGGATGGCAAGGATTGTGTTTTTCAAGATGGCCACCGGGCTCTTCCCCATTCCTTTGCGATGACGCTACTTCCGGTTCCGCTTATTAGTGGGCACCGCTAATGCCGCATCCATTTATGCTGGTCACGTTATTTGGGGGAGGACGGCGGCGGTAGTGCTGTCTGCGCTTTCCATGATGCCGCTAAAGGGCATATTTGGGCCTTAAGCGGCATGCCGGTACTGTCGTTACCTGCATGCTGCTAAGCTCGTGCACACAAACTCGTAATAGCCCACTGTTAGCGGGCTCTTTCCTACACGGACACAGTATTTGCTCCATGCCGGTAAGGACTGTTTCTTACCTCCAACCTCGTAATGGCCCCCAAAGTGTGCAAGATTGATAGAACTGGACGAGCCACCCTTCCTGTGTATTTTGAGAGACTCCATAGACCCTATGGTCAGTACTCAAGCCATTCTGACATTTACTTTTGAGACACTTTTTTCCTTTCTTGTATTCCCTTAATACATTTGTTATTTTGAGAAGGAGGGCAAGGTTAGGTTTTCTTAGTAAAAGACCTTTTCATTTTGACCAGACTGACTTATTGTTATTGTTTAATGGTAGAGATTACTCCCATTTTAGAGTTAGGGCTAGTTAGGAACTCTACCATCCCAATCAAAAGTCTAAATAAAGGTTTTCAAAACTTGTATCCATTGTGTCTGTGTCTACTGCTCGCCTTTTCGTTTTGACCAGACTGACTTGGACGTGTTTGTTATTGTTTAATGGTAGAGATTACTCCCATTTTAGAGTTAGGGCTACTTAGGAACTCTACCATCCCAATCAAAAGTGTAAATAAAGGTTTCCAAAACTTGTATCCATTGTGTCTGTGTCTACTGCTCGATACCATGCCTTCCTCACCCATCCTAGATGCCCTGAGTAAGGTGTTTGCTAGGCTGGTCCTGGGGCATTTTATGGATTGGGTCAGAGATTTAAAGAGTTTGGATTCCTATCAATCAAAGGGTTATTGCAGGATTGGGAACCTCTGTAAGCTATTTACATTGGTGATTATAAAAAAGGAAAGTTTACCTTACAGGGCAGCAAGTATATTTGGTCTTGATTGATTTTAAACAGGCTTTGGATTGTGTAAATCGAATAAGTTTATGGGCCAATTGGAGAAATGGGGCTGCCCTTTGGGATTGCTGGATATAATAAAAGATTTGTTTTCAGGTGAGGTTAATTCACCAGTACAGTTAACCAACTCCATTTCAACGTATCGAGGATTAAATTAGGAGTGTAGTTTGGCTCCTGATTTGTTTAACCTTTTTATGGTTGACGGAGTTAGCTTGTTTCCCCCAAAATTGGGCGAATCCCCAATCTCGAGGTCATTTTATGCAGATGATATCGACCAGATACCTGCGGGGCTTTAAAGGCAGTTAACAAGGCTAGAGTGGTACACCAAAGATAACGGTTTCAAAATGTATATGAATAAATGAAACATTATGTGCCTTGACCCTAAAACAAGGGGAAAAATATACCTTTAGATGGACTCTGTATAATTCCCTGTTATTAAGGGTGTGTCACGCCGCCCGCATTGGGGTCCACTTACTTGAAGCGGCGCGCCCCGTCATGGAGGCTGTACCCGCGCTTTCGCTTAGGGGTTCCTGGGTTGTTCTGGTCATCGCGCGCTTCCGGGTTTCCTGGGCAGGTTGGTCAGCGCATGCGCGGGCGGCCATTCCGCGCTCTTCGCGCATGCGCGCTGCACGGAGTACTCGCTTTGGAGGACCTTGCGGTCCACGCCTCTCTCTGAGCCAACCAACGCTTGGGAGTCGGCTCGGCTTGCGTTCCAAGCCTCCTAGGGGTTGGCAGTCCTATTTAAGGAGCCCGGTCGTTCATTCAAACTGCGTCTCAACGCGGTTTGTTTAGGATCGTGTTTCCTCGCCGGTTCCTTGTGCCTACCTTACCTGTTACCTGATTCCTGTCCTCCTTGTTCCTGGTACCCTCGGGTCCTTACCTGTAACCTGACTCCTGCCCTCCTTGTTCCTGGTACCCTCGGGTACATTCTGCAGTCGTCTTGCCTTGTCCTTCCTTCCCTTGTCCTGTGGTAGGGTGGTTCCCTTTCCCCTCTTCTGAGTTGGGTGGTTCCCCTGTGGTTATTAGTTGGTCCTTGCCTTGTACCTTGTCTGCCTGCACTTTCAGCCTCCCTCTACCTTGTGAGCCATTCTTCTACCTTCATTCCCGGATCCTGCCTCCTACCAATCTTCACTGTGTCCTCCCCCTTGGGACTTCCATCTTCCGGATCCAGTCTTCCTTGGGACTTCCATCTTCCGGATCCAGTCTTCCTTGGGACTTCCATCTTCCGGATTCAGTCTTCCTTGGGACTTCCATCTTCCGGATCCAGTCTTCCTGGGGACTCAGTATCGTCATCTGGAAAGGCTCCCCCTGTCAGTGCTTGCACTGTCCTGACGCCACGTTAATCAGGGGTGAGCAGACTCGTGGCGTTGGGAGCTGGTTCATCTCCAACCCGGTTCCATTCGGGCGGGAGCTGGGCTGGCTTCTCGCGTCATCAACCACATCCACGCAGGACTCCTGACAGCCTGGCATCATCATCAAGGTCTTCAACCAGACGAACAGGTACGCAACGTCCTCGTGACGCACTCTATAACAGGGTGAAAGATTCTAGATATGTGGGTGTGTGTACAAATGACATCCTGTTAGAAGCATCATATGTAGCAGATTTAAAACAAAAGGTTAAAACTGCTGCCTCAAAGGGGAACATTAGCCATTGTAGATTTGGTAAAGACTCCTGCCAGCCATTGATTACATTTCATGAACAAAAGGTGGTTCCTAACCTCGCTTATGGAGCAGAGACACAATTACTGACTCGTAACCTGAACTGCAACCTTATTGCAGGGATGTTCTGGAAACGAGTTTTGGGCATTCCCAGGGTAGTTTCAGTTCAGGTTATTCGTTATCAACTAGGGTTGCTTTCCTCTTCAGTAGTGGTTAAGAGGAAAGCCCTGTATTTATTGAAGAAATGTTTGTTAGAAGAACCAAACTCCATCCTACCACTTATTAGAAACCTGTTAGGATTAGAATCGAATGGTGTCACACCTTGGAACAATGTAATAAGTACAAGATCTTTAAACATTTTAGATATGAATTAAAGGCACTTTGCCAGGATATTTTAGAAAATGTCCCTGTCATAAAATACGTAGAGCGTTTTTAAGATTGCGTTTGACTTTATGGCTACAAGGATGTCAAAGGGACAAGAATGAACTAGCCAAAGGAAGATTGATGCTTTCGTTTTTGTGACAATTTGGTAGAAGTTGAAACAATGAAACATTTGCTGGCATGTTGCCCAAAATTGATGGAGAAAAGAAAGTTATATTTGGAAAAATCGTTTACTCACTATAGAATGTTAACTGAAGATAATGTATGGAGGATGATTTTAAGTGGCCAACATTTGTCCTTGATTTTAGCAACAATTACATTTCTTAATGTGATTAATATTTTTACAGACTTGAGTAATAGGTACAGTAGTCTAATGGTAAATTAATATAGGATGAACTGAAGAAAATTATTATTTTAGGGTTGTGATATGTGTTTTATATTGTACTTGCAAAAAGTCCCTTTCTCCGAACGGGTTCTGTGGACAGACATGACAACACTCATCAATTGTTGAAAATCAATGATCATGTAGGTCGCTGGTCCAATTTGCTTATCACTTGATGTGCCTTGCACACTAAAGTAAAATGCACTGAGAATGGGCCAGTGTGTGGCTGGCTGACATAACATGGAGCAGACGATGGGGGTAGGCGAGAGTTGGTGTGCTGCTGTACTCTGGGACCTATTGGGCCCTCTCCCCATCTTTTGCCTCAACCTGGTGTGGTGCAGTTCGTTGCAGTGCATTGCTTTGCAAATGTCCCAGAAGCCATGCATTTTAGAGTTGAGGACCGGCCCTTCCGTGATCACATGGATGTTTCGCCGTTTTCAGGCAACCTTCTCATGTGTGAAGGTGCTGAATCCAGGGAAAGTAGTGGGGTGTCCAAATGCTATGTAGCCAGTCATGTCCAGAGGGTCCTAACAGATAACTATGCAACATGTGGTGCAGATTGGCGAAACGGTGTGGGATTGTGTAAGGAACTATGCTTTGCAGAGCCACAAACCCACAAACAAATTTGGACTTTTGCTGAAATCTGGGAACGGGGTGCGGTGCCCTAATGTCATTCAGCCAGTATTGTCTGGAGGGTCCTAACAGGTAACTGTGCACAATTTAGTGCAGGTTGGTGAAATGGTGTGTAAAAGGAACAAAGCTTTGCCACAAACCCAGTGAAGGCACTCCCGTGTATGCTCACACGAGAAAAAATACAACCCGCTAGGGAAAAAAGGCCAAGAGATTCTTCCAAGGCTAACAAGTTTTTTATTGCACAAAAATAGGGAGGCCAGCAAAGAAGTCTGCAGCGCGAGAACGTTCTGCCGACAAAATGGTATAAGCAGAAGGTTATAAGGAAACACATCGTTATTTCTACATCATACATACAGTTAAAACACACGTGGCTGGTTGGTGAGACCCTATACATGGGTGGCCTTCTCCATAGGGGATGCCAAGCTGCAATTGGCTCCATCCCCGTTTGTTTATCTTCCATCGCGTGCGGCCAGCTGGGCTCATCTCTCCAGGGAATAAAGGTCACATTCCTCATTAGTTACTATTGTAAAACAATGCTACTCTATCATTATGGCGTGCACCTGGTAAACCCGGGGACTGGCACATGGGGAGGCTCAAGATCAGGCTGACTCACACATTCTTCACTCAGTTCATATCGCACTCTCCGCACCCAAGGCTTCCACCCTTGCTTAGACTATCATTTATTCCACCCTGTACCTCGTAATACAAAGTGTGTCATTTATAAAATAAGGTGAAATGGTTGTATTCTTTTAGATCTTTTATGACCACTAGGTTTTATGATTGGTGGTCTTCTGAGGTCACCTACTATCGAGGAATTCAAGGGTATTGGACTGGGCAGTTGTGGGTGCCATAACTCCTGGTGGACTGGGTGGGGGTTGGTGGTCTGCGTTGTGGCCTGGCTGTGTTGAATGTGCAAAGTGAGGCACCTAGTGCTGTCGTGAAGCCTTTAAGAGCACATTCCTTCTTGGGATAACAAGTAGTCGCAACAGTTAAAGAACAAAGGGAAGTTTCTATGGGAATTAGCAGCGCGGTCTTTCTACCATCAGTGCTTGGGCCTGTTCAGGTTTCTTCATCGGACCTGTGCTTCCTTATGTGTGCGCACTAAATCTATGCAGTTATATTTAATATTGTGTTCATGCAGGATTTCTTAGCACACCCCCCCTCCTTGTGGTACATCACAAATGTGGTTATGAGATTTACCTTACCCTGCTTAGGGGGGTGGGAGAACTTAATTTCCTTCCCAACATTCCTCCTTTTCGTTATGTCTACAGTAACGAATTCCTCAGCATACTTGCGCTCATTTTCCCGTCTCACTGCAGCGTCATATTGTGGTGTTCCCTTTATTGGCACTCATGCCCTACATACATCCCACAAGCTTTCTCCTGCTCGTGCATACTCTTCGGGAGTACCCATCATGTAGATACACCCCCATCCCCAGCTAGCTCTACCTAAACTTCTTTATAATTTTCAAGGATAGGGGGTGGGACAGTGCTGGTGTGCTATAAGTGATCTACTTCATTTCCATAGAAGATAGGGAGAATTTTGGAGATGACATGGTCAGTCTGTATTTCTGTCTCTTGTATTATGAGGTAACTTGGAAACACCAATTGAAACCATCATCACTGCGCTATTAGGCACTGCTTTGGCACAACATCAGAGTCCCATTTGGTACGTGTGGAAAAGAATCAGGATGTACATGATGACATGTACCAACATCTTCACAAGAGCTCCCAGCCTGGATGGGACCCACTCAAAGGCATTGTCAAATCAGTCTTCTCATAGGATACTAGATTCTTATTTCATTTGCACTCCCAGGCCATGTACTGCCGCATGTATGTGCGACAGCGAACCATTTTCTGCATCTTTTCTTGTCATATGCCTCCCTCCATTGCCGACAGCATATCCAGGACATATCGGTTCTTCATCGTTGTCAACATTAGGGCGCGCAGCTTGACCTTTATGACATTGAAACCATGCTTGTGGCTGTTTGCCAACTGGGCCAATTCCCAGCGTACTATCTGCAGCCATTTAGCATTCGCTGCTGTCTGTACGACTGTAAGTTTTATAAGAGCTGAAGAGTCTATATTCTTCAGATATTTCCCCGAGCAGTGGCGTTGAGTTTTTTGATAGATAGTTTGATGCTCTATTCTTTCTTCGCAAAGTTATCATATTGGCTCTTCCTGGGTAAAATGCGAAATTCTGGCGGCGGCATTGGGTTCTGGTCTTCGAATTCTGGGTGAACAGTAGGGGTTGTGTCAGGTATTGGCCCCCCCTTTCAAGTCTTCTTCTGGGACTGCTAGTAGTGCTGAGTGCAGCATGGCCAGCGAACAGTAGCTCTTACATGATGGTGGGAGGTGAAGGTACGCTTGTTAGCCACAGGCCCAGTGGTAGTCCATCACTGCCACCATGCCCCTTTTCAAGTCTGGATTCAACAGTGTCCTGTGGCATCAATCGTTGCAGCCGACAAAGAAAGTTCCTTCGCCGTGGAAGCATAACTCGTAACTCTCCTCTCACTGCACTTTCACTGGCTTCTCCATCGCCACAATCCATGTCAGTTTTGTGATGTGCTCTGTCCATATTTGTGCACATGTGCTTCCCACGAACGCCACTACTTCCTCTTCATATATTAGCAGGCCTTCAGATAAGCAGCTGAGCATTGTTTCCTGCCACTTGTTGTTACGTACTTCAACCCGTCAACCACTAAATATGGTTGCTTGAGGCAGTTGAGATTTTTTCGGTTGTTTTTGCATTATAGGGTATCTAGATCCACATGCTCTAGTCACATGCTGTGTGCCTTGAAAGTGCCTTTTATTCTACATAGTGCAAGATGAACCAGACACTGTGACGCTATAATTGGAACTTACTTTTGTACTAAAACCTTGAGATGCCTGACGTATCGATGAGTATACATAACAGCTACAATTGGTCGTTTCTCTTCCCACTACACTCATATCTGTATGCTAGCTATTGGAGTGTTTGGAGTGTCTGATATCTTCAATAGCATCCAGGTCAAGGCCATGGTATGCATCATATTTGGGCCTACACACATGCCTTTTCATTCTATCATGGCGCGATATATATCTCCTTGTTAATGTACTACTGCTATCATTGTTGCCATTACTAATATTTGTGCTACAATATATATTTTTAACATTGGGAAATAATATTTATAACATTTTGCTCATGTGCACACTCATTTGTCCAGATATATTTGCTTGTGTGCTAACACTGTCATTACTAGTCGGGAGTTTTTCGTTTTTACAAATTGCTTACGCTTTTAGCAGGAATGCATTGTGGCATTGTGCCGTGTATTGTCATGCCAGTGCACTTTGACCGGTGGTGCAGTGTATAATCATACTCGTGAGATGATCCTGAAGGTTTGGTATGAACCAATCTTCCTGTATGTCTGCCGCAATATGCTGTTTGGAGCTGTGAGATGGGAGGTGTAACTGGTTGAATGCTATCACCAAGAGCTCTACGGGCATCACTGCTTTTCCAGTGCATTCTTGTCTCCAGAGTAGACCCTAGATGACTGTTTACACCCTCTCTTGGACCATAGTTCTTTTTCCTCATCTGGTGCTTCTCCATGTAGTTCAATTAGTTCTACGATGGGCAGCACTGTGTATGATGTGGCTTGTGTATTATGCAATGGTGTAGACATGACATACTCTGAAATTACTGGGACAGGAAGGTAGGCCGCAATTTTGGCTGGAGCATCCGCCACAGCATTTCCTAATGGGATTTCGTCAGTGTTATCAGTGTGGGTGGCACACTTAACGACCGCTACCACAGAAGGTGTGCGGAAATTAGTGTGTCTAAAAGTGCAACATGTTGTACTGGAGAACCATCTGCTCTGCAAAAGCCTCTACTTTTCCATCGTGACAACCCGACATGCACTATTGTAGTCAGGTATGCTGAGTCTGAGTAAAGGGTCATGTGGCATCCTTGAGATGTTTGTAACACCGTGATGAGCGCAACAAGCTCCGCCGCCTGTGCAGAATAGTGTATGGGTAACCTCTTCATCACTAATGTTTCATATGTTTCCCCTTTGAGGCGCACTTCTGCCGCACCAGTATGTCTTTGTGCCATGTCCTGGTCAATAGTTGCTAATGTGTCAACAAAATGTACCTCCCCCTCCTCTAGTGGACTGTCCTTTGCCTTGGGGATGTCATCCACTTCACCTTCATATGTGGCACAGTCGTGGTGCTGCAAGTCCCTATTTGTGCACACTTCTGTTAGGAACGTGTCTGGATTTATTGTTTTGCATCGGCTTGAGATAATAATTTCATATGCCGATGCTCTCGGGTGGTCAGGGCAGACTTTGATCCTTCCAAGATCGCAAATACTGAATTCTCCACGTACAGTGTCACTGAGCATCCTATTACAATCGTGGAGCTTTTTTCAATTGCGAGGGCAGCTACAGCGAGAGCTTGTACGCGTGCAAACTGATGTTGCATAACTGAATCTAGTGTACCACTGTAGTAGGCCAATGGTTTGTGGCCCATTGTGCTGTTCTGTGTGAGCACTGAGGTCATGAGTGTGCCTTTTGAATGTGAGAAAATATAGATTTCCTGTGTGTAATCTGGGGTGGCGAGAACTGGGGCGGTGGAAATCACTTCCTTCAACTCATTAACATTTTGTACCATGCCTGCTGTCCATTCTAGTTTATGGGTGCCTTTTTGTGCTTCCTTAAGACCCTGTAAGAGTGGTTTTGTGTATGATGTGTAGTCCAGAATCCATGCCCTGCAGTAATTATACAACCCCAGGAACGTCTGCATGTCTTTTGCTGTAACTGGTTTGGGCGTGCCATGTCTGTTGCTGCTCTGTCTAGCATTATTCTTTTGCTGTCTGCTGAGATCAGCTGTCCTAAGTAAAGGACCTCAAGCTGGCAGTATTGTTGTTTGTCTTGTCAACCTTGTACCCCTTGCGGGCCAAGAGTTGTAGCAGGGTGATGGAATCGTTATGACAGTTTTGCTCACTGTCACTGCAAACCAGTAAGTCGTCCACATACTGGACACATGAATGTTGCCTAAGTCTTTGTGCGGTATTCTGTTGAATATGCTTGGGCCTTCGCAATACCCTTGGACAAACGAGTGTGCTCATAGCGCTTTCTGCCATGTGTAAATACTGTGAGGTACTGTGAGTCAGGGTGCAAGGGTATTGAAAAGAAGGCGTTCTTTAAATCAAACACTGTGAAGTGTGTTGCTTCTTTGGGGATATTGCAGAAAATGGTGGCAGGGATAGGAACTAGAGGAAATTCCTTCTGTATTATGTCATTAAGTGGGCGGAGATCATGGATCATTCTCCAATTGCCCCTGTTTCTTTCCTGACAGGGTGTATAGTAGTATTGAATGATGAGTTGGAGGGCAATATTAAGCCTTTGGGTAGTAGAGCCTGTATCGTGTCTTTTATCCCCTCTTCTGCCTCCCTTGTTAATGGGTACTGTTTTACTCGGGGTAACACTGCTCCATTGTTTAGTGTGATCTGCACTGGGGTCACTTCCTTTAGTAGCCCTACGTCATGTGGGTTGCACTGGCACATACTCTAAGGTGGCGTGGATGAAGGGATGTGGCGAAGCAATGGCCTTTAGGGGGCACTGCACTCTTCTGTACTGTACCATGATCTTGCAGAGGATGCACATTTTTTGTATTATCTCCCTGTCATTGTCATTGTCGTCAAAAGGTTCTGCATCTGTCACTTTCTTGAGGGGTACGTGGGATCAATGCACAACACAGTACACCACTGGTACCCTTCTCTGTCTGTGCCAAGAACTACTACTGTTTTTGCAGATACTAACAACCTTTGTAGGTCTAGGGACAGTATCGTGCCTGCTACCAACTCTGGGAACACCACAGGGTGGATAATGAAATCAGTTGGCACTCTCCAGCAGGCTTTGGCAATTTGTGGCACTGCTTCCACAAGCAATATTATGCCATAGATGAACATGTCTGAGTCAACGCCTACGCTTCGCAATACTATGTCACGTGTCATGGCGTGCATTATGAGCATTGCCCTCATTGCACACATTCCTTGTGTGGCGCAAATAATGCCGTTGTTGGTGAATGATATTGTCAGGTTCAACTTGCTAAGCAGGTCCCTGCCGAGCAAGTTCACAGGAAAGTTCTCAGAATACAATATGGGACCACAAACTACCCTTCCTCCCACCTTTATATCCAAATATTTTATATATGGAACCACAGAAATAGCCCCAGAGAAGTGCTGCGAGTCGAGAGTTTTGACAGATGACAGAAAGTCACCTTCACTGATGCATGACTTCTCAGCACCCGAATCCATCATAAAGATTAATTGCTTGTTTCCTATCTCTGCCCCCGCAAAGGGATCGTCTTCTGGGCTGAGGGTCATTGACAGGACCAGACACGCAAGTGCTCTCTGTGGGCTGTCCTAGTCAGGGTAAGTATTTGTCGCTGGGAATGAGAAGGGTTTTCCCACCACCACTGTAGCACCTTTTAACGGGACCACTGTGCCGCTGGGTGTACCGTTAAAGGGGTTCGCATTTCCTGCCTGCTGGAAATTGTTTCAGTCGGGTATTGTCGCATTGCCTGTTGTGGTTGTTGCTGTGGGGGAGGGCCTGGTATCTGTGGGGGAAACAGTGTGTATGCATGGTGTATCTCATAGGGTATATGGAGGTCATTCTGGGAGTTGGCCCCTGTGGTGCCCCTTGAGGGGGCATATCATAATTCTGTTGACCATAACTGTACCTCATTGTTTGTCTGCTTCTGCATTCTCTTGAGAAGTGTTCCCACTTCCTACAGTTCCAACATTGCCCCATTCCACCTCCTCAGGATCCCATTCCTCCGAACCCCTGTCCCCTTGATCCTCCGAACCCACCTCTTCCTTGCTGTTGTCCTCCTTGCCACTGTGGCTCAGGGAATTGTGTGTTTCTGCCCCACTGTCCTTTTTCTCCTTCAGCCCACCCCATGGCTATTCTGGCATTTGTGAAATTAGGGGTGTATCCTTCCACTTCTGTCTGTGCTGGCGTCAATACTAATGCCTCCACAGCTACTTTAGCTAATTTGTTTTGTACCAGTTTTGCTTCCTCTACTTGTGGCATCTGTGTCATTTCCTTCTCACGCTCTTTTATTCTTCTACAATGGTGCACTATTGTGCTCTGAATTTCAGGCAACCCCTTCGCCACAACCCCCACAATTTTGTATAGAGCCTTTTGCACTTCCTTGGGTAAGTCTTGGTTGACAATAAAATAGAAAAATGGTATTGACTGGTCCCATGCGTTACCCGTTTGCGCCCTCCACATCTCTTGGACCTTAAGAATGAATTGAGAGGCATCCTCATCATTCACCCATGGTACACTACATAATAGACTACTGTGTCCGGAAACCCTTGCTGCAGCGCATCACAGACTTTCGCTCTAATCTTATTAAATGATGCTCCATCATGGGCATTATTGCTCATGGTTACTCCCGGATAACCTGCCTTCACCCACATATCGGCAGCCTGATCTTTTGATGTCTCCTATTGCTAGGGGTACTCCCGCCGTTTGTTTTTCGAATGCATATATCAATTTTCCAACGCCCACCTTAAGGGCCAGAAGAATGCCTTTATTAAGTTGTTTTTGTCTATCTGTGCCCATGAAGTGCCGTCTCCCATTATCCTAGTATATTAAGGGCATTTGCCCTTTTTAGTTTACTTCTCTCGCCCTTCTTTCTACTTCCCTTTTCCTTGTTACTGCCATCCAGCCAAACCTCTCTCTCAACCTGCTGTCCCATAATCTCTCTAGGGGTACGTGGAGGTGCTTGCTCTGTCCCCTCATCCTCCTCGGCCTTGTCAAACGTGTGCCACCCATCTTCCTCTCCCCTACAGGACCCAACAGTCTTATAACCCAAGCTGTATGTTTTTCACTGTCAGATTCTATGTGTACAGTTCTTATGGGCACGTTGTCTATCCTAGATATCCACTCATCCATCCCCTGCAGTGTTGGTGTGTCTGCCTTAGTCACATCATGCGAAGCCCGCAGTCTGGCTAATTCCGTACGCATTGATGACAGTGCTAGCTCTAGGTCTCTTGTATTAACGTCTGGAGGGGAGGCATATGGGGGTGGTAGGGCTGTCACTGGTGTTGACACATAAGTTGGATTTGTGTATCCCACAGTTGGACGAGCTGCTAAGGGGTAAATTCATTTGTGCCCTCCTTACATCTTCCCCTCTTCACTTAGGCTTGCATCCTTGCTATCTCTGCGCATCCCTTCTTTTCCCCTGCGCTCCTCTGTATCCCCAAACATCTTCCAGAGGTTCAATATGTCCCCTCTGTTCTGTAATTAGTACTTTGCTGTCAAAAATATGGACATGTGTTCCAGAACGCTTCTGTCAAAGGAGCCCTGCCCAGGCCACGAGCGGGGCATCCCCCACCCTTTGTCTCAGTCACCCACTGGTTGTGAGATTTCTTGATCCTGTCACAGTACAATGGCAGGGCCTTGCACATGTATTCTATGGGCATTCCTCCTCCCATAGCTAGGTTGGTCGTGCCCTTTGTAAGGAACTCATGGTGGCAACAGTAAAGACAGACACAAGTGATCACAGTTCAAGAGTGTTTATTGAACTTTATAATTGGTGAGATAAACGCCTAATCTAAACATAAATCTAAGATGGGCGCAAGCTACGACAATCACATAATAATAAGGCAGTACTAGTGGTGTGTTGTCAAATAAAAAGGGCATATACTAAAAATAAAAATGATTGCCAATCCTTACTGCTAATTACAAAAATAGTGTGGGATAAAATTCACCAGAAAAGTAAGAATTGTTCTCAAAATGATAAATCAGAATGGTATGGCTGGGTCTCTCTTCCCCACGTTTGAAGCACGGGACAAGGCGGCACTCTGGAGCACGGCACACTCCGGGGCCTCGACAGCATGAGGTTCACAGTTCAGTTCAATGATATCAAAACCCCTTCAGAGGCTTAGTCTCTTTCCTGCAAAAGTCTCTTGCCTTAGCAGGATTGCTGATTAGAAGTAACAAACAAAAGTTCTCTTGGTGTACTTGCACCTTGGGTGATTGTTTGTCATTGTGAAATCAGGATGAAGGACAATCAAAAGTTCTCTTTATGATTTTGCACCATGGGCGATTGCTCTTTGCCTCTAGGAACTCCCTTCTCCGTGCTCGAATCCTCTTTGTAAAACTGGTGTCCCTCCATGATGTTCACTATAGCCTCTCAGACATCGCTAGTAATCTTTAGGAACCTTGGGTTCCGTTTCAACAAACACAAGGTGACACTTTCGTTGACACACTGTTCTCAGGTGTATTTTTCTTCACCCTTTCCATAAAATGGAAAATAAATAAACAAACAAAAGTTTCTTTGGCGACTGCTCTACGCCCCTGGGATCTCCCTCTTCTGGGCTCGGATCCTTCTTGCAAAAATGGGCCTCCCTCCGTCGCGTTCACTATAGCCTTTCTTCAACACAATTCATGCATTCCTAATACAGTTCATGTATTGCAGTTTTATCAGAAAGCAGGGTTTCTTCCTCTTTAGCTTTCTCTCGGCATCCCTCTGTCGGGTTCACATTTGCAAATTATTACAGTTCACAATCGTAGTGGAAAGCGGGGTTCCCTTCCCCTAGGTTTCCTTTGGCAATGGGTCAGAGATGTTTGATTGTCAATTGACGTGCCCTTGTAGGACCACTCAGATGCCTCACACAACCCTTCACTAGGGCCTTCTGGTTGTTGTAGTTTCACAAAGTGGTCCCAGTCAGAGCCTTTCGAATGAGCGCCGATGTGGCGCTGCACCCCTCTGTACCTGGACTTTAATTGGGCTTTCTTTAAAGTTCAAACATACACAAAAGTCCTTTCTTCTTGTGTTCAAAATGTTGCTACTCACAACCTTGGCTTTAACACAGTTCGGTTTGATATCAGCTTCTTTAGACTCACCGGCTGTGATGAACCCGTTGGCTTGTTTGTTCTCTGGAGTCAAGGATAGTACCACGGTAGCCAGCTTGCCTCCCCGCCTGCGTTATGAATGCAGGAGGTCCACGTGTACCATTGACATCTGTTGCTCCGCAAGCCAGCTGTAACTCCCGGTCTTACGTTTTCCCTATGTAGGCTCCGTGGGTCTTAGTTGAAAAATACAACAGAAATTCCCCCTTCGTCGTCCTTCCAGGTCTCACTGCTTTTCTTCTCCCTTTGTACTGCCGGTTTGGTGTAGCTGTCTCCTCGTGCATTCGTCCTTGCTCACAGTGTGCTTTCGTGCTCCGCCTTTTATCCCTGTGGGGAAGGTAACAGGTCATCAGCTGTGTGTGGTTATTGTCAATTACCTGAGTGTTGGGACATGTCAGGTAAACGGCTCTGGTGTTAGTCCGTTGTCTGTTACTGTGTAAGAAAGTGTTCGTGTGGGAAAAGGCGCTGGGGGTAGAGCTTCTAAATTTCCTACAGCGTAGGATGGAGAAAAGTTGTTCCAGGGAAGGGGATACCATGTCTCAACCCTTGGTGTCCCACTTCCACTCCCCGAAGACCCTCCGCCTCAGTTGATCATCCCCCACTAGTCCACCCACAGGACCTGGATCCAATAGTGATGGCCGTGTCCTGGCCACCTGGATGACAGATCTCCGGTACCAGCGGGTGAAACACCATCAGGTTTCTCACATATCCTTCCCCTATGCGAGGTGAATATGCCTGTCCTTTGACCAGGCTTTCGTTTGTCAAGACCGGGAAGAGAACAGGGATGAGAGATGTCCAGGAACTTTCACATATTCCACTGATTGGCTTTGGCCAGTGTAGGTAGAGGTAGAGTGGTTTTATTAATCTCTTTACAATATCCTATGAATTAGGGTTTAAGGTCTATTTTAGGTTTCACAGGTTCAGAGGTTTCCCAGTCCCATATTGGAGAGTTTTGGGAGTAGTAGTTTGCCTGCCAAGAACTCTGAGGTAGAAAATATCTATGTGGAGGTGGAGTGTCTTGTAAAAGAGTAGGGAATGTGGGGAAATTCCTCCCCAGGATAACTTCCTAAGGGAGTCCCAGAATTATGGCTGACAGCACCTCACAGGTTTTTCCCTGGATTTCAATGTGTACAGGTATTTTAGGATACACTTCATTGTCTCCATGTACACATGTAACTCTGACTAGGGTCCTGTTGGTTAGATCTTTTACGGAAATTAAATCGGCCTGTATAGCAGTTTGCTTGCTAACTGAGTCGATCAAGGCCCGTACTTGCCTCCCGTTTACCCAGGCTTTTCGTAGATAAACTTGGTTGGTGTCTCCAGCTCATCCTCAGGTTCTTCCCATTCTTTGCCCCTTAAACAACCTATTTCCATAGGTTCCTCTCTTATGTTCTTTGGACAGTGTCTGGCTAAGTGTCCTGTTTCTTTGCACGAGAAACAGATTGGATGAGATGTTTTGCTTCCTTTTATGTCTTTGCTTTTATTTTCCTCTTCGGCCTTTAGGTCAGTCTTCCTAATTTCCACCCTCTGTCGTGTAAAGATTTCTTTGTTTTGGTATGATCCCCCTGGTTTATCTACTCCCTGAGGTTAGGGTCGGTGGATGGGTTTATGATCCTTCCGTTCCTTCCAAAGATGGGTCGAGTGAAAGGGTTAAGCTGGATCTAAATGGTTCTGTGCAGTTTCAATGGTTATGGGTAGGGTAGATCGATTTAACTGTAGACAGCCTTTTTCAAAAAAGGGGGTAAGGAATTTGTAAATTGTTCCAGGGTAATTATCCCAATCAGTTCTTCTAAGGATTTATCACTAATCCACAGGGCCACAGTGTTTTTGAGACGTTCACCCATTTCTAAGGAAGTTTCTCCCGAGTTTAGTCCGATGGCCCTTAGTTTCTGCAGATAAAAATTGCAGGTTTGCCCCACTCTTTTAGATAGCCCTTCTTGATGAATCGAAAGGTGGCTCCCTGTGCAAGTTTAAGCAGCTGATAGGGGGTTTGTAACTCACCTTTCAACAAAGGGGCAAAATACCATCTTTTAAGGTTCTTTCCCCAGCCTAGTTGGTCAGCTAGGCTTTCGATGTTTAAGAAAGAAATGTCCTAAGTCTTCGCCTTCAAGATATGGTTGAAGCACCCTCTGTGGTAGTAAGGGTCTTGCTTGTAGTTCAACCTGTTTGGTTAAGTTTTCTTGCAATCTGATCTCGGCCTGCGTTTGATGGGCCGTTAACTGGGCGATTGTAAAGACTGGAGGGGGGTTATCTGTACTCCTGCCCTCTAAATGGCAGAGTAGAAGCACAGAGCACCTCAGCCAAGATTCTTTAAGCGGTAGCAATGGACGAGCAATTAAGGCTTAAGCTCTCAGGGGGTGATGCGGGCTGGTTCTTAAGTACAGTGTAGTCCCCACGCCCCCACAAAGGAATGTCCATACACTATGTTAGTGATAGCACAGTTCTTTATATAAATGAGGTTCAGAATATATATACATATACAATAGCACACTTTGTACTTTGGCAATACTTAAAGGCATAGTCAAGTAAAAAATTTTATTGTCCCTATGGGTTGGCCATGATTTTTTAAGCCTAAGTGGCTCGATTTTAGAAAACTTTCCTATGGACCTTACCCAAGTTTTCGTCCATTAAACGCATGTGAAAACAGGCACCAGGGAGCTGCCATTTTGTGATAATCCTATCATTTCCCCCATGCTGACCGGCTTTTGCGGCACTAAATCATATCCCCCGCCCCTGAGCCTGTCATCAGCAGACTCGTACCGCCCATTTCCCACGCCAAAGCACGTCTTGTGTCAACATGCGCTGCGCTTCAGCTAATGACGTGTCGCCATGGAAATGGCAGGACGCCTCTTTCCTCAATAAGTATAAACAGACCGTTTCACAACACACAGCAGCAGATTTTCGATTCCATTCCTCTCTGTGTGTTACTTAGAGTATTTTGTGACTCGTTTCTGTGCTCTGGTCAGCTACCTTCGCCGGTTGTAGCCCGTGTGAACACCTGTACCATCTCGGTAAATTATTTTACTTAGTTTACCACACAATGGCTACAATAATGCCCTACATGTACGAGCCCGAGTATACCGAGGAGGAACTACTGGAAAGGGAAGCACGCGAAAACGATGGGGATTCAGACGGCAGTTGGCAGGACGAATCAACAGATGAAGAGCCTGGGCCTAGTCGCATGGACGGCACATGCAATCGGTGCAAGCTAATGCCAACCGAGGAGGAGAACTGCTGCTGCCGAGAAAACTCGGGATGCCTGGCCTACATTTCGGAAGGCGAGCCACGACCGCAATGCATCACCGAGCTGCCAGACTTCAGGGCAGCCTGCCTCACACGTGCCGTGTTGAGAATAATGATGGTGCTTATGCACGAACTTCGCGCAACTGTTCATCCTCGTAATCTGAGTAACGAGTAAGTATACTCTGCTTGTCATGCCACTCCTATTTCATGTTCTTCTACTATATCCAAAATTACATCTACATATCATTGTAACGCATGTAAGTCGTTCAATAGTGTGCATTGTCTAGATAGCATTTGTCCGTGCAGAATGCCATTAGTTACAAGAATTGTCATTGACAACAAACGTTTATTAAACTTATCTTGGTCATTTAAAACAGTTTGTTTCATTCCTTTTCACAGGTGGTACAGGCTGGTGGCCTATCGTTCCTTTACATGGTGGCTCCACGGGAGGCTTGGACACCGCGTTCGAAGAGTGATACCCGCCTGTGCCGTTCGTGCCATTAGAGAAACGTTCCCGAGTGACAGCGGTCAGTACAGGGGATTTTCTCTCACTGTGCTGCAACCTGACCTGTATAATCTTTAAAGTCTTGTATTTTTGTGTCATGAAAATAAGAACGGTTATTTCGATTTTTTAAATGAATCAAGTGTGTCTCCATTCAAGGATGGACGTCAGACATCTGTGCTCCGAATGGGTGAAGGTCTGGTTGCTGTGAAGCAGGGTGGTCACTATCTATCTAAGCTAACATAACATATTCTCGATAATGCATGCACTAAATAACACTTGTCAAAGTCTTTCAGTAGGTTATGTCTCTATAAAAGTCACACATATATCTATACTAACAATTACCATTGGATTATACAGGCCTTAGGGTCTTGACCACTATAATACACTGGTTGAAGTGTGGGTCTGTGCTCACAAGAATCTCCGGTATGTGGCATTTGTTATTGATAAGCAGCGATATACTATCAAAGGCGGTTCGCCCCAGTGGATGAGCGCTGGCATGGGGGGCTGTCAGGGGCGCGAAAGGCCAAGGTGCCAAACTGCATGTACACGTCAAAAGGTATCCCATGCCAAGGGGCCATTGCTCACATGGCCTCCTCAGACCCCTGTCTCCAGCCAGGCCTCCCCTTCAAGCAGGCCGCCCCCCTGCAATCCACATAAGTGTGTCTCCATTCAGCAGTCTTCCTGTACCTTATCTGCACGCCCCAGGCCCATCCATCCCACCCCCTCTATCAAAGGCGGGTCGCACCCGGGGATGCACGCTGTCAGGGGCGTGAAAGGCCAAGGTGCCAAACTGCATGTACACTTCAAAAGGTATCCCATGCCAAGGGGCCATTACTCACATGGCCTCCTCAGACCCTGTGTCTCCAGCCAGGCCTCCCCTTGAAGCAGGCCGCACCCCTGCAATCCACATAAGTGTGTCTCCATTCAGCAGTCTTCCTGTGCCTTATCTGCACGCCCCAGGCCCATCCATCCCACCCCCTCTATCAAAGGCAGTTCGCACCCGGGGATGAGCGCTGGAATGGGGGGCTGTCACGGGTGCAAACGGCCAAGGTGCCAAACAGCATGTACACTTCAAAAGGTATCCCACGCCCAGGGGCCATCGCTCACATGGCCTCCTCAGACCCCGTGTCTCCAGGCAGGCCTCCCCTGAGGCAGGCCGCCCCCCTGCAATCCACATAAGTGTGTCTCCATTCAGCAGTCTTCCTGTGCCTTATCTGCACGCCCCAGGCCCATCCATCCCACCCCCTCTATCAAAGGCGGTTCGCACCCGGGGATGAGCGCTGGCATGGGGGGCTGTCACGGGTGCAAACGGTCAAGGTGCCAAACAGCATGTACACTTCAAAAGGTATCCCACGCCCAGGGGCCATCGCTCACATGGCCTCCTCAGACCCTGTGTCTCCAGCCGGGCCTCCCCTTCAAGCAGGCCGCCCCCCTAAGACCACGACATACATACGTCATTCATTCACAAACACACCCCTGTTTCTAATACTTTATAAACCACTTGATATGTCTCATGAGAACATCTTTGTGCTTTGCAAGTCAACTCCTGAACGTGCTACCTGGCAACCACTGAGATCTATGCTAATCTGCTCGTCGTCGTGCTATCCGTGAACTTCTGGACTGCTTAGAGCAAACCCATCAGTGTGCTACCTGTGGCCACCCACCTATTCTCCTGCAACATACTGCTCTGCTTGCTGAATCCAACTGTTTGTTGGTCAAGGTAAGGCCATGTATCCTAGTTATATTTCGCGGATTTTTAAATTTCTATCTATTTGCGAGTAGAGTACACAATAGTGCTATGTTCATTGGTCTCATTGCTATTGACTTAAGTTTCCATTGCTATGCTATCAATAGATCTATTTATTTTCATCTGTGTCTGTTGTCATCGAATTGCATCCTTCGGGGGTCCAGTCTATAACGTAAGCATGAAAAGGGAAAAAGCCCTCCTGTCGCGCTTCTCAAAATAGAATAATGACACTAATGATGAATTACAACAAAACATTTTTTTAATTACAAGTCATTGGATTTAAGCATAGATGGAATGGACAAATCTGGATGTAGAAACAAAATCAAAAAAATAATTTTTTGTACTGGTGCTTGGGCAAAATCCAGTTAGTTTTCATATTGTGATGTCCTTAGTTGAATGCACTAAGTATTAAATATTGAGGTAAAGATCCAGGTACCAAAAAGTTTCTGGCGTAAAGACTTCGAAAAGAAATGTGCTCATTGGCTGAAACTTGAAGTGTGCTCAGTTATCGTCACTGAGTTCACTGATGCGATGTTGTAGTCTAATTAAATTCCAAATTGTAATATCCTTAGTTGTATTCACTAGGTATTGAAATAAAAGTTCTGGTTTCAGCAGGATGATTTGTAAGAGTGATTGAGGCTCGGAAGGTTGTGGTTTTGGCAGAGCGAAGCTATATGGTTCCTCAATCCAATTAAATTTCCAAGTTTTAGTGTCCTTAGTTATATCCACTAAGTGATGTAGTATGAGTCCTGGTTGAAGCAGTGTAGTTCCACTTGAAAGGTTGTGGTTTAACAGAATGGAAACAATATGGTTCCTCTTGGAGGATTGTGGTTTGAAAAAGAGAAAACAATATGATTCCTCGACACGTGTTTCCCCGACGCTGATGTGCGGCGGTTCTTCAGGAGGATTGTGGTATAGAACAATTGTGTTCAAATCTGAGAGAGAGGAGGAAGAAAAGAGAGGAAAAAGAAAGGAAACAGATAACGATCGGTGGGAAAGCAGTATGGTATCTTGTTTAAAATATCACATTGTATCTCAATACGATGTCACAAGTATGGCAGGATGAGTACTTACTTATGTATAAGATCAATGGTGTTGGTATAAAGGTTCTCACTCTGTGGTAGAATACGTTGTTTGGTCTGTAGCACAGGGTCTTATCTGTTGATAAATGGATATATAAGAATACTTGTGTCATGAGATTAGTGTTAAAATATGTGAGGTTATATGGTACAAGTACAGGTTAGACCCAAAAAGGTACTGAGTTGAGAAAAGATTTAGGTGCACTTGCATAGAAAAATAGTGTGGGTGTGCATGAGTCAGATGGAGAAGAGGGGAGGTAAGGAGAGTTGTATGGAGGAAGTAATTTAAATAGTGTAACAAGGGTGGAGGTAAATCCAGTCTAGCTTGATTCTTAAGAGAGGTGAACAAATAGATAAGCTGCTTACCACTGAGTGAACAATGTCCTGCCCGTTCGGATTCTGCTGCCGTACTGACAGCATACAGTCTTGGCGAATATATGTGCATTCGCGGGCCGACGCGAGCGCGGTGACGTCACGCGCACGCACGTTATTGCGTGATGACGTCATCGTGCCCGCGCGACACCGCACTATTATGGTGTGATTGAAATAACGAAGTGGCTTGCTCTCCAGGCACCCGTGTATTTGTGTAACATTGTGTTGATGAAAAGGTATATTTCTCTTAAAAAAAATGTTTAATATATGTAGAAATGCAAGAATAAAGACTAGAGGATATACTAAATATAAAAATGTGAATGGTATACATGGTAATTACTAAAACATATACGTGCCGTTAGGCAGACACATGTTCTGAGTGTCAACCATTAAACTAGCTATGTCAGACCTGGTGTCGGCTGGACTAGCTAGGTGGTATGTGATGACTCTGATAGTATTCTATGTACTATATGGTCAGAGAAAGACAATAGTGGAAGTAAAGTAAAAAGTTGCAGTGGACAGGGTCATGATACAGTCACAATGATGGGAAAGACACACATGCAGGTAGGGCCTAATGGTGCCTGAGCTAGCTAATTGGTGATGTATGTGTTCACGGTAGATGGGTCAATCTTAGTGATAGAAGCATGTGAAGGCCATTTGTAAAAGAATGTAGCATGTAGTTTGTAGAAATCCAAATGGTAAGAGAGAGGGTGATAAGCAAAACAATCTCTCCAAGGCCAGGTAATTGTAAGAAAGATTGTAAGAATATTGAAACATGGGAGAGGTGAGATAACATGCAGAGTATGCTGAACCTTAAGTGGATTTTCCTTGATTCTTTTAGACAATGCATCATTTGTGGTTATCTCTTTATATGTACCTGTGCGTTCGACCCCAAGTGTGTGTTATGTTTCCAATATTGAAACCATACTAATGCAAGTACTGTGTTTCAGGGAGACGACGGAGCTTCCACTACAATCACAACATCCCATTTTGATGATGCAGATGTAAATAAATCGGAGAAATAAGTCGATGAAATGTGATCATATTTAGATTTTCCTTGATTCTTTTAGACAATGCATCATTTGTGGTTATCTCTTTATATGTACCCGTGCCGTCGAGTGTGTGTTATGTTTCCAATATTGAAAACCATACTAATGCAAGTACTGTGTTTCAGGGAGATGCGGATGCCTCCTCTCCAATACAACCATTCATGGCAGTCCATGCAGAGCCAGAGGTATGGATACTGACAGCTCCATCGAAATAGATCATCACTGGTCGACTACTTGTCGTTTGATTGTTGCACACAATGTTTAAATCGTGTTTGGCTATTGAGATGTACCTGTGTGTTCGTCCTCACGTGTGTTTTATGCTAACAATATTTTGATACATAGTAATGAAAGTACTATGTTTCAGGGAGACGATGGAGCCTCATTCCGTGCTGTCTATGCGGATACAGAAAATATAGTCGTTGCAGCGCAAGAGGAAGGGAGGACATGCGGAAACGAATCGGAGCTACAGCGTGCAGATGTTGAAGGTCAAGTCAAAAAAGTTGCAAAGAAAAAAAACCAAAAAAAGGTAAGTTACAAACAGTTCATAATTTAAAAAAAATGTTTGTGCTGAGGACTATTTTATGTTTTTTTCCAGACAATTGGACTACACTTTATCTTGTGTTTAAACTGAACATCCCTTTTCCAATCTCTCCTCCAGTTACCCGTGCGTGTCAGAACTATACATACACAGACAGTGAAGCGAATGAGAGATGTTGCTTGCCAGACCATGTACACTATGGAGGAACTATTAATTGAGGCGATGCGTGTTCAGGCTCAAGATGCTCATGTCCAATGGCCAGAACATGAATTAACTGTGTTTGGAGACTACAGCAAAGTTGCATTGGAGCATTGCTACAGTGCCACCACACCACCACAATAAGATGTTATTGAATGTATTGAAGATAGCTCTGAAGTAGTTGCAGATCAATTCACACAATCTACACCCGCCAAAAATTTGCCACCCAAAACCCTGTCGACATTGTTGTGTTCTCCCATCAATGTTGAAGTAATAGATGTCGAAATGACAGAGAATGAACCAGCCGTAGCATCCATAGACGCACCAGAACTTGATATCAGCGATATTACTTTCCAATGTGTTGATATATCCACAACGTCACAGGCCGAAACAACGTTGACGCAGGATGACAGTCTAATGAAAGAGAGCAAATACATTGTATTCGACAGTTGTTTGATGGAAATTATAAGTGTGCTGAAATGTGTGCATTCCATTAGAGGGAAAGTATGTGGGAATCCATTGATTAATTTGACTCGTCAAATAAAAGGCAGTAACGTCAAAATAAATGCCGCCTGTAGATTAAATCATAGGTTCTCATGGTCTGCACAACCGATGGTGGGGAAACTGCCAGCAGGCAATCTACTGTGTGCAGCTGCATCACTTTGTAGTGGCTCCAGTTTTAGAAAGTTAGAGGCTTTCTTTCAGTTTGTGGGACTCCATTTCATTTCTAAAGCGCTGTACTACATATACCAACGTGATTATCTGTTTCCGGCCATTAGTGATGCTTGGAAAATTGAACAATTGTCTCTAGCAAGTACATTCAAAGGCAAACGATTCAGGCTAGCCGGCGATGGACAGTGCGACAGCCCTGGATTTTCTGCCAAGTACTGCACCTACCACTTTCAGGACATGGATAGTAAGAAAATTGTGAGTTCGGTGGTCGTGCAGGTAACACAATGTACATCGTCAGTGGCCATGGAGAAACTAGGATTTATAAAATCAGTGGAATATCTACAATCAAGGGGAATGCACATCGACCTCATAGCCACGGACAGACACGTTTCAATTGCCAAGACGATGAGAGAGCAGTTCCCACATATTAATCATCAATTTGACGTATGGCATCTTGCTAAATCAATCAGTAAGAAAATCTCGGCTGCAGCAAAGAAAAAAGGTTTTGAAAGTATTTTGCAGTGGTCCCATTCTATCACCAACCATCTTTGGTGGAGCTCAAAAACTTGTGAAGGGTCAGTGGAAATACTACTTGAAAAATGGCGGTCACTGATGCACCACTGTACCAACGTTCACCAATGTGAACATGGCTCTTTATCCCCAGAGGAGGCACGGAAGAAGAAGTGGTTGATTCCATCTTCACCGTCACACAAAGCCATTGAGAAGATTGTTTTCTACAAAACTCTATCAAGAGATTTAAGAGGACTGACAGAATTCTGTCACACAGGAGATTTGGAGGTGTTCCACAATATGTGCCTAAAGTACAGGCCAAAGCGCTTGCATTTTAGCTTTCGGGGCATGAAACATCGCACTCTACTAGCGGTCTTGGCCCATAACAGCAATGTCGGACGTGAACAATCTAGGACTAGGGGTAAAGTAAGGATGCCTTGCTACACTAAGGTGTTTTCAAAACGAAGTAAGCAATGGGTGATCAAACCAGTTTATGATGAAATGCAGTTCGACTTTGTGAAAGGCCTTATTGTTGCTGTGTTAGAGAAGCACAGATATGCAATTTTGGACGTTTCTGTGCAGAGCAGTGATCCATTGCCACCGAACATTGTGACTGTGCCATGCCCACCCGAAGCACAGCTGGTTGTGAAGTACAAATCCCAGTTTAAATAATTGCAATACGATTGTCTTTTTGTAAATAAATGTTATTGTACAGTGTACCTGTAACCCTAACCCCTACCTTCACCATCATGGGTGTCGAACAAGCTGGGTGTCATCTTTGAATTCTCTCTATTCACCTCATATATGTGTATGTATATATTTTTCTCATGTCTCATCTCATGTAAATGTAAATGCTGCGCACTGTTGCGCACTGTTAACGGAGGGGAGGCTTGCATATTGCAAATAATAAAACAAACAAACAATAAATCTCACTTTTAACTCAACTCCTGTAGTACTTTATACTTTCCCTGACCTTCCGCCAAAAATTAAACGTTTCAATTTGGGCTGCAAAGCTCGGAGACAACGGGGACAAAATTGGGGCACTTAGAACGCGCCAAGCGGGCCGTGGCATTTGGGAGAGAAGCCAGTTCGCATTTGCACATTGAGGCGCACTACATAGAGGGATTCTAAACTTCAAATTCTCGCAGATGCCTATACTACGTGATGTTGCAAATAAAGAATGCGAAGGACAGCGGCTTTGATTTTCAGCTCGCGCCCAGATGAGGCCCACAAGTCTCACTGGAGGTATAAGGGTCTTTTGTTTTTTTACCTTGAGACAGGGACCATGCCGAAAGAACTACATTTGAAGGGGGAGCGCAATAACGTAAGAGACGATAAGGCAGAACCTTCAGAAACTAGACCGAGTTTCATTTTAGTTCAGTATACGAAAAATCGTTGTCAAGAGCACAGTCCGTTTTACAGACTGCATTACGAAGAGACACAATGGAAATTTCAAATATAATGTAAGTAAATCTTTACACGCTTTTATACCGGAATGAAGATTTAATGAATGGATGCATGAATAAATGAATGAATGAAGAGCTAGGAAAAGCAAGGAAAACGTGTTTGTAGTGGGCACATGGGCATGCAGGTCCACTGGTCTCACCGATCTCGGTCCTTGGCCCAGCCACTTTTCCCTGCACTGCCTACCTGCACTATGGGACTGTCTCTGTATCCTTCAGCCCCTTCTCCCGGCATTTACCTTGCACTTGCCACCAGCTGGCCCTATTATTTAATTTGTATTCAACTAACCATGTACAGCACTTTTACCCCTCCTCCCCCCTTCCCCATGCGCGATCAGAAAGACACCTGGCCTAATAGGATCGTTGTCTGTCTGCCCTTGTTCCCCACCTGCCTCGTCGCGCCTTGAAACACTTGAGTATAGGCGCGTTACAAATGCCATATCATATATCATATCATTCCTCACGCATGTAGACTAACTGTCGTTTATCATTGTGTGTTGGCCTCGATTTATTTCGTTAATTTTCGCATTGATTTTAGAGCCGAACATACTCCATTGAACTATCCTTGCAAGCAAATAGTTTCTGATCGGCTGTAATAAATAAAATGAGTAATATTAATGAAGATCGGCTGGCGAGACTAATTATAGTTTTTTTGTTTTCATAACAGGTATTTGCTCCCCTTCTGCTACTGCCATCGGTTTGAGACACCAGCAGACGGGTTCTTCGTGAGACACCTGCAGCTTCGTGTGAACAACTGGAGCACACTGACAATTTATGGGACGATCGCCAAGGGCCCACATGCCCTTACGCTGTACTAGTAGCTAGAAGCAACATATCAACCTTTACGATGGGCTAGTGCCTAGTTGATGGAACAGCCTTGCGGTTCACCGTGCTTCCAAAGTGCTTCTTTTAACGAAAAGCAATACCCTGTGTCCCATGGCGGATACAGATAAAAGAAAATAAATGGCTTTCAAAGTTCATATTTCAATTGCTGAATATTCTCTAAACATTTAATGTCAAATAAATGTACTTTACCAAATGTACCGTGTTGCTGTTTGATTTTAAAGTACAGTTTCATATTCCGAATTGTGGCGCGCTGTGTTGTGAGATGGTCTGTGTTGGTTTCTGGGTTCTGAGTGGAGTCGCGTAGAAGACGACTGGGCGCTTTTGCCTACGCAGCACAGTAACGTCACGGAGAGAGGCGGGGAATATGAATGTTTGGATAATGTCAGGCTCAGGGGCGGGGGAATTGATTTAGTGCCGCAGAAGCAGGTCAGCCAGGGCGATGCGGCAAGTGATAGGATTATCACAAAATGGCGGCTCCCTGGTGCCTGTTTTTGCGTGCGTTTAATGGACGAAAACTCGTGTAAGGTCCATAGGAAAGTTTTCTAAAATCGAGCCACTTAGGCTTAAAAAAACATGGGCGACCCGTAGGGACAATACAATTTTTCACTAGACCATGCCTTTAATATGGTAAATATGTACAATATCATTGTGGAACCACAGTTAACTCTTGACTCCTTTAAAATACACCAACTGCTGATGGTTTCAAATGACATACAAGTCTAATAGCAACGTGAACCACACCAGACATGGGAGGAAAACAAGTTGGGTTAAACAATTGGCAGAATACTTGGTCCCTACTAAAGACACAGTTCTGTGTGAGGATCTACCCACCTGGGCAACCTGTAAATAAAGTGTATCAACAAGCCCAGTCTATATATTGTTTAGCAGAGTCTTGTTCCCTTCTAAAAATGTTCTACTACCCCAATGTACCTGGTTTAGCAGAGTTCTTCGATGGGTCATCGACTGATCCTTATTGAGTGAACTCCCTTTATGGCAGGAGCCACGGATTATAGAGATTCCTTGAGGAAAAGGTGAACAATGTCGTTGAGGCAGCAGCTTCGATCCTTGTGATGCTCTTCGACGATCAGTCATGGATGTCCTGCAAAGATGAGGCGTGCAGTGCACCTCGATGACGAGAGTGTGTTGCCACAAAGCAGATCGATAAAGAACGTAGGACCAGCAAGAGCATCGGGTCATAGGCGTTTGGCATCAGCGATCAGGTCTCAACCATGGCTGCCTTTTTCAAATCTTCGTCTGCGTCTTTGTGGACTTCGGACGGGAAACGCACCAACAGATTCTCCTCAGTTCGTCAGCGACCTTGACTTTCTCCAGGGGAACAATGCGGTTGATGGTGATGAACAGGGGAGTGCTTGATTTCAACGTGTCTTCAATGGAGCATTGTGGCTCCGGTCGACGAGGTTACAGTGCTCCTCCGAACCTCGGTCAATGGTGATGGTGGTCGACAGCCTTGATGTCTTGACGCATCACTTCAGATTCCTTGGCGGTCCCCATCTCCAGTCGGCAGACTTCCGGGAGCCTTGGTGAAGGTTAGCTGGTGCACAACTGTCAGGTACTGTCAGGTTGGAGTGACATATTCTTTTACATACAGTATCATATACTCATTTACATTGGGTCAGGGGAGACACATATTTAGTATAGAAAGGTTTTGGGAAGTTATTATGGGTTATATTTTTAAACAGCCAATTTTGCCCTTAACCTTCATTGCAGTCCATGGAAAATGCCCCAAGCCAAGATGGAGGTTCTCAGTCTAAATTCTAATTGGCTGGAGATTGTTTATAGGGAGGACAGTGAACATTCTAAACTGCCTTTCATCGTCTTTGCCCAGCTGAGAGGTCGTGTGCTATGCTGCTCCTGCTTAACTTGTTCAGGGGTGTCAAGTTTCAAGCAGTCGAGCGGCATCTTTGAAAATATAACAGGAGTCGTGTATGGTTTTCGTGGAGACACAGGACAGGAGTGAGAAATTTCCAATTTTCTGAGAAAAGAAGTTTTCAAGACTCAATCACAAGATAAGTGACTTTCCATGTTTTGATGAACTTTGTAAAAAGGTTATATTAATTTAAAAGAATTGAAATCGCAAACTTGTATCTAAAAACTGAAGCGCGTACGTTTGTTTTCTTTCCTACTTATCATTTCAAACTAGCGCGTGATTTTTCCATTACCTTGAGCCTGCGCGTGTGACTCTGCGCGTGAGAGTGAAGCGCAAGTGTGAACTTTTGACTCGCGTTTACTGTTCATATACACGAGGGTTTTGCTACGTGAGTTCGCGTGTGTATTTTATTACGCGTTTCGAATCTGCGCGTAGCAAGAACAAATCTATGTGGAGGTTCCGCGCGAGCTCTCAGAAGTGTCACGTGATAAAATAAAAGCGCGTGTGCTTTTTCCCGCGATTTGGTTTTTGCGCGTGTGCATATTTTTTCGTGGGTTGGACTTTAGCGCAAGTGTGTTTAACACGCGTGTTGGACTTTAGCGCGTGTGCGTCTTACCCGCTATTTGGATTTTCAGCGCGTGTGCGTATTTCCCGCGACTTGGAGTAAAGCGCGTGTGTTTTTTCCCGCGGTTTGGATTTTCAGCGCGTGTGCGTATTTCCCGCGACATGGATTAAAGCGCGTGTGTTTTATCCCGCGGTTTGGATTTTCAGCGCGTGTGCGTATTTCCCGCGTCTTGGATTAAAGCGCGTGTGTTTTATCCCGCGGTTTGGATTTTCAGCGCGTATGCGTTTTACCCGCGGTTTGGATTTTTAGCGCGTGTGCTGGATTTTTCCACGTGAAGATTTCATCGCAAGTTTTAAAATCGTTCAAGAGTAAAAGACACTCTAAAAAGAAAATATAAAAATAAATACAAGAACTTAAAAGAACTTCCTTAAACTTATTTAAAGAACTTTAGACTTTGTTCAAGAATCTTGAGGTTGAGAAGACGAACTACAAAGTTAAATATTACATTCATGGACCTGCTGAGAAGGCTGAATGATCTTTAAGATTCTGGTCAACAAGTAGGGAAGTCTTGTCTGCTTATCACTTCTCTGGGCATTCTGAAGAGAAGTACCAGGTATGGAATTTTGACTATTTTGGTAAAGGATATAGAGTTTTAAGGTTAGTATAGTAACCCATTGAGTAATGAGGTGTATTATATGTTTATGTTTTTAACTACAGGTGAAGAACCAGCTAGTTGATAGCTTCCAGCCTGGTGTTTGTTAATTTGTCCCTTCCCCCTTTCCCCTGGAAGTGAGGTAAACTGAGCGGTTATATATATTATCAGCTCAGAGTGCCACATTTTGGGTGGATTGCCGGGGGTTCAGCAGCTTCCGCAGACACCAGGATCTCAGCCTGATAACAATGTTCCCTTGTAGCTCGGGAAAAGGTTTCCTAGTCAGGTCCTCTCTTGGATCAGTCCTTGAAGGCATGGCAGCTGTCAGATTGCATCGAAGGAAAGCAGCAGCAGTTCTTCTTCTTCTGGCAGAGGTTAAGCATCAAGTTTGGACTTCAGCTTTTGAACAATTCCAGTAAGTGAGAGGTCCCCAGATATACTGTTCTGTCTCATTCACACTGCTGAGCCAGGCTCAGGCAGCCAGTAATTCAGAAGGGCATTCAGCAGGCAGCCAATCAGGCTCACAGTGCATTCAGGCCATTCCTCTCCACTTAGGCACACACAACAAGGAATGTGGATTGGGGCAAACACCCAGTCTTTCAGCACTCCACACTGCATTCATACCAGTTTTGGGCAGGGCTGTCCCATTCATTGTGTCACACACCAGAAATCAGACACCCATAACATGGACTGTATATTGGTCACAAACTCCATTCACCCAGGTCCCACCCCAAGGGTATACCTACAACATACAGTCACTGGGAAGGCTCCAGCCAGTCTGGCCTGGACTTCCCCACAATACCATATATGGAACTTCCACCCAACAGCCAGTCAGGGGAAGGGACTGATTCAGGGCCTCCTAGGACTTTGGGAAAAACAAGGTAACAGGCAATAGAAAGCAAGCGGTCACAGGGGCCATCTTGTCCCCTATCAGGAATCCACTGATTCCTATGGCAGGGCCTGGGTATCCCAAAATGGAGGATACTCAGAGCACCTGTCAATTTCAGCATGGAGCTGCCACCAGCCCATACCCTGCTCTTTGGGCCACACACAAGTACCCAAAAACATACACTAGAGGAGCAGGTTTGAACACCCACCCATGGGTGCCATAAGGGTGCCCCAAGGGTCTGTTCACTAAACCAAAAAGAGGAATAGCGACACTGCAAGAGTCCCACATGGACTCCTGTGCAGAAAATAACATTGAACAAATGTGATAAAAGGAGTACAGGACAGGGACAGGGCAGCTCTGTCCCTCCAATGCATTTCTAGCATAACAGCGATGACATTGGTTAGGTCGGCCATTTCTTCCAGGGTTTAAGGGTCTTCTGTAGATGGTTCTGAATCAGAAAGGAAGCAACTTTAGGCTCCGTCGGAAAAGGTTTAAAAATCGCCCGACCCTTCTGACTCTGAGTCGGTCAAAGAAATGAGCTGCAATATTTTAATCCCAAAGCCTGATGGTCCTGCAACCTCAAAGGACTGAGTGCCAAAAAAAAAGTTTCGGAAGGAGGGGAATTCAGAGCACTAGGTCTGGTGAAGGAAAATAAAGGCTTTTAGGATTATCCGATCCCAAGATCCCAAGATTGTATGTGGTAATGAGAGAGAGGAAGAGTGTCTAGCAGTACTTGAGTTTTAAAGAACAGATCTTGTTGACCGGGTAAAACATGCAATTGAGAGAATAATATCTCCTTTAACATGGATACCCGGTCAGAATCAAGAAGGTCAACTATTTTATTTTCCCCTTCTGGTGGTACCACAATTATTAACATGGGTTTCAATTTGTATCAGTTGAATCTCATCCGACTCTGACACCATATGTAAGGAACTCATGGTGGCAACAGTAAAGACAGTAAAGACAGACACAAGTGATCACAGTTCAATGGTGTTTATTGAACTTTATAATAGGTGAGATAAATGCCTAATCTAAACCTAAATCTAAGACGGGAGCAAGCTACAACCATCAAATAATAATAAGGCAGTCCTAGTGGTGTTTTGTAAAAAACAAAAAAAGACCTTTACTAAAAGGAAAAATATTGGCAATCCTTACTACTAATTACAAAAAAGATTGTGGGATAATGTTCACCAGAAAATAAAGAAGTGTTCTCAAAATGATAAGTCAGGATGGTATGGCTGGGTCTCCTTTCCCCCGTTTGAAGCACGGGACAAGGCGGGACTCTTGAGCACAGCACACTCCTGGGCCTCGACAGCACAAGGTTCACAGTTCAGTTCAACGATATCAAAACCCCTTTAGAAGGGGTATATTTCCTGCAAAAGTCTCTTGCCTTAGAAGGATTGCTGATTAGAAGTAACAAACAAAAGTTCTCTCTGTGTACTTGATTGTCCTTCATCCTGATTTTGCAATGATAAACAAACAAAAGTTCTCCTGGTGATTTTGCACCTTAGGTGATTGCTCTTTGCCGCTAGGCTCTCCCTCCGCCAGGCTCGAATCCTCATCGTAATTTTCGATTGTACAAGGGATTTGACGTGACTCTTGTAGGACCCCTCTGACGCCTCACACCACCCTTTCCTAGGGCCCTCTGGTTGTTGTAGTTTTACCAACAGGTCCTGGTCAGAGCCTTTCGAATGAGCGCCCACGTCGCTCCAGTCCCATCTGCAACTGGACCTTAACTGGGTTTCTTTAAAGTTCAAACATACACACGTCTCTTCTTGTGTTCAAAATGTTGCTACTCGCAACCTTGGGTTTAACGCAGTATGGTGTGATATCAGCTTCCTCCGACTCACCGGCTGTGCTGAACACGTTGGCTTCTTTGTTCTCTGGAGTCAAGGATAGTACCACGGTAGCCAGCTTGCCTCCCCGCCTGCTTTATCAATGCGGTAGGTCTCCGTGTACCATTGACATCTGTTGCTCCGCACGCCAGCTGTAACTCCCTGTGTTACGTTTTCCCTTCTGGAGGATTTACGGTTCTGATTTGAAAAGGGCAAGGGCAATTCCCCCTTTGTCGTTCTTCCAGGTCTCACCGCTTTTCTTCTCCCTTTGTACTGCCGGTTTGGTGTAGCTGTCTCCTTGTGTGTTCGGCCTTGCTCGAAGTGTGCTTTCGTGCTCTGCCTTTTATCCCTGTGGGGAAGGTAACGGGCCGTCAGGTGTCCATGGGTATTGTCAATTGCCTGACTTTGCCTGACCCGAGTGTTGGGACATGTCAGGTAAAAAGCTATCGTGTTAGTCTATTGTCTGTTACCGTGTAAGAAAGTGTTCATGGGAAAAGGGGGGAGAAGGGAGTAGAGCCTATAAGTATCCTACAGGGTAAGATGGAGAAAAGTTGTTACAGGGAAGGGGATACCGCGTCTGAACCCTCAGTGTCCCACTTCCACTCCCCAAAAACCCCTCGCCCCAGGTGATCCTTCCCCACTAGTCCACCCCCATGAACTGGATCCAATAGCGATGGCTGTGTCGTGTCCACCTGGACGACAGATCTCTGAGGACCAGAGGGTGAGACACCTTCGGGTTTCTCACACCTTGCTGTTGCTGCGTTTGTGCTAATGCGCAACACTGTTTTATATATTTGTCAAAAACACATTCAATTAAAAAAATTCAAAAAATGTTCATTTTCTTTCCCAACCACATTCATTTGCTTTCAGTCTCCTTACTCCTGCAAGCTACATTCTTTGCACACACCACAAACCACGCACCGGCCTTCCTGAGCCTCCTGCCTACACTATAGAATACACAAATAAAAAAACTAAAATAACAGCCTAAAATAACAACCAATACTATTCCCGAGCCCTCTAATTATCCAGGGCTCCTATGTATTTCCTCTTTTGTTCTTCGTTAAACTATATGAGTGGCGCCACCTTCTCCCCTCACTCGGGGAGGCTCCCTATCTTCCGTTTCCCTTTCCTTATTATTCTCCTAAAAATTTAATAGAAACAAAAAACAAAACAAGCCACATACATGCCACACTTCCAGTTTCAATCTCTGTGTGTTCCCATACATCTGTCCCCTACCTGTTATCTCTTGCAAGGCTATACTCACATGTGGGCGTTCACCCGAACTACTCCTCACAGGGTTCCAAAAACACCTGCCTGCAGTTCTCCTCTGAGCTGTGACCCGCTCCAAAGCACAGACAGAATTCTGCAAAGATGGCTCCTGTATGGCCATTGGGGAGTACACGTTTTTGGGGCTGGTCGCTGTAGGTGGGCACAGCCCCTCCCGAGAGGCTGCCTGGACACGACCGCAGGTTCAGGGGGCGTTGGGATGGCATTGGGGTAGGCTCACGCTAGAAAAAATACAACCCGCTAAGGAAAAAGTGCAAGAGATTCTTGCAAGGATAACAAGTTTTTATTTGCACAAAAATAGGTAGGCCAGAAAAGAACTCTCCTGTGCGAGAACGTTCCGCCAAAAAATGGTAAAAGAAGAAGGTTATATGGCAACATATAGTAATTACTACTTCATACATACAGTAAAAACCTGCATGGCTTGTTGGTGAGACCCTATACATAGGTGGCCTGCTCCATAGGGGATTCCAGGCCGCAATTGGCCCCAGCCCTGTCCGTCAATCTTCCATCACGTGGGGACAGGTGCTCATTTCTCCAGGGAATGAAGGTCACGTTCCTCATTAATTACTATTGTAAGACAATGCTACTCTATCATTATAGCGTGCACCTGGGAAACTCGGGGACTGGCACAGGGGGAGGCTCAAGATCAGGCTGACCCACACATTATTAACTCAGTTCATATTGTACTCTCCGCAACCAAGGTTTCCACCCTTGCTTTGGACTATCATTTATTCCACCCTGTACCTCATGTTACAAAGCGTGTCATTTATGAAATAAGGTGAAATGTTTGTGTTCTTTTAGATCTTTTATGACAACTGGGTTTTATGGTTGGTGGTCTGAGGTCACCTGCTATCACGGAATTTGGGGGTCTTGGACTGGTGCAGTTGTGGGTGCCATAACTGCTGGTGGGCTGGGTGGGGGTTGGAGGACTGCTTTTTGGCCTGGCTGTGATGAATGTGCACAGTGAGGCACCGGCTGCTGTCTCACGGCCTTGCAGGATGCATAACCTCTTTGGATAACAAGTAGTCGCAACAGTTAAAGAACAAAGGGAAGTTTCTATGGGAATTAGCAGCGCGGGTCTTTCTACCATCAGTGCTTGGGGCTGTTCAGGTTTCTTCGTCGGGCTTGTGTTTATTGCACAGCCATGCAGGGCTGAATGTTTCTACCATAACTACAAAAATTGTGCTTTCTTATATGTATGCACTAAATCTACTCAGTTATATTTAATAATGTGTTTGTGCAGGGTTTCTTAGCATGCCCTCTTGCCCCTGGTAGATCGCAATGGTGGTTATAGAATTCACCTAAAGCACCTACGGGGGTGGGAGAGGTTAATTTCCTTCCAAACACCTGCCACCCACACATTTTCACTTTAATAAATATAGATTGTATTGCTGTAAAAGTATACATTTTTTATTGCTGTTGAATGGTTGATTTATTTTTCAGCCATATCAAGAAATACACATAAATAATAATAAAACATTATATAGATATGTTTTTTCACACTTTTGTTGGATTGAAACAAGAAAACTTCCCTTGTATCTTTTGATGCTGTGTGCTAGTGTGAGGGCCAGATGGATTTTAGACACAAGGTCAATTTACATTAGTTTTAGTTTCATAGGCCTTCTCTTTTGGATAGGGACAGATAGGCCTTCATCCCTTTTCTTTTAATAAACATGGCTAATGTTGAGAACATTACAACTTTGTGACCGCCTCCCATTGCTGAGTCCTCACATATGGTGTTAGGCGTGGGATCGGAATCAGTTGATGCAAACTAGGGGACACCTACATTTGAAATACGTATGGTAAAATAGCCTCCAATCCTATCATTGCTACTGAACTCTCTATAGGATTTGACTTATGTATTTACATTGAGGAAGGGAAAATACAAACCAGAACCTCCATAAAAAAATACTGAGGCAAATGAGACCCTACATGCTGGCAGTTCCCATCTCAAAAAGCACTATTGAGAACATACCAATCGGGGAATTCACTAGAGCAAGGAGAAACTGTAGCACTGAGAGCACGTGCCATGAAGAATGTGACTTCATAGAGAATAGGTTCCTAGACAGAGGATACTCTGGTAGAAATATTAACAAAGCCAGAGTAAAAGTCACCTTAAGGAACAGAGCAGAACTACCGAAACCAAAAGACAGGACCATTGAACCAAAATCGAATTCAGGCAGACTGATAACCCAGTACTCCAATGACAACCATATTATCAGGAACATTTTCCAGAGAAACTGGCATTTACTGATGCTAGATCCCAACCTAAAAAATCACATCACTGAAAGGCCCAGCATTGTCTATACTAAGGCACCTACCTTGGGAATGAGGATTAGCCCAAGCTTCATGGCAAACAAAAACCGAGATGGCAGGCAATTCTTCTAATGGGAAACCTATCACGGGATTCTATAAATGTTCCAACTGTATTATGTGTTGTTATGCTTTAAATAACATACACCAGCATACCACTAATTATGGCAAAGTCATTAAGATAAAAAAATTCATCAATTGCAGGGCTACATATGTAATTTACATCACTATATGCACCTGCAATGAAATCTATGAAGGAAGTACCATACGACAACTCAGAATGAGAATCAGGGAACATCTCTACAGTCTAGCAACAACTGAACGAAAAACACTATTGGCTGAAAATTGGTTCATGGAACACCAATTTGAGAAAAAAGACAACATCAAGTTCTTTGTGATACGACACATTAGGTTGGACCCAAGACTAGGAAACCGAGGGAAAGCCCTTCGCTTAAGAACTATTAAGGACGGGCTCAACGCAGACAACGCAATGCACCATTTCTTATAATAATAGAGACCAATGGACTTTGCACAAAGTTAAGTCACAATGTATATTCAAATAAGATGTGTATTCAAATGAGAATGTAGAAAAACAATCTATAAATGACAAATGCAATATGAATGTATGTACTATCCGAGAAGGAAAATAATTACATTTGGAATTAACCTAATACAGACACTTGGGACTCACAACTGGAGACCAGTCCCTCATTCAAAATGGCATGTCAAGAGAGTAACATAGAAGGGCGACACATATGGCCTATACATATAGATACATACATACACTCAACTCCTCTTCCTTGGTGACTTCAACATCCACCTGGATGCCTCCTGTCCCCCCTCTGGACTCTTTCGAGACCTATGCGACTCTCTCTCCCTCTCTATTCTCCCGTCTGTGCCTACCCATTCTGCGGGGCACACTCTTGATGCTCTGATCTCTTCTGACCTTCCCCTCTCCGTCCCTCTCGCCACTCCTCTCTCCTGGAGTGATCACTTTCTCCTATCCTCCCACCTCATCCTCCCTACCCCACAGGCAAAGCCACTCTCATCACTGCCACCCACCTTCTCGGTCATCCGACCCATGAAGCGCGTGTCAATTGAGGCTTTCACTGCCACCTTCTCGCCCCCCCCTCCCTCTTCGGCTGACTCCCACCCTGACACAGCCCTCTCCACGCTCCACTCTGCTATATCTGATAGTCTTGATATCCTTGCCCCTGTCATGAGAATCCGCCTGAAGCCCAAAGCCAAATGCAACTCCTGGTATGACTCGGATCTCGTCACCCTAAAACGCAAGTGCAGGGTGGCAGAGAGGAAATGGCGTGCTTCATGTACATCCTCTGACAAACTGGCCTGCCGCCTGCTCCAAAGGCAATACCGTCTCTCCGTTCTCACCAAGAAGAGAGCCCTTATCCAAGCCTGCATCTCTGCTGCATCTAACAACTTGGCCAAACTCTTTAAAATCTGCAAGGAGCTTGCCAACCCTGCTGCAGTCTCTACTTCTCCTGTCCCCTCCCAGGCCCTCTGCACTGCACTGGCCTCTCACTTCATCTCTAAAACTCAGGACATCCTGTCCACACTCTCCTCCTATCACCTCCCTCCATCTCTTCCTGGCTCTTCCTCTGGCCCTTCTGCAGTCACACCTCCTCCCTCCTTCTCTGCCTTTTCCCTTTTTTCTACTGACGAGGTTTCCAGACAAGTCCGATCTATGAAAGTCTCGTCTAAACAGGTTCACCCCTGCTCCTCCAAAACTATCAAGGACCACATCGACTCCCTGGCTCCTGCCCTGGCTGACTTGTGTAACCACTCCTTCGCCTCTGGAGTCTTCCCATCCCCCCTTAAGCACTCCCTTGTGCACCCTCTTCTTAAGAAACCCTCTTCCGACCCCGCCTGCCCGGCTAACTATCGCCCAATCTCCATCACTCCCTTCCTGGGCAAGCTCCTGGAGAAACTGGCCATCTCCCAGCTCAACCTCCATGCTGAATCTGTTGGTAGTCTTCATGACCATCAAACTGGCTTCAGATCTGCCAGAAGCACGGAAACTGCGCTCCTGAACATCCGTGAGGACCTGCTCTCGAACCTCGACTCCAACACTCCGTGTGTTCTCATTCTGCTCGATCTCTCTTCTGCCTTTGACACTGTCAACCATGCCATCCTGCTCAACCGTCTCCGTGATAACCTGGGTATCACTGGTCAGGCTCTGGCTTGGCTGACCTCTTTCCTTTCCAATCGACCCTCCCAGGTCCAACTGGGGTCCTTCCTCTCTGACATCTTCTTCTCTACCTGTGGTGTCCCCCAGGGATCTAATCTCTCTCCCTGGCTTTTCAACCAGTATCTGGCACTCCTTGCCCACCGCATCGCCACTCTCTGCCCCAACTTTCAGTGCTATGCGGACGATACCCAGCTCATTTTCAGGCTACCCTCGGCCTCCTCCTCTCGTTCCCTCATCTCCGACTGTCTGTCTGCTATCCAGGAATGGTGTGCCGCCAATGACCTCAGCCTTAATGCCAGTAAGACTGAGATCCTACTCATCGGCACACCCACTCCCTCCTTCCCTGCAGCGCTCTGGCCAGCCTCTCTTGGCCCGCTTCCTGCTCCTACTTGCAAGGCAAAAAACCTCAGGGTCATCTTCGACTCCACACTCTCCTTCTCTCCTCATATATCTGACGTCTCTAAGAAGTCACACTACCAGCTGCCCCTCCTCAGAGGTACTCTTCCCTTCCTCTCCTTCCCCCAGAAGCTCACGGTCTCCAGAGCCCTGGTTCTCTCGAAGCTGGACTACTGTAACAGCCTCTATCTTAATCTGCCTGCCTCCACTCTCCGCCCTCTGCAACTCATCCAGAACAGGACTGCGAGACTTGTCCTTGGCCTCAAGCCCAGGGACCGTATCTCTCCAGGACAGGACTGAAATCTCTACACTGGCTCCCTAAGGCCGCGAGGATTAAGTTCAAAACCCTCTGCATTGTCCACAAGGCCTTCTGGGGCCTGGGGCCTAAACACCTTCAACTCTCTCTTCCTAAATATCTTCCTTCCCGAGCCCTTCGCTCATCTGTCTCCAACTCCCTCAGGGTCAGCCGCTTCTCGAAGCAACGAGCTGGGGGTAGATCTCTCTCTGCGGCAGGGGCCTCCCTCTGGAACAGCCTTCCTGCCTCCCTGAAACTTGAGGAGAACCATCTTCAGTTCCGGAAGCACCTCAAAACCTTCCTCTTTGCTTCTGCTTTCTCTCTCCCTCTCCCCTGCTAAATTCTTCACTGAAACTGCACTGAACCTGCACCTGGGCCACTCTCACCGACCTCGGTCCTTGGCCCAGCCACTCTCCACTTGCACTGCCTCCCTGGCAACCCAAGCCCTGCGGGACTGTCTCTGCATCCCTACAGCCCCCCCCCCTCCCAGCACTTGTCTGCACTTACCTTGCACTTGCCACCAGCTGGCCCTATTTATTTATTTATTTTTTATTCTACTTACCCTGTTCAGCACTTCCCCCTCTCCCCTTCCCCTTGCACTTTTTCCTTTCCCCCTACCCCTGCACTTGCGCGATCTGAATGACACCTGGCCTGGTAGGATCGTTGTCTGTCTTCCCCCCTGCTCCCCCCTCCCTGCCTCGTCGCGCCTTGAAACACTTGTGTATAGGCACGTTACAAATGCCATATCATATCATACATAGACTTTACACCAGAAGACTGCCACACAATGTGAGAGATGTAGTGGGAGGAATGTGGTGACCGTCTAGATTCACTCACCAACCCACAACCAAATATCCTGACCACACTCTACTCACAGGAACTCCAAAAAGCCCTTATGGCTACAAATTGTTCTCACCTCAAAGGAGACTTAACCCGCCAAGTTACGCAATGTGGTTCATACATGGCACCCACCAGGTCCAATCTCTTAAAGCTAATGCTCGAAGGAGCAAGCATACTGACTGACTCAATCTAACGACAAGCACTTTATGAAAACGATATCGATAGTATTGATTATGACCTGTCCATAGGCTTTTCTCTTAGAGACTCATGGAATCCCAAGGTATTTATCCCCTTATACTACGCACTATTGACTCTTTTATCCACAGGACTCCACATCTATATTCTCGACTTGAATGTAACAATGTATTAGAACAGATACTTTATCACAGTCCTCTCCGTGATGTTTGGCCTTTGGCAGACCCATTATGGATTTACAATACCACAAGGGAAACAACCCTTCTTCTTACGGACAAACTATAACACTGGCCCGCAAGGCTGCTATAAATTTACCTGAAGCCCACCTCATGCAGGATTTAATAATATATTTTTTCTCAAATGAAAATAAAAGACAAATATGGTGTTAGCAGCCATTGTTTTGATGCAACAACGTCATCACGTTCATTACGCGTGACATCATCGCAGAACAGCTTCTTATGCCGGTCCCAAGATGGCAGCGCCATCCATAATCCAGACCACACAGACCGACCTAGTCCTAACCAGGTAAGAATAGAATAGGCAATTTTAACAAAATGCCTCCCTTTCTTTTAGAAACTGCATTAGACGGTTAGTTTATAAGGCCTTTTTTGTTGATATTCTCACTATAAGAGAACATACTAGAATCACAGGAAAATTTAAGAACCCAATGCCTAATGCACAAGCCAACTAGAAGGCTATACTGAACACTAGTAAGGTAACCCTTCAATTACTTATGCACCAGATGTTGTGGCCAATAAAGATCATACAAACTCTGGTTACTTGGAACAGGGGGGGCTTAATTGCCAACAGGTACACAACATAAGTCAGAGTGCCTCACTGTGCTCTGTGCTAGTAAGTCATAGTCTTACTTGGTGCAGCAGGGGATGGAGTGAGTGATGACCTGCCGTGGGAGTGCTTGGCCCGTATCAGGAGGAGCGCCGGGGCATCTTTCCACCGGCTGCGCTCAGAGTGGCGCTTCTCTGACCGTCCTCTGCCTTCCCAGAGTCTGTCATCTCGTGAAAGGTCGGGCACGACTTGTCGCGAACATGTCATCTCTACATACCTGGAATTACTCCATCACATAGTCTGCAAAATGTCCGGGTCTTCTCCTTTCTCTTTGCGGGCAAGTCCCTTCTAACTGACCACTGCGTGGTGAGTTTCTCATCTCTGCTGTCCTCTCCCGCTGTACTTCACACCTCCTTGGACTGTTCTATTTTTGTGCTTGGGTGCCTTCTGACTATACAATCTCCTGTTCTAGCCCCGCTTCAGCCGGTGACTTTTCCTCTCAACACTATCATGTTCCTGAATCATTGTATTGTGCATCTCTGTTGGGTTTTTTTCATACAGTGCTACCCGTTCCATGTTCCATCTCCTCCCATCTTTTGTGTGCACAAGATTGGTCCCTCAATGACATACTCTCAAAGGTTGGCTAAACTTGGATCCCGTCACAGGGTCTCTATTTGACAGTTTTATTTTGATAAGATCACCTTCTTGGATGGTGCTTCGATGAGGAGCTCTCCTCCTGTCATTCCACAGTTTCATGCAATCTTTGCTTCTTCTCTATTGCCAGACTAATTCATCCATGTCCACGGTGCCATCTTCTCTTATTTCTGTCGGCCATGGTGGGACTAAGGTGGGCGCTGCTCTGTGTCCTCTAAGGAGGCAGAACAGTGATAGGTTTGCTGTCCCATTAGGGGTCAGACGATGGGCTGCCACAGCCTCCTTGACTGTGTTATGAGGGTCTAGTACCACTGCTGTAGCTAGTTGCATAGCCCCTTTGATGAATCTGTTTGCACGCTCCACCAGGCCATTTGCTTGAGGATGATACAGGGCTGTCTTTGTCGGGTGGATACTATTGTCCTTCAGAAACTTGTCCATCTTCCTTGAGACAAGTGGGACCCCATTGACTGTGACCAGTTCCTTTGGCAACCCTTCTCGTTGGATATTTTTGAGGAAGCAGATAACAGTGTGTGTAGTGATGTCTGGGACAAACTCAACCTCCACCCACTTAAGTAGTCAACCAGCACGATCCCATGCTTGCGTTCTGGTTTCATTAAGCCTGATAGGCCTATGAAATACAGCCCTAGTGTTTGTCACACCCCTCCTGGTGCCTCCGTTGAGTGTAATGTAGCTTTCCTGACCTTAAGTCTTTTGTCGCTGTTGTGGCATTCATGATACCCTTCTGTCATTGATCCTATATCCTGGTACATGCCAGGCCACCAATAGGATTCCCTTATGTGCCTCCTCATCATGTTGCTCCCCAGACATCCTGCGTGAGCCCTGCTCATGATGGTTCTCCTGAGTGTCACTGGTGGGATGGCTTGATCACCCCTCATTAGCATGCCAGAATGTTCGGAAATCTCATCAGCTACCTTCCAGTATGGACACAGACCTTCGGGGATCGCCTTCTTGTCCAGTCAGCCCTTCCTGACGTAATCTGTGACATGTTTTGTCGTGGTATCTTTAGCAGCCTCTTTGTTCCAGTGATTCTCACTCATCTCAAGGAATCCTTGCTCCTGAGATCACCCAACGATGCAACTACGTATTCCTCTTTGAGGAATCTGGTCATCGTATTCCTTTGTTAGGGGATCCTGGACTTGCATAAGTGTATTCATGGAATTCTGCTGCGATGCAGGCCAGGTGGGGAGTGGATGTTCGGGTACCTCCTGGACTCAGCATGTGCACCAGAGGTTTGGGTCCATTATTAACTGAGATCTCGTGCCCCACAAATAAATTTGAAAGTAGTCCACCACCCAGGCACACGCCAACATTTCCTTATCTATGGTAGAGTGAAGGTGCTTTTGAAGTAAAAGCCACTATGTACTCCTAATCTGCTTTCTCCTGGGTTAACGTTGCCCCCAATCCATATGAAAAGGCGTCTGTGGTGATCACCATTTTCCACTGTGGGTTAAATGGCCGAAGGCAGGGAGCATGCATGATACCTTCCTTGACCTCCTCAAAGGCTTTTGACTGCTCCTCTTTTGACTGATATTCTGTTCCTTTCTTGAGTAGTTCCTTCAGGGGGCTGTGGTTTCTGAGAAGTTAGGCACACTCTTTGCATAGTATTTGGACAGGCCTAAAAACAACCTCAGCTCCTCCTTACTGTCGCTTGGGGGTGGCTTCCCAATGGCCTGTAATGGATCCTTTTTCGTGCTGATCCCTGACCTGGATATGTTATAGCACAGGTGCTCCACTTCTGCAGCCTGCAACATGCACTCATTGTAGCCTAGCCTAACTCCTGCCTCTTGCAATTTGGTTAGCACTTTGCAAAGGGCTTTGTTGTGCGTTTCCTGATCATTGGCAAATATCAGGATGTCATCCTGAAAGTAGGAAATGTTTCCAATGTTTTTCATTAGGGAGTCCATCATGCGTTGGAACGCTGATGCAGCCGAGGACAGGCCAAACGACATTTGTTGTGAACTGGTATGTACCACATTGAGATATGAAGGTTGCAAGAGATTTTGACTCGCAATGCAAGCTGATATGGTTGTAGGCATCTCTCATGTCGAGCTTCGAAAATACTTTGGCCTCTTTCATTAACAGAATGAGTTCATTGATGCTGGGAAAAGGTTACCTGTCCGATACTACTTCAAGATAAAAAATTTGAAGATCAATGCAAACTCGTAGATTACCCGTGGTTTTTTTATGAGGACTACTGGGCTAAGCCATTCAGACAACTCTACTGTTTCAATCGTCCCCACCTTCAGCATCTAGTCGAGCTTCCCTGTAGTGAACTTCTTGCAGTTTCTGGTACAGGTCTCACCTTGTGCTTTACTCAAACTACGCCTTGTTTCAGTTTGATCTTGTGTGCATAGTTCCTGATCTTCCCAGGTGTGTCATGAGCAATTTGGAAATTCCTCTCTTGTGATCAACACAGCAGCGTAACACAAAATGTGAAGGCCCCCCTGCGAGCCATGCTGAGGCCCCCCCACAACTCAGCAACAAATCACGGCTTGCGCCACACTCTGGGCCGGCCTAGATTACCATGCTTGCGCAATGAGCACAAATGTGCTGTTGAAGGGGTATGCCACACACTGCACAAGGGGAAAGATATAAATATGTGTTTTAATGCAATATACAGCACACTTTCTAAGAAGGATTGGGTAAAAAGCCAGAGTGTTTGCAATGGTTTTGTAGGGTAACACCACTCCAATACATGCAAGTCACCAACAGTGCATGGGAACATTAATGTTTTGCTATTAAAAATTCCATGCCACAATGAAAACATGTCCAAGTGGCTGCACAATGTAGACCAGTGTAATAACATTACAGTAAAGCATGCCAGGCCACATTTAGACATACCTAGACTGGTTGCAACAAAATGCCAGTCGTAGCAATAACACTCATCAAGAAGAGAACACACATTCAAGCCTGTGTCTCTGTGGCCTCTAAAAACAGGACCAAACTCGAGTTCTGAGCATTGGTGCCGTTGCGCCCGCCAGGTCAGACCTGGCGGGCTGAAAGACACCCGCTTGCAGACATTAAAAAGAAAGATCCTTTTTGTAGTCACTCTGCCTTCATAAAGACATTATTTCTGTTACAGAAATTATTTCTTTATGAATGCAAAGGGAAATCAAAAAGAAATTGTTTTTTTTTTTAAATTGTTTTATATGTTTTTTTCTCCAAGTGGCACCCCCTTCCAGGACATGTGCTGGTGGGGCCTCCCGCACCGCAGGGGATGCGGGAGTCCCCGTTACGCCAGTGGACCTGCCCCTCCACGCTGGGATCCAATCTGATTTGCAACTTGTCTTGGTCGTCCCATCCCACTGTGGCCCCACTCTGAAAAGTATACTTTGGTCTTCGTCAATTTTCCTCTGAACTCCACAGTAGCTCGGATATATCCCTGTAGATTCACTGTGGTTCTGACGAAGACTGTGGGGTTGTGCTTTGTCGTGCAGACTTCCGCTTTCTCTTTGCCGACCATGCCTTTGTACGTGTCTAACAGCAATATGGTGAGGTCTGAGGCACAATCTGCCATTACTCTCTTCTCGTGTCCGTCCACCTTGATGGTACAGAGGGGATTTTCTCTGCACGTTGCGACGCTGTTGACCATAATGACTGTGGGACATTCTTCTTCTTCTGACAAGACTTCATCTCTGACCTCGTCACTCTACACCGAAGTCACTGCTTTCTTACCTCTGCACATGCAAACCGATGCAAAATCTCCAAAACTCCTGCATTTGGAACACTTCTAGTTCCTTGCGGGACAATCTGTGCTATTTGCCAAGTGAGTGGTGCTAGAGCATTTATGGCACTTGAGTGGCTCACCTCTTCCTGCTGTATACTCCTTGGCTTCGTGCTGACATCTGTCTCACCTCCCTTTGTAGTGTACTACTTGCACTTCTGGTACTGAAGCACTACATGCCCACTCCTTACGCCTGGAGGATGTTTCCTCCACCGCTCTCGCAATCTCGATAGCTTTGTCCAGTTGAAGTTTCTTTTCCAGGATAAACTTGTCCTGGACCTTGCAATTATATGTGTGCACAATGAACAAATTGCAAATTCTGTCTTCAGACGTGCCACCAAATGCACACATCGCTGACAATTCTCTCAGCTTAACCATATAGTCATCAACTGGTTCTGCCGGCTCCTGCTTTCTGCCAACAAACCTGATCCTATGCAGGACTATGTTCTCTTTGGACGAAAACCTCTTCAATATCCTCCTCACTGCTTCTTTATATGCATCGTCATCGTCATCTTCCCCTTCCACAGCATCAGGTTTTAGACCTGCAAAGGTTCTCTGACCTTTTACCCTCAGTGCATTGAGTAGCATGGCCTTCTTCTGCATCGCAGGGTAATCAGCTCCACCTACCGACTCCAAATACGTTTGAAACAGTGCCTCCCACTGATGCCATGGAATAACTGGTCTGCCTGGGGCATGCAAGAAGGCTGGGGGTGGTGTTGTTTCCTGCATCTTGATGATTGTGGGCGATCCGTGAATCCTTGTCGCCAATTATGTTGTGGCCAATAAAGACCATACATACTCTGGTTACTTGGAACAGGGGAGGCTTCATTGCCAATAGGTACACAACATAAGTGACTGTGCCTCACTGTGCTCTATGCTGGTAAGTTATAGTCTTACTTGGTCCAGCAGGGGATGCAGTGAGGGATGACCTGCTGTGGGAGTGCTGGACCGGTATCAGGAGGAGCGCCGGGGCTGCAGTGACATTTCTCCGCCGCCCATGCTCTGAGGGGCGCTTCTTGGACCAAGCTCTGCCTTCCCCGAATCCGTCATCGTGGGAGTGGTCAGGCGTGACTTCTCGCAAGCATGTCATCTCTACACCAGGACTCAGGACCCTCCACCAGCAAGGTTAATTCTGCCCAGGCAGCACCTAACCCTTTTACTTATTGCCTCACCAGAGACCTAGAAACCACTTTGGCGACCATGACTGCAATCATTGGACATTCTATCCCAACTGTACCAAGCTGCACAGCTGTGCACTAAAGTTAACAGGACTTACGCCCCTATCAATGGCCTTCACTGTAGCTTCACAAACATGTCTTTAACAAGATGCTCTCTCACGCAAGGCCATTTGGCCATAGTGCATGCACACAAGTAATCTAAATCTTGATACTCAACGCACTGTGTGCCAGATCATGCTACAAAATAGAGCATACCAATATAAACGCACTCATGCCTTAATTAACCAGTACTTATAATGCACAGACCTATACCACTGGAAGTGATCACTTAAGATACCAAACTAAGGTGACTCTAGAATTATGGAATGTTCGCTTGGTCCACACAAGACTCCTTTGCTATCAAATGACAGACCCACCATATATACTACCTAAACTCTCCTCTTCATTCTTTTCTTCCCTCCATCCCCTTTCTCTTCAACAGGAAATCTTATGTAAAGAGCAATAACCTAAATGTACTTGTAAAATATTCGCCTTGTAGAAAAAACACAAACTGCTTATATAAGAACGTATTATTGTTTGGCAAACAATTACTTGTGAAACTTTGATCAACACATTTGTATCAACAGTAAGACAGACACAAGTGACCACAGTTCAAAGGTGTTTATTGAACTTCGATTGGGTTTGAAAATCGCCTATCTAAACCTAAATCTAAGGATGGGAGCAAGCTATGACCATCAAATAATATTTAATGCAGTCTTAGTGGTGTCTTGTCAAAATAAAAGGGTTTATACTAATAAACCTATTGTCAATCCTTACCTCTCAATAAAAATAGTGTGGGAAACAATGTTATGCAAAACAAAAGTGTTCAAGAAATGACATGTCAGGATATTCCAGCCGTTGGCTTCTCATTCCCACATTTTCAGCATGGGATAAGGCGGCACACTCGAGCTTAGCACAGACACTGGCTTCTCTAGCACGAGTGTGCAGTTCAAGACTCCAACATCATGGACTTCTGTGCCAAAGTCTCTTTGCCATTCAAAGGGGGTCATTCCGAGGTTGGAGGTAAGGGAAAAATGATGCCGGTAAAGGATTACCGGCATCGCTTACCGCTACGGGCTATAAGCGCGACACACCATGCCGATATTAGCGGCATGCCGTAAACCGGAGCTGATCCCAAGTAATGCGGACATGCAAATAACGGCCTCCTGAAGGCCGAAAAGTACCTTACCAGCATGGAGTAAAAACCGGCATCTCCGAGAAGGTGTAAAGAACGCTGAGCAGTGTTTTCAAGAGCCACAGGTGCACACAATCAGCACAGGTGGAGGCAATGGAGTCTGGCACAGCACAAAAGGAGCACACCCACACACCACACCCCTTCCCACACCAAGATGATACCAATAGTAGTAGCATTACTGGAGCTGGAGGCCCTGCTTGCAAGGCAGCAACAACAACAACAACAGCAACAACAACAACCACAGCCCCCACCACTGAGGATACACAGGAGGAGGAGGAGGGTGAGACAGGCCCAGCATGCCCCACCAGTGCAGCTACTGTTACCACGCCGGCAGCCCCCAATCCCTCGCATCAGAGCCACCCCCTTCAACCTAACACCAGAGCAGATCCACACCCTGTACCGGCTTGACCGTGACACCATCACCACCATAGTGGACCTGATACATGACGACATAGTGAGCCTCATAGAAATACGCACCACTATCCCCCCTCTACTGAAGGTAGTGTCTGTGCTCCACTTTCTTGCCACAGGCACCTACCAGCACACAGTGGGGCACATGCATGGCATATCACAACCCTTATTTTCCCGGATACTGGACCAAGTGCTGGATGCCCTCCTCAAGCACACAAGGGACTACATATCCCTACCACGGACTCCCCAGGAGATATTCGATACAAAAGTTGCCTTCCATGCACTGGCAGGCATCCCAAATTGTATAGGTGCCCTTGACTACACCCGCGTGGAGTTGGTGGTCCCACATGCCATGGAGGTGGTGTATCGCAACCGCAAGCAATACCACTCCATCAACGTGCAGATGGTATGCAACGCCAGCAAGATCATCATACATTGCTGTGCCCAATATCCAGGATCAACTCATGACTCTTTGGTCCTGCGGAACTCCACGCTACCACGCTATATGGAGCGACATGCCGGACGACGTGCCTGGCTGCTTGGTGAGTTGCCTGACTGGGCCATGGCAGTGCATCGGGGTTGTGAGGTGGGTGCCTGCATACTCCACCTGGGTGGGAAATGGGGGGGAGATGCATACTCCACCTGGGTGGGAAGTTGGGGGTGAGATGCATACTCCGCATGGGTGGAAATTTTGACGCCAGTGCACGATGTGCACCTCACCGAACACTGTGCCCCAGAGCCAGTGAAACGGCACATGAATACCAAATCCCACAGTGATGAAGTAAGGCCGACACCTAACACTACATGACTAACAGGTGACAAGGCCACATCCCACAGCACATGCACCACTCAACGACGGCCCTCACACACCGTAAGGGCATCTAGCACTATGCACTGCATATGAACTATGTTGCTGCCTCCAGCATATCACCACACCGGACAGTCATCCCTGGGAGTGCATTGAACTGAGCCTAACATGGATACCACAGCGTGTCACTGGTTCCGCACACACATAGGAGTGCTGCAAGTCACCATGGTACTGATCAGTGCAGAATTACGAATATGCTACTGACAACAGCCAACTCTCCCTACTACCAAATATCACAGAACACAACACATCAATGATTTCACTCCAACACAGCTGCATGCATATACGATGCACGTGCAACAAGATGTGAGTGCACACCATGACCCATCCTGAGGATGCTACCCCCTCCATCATCCCATTGCACAGGACACATAGCGGGGCCAGAAATGGGGGCAATGCATCCAGGGACATGTGTGTATGGACAGAAATCACCTGCTGCCATGTAAGACTAGTACAGTTGTCCGCCATGAATGTACGAACACTTAACTTCATTCCCCGCTCATGCAGGTGATGGTGGCTATCCCTTGAAGCCGTGGCTCATGACCCCTGTCCGAAACTCACAGAACAGGCACGAGGAGGACTACAATCGTTCCCATACCTGTACACGTGTGGTGATTGAGCAGACCTTTGGCCTGTTGAAGGCACGATTTCGTTGCCTCAGCCGGTCGGGTGGGGCACTTATCTACAGCTATGAGAAGGTGGCCAAGATCATCATGGCATGTGTAATGCTGCACAATATGTGCATCTGTCGGAACGTATCCCTGCCCCCTGACATGGAACTTCTACCACCAGATGATGATGAACGGGAGGAGGAGGAAGAAGTGGCAGGTCAGCATCACGGTGCCGATGCACAGGAGGGACGTGCCGTGCAGCAATCATTGATTGGACAATATTTCTGACACACAAGTCAGCAGAGGGTGTGAGGATTACAGGACATCGGGCACTGGGTGTGGGGATACATGTACACTATGCACTGTACAACATTAAATGATACATGAGCAATGATGAATGTCCACTCTGTTGTTTTTTTGATGAACAACCGGTGTATTGAATTAGAAGGTTCAAACGTGAAAAACAAGCCCTCCACCACCCTTCCTCCTCCCTCTCCCCCCACAACTCCCAAACACACCCTCACCCCCCTTCCGCTCCCCCCACAACTCCCAAACACACCCTCAATCCCCTCCCCTCCCACCACAACAACCCCACAGTAGTCCCATAAGGACCACATAGGCCACATGTGTATGTCAGCATTGTCACTGTGCGCTCCCAGAGCCAGGGGGAGCCATGTCCGTGCGGCGCAATGTACGTTGGGAGCGACGGAGCGGGCTGGTCTGGGTGGAGGAGCATTGAGAAGGTGTGTCCTCCTGCTGGGGCTGTCATGTAGGAGGTGCAGCCTCCAGGGCATCTGCAATCCGGCCAAGGACCTCGCAGAGCCGGTTTGTGCTGACTGTAATGACCTCGCCCAGTGCCCTCAGTTCATTCCGCCACTCCTCCTTGGCCTGCCGATTGTCTTGCATAAAGTCATTTATGAGGCCTGTGAGCTGCTGAGCCCGCTCTGCATCAATGGCTGATGTGGTTGATGTGGTTGGCCCGCGGGGAATCGGGCTCACATGTCTTTCCAGTGCATCACTAAGGGAACTGGCCACAGGACTGGCATGTTCAAGTGTTGCTCCTTGCCCCGTAAGCCCAGGTGTATCACTCTCACCAGAGTCACTATATGAGACCTGGGGGTTGGTTTGGCCATCAGGGGTGTGCACAATCTCATAAGTGTCCTCCTCAGTTGCTCCGCATATGGATGAGGGGCTGTCGGGGACATCGAGGGGGCCCGTGGCTGCAATCTCCCCAGCCACACTAGACTCCTCAGAGTATGGCGTAGGGCATGTGTCTGCCGCCAGTACAGGGTGGGGTAGGGGTGGGGGTTGTGCACCCTCCACAGGCCTTGCTGGAGCAGGGGGTGTGGCTTGAGGTGTTTTCCTGCTCGCAGGTAGACGGCGGGCCCTGACTTGGCCCCTGGAGGTGCTGGGCCGGTTGCTTGCCTGGTCCTCGCTATCATGCTCGCTGCCTGTGGGGTGGAAGAGAGGGACGTCATGAGTGATGATTTGAGAGTCAGCATTTGGACATGCCTACAATATCACAATCAGATTCTAGTGGGTTGTCGGCATTTGGGTGGTGAACGGCACATTGATCTATGCTTGGATGGTAGATGCATGCATATGTCTGTGTCACTCATGTTGGCCGGGTACTGTGCTGGCTCACATGCACACTGTTTACATCAACTGCCCTGTGTGCCTCACGGAATGGGCCTCTTCGTGTGGTATGTGTCATATAGGTTACAGCCTTGTACCTGGCACTAGTCTGGGTCTCACTTGTTTCGGCAAGATCTAAAGGGGGGGTGGCCGACCATGCCGTGACACCTTGCCCAGCCCTTAGCAGTGACTTTCATAACAAATGCGTTGGCAGTATTGACTTTGGACACTCACCTCCATCAACAGATGACGTTGCCCCGCACTCCATGTCTCCAACCCCTTCAATGGCTTCTGGGCCTATCATGGCCGCACACATCTCCTCCCACGGCATCAATTTCATAGGGTCCCTGTCTCCAGGGCTTGGCTTCTGTTGGCCGAGAGGATGCTCCGCACCCTCAGGCACAGGTCGTCCCACCGTTTTCTACAGTTCTTAGTGGTGCGGGGGGTGTTTCCCACGGCGCTCACCTTATGTGCTACCATAGCCCAGATCTCCTTTTTCTTGATTACCGTCACCCTCTGCATGTCACTGCTGAATATGGTGTTGGCATGCTCGTGGAGGGTGTCCACCATCACTTGGAGCTCATCAGGGCTGAAGCGCTCCTTCCTGAGGTGTGCAGCTCCCTTTTTTGGTGCTTTTGGCATTCCTCCTTGATGATAGGATGTTTCCACTGTGTTGAAAGTTTGCCAGGGGTCCTGTCTGGTGAGGATGGCAATGGATTGTGTTTTTAAAGATGGCCACCGTGCTCCTTTCAGTTCCTGTGCGATGACGCTGTTTCCGGTTCCGCAATTTAACGGTGACCGTAAATAGCGGTGACCGCTAATTACAGTCACCGTTATTTACGGTCACCGCTAATGCCGCTTTACTCTATGGCGGTAGTGTTATCTATGGTGCGCTTCATGCCGGTAAGGGCTTTTTGGGGCCCTTTTGCGGCATGGCGCTAGGTACCTTACTGGCATGGCGCAAAGCTCGTGCCCGCGAAGTCGTAATAGGCCGCTTTTAGCGGTCTATTGCCAGCTCGGACACGATATTTGCAACATGCCGGCAATGACCGGAACTTACCTCCAAACTCGGAATGAGCCCCAAAGTCTCTTCTTTCAGAGAGCCTACTGCAACAAACAAATAATAAAGTTCCTTTCCTTTTCGGGATTCTCCTATGTACGCTTTTCTCAGGTGATTTACTGTTCACCTCAAATCCCCCTGCGCTGGGCTCAGATCCAATTTAACACAAAGTTCGTATTTCACATATACAGAATATTTTTAGGATTTCCACGTACCCAATTTCTTCAGTGATTCATGGTTCACCCCGGATACCCCTCTGCCGGTCTCAGATCCTTTCTAACCCAAAATCTTCAATTAGCCTCCCTCTGTCGGGCTCAGACCAATGTATCTATAGTGAGACAAACTTGCTTTAACACAAAGCTCTCAATTGTGCTCCCTCTGCCGGGTTCGACCAACTTTATCTACGTTGCCATCAACTTTCTTTACTGTATCAACATCGAAGACTTTTGATTGTGCACAGGATTTTGCTTGACCCATTGCAGGACCACTTTGATTCACAATCCTTTGCCACTCTTTCACTTTTGTCAACTCGCAGCTGGACATGTTACAGAGACCTTCGATTAAACATGCATGCGGTGCTGGACCACTCTGTCGAGGGTATCTTATATATTGGTTCAAAGTTCAATCATTCATGTGCAGTTCAACTTTACTCGCATTGATTATCACACGCGTTTCATACAATGTTCGTTCCAGCGCTCGCCATACAATGTTGCCGCTTGCAACCTTGGCTTCAACACTGACCAGTCTTGTATCGGTCTCCCCAACTCATCGGTTGTGCTGAGTTCACTGATGCTGCTTTGTTGTTGGAGCCAAGGACAGTACCACAGAAGCTGGCAATTCTCGACGCGAGAGGGCCCGGTGTACCTCCAACTCACAATGCAGGATGATTCAGCCTGGTTTCCTGGTGTTACTCTTTCTATTCTAGAGGCTTCATGAAAGTAACGATTAATTGTCAAAAAGTTCAAGGGAACTTCCCTCCTTGTGATCCCCTTCGATTTCGCGTCTTTCTCCTTGTGTTAAACTGCCATCTTGGGACTGCTGTTTTGTGTGCTTTGCCTCGCTCAGAGTGTGCTCTCGTGTTTCGCTTTTTATCCGTGTGGGGAAGTGTAATGGAAGTCAGGTGTGCGTGATGGTCAGTAATTGCCTGACCCTGCCTTACCATTGTATTGGAACACGTTAGGTATACGGCTCAGTCTTTTTTCTCTCATTGCAGGCAGTCTGTGAGAAAGTGTTTGTGTTGTGAAAGGGGGGGGCTGAGTTCCTAAGTATTCTACCTGGTAGGAGGGGTAATGGTATTATAGGCAGGTTGATACCATCAGAGGGAAACAACCATTACTATGGATTAATGGAACTAATAACAAGCAAAAAAGATACGCACAATGATACTAACCCACAACTACTTGTGACTCCTAAGAGGGGTTTCTGAATGTATCATTATTTGTTCCAAAGTTGCCTATGCATAATGCTACGCCTTGACAAAGGCCATCAAAAGGGCGAAACATTAGCATGTGCCACCATCCGGTTAATGTTGGCTCAGAAACAAACTTGCACAAAGTAGTATCATATCGCAAATGAATAAACAATGTGTTTTATATAAAGTATTATGCCCAATAGTTTCTTTTCTGTGGCTCAGAACCTGACTAATACAAACCCATGATGATATAGAACATCCTATCCTCTATATAAACTGGAAGTTGTTTCCCCGAGAGAAGAATTTTGCAACTCCTGAGCTTGAGGTATTGGCCATTAAATGGGCTGTAACTTACCTTTAATATTATCTAACTGGTGGGAAATTCCGACTTATTACACATCATGCCCCTTTAAAACGTTGAAGTCTTTGCAAAGATACTAATGCAAGAGTCATGTGCTGGAATCTTGATCTACAACCCTATTGTTTTGTAGGGGAACATCGTAAAAGAAAAGAACAGGGTAATGAAGATTTCCTTTCCCGGTTCCCAATAGAGGCTGCAAAAATCAGCGACATTAGGCGAAGGGTATGTGATGAACCCTGTGGAGTCATCACTGATCCCCAGTGATAGTCTCTTCCCACATGGCCAGGGAAAGCCATACACTGCCTTCTTCTGACCCTGGGGGTGGTGTCAAGAGGGAGGATCATGGGAGGGGGGATGAATACTGGGGGGAGGGGATTGACTCCGACGGGAGGGATGCAGTATTCTTCCCTTTTCTGTGAAGAAGAAACCCTAATTCGAGAGTCTGTGATGGCATGTTGTCATTTGACATCTAATGTTTATGATGATTGTTGTGTAGATACAAAGTTTCCACTATTTAACTTGAAACAGTGAGAACATTTCAAGATTACATTTTTCTTCAACCTTGAAAGAATCCCATAATGTGTTCCACTCCCCATGAAAATGCCAGGGCTTCCCTCCATAACATAGTCTCTTCCATCCATAGGCAGCATTCTTGGGGCATATGCCATGGAACATTCTTATGGCGTCATTAAGAGATTGCCAGTAAAATAACATGCACTAATTACTGTTACCCCATTCAGCAGAAAGGGGCGTCCACACAATTGTTTCCTTACTGCCATGCCAGCAGTAACATAAATAGCACATGTGATAAATACAAGATACCACATGCGAAGCCATCAGAAACTCGTAAGGGCATGCAGAAACAGCATTACTGGATGCAGAAACCCCACCATTGTGATAAATAACCTGTGTATTGTCTGCTATTGCCATCCCCACCTTTCATGCATATGAACAATGCCATCCACATATAATGATTCCCAGGAGTAAGCTCCAGCCAAAGGACGAAACCAGAGATTGCAGAAACCCAGGTAGACTGAGCAGGAGCTTATGGTCTTAGCAGATATGATATGATATGATAGGTTATTTATAACGCGCTTAATACCCAGCGGTTTCTAAGCGCAGACCCGGGGATCGAACCCGTGTTTCTCCGTGTCGTCTTGCTTCCAAGGCGAGCACGTTGCCCCTGAGCTATCTTCCAAGGAGGCCCCTAGTTTGTTGGCCACCTCATGGCAAAAATAGTCCCCATAAAGTGTACCTAACGCTGGGACTGGGTCACGGATCATGTTAGGGCAGTATCGGCCTACCCAATACTTGAAAACACCAGTGTTGCAGAATATTATAAAGAATGCTTGGCAAGAGGTTATGTCGCATATCCGACCCCTTCATTCACCCCTGGGAGTTGAAGGCAGCCTCTGTGATGGACAAAGCACGTTTGACTAGTCCTGAAGATGCCAAGGTGGGCACTAAATCGCACAGCGCAGCTGGCAAGTAGAAATAAAAGTTTCCAAAATACAAAATGTTTCAGGTAATTTACAGTCATGTGAAGTGTGGGCCAGACATACATACCTAGCATACAATAAATAAATCCCATTAAATAGCACAGGCTTACCCATACGGAACACATTCCTTGGGATTGGCCTTTTAAAGTGATGTTGAACAAGAGCCCTCACAGATATAAAAGCCCCCAACCCATCTAAATATCCAACCGTCACTGTCACATCAGCTTCCTCCATGTGCAGTAGACCCCAAATCTGCATGCTGCCCCAATGTACTGGGGTTCCCATGTCAAAAAGCTCTGACACTGAAGGAAAGAGACACATGCATCTCCCTCTCGCCAAGCATGACATGGAATTATGTGCATACATCATCCTATTTTGTAACACAGAAGGGTGACCCCCCAAAGAGCACCAAACAATGTTTTGGTGAAGACTCATCTAAGACATTATTCTAAATCTATCGCAGTCCTTATATGAAGAACTGAACTCTCCCTGGGAACCCAAAGCATCCATAGGGAGTGGTGTTGCGCCACCAGTCTAACAAGGCTAGAGGGAGAAATATGCCTCCACTAAGCTCAACCTCGTTGTCTTGGCCAACTTCCAACTTGACACAGGCTTCTTAAAACATCTACGCATATCATTGGGTCAAAACACACAGGACCCACCACATACTCACAGGGGCCCCCTGTAAGAACCATGGGCTTTCAAATTGCCAAATAGAAGGGCTTAAAGCAAATCTTTAAAAAGAAATATTTTTTTAACACAGTAACAATTTTGTGCACTCTATCACATATATTTACAAGAACAACTCTACTGCAAAATGTTGACACAGATAATTCTTTATATCTAAATCAACGTGTAGCAATGAGGCAGTGCTATGCTAATATGGGTTTGTTAAGTGCCTATGCATTTCGGATTAAATCTATCCTCCGAGTCAAACCCTGTGTAGGTCATACAGTAAAACATAAAAATCATGAATATAAATAATTACACCGCCATGTGTAATTGAACATAAATCCCTATTACAACATAACAGGCATATACCAAAAAGAACACAAAATAAATAAACAAATACACATAAAATAACGTATCACAAAATTAATTAACATAAATATCAATTAATAATGTTAGTTACAAATATGTACAAATGCAAACAAGTCTAAAAACATACCTTAAATCAAGATTACATTTACCTTAGCCACCACTGCTAGGTTAAACTGAAAATGACCAAAAATGGCATCACAATCTAGTCATTTTTCAAGCCACAAAATGCCCTCTTTATCTATATATCCTCACCTGTGTCATTCATCATTCACTCCAAACAAGAAAATATGTAAAGTGCTTATCTGCATCTATAAAGCAAGCATGTTGGTCCCAGTTAAACTCACTGACCATACATAAATTACGCTTTCTAATGTGATGGTGAGCCCAAATCCAATGTTACTCGCCAGAGATGCATGAATGGTGAATGACACAGGTGAGGATATATAGATAAATAGGGAATTTCGTGATTTAATATATGTATTTGTTAAGGATTCCAATTGGGCGTCACACACCGGACCAGGACTCTGGCTCTTAATCTAGGAGGTAGCGCTCAATTAGAATACGTTTTCTTTATTTTCTACGAATTCGAATTGAGCTGGCACCCAACCCATCTCACACCCCTTTTACAAATAACCTGGGTCACAATGGACCATGAACCAGGCCGGTGGGTGTTAATACAATATGTATTTATTTTAAATTTCAAAGAAAATCACCCTGTTTGAATATTGGGCAGCAATCACCAATGGGGTGATAGTTACAATGTAAACTAATGAAATACACGTGGTTGACATTCTACAAGAACATATCAAAGCACAAATGAATAGGAGCACTTTTTCGATTTGGGTTGATAGCACCTGAGTTAGGATTTCCCCTTACAATGCTTCCTAAAACCCCAATTGAGTGGATAGAAAGGAGCAGCGAGGAGTCGGGGATATTAGACAGCAAACAGAATCAAAACCCGACCTTCCCTCACAAAATAAGACGCCAAAGTTTAAAACCATTTGCAATTGCAGAAAATGTCTCTCGGAATTGGTAAGTAATTAATTTGTGTGCGGTTAAATAAATGAGAGAAATATGACTTATAACAGTATCAGGGATGTAATTTCACTAGCAACTACAAGGCAAGGTATCAACAAAGGGCATACAGTTCAAAAATAAACTTGAAAGTAAAAACACAGTGCAGCCAAAATCACATGTTGAAAAGTTGCATTTTTCTCTTTTGCAGTTTTAAATGTGAAAAAGTTTTTTTTTAAAAACGGGTGAAATAGACAGAATTGGAATGCGGTTTATAGGCTGGGGGTAGATGCACATCACAGGGATAATATAGACGTGAACGAGTGACTCTAGCTGAAGAATTGGATGAGATTTTCAATATGGAAGGAGATTCGGTTTTGGGAAAATAAACACAGTCAACAGAGAAAGTTGGTTTGGAAAGAAAGGTAAAGTTTCACTTACACTAGATTATCAAGACTATATTGTTAAAGAAAGACACAGTACGCTCCAAGGTTAATTCGCAACTTAACCTTTTCACCCCGTGTTCAGCTCTATGTGGGATTTACTTAAATTATTCAGAATATGACTAAGGATCTATGCAAGATAAAAATAAATGGAAGAATTGCGCTAACACTAGAAAACCAAGGACAGGATGCATAGAGAATTCAGACTTATCTTAACCAAGTTATCAGGGTATGGATGGGATTACTTCGAGAGTAGGACAAAGACAAGGTATCCAGATGGGGTATGTTATGTGTAGCTATGGGATGGGGAAATACTCACAATCAGTGCTTAAATTGGGGATTTGGGACTGCCAACCAGTGTCTGGACTCAAAGGCTCTGGTCACCACACGGCGGACTATCCTGGCAAAAGACAGCTGGGCAAAGGTCTGGTCACGGGACACGGCGACGCCTCAGCTGGATAGAGTGGGCACGCAGGGCAAGCGGGCGGCACTGTAGAATCCCAAAGCGGGCTCAGGCACCTTTCCCCTTTCTCCCTGAAATTAGTGGGATTTTGTTATGGGGTTTAGTGCTGAAGGGTGGTTCTGACTGGATAGGAAGGCCTGTATCAACTATTCCTTTTCTGGCAGTGGGGTCTTGAATCTTACAGAGTGAAGGTGGAATGTCTGGATACGCAGGCGCTGGAAAATTCAGAAGAAAGTCTCCCCCTTGTGAGCTTTCCTCCTTTATTTATAAGGTGGGTGACATCACAGGATAGGTCAGCCTATGTTGGTTACCTCCTCAAGGAAGGGACTCAGTTGATGGGGTTGTGTTTTATGAGGTACAAAGCCATCCAACATTTATTTTTGCCAAAAATTAATTTAGACATAAATCGCTCCTTTTTACAGTTGTGGCACTTTTGCAAATTACATAGGCAGATTGCATATTTCAGACAGAACATGGTAGTCCAACTCCCAAGTTTGTAGGACTTTGTTTCGCCCTTCTAATAATTTTTTGTGTTTTTTCATGGGAACGGCTTCACCCAAAATACAACAATTTTAGGTATGTGTACATACCATCGTAGAGCATATCTCCATTAATTTTTAATGTTCCAGCATATGTACTTTTCCCATCATTCACATTTTCCTGGCATTTCCGTCCCATACATGCTATGGACAGCCACATTATCTTGTTTTGACACCACAAAAATTACATTTAAATTGTCAAACTTTTACATTACTGCGTTGCCCAGTTATAGAAAAAACAGTCTTAACGTTTATTAATAAAAACAGTATTTTAAGCCAGATGGGCTGGCCCTTTGTCCTCCAAATATGGTCATGTCTTTCTAGGCTATGACCAAATGTCAGTTTAGCCCAGAGCTGCCATGGAGTTTCTCAGTTTGAGTGAATGGTAGGTGTCACTTCCAAAAGTAACACGTAGGTGTCCCAGGATCTATTGTCTCAAGCTGGAGCACAGACACAACTCTGACAAGCGTGTGACATGCATCCTCTTTGCCATTCTCAGTTTCTAAGGGCAGAAAGTAACACGTAGGTGTACCAGGAATTTATGGTGGCTCCTTTTGGGGGAGGCCACTCCTGTTTCCAGCACACAATTGTCCTTTGAAGCCATGCAACAAACCTGTTTGGCTGGTTCCCCAGTACAGCCAATGCATTTATTTACTTATTTATTTACTTAGTTTTCCTGAGCCCAAAAAGCAAGGCTGTTAGAATAAAACATCATATTATATTTTAACCAAGCCCCCCTCACATTTCTAGGCAAGGACAGGGCCTTATTCAACATTACACTTTTATAACAGATATTTTTCTTGTTTGCAAAAGCTCATTTTGACACATGGTGTATTCTGCTGGGATGTCCCTTTCAAATTCGGTTTTCTCTTCCCTCTTGATTCCAAACATTGTTTGTAGCCCTGGTCAGTTTCTCTTACACAGCAATCTGTTCAAGGCACAGTTCACTGACATTGACATATGCACAGAGAGCTAGGGTTTCTTTTGAAGCATTTATTTTTGACACTTTGTAGCAAAAGTCAGGCGTTTTTCCGTACGGCTGAGGATACATTTTCTGGTGATTTCCCAGATCATGCCTGACACAGCCTGTCATTCAGTGAGAGTTGCTTTCATTTGCTAAAGCACGACTGGAATATGGCTGCGCATAGTTTTACTGGATCAGAACTGTATATTGTTTAACAGATGAAAAGAGCATCAGGGCACCATCATTTTAAATGTAAAATATTTCTTTTTTCAAAGGGAAATTTTTAGGTAGCAGCAAAGCAGCGCAGTGCTGCTTTTCGATTCTCTTCTTTGATGCGCATAAGGAAACACACTGGTAGCCTTTCTCGGTGTGTTCCCTGTTTCCTCTTGCCGAATAGGTGCTTGGCAAGACAGTGCATCCATCATTTTGTAGCTGCAAAACTCAGTTTTGATGCGAGGCAATGGTGCTCAAAGGAGACAGTGCAGCCATTCTGATGGTAACTGCTGAAGTGCAGCTTGGAGATGGAGAGGAATTAGCTACGTAGGTAAATGTATCCCGCTGCACTGATCCATCGCCACCACGAGGACAGGGAGGATGTGATGTCTAATGTTTCCTCTGCCAGTGTTGATGGGGAGGCTATGCTTGAATTCAAGAAGCAAGAGCTGCGGTTTAGGCAGCAGGAGCTTGAATTCAGCATAGCCAAACTAAAAATCGAACAGGCAGAAAAACAGAAAGACAGGGATCACCAGTTGGAACTGGCCAAGCTTCAGGTTGCAAATGGATCCAAGGGTCCTAGACATGGGTCTGGGGCTTCCTCTCATCCACGGTTTCCGAAAGATCTGCTCAGTGTGTATGAAGAAAGGAATGACATTATGGACTGGCTGAATGCGTTTGAGTATGCATGCGAGGTTCAAGAAGTTGACAATGCTGATAAGATTGCGTGGTTGCTCAGTAGACTGCCCCATTCTGGCTGCAGTGCCATTATGGAAATGTCGAAGGCTGAGCGGGCTGATTTCGCAATGTTAAAGCAAACTCTCATTTTAAAGTTTGGGAAGACTCCGGCCCAATATTTAAAGCGTTTTCGAGAGTATAAGAAAAAGGAAGGTGGTACTTGGGTATCTTATGTCGCTGAATCTTTGAAAAACTTAACTGGCTGGGTTGAAGGTTATAAGGTTTCTACCTTCGAAGGCATGATAAATCTTGTCATGCTGGAACATATTTTTGCTTCTTCTTCCCCGGAGCTTAAGCAGCATTTGGCCGATTCGAAGGAGATAGATCCTAAGAAGCTGGCCATTGCAGCAGACTTATGGGTGTCACATCGAGTGTCCCATAAGGACAAAACTCATCCTGGTAAGCAGGAGGAAGGGAAAAAGTCCAAAGATATGGAGGGTGGGGAATCTGCTAAATCTTCTTCCCATAAGGGCCACAAAAAGAAAAACAAGGGTAAGACACAAGAGAACTCACAGGGTAGTGGAGGTCAGCCCCCGAAACAGAACTCTGGTTACAATAAGCCTCCCTACGTAAACAGACCCACTGGGGCTTGTTTTTCTTGTGGAGCAACTGACCATGTGAAGGGGGATCCCCGTTGTAAGGTTAGACCTTTGGGGGTCCACTCCGCTAATCTGGCCTTCTCCTCCTACGAGGAAGAAGAGATTACAGGAGCATCCTTCTCCTCAGACTCATTTCCCAGCGGAATAGAGGCTGAGGTAGTTTTAGTGTCCCTGGGTTCCTGGGAGGCTAAAGTCGCAGAGGCTTATGCTAGGATTCCGGATAATACCAAGCACTACTTTAAAGACAGTGTGCTGATCAATGGAGTGGATACTCCAGCTCTTAGGGATAGTGGGTGCAGTCGAACTGTAGTGGATTCTACCTTGGTAGACTCAGAGGAAGTTGCCAGAGCTACTCTGATGCCCACTAAGTTGGCTGACGTCCCCCTCCGTATGTTTCCCGTGATCCCTGTAAATCTTACTTTAAATGGTACAGCAGTCAGGATTCCAGTGAGCATTCAGAGAAACGTCCCGGGAAAGGTCTTGTTAGGTAATGATCTCAGAGCTTTAGGGCTCGTAGGAGACACTGCCGAAAGACCCTACACACGGTCTCAAGCACGGGCAGCATTGGCCAAGTCCAATACGCCGCCCCAGCCAAAGGGGAAACCCAAGGCGAAAGGAGTCTACAAGTCAAAACGAGGGAAAGAGAATATTCCCCCGAGCTCGCCTACCACTGCGGTGGAGGAAGTTGGTCAATCGCCCGGGCCTGACGAGGAGGTGGCGATGCCTGAAGTATTTGACCCCAACGATCATCCTGAACTAAAAGACTTGTTAGTTGAAGGAGGTCCTGATAGGGACGAATTCAGTAAAGGCCAACGTGAGTGCCCATCTCTGGAAGGCCTAAGGAGACAGGCCTGCTCCCAGCTTGAGGGTGAACCTCCTGGGAAGCATAGGATTTATTGGGAAGGTGGACTCCTGTATAGTGAGCCCACAGAGTCTACAGAAGGAGACCATAGGAGGTTGGTGGTTCCCCTTACTGTTAGGCCCTTCCTCCTGCAGTTGGCGCATGAAGTTCCCCTTGCTCGTCACCTCGGTATGAGGAAAACCAAGCAAAGGTTATCTATGCACTTCTACTGGCCCAAGATGGGGGAGCAAGTAGAAAGTCACTGCAGGAGTTGTGCCGCCTGCCAGTTGTCTGGTAAGGTTGGCGCGACAATCCAAGCTCCGTTGGTACCGCTCCCAGTTGTGGGGGTACCATTTGAAAGGGTAGGGATCGACATCGTTGGTCCCCTTGACCCGCAAACATCCTCAGGCAATAGGTTTATCCTGGTGCTGGTCAACCATGCAACCCGGTATCCTGAGGCCGTCCCATTTACAACTGTAACTGCCAAGCCAGTTGCAGAAGCTTTACTCGGCATATTTACTAGGGTTGGCTTCCCTAAAGAAGTTGTGTCGGATCATGGCAACAACTTTATGTCGAAGTATAGGCAGGCTATGTGGAAAGAATGTGGGGTCACCTACAGGTTCTCTTCTGCATACCGCCCCCAGACCAATGGTCTGGGGGGGCGTTTCAACAGGACGTTAAAGAGCATGATTGGGGCTCTGGAGGAGCCTCAGAGAAGAAAATGGGATCTTCTTGTTTCATGCTTACTGTTTGCCTACCGAGAGGTACCACAGGAGGGTGTTGGCTTCAGCCCCTTCGAACTTCTGTTCGGTCATCCCGTACGGGGACCCTTAGCCATCAGCAAGGAGGGATGGGAGATGCCCACTCCCCCTGTTACTACCAACGTAGTTGATTATGTGCTAGGGCTCAGAAAACGGATGGTACTTCTGGTGGGCTTGGCTAGTGATAAATTGAAGGCAGGGCAAGCGCTGGTGAAACATTGGTACGACCAGAAAGCTTCCCTCATCAACTTTACACTTGGTCAGCAAGTCCTGATCATGAATCCCATAAGGCCTCGAGCTTTACAGGACAAATGGTCAGGCCCTTACCCAGTGGTGGAGCCCCTGGGTGAGGTTAACTATTCAGTGGACCTTGAAAGGCCTGGACAGGCTCTAAAAGTGTTTCACGTGAATAGGCTGAAGGCTTTCGTCCCAAGCGGCGAAATCGCAGCACTGCTATTGGCTTCAGACGTTGAGGAAGAGGAGTCTGAACCTCTCCCCGACCTGTTCCAAAGCAGTCCTTCAGAAAGCTCTTTTGAGGGTGTCCGAGTGGCTCCTCACCAAAATCGACAAGGCTCAGTGGTTTACCTTGGACATGAAGTAGGTGGAGGGAGGAGACAGCCTCTATCCAGTAAGGTACAAGCAGTACAAGACTGGCCTACCCCCACTACGCCAACCCAAGTGAGAGCCTTCTTAGGACTCACGGGGTATTACCGCAATTTTGTGGCAGACTATGGCACCATAGCTGCTCCTCTGACTGCCCTCACAACTCCGAAGAAACCCAAGAAGGTATCTTGGACCGACGAGTGTGAGAAGGCCTTCAATGGCTTAAAAGACTCCTTGTGCCAGGCCCCTGTCCTCAGGGCCCCTGATTATCAAAGACCTTTTATCGTGCAGACGGATGCCTCTGACACTGGGATAGGAGCTGTACTATCACAAGTAGATGAGAAGGGTAAGGAACACCCTATCGGTTTTATTAGTCGCCAGCTTAAGGACAGAGAGCTCAGGTGGTCCACGGTAGAGAAAGAATGTTTCTCTGTTGTGTGGGCCCTAAGGAAGCTGAGGCCCTACCTCTATGGGACCCACTTCACTGTGCAAACTGACCATAAGCCGTTAAAGTGGCTAATGAACATGAAGGGGGAGAATCCAAAGTTGCTTAGGTGGTCCATAAGTCTACAAGGCTTCGACTTCACTATTGAGCGTAGGCCAGGTGTCCAACATAGCAATGCTGATGGGTTGTCCAGAATGTTTAACCGACCTGAACAAGAGACTCATCCAGGGGTGGATTAGTTCCCCCTGTCCATAGTCTGGGAGGGGCGAGTGTTAGGAAAGATTTCGTAATTGTAGGTAATTTTTCCTTCCATGTGGCAACCCCTAAACTTTTTGCTGTTGTTTTTCACCTTGTTCTTGACTTTGCCAGAGAAGTGCAGCCTTCTGCCGCACTCCTCTGGGCTTTCGCTCCTTTTCTTACGGGGAAACTGACATGCCCTTAAGACAGTCAGTACCGGGGAACGCTGTTTCCCGTAGTTTCTTCTATCATGTTGCGGCTTTAGTGCAACATGACACAAGAGGGCACTGTAAGCTAAGTTACAGCTCTCTTGGGTCTCTAGCCTTCTACAGGCCCTAGATAATCTTTTAGGATGGTATTTGATCGGTGCAAGTCATTCAGGGACTCGAATGGTGGCAGCGATCGTTTTGTTTATTTTGAGCTCCTTTTGGCGTTCTGAGCACGTTTTTCGCACTGAACCCAAAATGGTGGCCTGGCTCCCAAAATGGCCAGACCACGAGGCTCCTTTGTCTTGTCCACTGACCGTCTTGCCCCCTTCACCTTCCCCAGGTCGAGCGACCCGGGGCCTTCCTTATTTGGGCATGTACTTTCCCGCGAAACGTGGTTGCTTTCGCGGTCTTCTACATGTCGTTTGTGTGCCTCCAGGGTGTGGGCTGGGATGTCTGGTCCCAATACACATCCTGGGTGCCAGAGAGTCTAGGGTGGTGTGAATGCCTGGGACCACCGTGGTCCGTGATTGGTCCACACATGGTATGTGTGTTGATGAGCGGATCTCCCATTGGCTCCCCTCCGTTTTGGCGCGAAGGGAACTGTGGATAAGAGGGGGCTGGAAACACCACTACCATGTCGATCTCCTGAGTTCTCACGAACGAAGGAATACAGGAGCCAAGTATCCTGCAACCAAGAGGCTGGACCGAGGAATCGCTGGTGACCCGCTGAAGGAATCCTCCTTTGCACTGCTGTCGTCCTGTGAAGCTCTTTCCTCCTTGGATCGAACCAGAAGGCCTGTACTGGTGCTTCGACCTTTGGAATAGCAGGAACAGCTATTCCCGGCGACTTCATCATTTCCTGCCGAGTAAGCCTTCGGAAGTGTCTCTGGGCCATCCAGTTGACTGACCAGCTTACAAAGGAGTCCTGCTCTGTAACTGCCGCCAGGTTGTGTTGTATTTCGAGTCCTTGTCACTCTCCCACGCTTCGTACACTTGGCGTTCCCAAGTCTGAAGGGAGGAGTGTACATTTGGCTTGAATACACACGGCCGCTCCGTTGTCCTGCTGCGGCAACAAACTGTGCTGGTTTCGTCGATTGGGACGTCTTTTTGCTCTACACGACTACGAGGCGTTCCCTGCTCTTCTGAACCTGCCAGCTGCTGAAACTAACGTGGAGAAGCCTGGGTCTGCTTGCTTCGGGGACCGGTGAGTAGTTTAGCTAGGATCTGGTCGCCCTCCTGCAGTATCCCATTGCTTTTCCCTGCTGTGTAAAAACAGCACCCTTTTGCCGTACTCGCGCTCTGCTTCTGCCCGCTGTGGAGGCTGCGCTTGAGTTGCGGAAACTATTCTCCTTCTGCTGTGCACTAACCCGAACTGCCTGACTTCCTCCGAAGAGCTTCCCCTTTTGCCCGTTGGCACCGGCGTGGCAGGTACTTTGAGCACAAGGCTCCACTCTTCGCAGGGCTCGGACTTCCATCTAGTTAGGTGCCTCTGAAGGCGAACTGAGTCTAAAGCGTTATCGCACTGCCTGTTTTCCTTTCCTTTCAGGTGGACTACATATTTCGTGCTTTAAACGCTTGCGACTGTGTATTTGTATATATATTGTGTTGATATGGTATGTGTTGGTTTAATATTGTGATATTGTGATTTTCTCGCTACGGTCATTATTTTAAAGGCCTTAAAATAAATGTGTATATATTTTTGATATAACAACTGTTTGGAGTAGTTTGTAAGCGCTCTTGCTTTGTGTGCTCATTGCGGGCTTTCAGTCACCCTCACCCCTCTTGAGACCTAGTCTGGACCGCCGCGATCGCTACCTTGATTGGTCTGGCTTGTCCAGAGGTTACCCTGTTCCAAGTAATTAGGTTGGCCTTCTGAACTTCTGCGCCACCAGGACAGAGTTCAGAAATCCGTCTTAACACCCTCTACTTTAGGCGTCCCTTGATGATGAGCGGTTATACTTTTGATCAGCAAATAGCTTGACAGTTATGTGTCCATTGGGAATAAACATTACTCCATTTGATACATGCATAACATTTCCTGTCACAGGTATCCCTCGAAGGGGAACGTGTTCTCATTTGCTCAATACATGACTTTTCATATCCCTCATCTCTCTTATACCTGAGCACTCTCAACTTTGATAATTACATAACATGTCTTGCCACAGGTATCCCTTGAGTAGGAACGCTTTCTCATTTGCTCAATAAACAGCTTGTCCTATCTGCCACGAGTCTCTGTTGTGACTGAACGCTTTCACCTTTGATAAATACATAACATTGCTCACCACAGGTATCCCTTGAAAGGGAATGTTTTGTCATTTACTGAATAAATAACTTGTCCTGTCACTAGTCTCTTTTGTGACTGAACGCTTTCACCTTTGATAAATAAATAACATTGCTTACAACAGGTATCCCCTGAGAAGGAACGTTTTCTCATTTATTGAATAAATAACTTGTCCTGCCACTATTCTCTCTTGGGACGGAACGCTTTCACCTTTGATAATTACATAACATTACTTGGCATAGTTTTCCCTTGAGAAGTGGCAAACTCACATGGAATATATTTATTGGGCCCCCTGTGCGGTGGCGGCAAAAGAACAGAATACACCACCCGACCTTAAAGGTTGCAGCGAGATTCGGGAGAACAATAGCTTGCGGGCACTATACCAGCGATACCCTTCAGGGCACCCTCAACTTCAGCGCCATTTGCGGTTACACAACAAAGAGTCGCCAGCCCGGACCAGTGGCTAGGCCCTCCAAGTACTTTTCACGGGACAGAATAACAGCCCGCTGGTAAAACCAACCCGTCAAATGCGGGCCGGTTATCCTCACTGCCCTCACTTCTCTACTACCTGGACAGCCCCGGCTGCCGCTTCAGCCAAGCGATGCCGGTCACAACACTGGCTCGCTCTCTCAACCCGGGTTGGGGAGAGGGAGAGCAGCCAGCTACCAATAGGTGGTTGGCCTATGGTCTAGGGGAAGGAGTCCCTGACTCGACAGACGGCCTAGGTGCCCTCCGGAGAAGTCTGGACCTCCGCCTTGTCTATCTTCTCTCTCTCACGAACCTCCTTCGGGCTAATATGCCCAATCGGTGATACCATTCCCGCGCATCCGGAGGGGAGTCCCCTCAGCACCTCAGATGGAATCACCTCATTGGTGGCCCCGGCCCCCTACTGGTGGAACCTACCATCTCAGGACCTCCGAATTTTGCAAACCCCCAATTAAGAGAGGAGTGCGGACATAAAAGAAGGACTGTGAAATCACCCCCCTGTCCCTATAACAGGACATTTAGCACTTTTCATGCTGAAACCCCACAGGAAATCGGGTTTACACAAGCATGGAGAAACAAGACACCAAAGACCTCACAGGCTCGAGTAACCACACAAATAATGATGCAGGACATTCCAGTGTAGGACCAAACCCATCTACAAAAGACACTGACACAGACAATTAACGTACTCTTGCAGTGACAACAGAACAGGCAGAAGATTGCCAGCCAGACCCTACCACCACTGGCATCAGGCCTGGAGTCCGGCGTGACACCATGCAAGAGGCAATGCATGATCCCGTACTAGAGTGTGGGCAAGATATAAAGACAACTAACATCCCTGCAAGATATCTACCAGTCCATCACAGGAATAGGAAAACATAGAGTGAGTAAAATTTCCTTGTTTTGTCTCAAAGGTAAAGCTTGTGCAGGGGCTGACTGTGGTGGGCCCCAGAAACTGTGAAGCCATAGCGACAACATCACAGAGATTCAACCTCAGGTCGGGAATCCTGGAGACAGTGGAGCATTAGTGTGTGTGTGGCGGGGCGGGTGTGTGTGTGTGTGTGTGTGTGGTATGTGTGTGTGTGTGTGTGTGTGTGTGTGCAACAAAAACATATTAGACACTTTTATTTAACTTCCTTCATGTCCTTTATCATCCTGGCATTCATGGCAAGGCAGAGATGTGGAAAGCAGTTCTCTGTGCACATAGGGGATTCTTAGACCCGGCTGCTTCTCTATGGATACCAGCAGTATTGCATGCATGACCACCAATGCATACTGACTGAGCCTCTGCTTGTGGATAAGGTGAGGGTTGCCACATTAAAAATACAGAACCAAAATATGTGATGGGTGGATGGACAAGGGGCCTACTACTGGATATGACCTCTTTTATATAGGGAGACCAAATATAACCCAAAAATAAGATGAACTACTGGTTATAAATTCATCTTAACCAATGCCATTACTCTGGGCAGCCTCCCACACCATCATTTCTTAATCCGTCGGCGCGATTGCAGAGGCAGACCAGCCATTTTCCAATCAGCCTGTATCCAGCCATAAGTGGGCGGAATATCGCCAGACCTTCTATGCTATGTCCCCTATGCACGTCTTGTCTGGCCTCCACGGTAAGGTGAGGCTTGGTTCCTTATGGCGCAACGAACAGGGGGTCCACGTCTATGCATATCCTTTCTCATTTAGGGAGACAAATGATAGAATAATGAGATAGGTATGAAGTCATTTTATCCACTGGAATTGCTCTGCACAGCCTTTCCCACTATTGTTTTTTTGTAATCCCATCTAGTCCATTGCAGAAGTCTTGGTCATGCCACCAATAAGAGCAGTCCAGCCCGAACCGCTTGGCAGGTCTCCTCTGAAGGGAAACACAAGCAGCCCCAGACATGCTCTAACCTTGTTGGGCCTCATCAGTGAGGTGCACTATTGCACATCAAACAAGGGTTCACATGTGGGAATTCCCTCTCTTAATTAGTGGACACACTACAACTAAAAAGTGTGATTGGTGGATGGTTATACAATAATCTTAACCACTTGCATTGCTCTTGCCAACGTTCCTCACCATCATTTCAGTGCTGCACATGTGGACAAATATGGCTGGGCAACGACTGGATTAATACTGTGAGATTGATGTGGGGGCAATGACTGTGATGTACTCCCTTACAGTGGGACACCACAGTCAGAAGGAGCACTCCTCGCCTCCGAAGGGGTCTTTGCCCCAGGGGAAATACTGACATTCCATCTCCTGGACAGGAAAATACATCCAGTAACTACACATGCTCATGCAGGGTGATGCCCAGCGTCAGTTAGACACATGCACTGCCCCAACGCCCCTACACAGGTTTCCTGCATTCCTTTACTTTCTTGCCATGGGCACTTTCCAGCACCAAGTGGACAATTTTAGGACATGTCAGAATTCATATTGTCACTTGTCCTACCCCTGCTATGACATGCTACTGCCCTCATTGCACTGCACAGCACCATGGAAGCTATGCATGCATGCACATGGCTGATGTGCCAAACAATGGCCACATCACTGATGGCAAACGTGCTCCAGAGAGTATGCATGTTACATATTTACATGGTGAATACAGGCTCTTCTCCCACAGGAATGGCCTTCTGATACCCACCATCTGTTTCTAGATCCCCAGTGAGATGTCCATGTCAATATGACCCACCAATTCCTGCCTCACTATCCAGCAATCCTGCTCCTCCATTTGGGGTGGTGCCTCGTGCACCTCCTCTTATTCATCACTGTCAGGCTAGTTGCCTTCTATTGTAGACTCGCTGATGCCTCTCATGATACAGAGATTGTGCAACATGCAGCAGACAATGACATTATCATCAACATTTTCTAGTGCATACATTTGTGCCCTGCCAGCGCACTCAATTGTGCACCATGAACGCATGTGCACTTCATTGTACTTTCTCTCCTGTGAGCTCTGTAGGTTTCAAAATTGTGTAATGAGGCATGATATAATATGATATGATTGGTTATTTATAACGTGCTTAATACCCAGAGGTTTCTAAGCACGGACCGGGGGATCGATCGACCTTGTGTTGCTCCGTGTCGTTTTGCTTCCAATGCCAGCACGTTGCCGCTGAAGGTGTGCAGTTAAAATGTCAAATGAATAATTTCGAATGCATTAATTTCAGAGTTCGGCAGAGTTCAGTCTGCAGATACCTGAGGTGGCGAGAGGAGCTGCAGCTACTGTGTTTTCTTCCCAGTAAACAGATTGGTGCTAGTGTGGCTTTAAGAAAATCAAGCCCAAGCACCTTTAAAAACTCCAGAAGAGTGCGGAGCACGCGCGGAGTTCGGCAGAGTTCAGTCCGCAGACGAGGACGAGGACAGGAGAGGAGAGGTGAGTGATATGCAAGACTCTGGCCCCCAGACTCGTTTAAAAGCAAAAATAAACCGGGGGAAAAATCCGGAGACTCCTCTACCTGACACGACAATGGTGCCATTAGCCTCCCTGACCCCTCAAAGTAATAACAGTGGCTTTCCATTCTTGCAAATGAAATGCCACACAACAGGCACTTTTGGAACAATAAACATTAACTGCTCACCCGAACATTGCTCGACCAACACTCCAATTCAAACCAGCAAACACATACTTGTAGACTCACCGACAAACAGCAAAGCTGCACAGTTATCAACTGCCCAGCCAGCAGACGCACTAGTCGATTCCTTGAGAGCGCAAGTGGCGAGGGGCGCGCAAATTAGTCCACATAATAACGACAAGATCCAACGCCTTTCGACACTAGTGACTGCCCGCATAAACAATTGGGCGCTTGCAAAACTAGCATCTGACCTAAACGACCCGAATGGTCAAAGGTTTCTCTCAGACAAACACACAACTTATGACGGAAAAAGCATGCCCTTGCAGTGGTGGCCGCTACTATTGATGCAAACAGCATTGGCGGAAAATAAAGGCATTCATTGCAGCGTTTCGTGTGCTGACATGTCAATAAACCAAGACACGCCCGCCCTGAACCAAAGTGCATTTGTTACGCGGCCTCGACTAGACGAATCCGATAGTGAATTGGTTGAAGCATCTGCTGCCTTGTCTCCCTCGAGACTTACGAATGAGAGCCACCCGATGGTGGAGAAAATCGTTGACTTGGTTGCTTTGGAGAGCGACGTGAATTTAAAACAACATGCTTCTGACTAACACATCCTATATGAAGAAACTCGACTTCTCCAACTTAGAAAACTTAGAAAATGGTGAAACGACTGCTCCATTGAACATAACAACAAAGTTGTCAAAATCAGCACCTAACATAAGCACGACTGATCGGCTCGCCAAGATGTCATTAGCAAAATTGAAATGGAAACAAGATTATGAAAGCAAGCTTGCCTCTCCGGCAAATATAACACACAGTAATGTGTTTGACCTTACCGACAAAACAGATCCTGAGCCCACAGCCCTGCTCGTGACAACTCCGAGCCCCTTGCACGCGAACGTTTCTGGTCTCCACGCGTCAAAACCTGGGCTTGTCTACAAACAAGGAAGCGCGTATGAATCGACTCATGCGGTAGCCGCGCAAGAAATGCGTCTAATGAATAGAATGAAAGAAGACTTCGAGTTAATGAAAGATAAATTATCGGAAGCATATCTGAAGCTAAATAAAAAGGAAAAACGCACCAGCCTAGGATACTGGGCATCAGATACTCCGGCAAACTTGGGAAACAGTGCTTCAATACTTTCAGACCGACGAAGTTCTTCGTCCTTCTGCCAAAAAAGCAAGGGATTGCCTCTGTACGTCACAAACTTTATCCCAAAAATAAATTAAAGCACAAGTGTAATGGAGAAATCTTTAAACGGCGACACACCTGCAAAAAAAAAGAACGATCATTGTGGCGCAGCCTCCCTTGATGGCAAAACAAAGGAAGCCTCCAACCCAAATTTATCAACAGCAGCAGCGATACAAATTCATAACAACGTTTTAGCTGCCACTTCCTTGGCTCTTATTCCATTCACCAAGTTATATGACACACTTAGTGACGGAATCATGACACAGAGTTCCATTTTATCCAATCTAACTGAAAAAATAAACAAAATGGAAAGCGTATATACTCACCTTGTAACACGCATGGAAAAGGAAGCAGAACACACAATTGCTTGGCAATCAAGGTTATGTGACCTCGCAATGAGAGATAACCACGAGAAAGCAATATTGATGGAGGCCGTGATGTAATGCATGAAATGGCTGCGTCATAGGGAGTCGATTGAAATTCCTGGTACTAAAGGAGCAAAGCCAGCCGACTCGCCGACCAATATTGTGCCGCACTCACAAACCCGAGGCTCAAAAAAGAAAAACTTGGTAAATGCAATTACCCAAACATTATCTGAAATTGGCTTGCCAGCTGACTTGAGCTGTGATGTGACAGGCACAAGAGATAAAGGTCCCAATACAGCGACAGAGGACCTAAATGGGACATTCCTGCCGAGTATGTCTGAGATCAACGCTCCACCTGTAACACCTCATCATACAACGACTTTGATTCAACAAATGCCAGCATTGGCGGCCGCAGCGGGCCCGCTCATTGGCATGTCTGATGTGGCTGGAAACAACAAAAAAGCCCTCTCGACATTCGACATGTTCAAAGGCCCAGCAAAAACGATTCAACTACTGCCAAGCAAAGAAACAAAAGAAACAAATGTGAAAATTGGAAAGAAGAATACAAATAATAAAAAGGCAGATGCAAAAAAGAAAACTACCAGTTCTAGAAAATGTATAAGAAACTTAACTACGCCTATTAGACCCGGTCATTTCATCGTGAGCACCATCACCCCATGGCGCAGGCAAAGAAAAAGCAACAACCATCAAACGATACAAACGAGCTGCCTGTACCTGGTAAAGGAAATCCTAAAAAACGTGCTCGTCGAGAATCGGGATGTAGTTCAACCCACTCTGTAGACTCATCAATTGATCTTGAAGATCTGTCTACTTATTCAGTCAGTTCGGTTGATGACCTAAATCAAACGCTGTCACCTGACAGTGACCGAAACAAGAGTGAAAATACAGCAGAAACGCCTGACCGTGTTGACCAATTACCAGAAATAAACCGGAAAAGAAAACAAGATGAGTCCTCAAACACGAATCAGACCCCGAGCTCAATAGTACAAGGCTGTCAGAAGTACAACTTTTCGGCGACGCCTTTAAGATGTAACAGCAATGACGGCATAGGTCAACGAACGAAGCAAAAACCACCGGCCAGAGCCGCCGCCACGTCAGTACACAATGGCGCAAATCTAAACCCAAAATACACAGCGGCGCAAAGAGCTAAAACTGACAAACTCAGGACCATAGAACCAACAAAAGTGGTGCACGATTCCTTGGGCAAACTGCGAGTTGAAAATGTGCTTGCAGATAATGACTCAATGAATTTGAACCAGAGAAATATCTTGATGCTACTCCAGAGTGTTCCAGCTCTGCGGACTATAACCACAGATGACATCAAGATAGTCAAATATGTGTCTGAGACCAGTACTGACATAGTACTGCTACACATTAAATCTCATGCAGTACGACAGGCTATACTTGCGGCTACTGAGGAATTGTTATTCTTTGGCTTTGAGGTAAAATCTGAGGCGATGGCCTCAAAAAGTCCTACAAATGACATGCATATTTCGCCATTGAATGAACGGGCCAAAGATCTTGCAAGACAGAAACTCAGGGCAACAATGAAATCTTCTATAAACTCCAGCGACCAGAGAAGTAAAGATGATTCTATAAGAAAAGTGGGTACTTCCGACCGCCGATCGGCAAGGACCCCCGCCTAGCAATGAATTGATATCAAGAAGGACCCCTCAACAGTAATATCCTGGAATACTAGGGGTTTCGTACACCTTTTCAACAAGTTTTCCCTCGACCTGGCTACAAATTTGATCATATGTCTACAAGAAACGTGGCTGCGAGAGACCCCCACGAGAGATGGTTACTTGATTCTAGCAAACCACGCAGTTAAAAATAGTCTAGGGAGACCGTTCTCAGGGCTAATTACTATGGTTAAACAAGGAAAGGGCTGGGAGTTGATTCAATTAACGAATCCAAACCCCTTTGTTCAAGGTACATTGTTACAATTGAAGGCCCATGCAGCATGGAAACCAAAATACATGTTGGTTATTAACGCATACTGGAATCCAGCTAAGATCTCTACAAAAAATGTCATTAATTCAGTAACGACCCTAATTGACCAAGGTCAGTTGGCATATACTGACCTTAAGTATATAATTTGTGGTGATTTAAATCTTGCTGAACTAATTGACACAACATCGCAATTAAATGAAAGTTTTGTGACAAGGCAAACTGCCTCGACGAGATGCAAAAGCTGGACTCAAGCAATGGAAATGCGCAATTGTGTCATGACAAATGGTAATGTTATTAGTGACTTTCCACCTCATTCTACCTGGCACAATACAGGTTTACATAAAACCCTGGATTACATTTGGGTTTCTTCGAATCTTTGGGCTCAAGTCCAAGACTTAACTATAACCCCAATGACAAGAAGTGACCATGACGCTTTAGTGCTGCACTGTCAAATTGAACAAAACAATGCAAAAAAGATGTCTGGAGGGAACCTGGCAACAAAGCAAGCTGGAAATCGTCTGAGAATAAATAAAACACAGATTACAAGTATTACTAATTCAATACGAGCTAATGAAGTCGACACAGATTCACAGGTAAATTATACTCCTTTGCTGATGCAATTCCGATTTCCTCAAGGTGGTCTAAAAAGTAACAATGTAGAACACATACACACGTGGAGTGCCACGATTTGTAAAGAGAAAAAGTTACTACAGAAAGACTTAAGGAATCTGAAGAAAAACCCTGATGCATCAACGACTCTAAAAATAAAAAAAAGGAAACAAAGATTTCGAAATTGGAAAAAAACCTTCGAATCAATGAGAGACCAAGAACGAGGTGCCCTGATGCTAAAATTAATCTTGACCCAAAATTCAAGAGAAACTTGGGCAATATTAAACAACGGAATTCCATCGCAGAATGCAATGTTATCAAATGGAGTAGCCGGGGTGACTTGGATTAAACACTTTGCCAAGCTTTTTTTCATCAAAGAAGAAAGCAGCCAAATTGGCAACCACGTTGCACAAGTGGAGTGGGACACAACTGAAGAATTCGACGACATAGCCACAAAAATTGCAAAGCTGAAAAATTCTAGAGCAGCAGGCCCGGATGGCATTAGTAATATAATGTTAAAGAAGAATAGGCTAGAATGGTCAACCTTCATTGAAATTCTATTCAAGCAAATCACAAAAAGAAGAATTTTGCCACAATTATGGACAACGGCAAAATAAGTGCCTATTTATAAAAAAGGCCTTCGTGAAGACCCAAATAACTATCGGCCAATCGCGTTGATGGACACGATTGGGAAAATAATGGCTTCTTTTCTACAACAGAAGCCAGCAAGTTGGGCTGTACAATCAAACTGTCTAGACCATCGACAAACTGGGTTCACTAAAGGTGTCGGGACAGAAGTAAACCTTGTAATCCTGAACCTACTAAAGCTTGAAGCATTAAAACAAAAAAAGAACTTACATCTGGCATTTGTTGACATGCGTCAAGCATTTGACTCCATCAATCGAGAACTACTATGGAAGAAATTAAGGAGTTGGTTTGTCCAGAAGAAATTCTACAGCCCATAATTGCCCTTCACGTAAATACCTCAATCAGAGTACGGTTGAACCAGCAAGGCGATTTAACAACTCCTATAGAGACAAACACAGGCGTGAAACAAGGCTGCCCGCTTGCTGCGCTCTTATTCAAGTTGTTTATTGCCGATATTCCACTCACACTAAATCAAGTTAACTGTTTTCCTCCGGAGTTAACGGCAATGAAATAAGAGGAGTCGCATATGCTGACGACATAGCCCTTGTCGACCAAACCCGGATCAGCCTCCTAAGGCTTCTAGCAGCATTAGACAAGTATATGATCATAAACAAATTGTGTATTAATGTCGCAAAGACCAAAGTCATGTCCTTTGGTTCGACATCAGGACAAAGAAACAGAAACTTCACGTGGTCAATTGGAGCGGAAAAGCTAGAAACCACTAATGAAATGCGATACCTGGGAATCCCTTTTAACACTTCCATAAGAGAATGGGAGTGGTCTAAAGACTTAATTCATCGGACATTAACATTTGCCCATCAAGCTACAAAACTGCATAGGCTGTATGGCAAATTCACGATGCAACCTGTACGGGAATTTTACCAACTGAAAGTTATACCAGCCCTAACCTATGGCGTTGAAGCTACCGGAATTTAAACCATAGAATATGGCCGTATTAAGAAGCTCAATTTTGGAGAAAGGTTTTAAGGCTACCCAAACATATATCAGTTATCAAGATCAGAAATTAACTCGCATTAAACCCCCTCCAAGGAACTGTTCTATGGAAATCATTGTCCCTACTTAGGAAAATGAAGCTAAGTTCCCCGGAACCGGCGTACAAAATTTTCCAAAATTGTGACAAAAAATGCTCGAATTCCCTGATAAATGAATGGCAACTAAAACTCGTTGAGATCTTGTCTCATGCAGATACATCTTTGGACATGTTAATAAATCATCCGCAAAATGCAAAAAATAAAATAAAACAATGGCAATGGATCTTAAACCTAGAACATTATAACAACTTGGACTCTGCACTATACTTGGGCCCAGTTGCAAATTGTCTTGATTTGCTACCCAGGTACCTTAAACAATTTCCATCAAGACACCACCGAGACTCCTTTATGAAATTGCGTCTAAACGCCTTGAGGACAAAAGAACTGCTATTCAGGATACACGCCAATGACACGATCGACAACCTATGCAGATTTTGTAGGGGCGAAGTTGAATCCATCAAACACCTTACAATTGAATGCGTGGACTTAAAGCGCCAAAGATCAACTCATCTTGGAAAATATGCACCAGAAAACTCGAATATGGAAGACTGGTGGTTTCGTATTCTTGGTGCAAACAATGTGATGCTGACTTGTCGAGTCATTGACTTCTTAGATGAAATCTTAAAGGATCATAACGAAACTGCCACTTGAGAATTTAAAATCAAGAAACTGTAACGAGAGAGATATTGTTTTAAAAAGTTAGTAAATCAAGCTATAAAAAAAATAAAAAAATAAAAAAAAATAATTTCGAAAAAAATAATGTCGAAAAAAAATGTTGAATATTTATTTTTTATTTTATATGTTTTTTGGGGGGTTTGGCTAGTAAAAAAAGGGTTATTAAAAAAAACGGGGGGTTGGAGGGGAGCCCCCCATTAAAAAAAAGAAAAAAAGAAAAAATAAATTCGAATTTTTTTTTGACATTATTGATTTGAAATTAATGCATTCAAAATTATTAAATTCTAAAATATCACTATAAACCGCCGCTGAACTATCCACCCGCATGGCAGAAGGGGATATTGCCTCATCACCCGTTATGGAATGTACAGGTCAGAGCCTTTTGTGTGGGTGCATATCACACAGTGGGTGTACTAGGGAGTGCTGAGGGCTTTGGTACTGTTGCATAAAGTGAGGGCTGTGCAATCCACCGCTGCATCAATCCATGAAATTGGGTCCTGGCTTTCCAATGCATTCCCTCCTTACTGCCTTCCTTACTTTTAATTTAATTTTTATTTATTATTTATTTATTTTGAACGCGTGGAAAACCCGCAGGCATCAGGGCGCACAAAACCCCAGCAGTATGAACATCCAAGACAGAACTTTGCAGACATCTCAGGAGCCCTAATAGCAAAACACCCTTCAGCTGAACAGCAGAGTTTTCAGGGATTTTCGGAATGAGAGCAGATCGGTTTCCTGTCGCAACTCCAAAGGCAGGGAGTTCCAAAACGGAGCCGCCACAACTTGGAAGGACCTTCCTAGAACATTTGTTCACCTAAATCTGGGGCAGGAAATATAAGCATAGTTGCCTGAACGTAAAGTCCTCTTAGGTACATAAATGACCAGTCTGTCCTTCAAATATTTTGGGGCTTTACCATAAAGGCACTTATGAACCAACCTAGCTACCTTGAATTGATTTCGAGCTGTTGCCGGGAGCCAGTGTATAGTTCTCCTGAGAGTGGAGATGGGGTCTCCCTGAAAACCCCTTTTATAATGCATACAGGACTGTTCTGGCGAACCTCAAGTTTGTCAAGACACCCTCTGTTAGCAACCATTAGAAGGACGTTACAATAGTCAAGCCTTGACAAAATTATAGCTCTGGCTATGGTGATACAGTTGCCTTCTGAAATAAAACATGTTTTAGTGCTTGAGCAGCCTAAGGTAGCATTGGCAGTTGGTTGTCATCTGGTTGATATGTGCCTCTGCACCAAGAGGGGGTTCCAGGTAGGCGCCCAAGGTATTTACTTACCCAGGTGTGGAAATGTTACCACCCTCAATGCTTAAACTGGAATATCTAGAGTGTAGTTTAGCCCGGGCTTGGGATGAGCCGAAAGTCTAAACCTCTGTCTTACTGCCATTGAGGCATATCCAGTGGGTGGTCATCCTGTGTCCAATCACTCTGTAGACATGAGAAAGATTGGCCGTATCAGTGGCATACTCCCCACCAAGCTCGAGTATCAGCTGCGCATCATCAGCATAGTTTGTTCAAAACACTCTTCTCAGTGAGGAGATCAAGTGTCGGAAATAGGTAGACCCCTGAGGTACGCCACAAGAGATAGGGTCCAGAGGTAGCATCGCCCCAGCACACCGTAGACTTCTGATGGGGTAGAAATGAGTGAATCCAATCAACAGCCTCCTGTGAGCAATTCCCTATATTAGCAAGGGTGCAAGATCAAACGCAGCCGACAGGCCCAATAAAACCAGGAGTCCGGCTTTCCCATTGTATAAAATCTCTAAAATATGGGTCTGTAGATCAAGTAAAGCAGTCTCCGTACTATGCCCTGCATGGAAGCCTGATTGCCTAGCATGTAGCTTGGACGTAATGTGCAAGTATATTAGGAGTTGCAGGGTGGCCATTTTATCAACAATCTTCAGCAAGAAGTGGGAGTTGGTAATAGGCCTAGGTTTCTTAGCTTCTTTTGGATCCAACCCCACTTTTCCCACTAATGGGGTGACAACTACTTCTTTGATGGCATCTGGAACAGGATTTTGGCGACATGAGGCATTCACGAATCGAGCAAGAGAAGAAGAGAACACTTTTTTATTCCCTCGGATTGGTGAGGAAGGATAGCTCAGGGGCAACGCGTTTGTCTTGGAAGCAAGACAATGCAGCACAACACAGGTTTAAATCCCGATCCCCCACTTAGAAACCACTCACTTGTATTAAGTGCGTTATAAAAGAACAATTATAAATATAGAGGGAACCACATCACCAAAACAAGAGGTAGGGCACATGATGCCCAGTACTTTCTCCATATCAGCCACTGTGATGGAATTAAAGTCACATTTTGGCTGGTTCTGTACTTGTGACGACTTATGACTACTGCTCAATGGGACAGACCCAGGCGAGTGTAGAATAGGGGAATTATTAGTCACTAAATCCTTTTCAATTTTATCTCGCGCAATGGTAATTTTGTCTGCAACTGCTTGCCGAACCCTGACACAATCTTGATTGGTTGGGATGATACTTATGCTTTAGGTCTTTCAAGTATTTTCAATATTTCAAAGAGTTTTTTGGTGCCATTTTCTGCATTGTTGATGATTAGCTCATTGAAATAATTCCTCTTTGCCTCATATATAGCTAGTCTGTATGAGTTCTGAAGAATTTTCCAGGTTACTTTCCATTCCAGTCCTTTAGAAGTCTGGTGGTACAGTGATAAGCGCACGTTTCTGATGCCATGCACGTTTTAAGAAATGTTGCTTTACCTCAGAGACAACCTGTACACCATTATCCATTACTATTTCTTCGGACTTCCCTCTCTTTGAAAAATAGTACTCAAAAGGTTTATAATTTTTTTGCATTGTAATATCACCCTCAATTACACACCACTCTACCATTTGGCGTGTAATCCATGGGCACAAATATGTATATATTGTGTTCTGCCAGTGTCTCGATTGGGCCCACAATCTCCATTGCAAGTTTGCTCCAAGCCAGCTACCGCACCTTTATAGGTAGTAGTGGTAGTATTGTTGATTTCTTCATTTTGTCACTATGGTCACAGGGTTGACATTCTTTCACCAACTCCTCAACTCGTTGGAACATCCCAGGCCACCAATATCTCTCAGGAATCCTGCGCTTAGTTATGCTTCTGCCCAAATGTCCTTCATGAGCTAACCCAAGAAGCCTGTCCCTAAGAGATAGTGGTGGTATGAATCTCTCCTGCATATGCATCACTTTTCTTCTTTTATCTTCTGACAGAACTTTGCATATCCGGGCACATCCTGATCAATATTTGTCCAGTCTTCCTGTATTCCCTTCCGCAGGACGTTAGTTGCCTCATCCTGCTCCGTGGCGTTCCACCACCCTTCTGCAGCGATACCTGGTTGTAGCATTGTTATGAGTGATTCCTGTTTTTCTGGACCTGTCGACTCCACCAATTAATTTCCCTTAACTTCATGTGCCACTGCGTCAGGCGGGGTAAACACACCTCCATGTTTTCATTGTCCCTGGGGTATATACAACTCCTATATTGTACTACATTACCTCCAGAATCTATCTCCCTATTTAAGGTGAGATTGAGGCCAGACCTTTGGTGTTGAATACATGCATAAGTGGCTTGTGGTCCATACTGACCACAATGGGTGGGCCCCAGATTAGTATTTTGAAGTGTCTCAACACCCGCAGCACTCCATAGCCTACTTCTACGTCTTTGAATATCTTCTTTCTACTCTCTTCAGTGTCCTAGACATAAACACAATGGCTGTCTCCCATTCTTCTTGGATTTGTGTTAAGAGTGCACCAAGGCCTTCATTGCTAGCGTTTACTATTTCCATCAGTTTAGCTACAGGTTCAAACATTCACAAAGTCTAGGCCTTATTTATCTCATGTCTGACACGTGTCCGCCCATTCGAATGTATTGTGCTTTTTCAGTTTCTCTCTCATGTTGCCTGTCTTGATAGCATCATTTGACGCACTTCGAGTACTACTCCGTCAATCCAAGGAAAGACCTAATAGATTATTCTTTGGTTTGACGCCATCACAACTACTCGTGTGCCATTTCTTTACCTTTGTTTAGCATTTTTCCAATTTTAGTGTCAGGCCCTTATTTTTTAACAGTACAGGAGTGTGCTTTTTGGGCAATTTCCCTGTTCACTATTAGTAGTTGTAACCTTTGTTCTAACTGATTTGTATGCATAACTTGGTTCAAAATTTCAATTTTACATCAAGTTTAGTTTCATTCAACATCAGATGCAGACTCGTCTTTCCACCAATATGGTCTTGAACATTATTTCCAAGTTGTCTTGGAGATCTGGTACCTTCCTGTATAGGTAATCATTATGGTGTATCATACTCATGCAGAGATCTGTCAGTCTAGGGGATGTTCAATGCATATAAAGAAAAAGAATAAAGTATCTTGCGCTGTTGTGCAACTCGCCGTGTTCGGCTTTGGCATTCCTTGCACTTATTTTTCAACATTTTCCATTCTCCCAACAGCCTCGTATCATGTTCACTTTCGTCTTGCCCCGCAACTAGAATGTCACCTTGAAAGAAGTAAACGCCAATCAGACCCCAAACAAATGTTGCATCAATCTCTAGAATGCTACAGCAGCAGATGCCAACCCAAAAGGCATACGTCTAAACCTATATGCGCCCATTGGCATGACAAACAAGGAAAACGCTTTGGATTCCTCTTCCAATTCAATTTGATGGTATGCTGAAGATAGATCTAGAGTACTAAAATACTTTTCTGGTTTCACCGTGACTTGCATATGCTTGATGTTTGGTAGTGGGTGTGGATCAACCCATATATTTGCGTTTATGTCTCTAAGGTCGACACACATGTATTATTCGGTTTCCTCACTATCACAATTGGCGCCAACCACTTCGACGACTCAATGGGCTTGATTATGCCATTCTTGTATAGTTTTTCAAATTCCTATATCAGTTCTTCTCTTATTCCCATAGGGATAGTTCTAACCGTCTAACCTTATCGACAACAGGTTTTGCTCAACGTTTTTAAAACTATCCAATGCTTGAATCTTTTGAGTGTGCCAATGTCATTATTGACCACTTTGGGGTAGTCAGTTTGTAGATTTTCTTTTTTGCAGGCACTGTTACTCAAAACATAGAGGATGGGCAGCTCCCACCTGGGTGTAGCTTTATCTTTAGTGCTACCTGCTCTTCCCCTCCCACTACAGGTGATCCTTCTTCTGCCACGCATGGTCTGCAACTGGTTATTTAATCGTGAAACATAAGATGAATCCATTTGAATCCCACTGCCCTTATATGAGTCTTCCCATATCCTGTGGCTCTGACGTTTGCCGGCAAGAAGGTCTTCAGCTGTCCAGTCAAATGGTCAAAAACATTTGATTGAATGACCATTTGATCGACAGCCAAATGGTCGGAAAAAAAAGGTCAATTTTTTTATTTATTTAATTATATATATTTTTTTTGTTTGGGTTGGTAAAAAAATGTTTTTAATAAAGAAAACGGGGGCTTGGAGGGGGAACCCCCCATTAAAAAAAAAAACCTTTTTTTCGCCCATTTGACTGTCGATCAAAAGGCATTCGATCCTTTTGTTTTCGACCAGATGACCTACAACCAGGTCTTCATATCTCCTTTTAGTGTTTCCGTAAACATGTCTGTTTCCGCTATGGTATCCATCTGATCACTAGATCGTCTATCTATAGATTTTCCCATGGGCTGATCCCTCCTTTATTTCCCACGATGAGGACACGGTGTGATTCTTCACTGGTTTCAACTGTGAGCAGACTGCTTGCTCCATCTATGTCTTCTAATGCTTTTGTTGTGCTTATCTTCGGTTTACTCCAGTTATTTCTGCACACTCTGACAAAATGACCTATCAGACCACTTCTAAAACACTCTGCCCTGATTGCCATGCAATCTTTGTCACCATTTGGATTCTTATACCTGCCACACCTGTAGCATTTAAAATTCATTTTATTATGCACTTGTTGTGCGCTTTTGTTTCCTACATTGTTCTCACTTGCTCTTTCACTCCTTTCTCCACTAAGTGGCTTCATGTCCTTACTGGGACATTGGTTTCTCCAATCTTCCTCACCGTTTTCATCCTCTGTAATTGATTTATCCTCATTTGCGCTTGAATCTTGGGGCTGCACCGCTTTAACACATTCGACTCCTAGCTCCATTGTTCACATGATATCAACGGCATTATCCAACATTGGGTCTTTGGCTTGCTCCAGTCTCTGTTGGATGTTGGTATCAGCTGTGTTCAGCATTAACTGATCCAGGAGATATTCATCAATGTTCACCATGAACTTGCAGGACGCAATGAGGTCACTTAGAGCAACCATATAACTATCTAATGATTCTGCCTTCCTTTGCTTCCTCGTGAAGAAATAGCACCTTTCGAGTACACAATGCCCTTTCTGACAATGTCGTTGTACGTCACTTTCCACATTGGATATCGCAGGGTCCTTTACTCTAGCATTGGTTTGGTGACGCATGTCACCGCCGGGCTCTCCAACAGCCACAAGGACACCAGCATAGCGTCTGCGGAGAGCGTGCCTTACTGTCTCTCTTGCTGCTGCTCCTGCTATCGCTACTAGGGTTGCTTACAGGGTTGCCGTCGTTGTAGTTCATGGCAGGTGGTGGCACCTCACGGCCTACCTTAGCGAAAAGTGAATCAATGGCTTTTCTTCTGAAGTACTCCAAATTCACGGCCTCGTTTACAGTGAGAGGGAATCTTCTCTCTCTCCAAATATCTTGTTGCCAAATATGTTATAATGAAGAGTAATATCAGTAAGAGTTTATTGGCGAAGACCCCACTGCATGGAGCCAGCAGTCCGTGTTCTACCAACTGACACTCTTGAAATACAACATTCCTTTACAGTGTTGTGGAAGAACGCCACATTAGTGGGACCTGCCCCAAGAACACTCAGCATGGATCATAACACAGAGCATTATAACTGTGAGCTATAATTGTTGGTTCATTTAAATAACTAGTGTTTTCAACAGACCTTACGTTTTTACCTTATGTGAATAGAACTGATATAGAGGCATTTTTATTCTGAAAGTACACACAAAGCACCAGTTAACTATTCAAATCAATGCCTTCTTTCAAGACAATTAAAATATGTCACTGACAAAGAGTTGTAAATTATCACCCTTATTTTCATGTATCCTTATTTGATGTACCAAAAAGCAGTAGTTTTGCAGAATTTCATATTTTCTCAAATGATGTATGAAGCATGTCTTTGACAAACAATGAAAAACAAGTAGGTTATATTTTAACAGATGGGCCCTCACTCTAGGTTTGGCAGTCATTTTGCATTATGTGCACAGAATTACTGCCAAACTCAATTACTGTTCCTACCACTCAGCCCTGCAAATTTACTGTGGGACTAGGAGTGGTGTAACGGCAGTCTGCTTGCCCCTTTTTGGAGTTCATAGTACTCAATGCGGATTTTTGCAGATTTACAGTGAACGACAATTCTGCTGCAGTAAATCTGCTGATATTTTTAGCTTACATGGGGGATATAACCCCAGCTACATGATGGAATCAAATGCTCCACTTCTCGAAACTCAGAGTATGGTGTTGTGGGAAAGTGGCGGTAATAACATTACTGACATTTCTTCCTGTACAGCTGAATTTACAAGGAAGCCCCGTGTTTGTTATTGATGAACCTATATTTACAAACACACAGGCCATTTATTAGACCCATGCTAAATTCCATTCTGGTATTTATAGTTTTTTCATTCAAGATGGCGAAAAAGCATGCTACAACTATACTGTTTTTGCTTAACATATTTCTCTTAGCGATTTACATATATGTCCATGTGGTTTACCATGATTTGTATCATTTTCAAGTCCTCTGTATGAATGTTGTTGAAAGGGAAACATGGGGGCGAGGAAGCAATGAACTAAAGTGCAAGCGGATCATGATGATTTAACAGGTCCAGGGATGTGGGCAGAGAGTTTGCTGGATTCTAGATTGGTGATTATTTTGTTAACATTTGAAGACCTGCAAAAGTACTTCATCTCACTGCCTCAAGATGACGCTGGCTAAAAAGCCTCAGGTTCAAACACAGTGAACCCGTATTTTAAGGACCTTTCCCTGTGCGTTCCCGGATCCCCAACTTGATGTCCTTGGAACTTGTGGTCTGAGCAAGAAACATTTTTTAGGTATGTTACTCACCTTTTACTTTAAAAAAATAAAAGTATTGCTTGGCGATTAATTTCTTTGGACAGACAAAATCGTCCTCATTGCATCTTCTGAATTAAAAGCATATTGCTCATTTGGGCAATATGGGCAAATATACATCCCTTTAAAATGAACAAACATGAAACTATATAACAATTAGCAAAACACAATCACGTTTCTTTCGCAGTACATTACCGAGTAAGGCAGAGTTTTTAGACAAAAGGTCCTGTGACTTGTTTGAATATTTCTGCCAACTATATAGCTGGGGAGATATGGAAGTACTCCTGTTTGCAGACTGGTCTTAAATCCCAGTTTTGCCACTTAACGAAAGGCTGTGCTCCTGAGAACATCATGTTACTTCAGTATGCTCCATTTTCCAAAATTACAAGTCTCAGCAAGCGATTCAGCTCATCCCGTCCAGTATGTCAAAATAGCCCCCCATATCAAATAAAAACAGTGACCACTGACCCTGAGAGATATGTAGATGCACAGGTTGTGATGCCAGAATATCTGGATTCTCAGCCCAAAGGGATCTTTAAAATTCAATCTGTGTACCCTTATGATTCAAATGAGACAGTGTGCTGCCACCAAGAGAATTGTATAGTATTTGACTTAAATGAAAATGAAACAGAAAATAAGCACGTTGAAGTGGAATCTGATATGCCAAAATATTTAAAAGTGGCAGCTTTACAGAGAGATACAGCCACACAGTTGGAAGAAAGCACAGAGATTGCTCCATTGGAGGATTTACCAGAATTTTCAAAAATGGTAGAGGAGCAAATTTTGTTAGCAGTCGCATGTGATTGTGTTGAGGATAAAAATGAATTGAGGAAAATATTTGTGGAATTTAAAGATGTTTTGCTAAAGATGCATATGATTGCAGCCTAACTAATTTACATGTTGCCACATTAAACGATGGGTGTGGTAGAAATCCAGTATTTGTGCACCAATACCGGTTACCACTGGCATGTTTTGAGTCATTGGCAGAGATAATTAAAAACTTGGAGTCTCAGGGAATTATCAGGCCTATTCATAGTACATCCAACACTCCTATTTTGGGTATGTTAAAGCCAAATGGTCAATGGCATCTGTGTGCAGACTTGAGAGAGTTAGATACAAGAGTGCCAGTGTCTAGATGGCCTCTGCCATTCATTGATCAAGGCCTTGCTCAGGTACAGGGATTAAAGCTATTTACTACCTCAGATCTCACATCTGGATATTGTTGTTTGCCATTGGCTGAGGATATTCAGAATTTATTTTCATTTTCATTTGATAAAACGCAATACGCATGGGCTATAACACCATTCGGGTACGTCAATAGTGGGAGCGAATTTGTCATATTTTTGAGAAAGGCTATGCCTGAAGCAGCGGAAAGAGTAACTATAGTTTATGTGGATGATGTCCTGATAAAAAATGAAAGCTTAAAAAGCCATTTTGATGAAATTAGACATGTTCTTGGCCAATTGCAAAAGGCGGGTGCCAAAGTATCTTTAGAGATAGCACAATGGTGCAAGAAACAGGTGAATTTTTCTAGGCCATGAAGTAACTGAACATGGACTAAACGCACAAAAGAAAAAGGTGGAGGCCATACAGAAATTAAAAGACCCTAGAAATGTGAAAGGTTTAAAAAGTTTATTAGGAATGACGGGATATAACAGAAAATGTATTGAAAATTATGCTGAAATTACTCAAACATTAACTAAACTATTGAAGCTGAATACACCCTGGAAATGGGAAAAGGAGCAATCTGAGGCAGTTGCTAAATTAAAGGAATGTCTCATTTAGCATATGCCATAAAAACAGAGATTGCTCTATAGAAATAGGTTTCTCTGAACATTGTATGTCAGCAGTGTTTTCTCAAAGACAGGATTTGAATCACAAAACAATTGCTTATGCAAGTAAGGCATTTTCTCAAGTTGAAATTAAATTCAGTGAATGTGAAAAGGCTGTTTTGACCACTGTGTTGGCTTTACAGCATTTCCGCCCCATTGTTCAGGGAGAAAAGGTAATTATTGAGACAAATCATAACCATTGCTGTTTTTAGAGAGTAAAAGGATTAGGTCAGGCAATCTAGCACAGTCCAGAATTACTTCATGGACATTGGCATTGCAAGGTTTTCCCGTAGAATTGAGGTATGGCCAAAATAAAAAGAGCCCAATTGCTCAAGGGTTAGCAGATGTACATGACTGTGCAGCTGAGTCTATATCAGATGAAGTAGAGGTGGAATTTAGTTTGCATGAGTTTGAACAATCATCACACAAAGCTTTTGATGAAAAGACATGCAAGAATTTACCAACTGTATATGTTGACGGTTGTGCCTTTGACATTGAAAATGACAGTAATAAACAATTGGTATCAGGAATAGGAAATGTCTGGTTGAAATGTGAAGACATTCCTAGTATAGGGATGAGAATTGGGGCTAGGAGTAATCAGGGAGGGGAATTGGCAGCCATTTATAAAGCAATTACTACTGCAGTTGATAATAAATTCAATGAAATTGTCCTAGTGACTGATTCTGATTATGCACAAAATAGTTTTGTGGAAAATTTGTCTGGATGGAAAGCAAGATGCATGATTACATACAATAAAAAGCCCCTCAAACATGGAAAAATGATACAGGCTATAGACAAATTAGTGTCAGAGAATGATTTAACAATATATTGGAGGAAAATTCGTGGACATTTAAAAACTCCAGGAGAAGATAAGGAGGGAAATGATAAAGCAGATCATTTTGCCAAAATGGGGGCTGTGATGGGAGAATTGCTACCTATTGAACACTTAATTGGTGAAATACAGATTGATGCAGTTACACGCTCTAAGGCTCCAAAACAGGTATAACAACCAGTAGTACAATGGAGTTATGATACACCAGATCAAGATTTGATTAAAGCGCAAAAAGATGATCCAATATTAGGGATCTATTATAATCAAATAATGTTCCCCAAACAAAATCCTTTAACTGGAAATGATTGTACGGGAAAAGAAGAGTTGAGGTTGTTATTAAAGAATGAAAAACAAATCAGACTACAGGATGGACTAATGATTAGGTAATCCATAACAGGACAAATACAGTCGGTGGTACCCTTTCATTCAGAGGGCTAATGCTACAACATGCACATGATGCAATAACTGCAGGACACAGAGGTTCACAAAAGACATTAGAGATACTGCAAAATTATGCTTACTGGCCACATATGTCCCAAGATGTAGAATGATATACTAGAGGGTGTCTAGTATATGCCCAATTTAAACCCGCTTCACCAATGAATAGAGCTACACTGATGAAAAGAGGCTTAACCCTTCCATGGTCAGATTTACAAATAGACTATGTAGGGCCTGTAAAAAGGTTGAGTAGGGGGAACCGTTATATTTTGAGCGTGGTTTGTTTGATGTCAAAATGGATAGAGTGTATTCCTGCACCAGATTGTAGTGCACAAACTGTAGCTACATTATTGGTAAATCATATGTTTTCAAGATTTGGATTACCACAAAGAATAGAATCAGATAGAGGAAGTCATTTTACAAGCACTGTAATGAGTAAAGTGTGGCAGATACTGGGGGTGAAAAGAAAACTGAATATAGCATACCAACCCGCCTCTTCTGGGAATATTGAACGTTGCAACAGGTCTGTTGTGGAGATATTAAAGAAGTTTGTAGCAGAGGCAGGTTCCAGCTGCGATTTACGATTACCCCTAGTTTTGATGGCAATCAGATCGACTCCCGCCAAAGCAACAGGTATCAGCCCACATGAGGTGTTAACAGGAAAGAAAATGATACTGCCACAATATTTATTATACAGGACACATGACCAGACACTTGTAAGCACATCTACAGTTCACAAATATGTGGAAGAACTGAGGAAGCATTTACAACATGCATTTGCTTTTGTGCAACGAAATTTGGAAAGGGCTGCTGACAGTGCAAAATCATATTATGATAGAAAGACATCTGTGAAAGAGTATAACGTAGGGGATCAGCTATATAAATTTCATTTTGGAAAAGGTAAACATAAAAATTAAAAAATGTTGGCGGCCTGGCAAGGGCCTTTTCAAATTGTAGATAAGGTGTCTCCTGTAGTCTACAAAATATTGAAGACAGAGGGTGAAACGGTAACAGAGCAGTTTGTTCATGTTAACCAAATTAAGCCCTGTCATCCCAAAAATGAAGTCAGGAGACTTGAGCAAGTAGAAACAGCTTAAGTGCCCTGAAGACATAGAAAGGAAGACACGGTGACTGTGTTCATAGTACCCCACATCATAAAAAATAAATAAATACACAGTTATAGTAATTATTATAGAGATAAAGGTAGAAAATACCATAGATGGTAAACATTGCCAAAAGGGGCTGAAGCAGATTGATTTATTATGATACAATGTTGAAGTATTTTAATGTATAATGATGTTTTATGTATATGTTTATTTTATCTCTAACATGTGCTAATTTCAGGAGGAAGTGGAATGTTTTGGAAAATTTTTGTTTGGCAGACAGGGTGAAATTGATATTATGTTATGTACTTAATCTGTCTTTTTTCTGTTTAATTTAGAACAACTAACTAATATTTTTAGGTCGGAGGTCGCAGGACCGGAGGACACGGGAGATGATGGAGTCCTGGAGTCCACGGGATGAAGCTCAAGTAATGCTTCCGGACCGAAATATGGAGGTGAAGACAAAGTAACCAGGATGCCCTAAGGAATGACTTCTTTGGAAAAGAATCCAAGAGCACCAGGGCCAGCATCGAATGAACCAAATGATGAAGAATTGATGATCAGGACGTCTTAGAGTTGCGATCATAAAGATAGTGAACATCATTAATGGACCAGTGATAAATGGAACTTAATACTGCAGCCTTATGGGTGAAGAAGATTATCGTATGTGACTCGAAGTATGGGTGATGGAGTCCCACAACTTTATTGTTTTATTTAATTATTTTAATTAGTTATGTTAGTTACTTGTTTTATTTATTTATTTTAGTTTATTATTTTGTTATTGTTGATTTCACAATTGAACAAACACATTTGAATACACATGGACAATTTGTTAAAAAAAAGTTGTACATACATATGCACATGTGTATGATGACTCATGGACCCATTTGGGATAAGTGTTTCTGTTATTATGATCAAACAGTGGTTTCCTATGAAATATTTCAATGTTAATTTTATTAAGTTACTATTATTTCAACAGTGATTCATATAATGGAAAGAAAAAGAGAAGCACAATTTGGGTTTCCTCCAATTGTAGATTTGAGTAGCCATAATTGTCGGAAAAGGAGGGGATATGTTGTACTAAATATAGCGTTTTATAAGAATATATAGCGCTGTACTAAATGTGATGGCATTTTTTTGTTGTTGTTGTGGCCAGCCATAATATGGCACACACATATAGTTATTTTATGTTGCCAGTATAACATGTGAATATGTTGTTGGTGGCATGCAAGGTACAGAATTCATAACAAGGCAAAAGCTCAATGTGAAACTGCAGAGAATAAGTGCACCATATTTTTTACTTGAATACCTCATACATTGAAGACTACATTATTTATATAACTGACTAACTTAATTAACAGTTACTAATCACTAATTCTAACTTTCTAACTTTCTAACTTTCTAGCATTATAATCTAGTCTCATGTACAAAATAAGGTGAACATACATATTTTGGTAGCACTGCTATAATCATTTTAAACACACACTGGCAATTATTTTTTCACTCTTTCTCTCTCTTTCTGTGTTGGGTTGCAGAAAGCATGCGTAGCAGGAAATAATAATTGAAACAGTTGCTCAGCGAGCAAGGATCCCATCGTTATAAAAGTAAAGGGTGCTGTTGAAGAAATCCTTTTAATATGATTGGTGGAAAGTGTTGGCAGATGAAACTCGGTAAAAAGTGGCTGGAGGAGAGCTCTCTTGATGACAAGGGAGGAAAAAGGAAGTTAGTTCGTGTTGACTGGGCTTTGAAGACAGAGGTTCATAGTGTCACTGAGCGCTGGCTTGAGAGAGTTTCTCGTTGTGCTTCCCAGACACCCAAGAGTACAGGAGCAGTTTGTGCTGACTGTGCCTGTCTTTGTGAGGCGAACGAAGCAAGGTCATGTGGGGGAAACTTCAAAGAAACATTTTGGTAAGAAAATATGTACAAGTGAGGTCACTGTGTAAGGTCGCATGGATGACTGATTGTAATACAGTGTAGACAGGACAGTAAATCTCTGCATTTTATTTCATCATGTTCAGAATGTGGAAATTAACTCCTGTTTTAAAAGGCTTGCTTGCTCCGTTTCTTTTTCTTTTGTAATACAGATGATGGTGCAATGTTTATGGTAAGAACTGATAATTGTGAATTGTATTTGTATATAATATAATAAGAATATAAAAACAATTGGTGTAGTGTCTTTTTTGCATCTGTGCATTTATATGACTACACAGGGGAGATTCATTCTCTTTAGTAGTGCATTTGTCAATTTGCCCATGCAGGTAGAATAATAATCCAGAATGAGCTGATCATATTCAGTGATAAAGCAGGTTTGTGTGTGTGTGAGCCTTCCTTTCATGTTGTTTGGAAGGAATCTGATATAATGTATAGATTGCTGGATGTAGATGAACCGTTGATGCCCGAGGGCGCCTAGATCGCTCGATGTAGATAAGCCAGTGATACCAGCCACAACCTATAGGTGGCGCGCTATATAAAATTGTTGGGTTTCCATCACTTGCATAGCTCCAGGGCTCTCTATAGATCACTGGGAGGTACTCTAATAGAAAGGAAGGTTTTGTTTATGATGGGGTTATAATATAGGGAAGAAAAATATGCTCACCACTAAATACCACAAACAATATATTACCAGATTCCCCAACATAATATAATATGATATGAGGCCAAGCCTGATCTAAACACAAGGCTGATTTACCACCAAACTACTGCTCATATTTAGACAGTAAGAAAACCCCAAATTTACCCCAGTAAGACAAAACTATCTTGACATTACAAAGTTTGTCTCTTGGCAAGCTCTCTTACTGATACTTACTGTCTAACTTCTCATGCCCCCCCCAAAAATATCAGATATTTGCTATGATGTTACTGATGATACTACAAATTAGAGGGCACAACAAATCATTTGGCGCCCATTGCCACTGAAATCCTAGTGCCAGCCGTGGAAGTTGCCACCTGCTTTATGATCTGAAATAGTTAGACCAGCACACTTCCTATCCCATTTCACACTCTATTGGCCCATGGGGTTCATGGTACAAATATATTTGAAGAAAAACCAATGTTATTATAATAGAATGATTTTGTAATTCTGGTATCTTTTACGGGAAAGTCTACTGGGTAATGTATGTGATATTACCGAAGGAAATTTCAGAGTGGGACATTTCATTGCAACCAAACTACAGAAAAAATAGAGAATTTTCTTTTTTTACTTTTTTATTTGGGGGTTTGAGGGGGGGTCCAACCTATCCGTATAATCCCATCCCGACCCATTTTAACTCCTTACTCCACTACTCTATATATATTTATTTAATATTTCCACTATCTTTCAGTATTATGGTTGCAGTGAAATGTACCACTCTGAAATTTGCTTCAGTAAATTGACTGTGTACTGACTACTGTTACCCAGCTTTGCTCCTTCTAATGTTTAGGTCCTCGGAGAGCCCTCTTGTGAGATTGCACACTAGGTGAGCACAATGATTTTCAGCAATTTTTCTGACCTGGCGCGCATACACCTGGGCTCACACATTTGTGCTGCCAGTATTTTAGCTGATTATCCATTTGGCAACCTAAAATGTGAAGTGGTATATTGGGCCATTTAGTTATGATGGATTTTAAGAATTGAAGATGTCTGTTATTGTTTAATGATTGGACCTGTCTGGGAGTCTTGCTTGCTGTGCTGCCTGAGCTCATTTATGTGAGTGCAGGATATTGTTTGGTCGCTGCCAATGCGCAGTCACATGTGTTCTAATTATAGCTTCATAATTTGTGAATAGTAGTGTGCTCTGGGACAAAATGACCTAACCCCATCAGGTCCTAATCTGTAAGATTCAGGACACCTTCAGATCAGGGTAAATGGAAACATTAATTGCATGATAAGAAAGACACTCTCATGGTTATGGAAGCAAACGCGTGCACACACACACACACACACACACACACACACTTTCCCTTTGCAACACCTATGCATGAGCACTTTGTTTCACACTTGCCTTTTGTGTCATATCTATCCAGTTGGGACTCCTTCATCACCTTCTTCTTAGAGACTATGCTGCAGCTTGTGCTTTCTCTGCCCCTCCCCTAGCTCCACCACTGCAACTATTAGGCCTATGTCGCATGTTTGACTCCCCATGCCGCTTGTGGAGGAAAAGTTGGCTATTTCTACATATGGGCACAACCAGTGTCATCGCCTGTTGCAGAATGTGGCACACAATACCTACATTGGGGATTTCCCATCATCCAGGTGGAACAGTGAAGTCCAAGATGCTCTTATGGTTCACCTGTGTGTCCTTCACCCCAACATCACGCACTAAACTGAGCAAAGGGCAAAGAGTGACAAGCAGAGGATATATGTATTTGGACGCTCTGGTGTAAACTGGCTTCTCCTATCTCTCTTCACTCTTCATCTGTCACCCAACCTTCTAGCACCTTCCACATAAAGTGCTGGTGGCCCTTGGCCCGGTTGTAAGGTATTTGTTGGTAAAATAGCAGGAGCAGGACCAAAATGCAGGACTTAAGGATGGAACAGTAGCAGCAAAACATTAATGATATCTGGTCATTATAGGACAGTCACCTCTCACCCACACCACAGCCAATCAATAGAGCTCTCCATGTCATGACAACAAGCCCAGCCAAGTAACACTCCAACACTTTTATGTGTGTGACTTAACGCAGCCAGTGTTAATTATCAGAGCTGATGATATGGCTATGACTGAGTGTCTTGCCTTAGTTCTCCTCAATGGAGGGTTTGTTAATTGTAATGAACATTCATTGTTCAACATGGGGCACTGCAAGGTTTCACCTGTAGTCAGATACAATAGCCCCAGCAGCACTAAAGATGTGCACTGTACAATGGCAGGGGTGTAGCATAGGGGAATTAATACAACTCTTGCAGGGCATTCTGGACAGATGAACGACTTACTGAACCAGGACAGTGGTTCATTAACATTCCTACCCATGTGGGATGCATCTGAGCTGCTGAAGGTCTGCTGTTTGTTCTTTTAGTCACATCTTCTTTGTGGATTCTTGAATGAGTTAGGAGTGTACCCCACAGACCCATGAGTAGTGTTCACTGAAGATGGGTCAAGTCTTGTAGATGACAAGAGCATGCACATAAAGGAGACAATGTTCTTGGCATCTCAGAGGGTGGCTTGGTGTGGTGAGCACAGGTGTTATGTTATGTTATGTTGAAGGTTTCATTGAGGGCAGCGGCCAACGAAGGGATCATGGGGCTAGAATATGGTTGAAACATATAATTCTAGGAGCAACACTTAAACTAAGGAAGGTTAATAAGGAAGGTTTTAAGGTGCTTCTGGAAAGTCAGTAAGTTAGACTCTCTACCTAATGATGATGGGAGGAAATTCCACAGTTTCTCTGCCGTGCAGGCCTGAACACCCTGCCTTTCTTTCGGATAAGTTTGAACAGTGATCCTTTTGTCCTTATCGGACATTAAAAAATTATTGGAATTTTCGGTCCTTATTCATCTGAGAAACGATTGATATTTGGTTGTTGTAGGCTTTTGAAGCCAAGGCACATGCTCTCAAAGAGGATCCAAAATTTTTATGGGTGCTTATGAAGGGACCGTAATGGCGGTGTGATGTGATCATGTTTTTTGTTTTTGTTTCAATAATGTTACTAAAATCAAGACAGGATGCTACCAAGGAACTCATAACCAGCACCTGATGTGAAAAGGATAGAAGTGGAAGAAGGTATTTAATTTCCCTGGTGAGGAAAAAGCATAATTGTGTTACTCCAGTGATTTGGCTTTTTAGTGTCAGAGTGTTAGCTACAAAGTTTCCCATATTTTTTACTTGAGATTTAGGCATTGGTCATTGGCATAAAGTGTTCAGCCAGAAAGATGGATTCCATAGATTGGGTCTCTCATTCACGAATATGATCATGGTTTTATCAGGCCTGATCTTCAGGTAGTCCATACGGATCTAGGTGATCACTGCGAAAAAATAATGTCGAATCAGAAAATACCAAATCCTCCCCCCGTTTTTAACACATATATATGCAGGGTGAGACCCCCTGCAGCCCCTCCATTACCCCTACACCTTTTGTATTTAATTAAACCCCTCCCCACATATATATGTAGTAAAATTGGGGTCTCGAATTTTGGTATTTTTGGATTTTACGTTTTGGGCATCATCTATTTTGGTATAATGCCGTTCATGGCCATCGAGTCTTTGATCAAGAGCAGACAATCTCTAATGTTTCCAGAATGATTGCTGCCACCCTCTTGTAAATCAACCCAGATCTGAGTGGCATCCGTATAATGAAAGAAAACTAATCCAAAATGGTGAATAGAGTCCTTTAAAGGGCAGAGATACAAGTTACAAAATAAAGGCTATAGTGCAGGTTGCTGCGGGGCACTGAAGATTATAGGTAGAAATTGAAAGTAGCAACCAAACATACAGTTGTGAGCCCTCTGGTAGGAAAAAATGAATGCTATTATGGGCTGGTCCCTGAAATTAATGGCTTTGTAGTCTAGCAAGTAAGATTCAATGATCAACCATGTTGAATGCTGCCAACACGTCTAATAAAAATAAAGTCTCCGAAAGCCCCCTTATCTGCCTTTTCTCTTAAATGCTTTAAGGTGGAAGTAGTGATATGAACAACATAAAGCCCTCAAACCAAGTTGGGCCTTATCCAATAAACCAGCGCTTTCTGCAGTCTTAAATCTGAGTTACTACCACTCTCTCCAATTGTTTAGATAGAAATGGCAGTTGAGAAATAGGGGGAAAGTTCTATGGATCAGCAGTGTTTAAAGATGGCTTCTGAAGGAGAGGTATAGACACCAAACATTTTCAAGTGGAGGGGAAGTGTCCCGTGGTTAGCGAGGAATGAAAAAGATATAAAATGTCATCCTGAAAAAGTAAAACCATGGGTTACTCTAGAAAGTTGTACATCTAAAGGGGAGCCTTTAGCCAAAGATAAGAGAAGTGACAGAGATTGTTTATCTACAGTGTAAAGTAGTGGAGTACACTGTGAGCTGTTAAGACATTCTGGTCACACTTTGCCTCTAAAGAATGAAGCTCAGCACTAGCCCTAGTTGAGTCGTTCCTAATTTTATCAATTTTACGTGTAAAATGTTGAGCTAGTTGCTCAACCAGAGATTGTGACAAATCTATGGTGGCTGTATCTGGTCCATTACAGAGCTTGTGGACTACTATAATTAGTTTCCTCAATGTGTCTCGGGTGTATTCAACTTTATGCCATAGTATACTTTCTTTAGCTTTACCAATTAACTTGTTGTCTACAACTACATTTTAGCCAACTACTCTAGTAGTTGGTGTTGCCTTAGCTCCATATTGGGCACTGAGTTATAAGATTGTCGCCAGTCTAGATTTCTAACTGTGCGACACAGAAGTATGCGTTCAGGAGTAAACCATCTTTTACTTTGCTTCTATTTACTTTGTGTTCTGTACATAGTTAATGGCACAAGTTTATTTACAATCTCCACAATGCGGAGGTCGAGGGCTCCAAACATCTTGTCATTAAGCTTGTTTAGATTCTGGATAGGATGACAAGTAGACAGTATCTCAGCTACAGTTTTTTTGATATTTGGTTCCATTGACGAGAAGGGGGCTGAGGACTAGGTGAACCTTATCTCTCTCAAATTATGGAAAGGGTGTTAAGAATGGGATTCCAAAGTGCTTGGTCCAGGAGAATGGGAGTGGAAAAAATAAAAGCTGGTCATGCTCTGAACAAATTTTGACCTGGTCTTCGGAAATATCCACAGATAATCCAAGCCTATTCTCCTTAACCGACGACTCTCATCTGGCAGGGAAATGGAAGGTCATCCTGTGTGTGGCCACAGCCCTGGAGGAATGCTCGCACCATTTGTCTACATGGACAGACTGAATTGGACATTCAGACCTTCGGATCTACTGCCTTTGCAACTATATAACACACCCCTTCATATAACTCTGGTACCATCATGCGTGACAAACAGGGAAGCATTCACAAATACAGCAGATTTGGCTGTTGTGTAGTTTGAGGGGTCAGTAATGCGAAGCAGACAACTGTTTGTGATGATTTATCAAAAATGTACATTTTATCCTCAAAATGAATGTAATAAAATGCCTCACTATCCTTTCTCTGCTGAGGAGATCCCCCCCTAACCAAAGGTAAAGGGAAACTCTAACACATGATATCTGGCCCTCACACTAAGCAACAAATGCACAAAGGAAATATATGGCAATACAATATACACATAGGCAGCAGGATTCAAGGTCAACTTTGCTAATGTTAAACCCAAGAAAGAAATGCCTCCAATCAGTTCTTGATGTTTCGAAGTCAAAGTAATATTTGTTAACCAAAGTTCCCATAATAGCAAATCTCTTCTCCTTGGTGAAATATCAACTTTCCTCTTCTACCAAATAGCACCAATGGTAATTACAACCACAATGATTTGTCACCTCTTCAAGAAGACTTGCCACAGTTCAAAAGAAATGCAGTACCCACAACTGTCAGTAATACACAGTTCTTGGTTAACAGAGTTTCATTAGTTACAGTTCTAGACTTTACAATGGTATATTTGTCAGGATGCATCTCAGTGCTGCTGCTTCCACCTTAACAACTTTACTTCTGCTTGATTTACTATGACAACAGTCACCTTTGTCTCACAGTACTCAACATGTTTAGGCTGTTGCAATGTTGCATCTACTGATAACCAAATATACCACCACAGCTTCAGTACTTTAGACTTCTACAACAACATCTGTGATTTGTACTTCTAGTGTGAGAAACCTGCGGACATCCACGCATCCACTTGCTTTGGGTCCTCTTCCCTGGTTGCCAGGGAAAGGCCATTACTTTTGGATCCTGACCCTGAGGGTGGAAAAACAAGGGAGGACCACCTGGGTGGGTCCTTGGGGATTGGGGATGAGACGTGCTTAGGTGAGACACTGTATCCCTCATTTCCATTTCAGGAGGAACCCTTGATCCCAGAAGCAGTTATGGGGTATTGTTACCCCTGTCTCCTTGACCAAGAAAACACCATGAGAAATCCCTATATGATGTATCCCCGAGGAAATGACGGTCTTCTGAAGGAAGTTCCGGAAGAAGTGTGAAGATGAATGAAAGAGAAGACTGGTGACGTCACATGAAGCCGAAATGACGCACCCAGAAGAGATGCCAATGAAGAAAGAATATAGACCATATAGAATCTGACGGCGAAGAAAAGATTTGAGCATTGTTTCATGTGGAATGAAGATTGCACGTCTGGAGAAGCACTGAAAGGATTGCAAAGTCATTTCACAAATGTACAGATGCAGTAACTCAAGTAGACAAAGTAACCATAAGGCTGGTTATACGTAGTGAATAGACTGCAGGCGATGCTGCCAATATATATAATCTGAATATTTCATGACGCATTTTAGCAAACTTGGACCCCGAACAGGCTGAAAATGTGGCGCTGCAGAATAAAACAGCTGACGGTGAAGGAAGATTCGAGAAGGCTGCTTGGCCCAGTGTCAAGAGTCTGGGCTGCCAAGAGCCTGGTTATCTACTCGAGAAGATACAATGAACGTGAGAAGCGAGCCAATCTCCTGTTTGAGGTGTAATGGAAAAACACTAGAAGTGCCAGGTTTTCTTCATTTAATAGTATTAAATGCATTGAAGGAGCTGAAAACATGTTCTCTAGTCACATGGTCAGATGAAAATAGACTTTGGGGCAAGCTACACCGAGCCTAGAAGATAAGGCCACGTCTTCACTCACTTTTATTCTCAGGGATAGTGAGTCATTGCAAGGCCAAGTTCAAAGACTAATTGACTGGCAGACAGCAGGAGTGATGATAGCTGTTGGGCTAATTGGGTGGGGAGGCAGGACCAGGCCAGACCTCCAGCACCTGGGGTACCAGCTTGCGTGATGCTAGCGAATGGAATATTGCAGAAGAGTACAAGTGTGCCAACCAATTATAGAGAGCTACGTAGCAAGGAGCCCTTTAGTTTGAGAAGCCAATAGAACGTTGTGTATTAGTCTGACACGGAAGTTGATTTGCACTTGGGGTGGGCTTAGTTGTCCACCTGACTTTAGAAATCCAATCTGATCCCCGCCCTTATAGTAAGCATAGTTTAATATTCCCTTTAAGCCCATCACATCCCTTAGTAGGTTTTCTTATTTTCCCATGTAGTATGATGTCACTTATGACACATTATTTGTATAAAGTTGTGTTTTTTCATGAAATGCTTTGAGAGGAACTCTTGAGAGAGCATACTGTGCGGCGTCCGTTGATGCCCGTTGTACTCCCTGTTTTAACAAGTGTAATTAAAACAGTTGTGTTTTGCCAAACTTCCTGAGTCAGTCTGATTATTGATGTATGAGTAAGATCTGCATCCCCTTCCATCTCAGATACTGTTACCTCATCTTAAAGGACCTCCGGGTTCACAACCTATCCATTCCCCGACCTTTATGGGTTATTGTCAAACATATTTCCCACATTTTTCCTATGACAGTACTGGGAAGAGGAAGAGCCAACTAGGAGCAGTGAACACTAGTAACACAATTCACCACTCTAGTACGGGGACGAGGAAGAGGTGACTAGGAGTAGTGAACGCTAGTAATACATTTCACCACTCTAGTACTGAGATGAGGAAGATGCCTCAGAGTTCTACCAAGGTCAGGGATGTCGCTCTAATTGCAACCAGGCAATTACAATTTGGAATTCACACCTGCAACCTGGCAAGGGGTTGCAGGTGTATAGGAATGGAGGAGACCAGCAGTATGACAGACCAAAACAGCAGGGAAACCTGTTTGCACCAGGCTGCCAAGGTGGGACCAGCAGTATGGCCAGGACGTCTGCAGAAGGAGACCCCAACGGACTGTGGAGCCTGGGAGTCGTTGGGCTGTGTAAGGAAGGCATGGTATAAAACAGTAAGACAGACACAAGTGATCACAGGTCAAGGGTGTTTACTGAACCTTTAAATGGGTTGGTAAAATGCTTATCTGATCCTATATCTCAAGATGGTAGCAAGCTACAACCATCAAATAATAATAATGCAGTCCTAGTGGAGTCTTTTCAAAATAAAAGGACCTATACTAATAAACCTATTGCCAATCCTAACTTTTAAATACAAATAGTGTTGGAAACAATGTTATGCAAAAGAAAAGTGTTCAGGAAATGATATGTCAGGATATTTGAGCTGTTGGCTCCCCTTCCCCACATTTTCAGCACAACACAAGGTGGCACACTCAAGCTTAGCATACACTCTGGCTTCTCTGGCACGAGGATGCAGTTCAAAACCTCAGCATCAGGGCCTTCTGTGCCAATGTCTCTTTGCCATTTAAAGTCTCTTCCCATGGCTGACAATCAGCAAGGCGGCTACTTTGGCTTCCCCATCAGCCTTTTGCAAACACTACTGCTTGGATGCCAGCGCTAAGTCGGATGCAGCATTTGGCCAGGTAGTTTTGACGAGCTTGTTTTCTTAAAGGGGAAACTCTCCTCCCCAGGGTTGCATTCAGTTGTAATCACCCATACAGTATGGAGGAAAGGTGACGGGACATAGGAGTAATTATAAGTTACTCCTCGAAGTAACTAACATACTCCTAGTCCATAGTCCTCTTTCCTCGATATATCCCACCATCCTCCCTGTAACAGCTTGGTATCTTTTGGCAATCATAATATTGTTGACGCATCAAAGGGGACTGAGGAGTGGTGCTGGTGGGCGATTTCAGAGGGCATAATGCGACAAACACCAAAGTGCCTTGCTTCTCTGGATTTCACTTGCACAATTTCTTGGGTGATTTACTGTACACCTCGGGTCCCCCTCCACCGGGCTCAGAACCACTTCTCTCAAGATGTTCACATGCACCATTTCTCAGTTGATTTACTGTTCACCCCTGCTTCCCCTCCGCCGGGCTCAGACACACTTAACACAATGTTCTTAATTGATATCCCTGGTTCGGGCTTGGACCATTCTATTTCATTTTCCAAGCTTTCCTTTTCTATATCAAAATTGATTTTGCTTGACCCGCTGCAGGACCACTCTGATTCACAAAATCTTTCTTTTCACAATTCTTTCCTTTCACTTCCGCCACCTCTCAGCTGAATACCTCACAGAGACCCTTGCCGGACTACTCTGTCAATGATATAATATCCTTTCAAAATTCAAACATTCATCAGCAGTTCAACTTTACTCCCGTCTTTCATCACACACGTTTTAACAATGTTCGTTCCAGCACTCGGTATACAATGTTGCTGCTTGCAACCTTGACTTCAACACACAACAGTCTTGTATCGGTCTCCCCACCTCACCGGCTGTGTTGTTTTCTCGATCGCTACTTTGTTCTTGAGCCAAGGACGGTACCACTGTGGCTGCTGCTTCTCCCTGACTCGATTAGTCATGTAGGAGGAGCGTGGGTACCTCCAACACACAATGCAGGCTTTTTCAGACTTGTTTCTGGGCTTTAAGCTGTCTCTTGATCATAACAGTTGCTTTCCAGAAAGGTCAAAGGGTATTTCCCTCCTTGTAAACCCCTCGTAGTTTGTTGTTTCCTCATGGGCTTTGCCTAGTTCAGAGTGTGCTTTTGATCTCCGCCTTTTGACCTTGTGGGAAGCTTAATGGAAGTCAGGTATGAGTGTCAGTCAGTAATTGCCTGATCTCGCCTGATCATTGTATTGGGAAAAGTTAGGCATACTGCTCAGGTGTTAGTCTGTTTTCTCCCAGAGTGGGCTGTCAGTTTGAATGTGTTCATTTAGGAAAGGGGCGGGGGCAGAGTTCCCATGTATCCTACCTGGTAGGATGGGGTAAAGGTGTTGCAGGGCGATGGGGATACCGTGTCTTGCCATCTGGTGTCCCACTCCCACTCCCCGAAGACCCCTTACCTAGGTGATCCACCCACAGGAAATAAATCCAAAAGCGATGGGCATGTCCTGGCCACCTGGATGACATATCCCTGATGACTAGTGGGTGAGAAACCTTTTGGTTTCTCACAGCTATAAGAGAGCCACAATTGGGGAGGCCTCAATGTCCCGCCGGAGCAACAAACATAGCGAGAGGAGAGCGAATGGCCGACACCATCCACAAGAGAGAAGCGGAGCTGCCGGCCAAGTGCGGAGCGAAACTGAAGTGCAAGCAGGACTGGCGAATTAAGGAAGAGACCGATAGCATCCACAGCAGGGAGGGGGAGTTGCTGGTCATATGCACAATGAAACCGAAGAGCGAGCAGGGCTTGTGAACGAAACATGACGTGCAGGTGAAAGCAGAAGCATGATGCACAGCTGTCCGGTTGTCGAGAACAAAATGCATGCTAATGAGAAACTACACTAGGGAAAATATTGAAAGTCATTTAACCTGCAAGCGACAGGATGGGAGATTGTTTAAATTGAATACCGAACTAAATGAAAGCTTTTTGGGGCAAAGCTTTGAGCCTATGACAAATGTGCATGAACTACAGATATTAGCCATTTGAAAGCCAAATATAAAACTGTATGAATACTGAAGGAAAGCAAAGATTGGAAATTGAAAGTGAACACAAGAACAAAGTAGTGAAGAAACAAAAGACTGACAAAGGTGTTGTAACACATTATGGCAAGGCCAAGAAGCAAACAAGGAGACCATAGGGTTTATGATTGCGCTACCTGTAGTTGGTGGACTGTGCAGACAGACAACAGCGCCTAGACCAGGGAGCCCCAACTGTGAAAAGCTAAGACGATTGATGAAGCAAACCAAAGGAAAGCAACCTGATGTACTGCTAAGAAAATAAAAGCAGTATAAAGTTGATCTGAAATGAATCTTGAATTTTGAGAGATTGAGAACAAGGTGCCTGTTTGAACTTGTGGGAACTCCCAGATATTGTAGAACTGATTGAAATCCCGAGACTTTGATAGAATTGTCTTGAACTTGGGGAAGGGGAGCTGAAGATGAAGCAAGGAGCTGGAAAGAGCTCAGAAAATTATTTTGAAAACCTTTTATTTCATTATTGACATCCCTACAAATTTTTCAGCCTTATTTGTGAGGGCAAGTATAGGACACAGACATAACTTTAAGTGGAACTTTCTGACTCAGACTTCCTTAGTTTTTATAGGTGGGGAAATCCCACCTTAGGATAGGGCACGTTATGCCTACTACCATCCTATCATTTGAGTTAATAAAATGTTTTTGTTTGAATCCGAAATCTGTTGTCTGTGTCTTGATTCATGATGCCTTCACACTAGACAGGCTTCGACAAGATACATTTTACAGTACTTCAATACCTTCAAGTAGGCAAGGCACTCTTCCTCTGAATATCTCTGTTCAAAGGGGGAAACCTCTTTGCCTCTCTTGTCTGTCTGCCACAATAACAACCTGGGTTTTGCTTTAGTACTCACCTTTCTGTGGCTTTCACAGTCTGTGGGCACTACAGGTTGTGTCAACTGCAGGTTGTATCAACTTCAAAATAATCTTTACAAGCAGGCAGTTTCCCATCCCCAACATTACCTTCACCTTTCTGCCAGCTATCAGCCCAAGTAATTATCCAGAATCCTTGGTGCCACTCTCCTAGCTTCAGGTAATTCTTGCACACATGTATCTTAGGCCAGTTGAACTGTTATTAACTTCACAGTAACAGGTAGATTGCTTTTCAACTCTGAGAAAGGATGGTTTCACTTTTAATATAGGGAGGCTCTTGGCTTGGGCAATGCGTATTCTCTTCTTCAATAGTAGATACACTTTAACTTCTTATATATGAAAAGGTATACTGCGTTAAAGTAAAGAATAGATTTAAGTCTTTCTTTAGGAATCACAAAAAATGACACAGGACCATTTCTTAAGGTCGTTTTCAAGGGTTAAAGACTTGTATTGTATTGTACTTCCGTGTGAAAGTAAAGGATAGAGCTCTGTCTTCCTTTGGGAATCACAATTAGGCACAAGCAACCACTGTTAAAGTTATCACAAGTTAAAAACGTCAATAATTGTTTCATCAATGTTAGGTATTTGGTAATGGTCTTCGCAACATTCACTCTTATTAGTGACACAAGACCACTCCTTCAAGTAGATTCAGTCTGTTAACGGTTTAACAATGGGTTTAAGCAGTGTTTGTTCTTCATGCAAATAAAAATGACTTTCCTCATATATGCAACTGCTACTACTTTTCCATTGTTCATGTATTATAACTTCAACTAGCAACTTCTACTCTCTTTAAATCACAAGGGAGTGAATAGGGAACTCGATACTGTTGCCGTTAATGCTCGTGCAAGGTATTAGAACTCCAGGCTTCACTCACTGGCTTATTTAACACTTGCTCTGTGGGTCACACTGTTTCTATGTCTTCTACGTCTTCTGCCACAACTTCTACTGCTTCTGGCTTCTTAGGAACCCGCACCCTTTGTCTCTGAAGGAGTCTCCGGTCCGGCCACACGTTTATGGAGCCCCTCTTGCTCCTGAGACCCACGGCTTGGCAACTGCTTGTCACCTTGGTCTCCGACACGCTTGTTGCATGGCTGCCACAGCAATCAGGCTCACATGGGGAAAGATAGCTCTCCTGCACGCCTTCGTCTGTGCAGCCTCTGCACTTCAGAATTTGGGGGAACAGGACCCTGTCAGAACAAGCAGGTGCAATCTGCTGTCTCCACATTCCGGCATCCCTCTTGTTCTCTCACTTCTGCTTGGCTTGCCAGCCTCGTGCCTGCTTTTTTCTGCTACTACTGCTACAGCTTGCATTTCATTCTTGGGGGCCTTTTATGCCTCGCAGGTTCCTCCAGGTGTGGGTTGTTAGGCCTGGCTACTGCTACAGCATGCTTCTTCAGTCATATTCCTTGTGCCAGTACTAGTCCCCTCCAGCAAAGGTAGCTTTTTTACAAATTGGGTTAATTTTAAGGGTAGATTTGTTTCCCTTAAATTCCTTAAGGAATTGACTCTTAGAATTGGTTGTTACAGAGTAAGACATTTGATTTAAGGCATATTTGCCACATCATTTTACCTTATACCTTTGGGAGTAAGGAGGGTGTTCATCCTGAAATGCATTAAAAGATCTTTCTGTTAACATGCATGCTCAGATTTAACAGAACTTCTTCTTAGAGTAGTAGATTTTGTATGCGGTCAGGGACATTATAATGACAATATGCCATTACCTGTTTTGGCAACACAGAAAGGCACTTGCCTTCTGAGGACAAATACTGCGTCTCATTCTATGGGATCTTCTCACCATCCTGGGCTTTGTCTCCTCCCAGATGATCCTCCCGTGGTACACCACCCCCAGGTCAGGATCAGTAAGTGTCTGCCTTTCCCTGGCCACCTGGGACGAGACTTTAGGCAAGGTTTCATTGTGGGATCCGTGGGATTCTTCACAGTAGTTAGGGGCAAGACATTTCCAGTCACTGCCATAATTGTACTAACTGGCCAATACATGATGACAGTCAGTAAATGATGGTAATACATTGGTATATTGTGGAAGTGCTTGGCAAATGTTTATTTATGTCCTATGCAAGAGGCAGAACTGTTGGTTTTGCCAATGCTTGTTTTTAACAACAGAAACTCAAGGTAAGAAAAAAATGCATGTATGTACATATTGCTTATAAATCAAGTGGTTGCTGGTGTAGTTGGTTAAGATATATATACATATATAATAACGAGAGCTGGTTTACAGCTACAATTCTTGGAGGATAGCTCAGGGGCAACACGCTTGCGCTTGCCTTGGAAGCAAGAGCATGCAGAGCAACATAGGTTCGATGCCTTGATCCATACTTAGAACCCTCTGGGGATTACGCGCGTTATAAACAACCAATTAAAATTACAATTACAATTACACTATTACCTTTCAGAACACTTCTTCGCCAGTATTACAAAAGCTTTCACATCATAAAATGCGCCAGTTTAATCCAGGATAAGGTATAAACACTTGGCATCACACTGGGGTGCTCACTTAGTGCAGAAGCGCACGTGAACCAAATAAACAAGAGCTGCCAATACCATCTCCGACTGCTCAGCCACATTAGGCCATTTGGTAATAAAAAGAACTGCGCTACCATTGCTAGAGCAACTATTCTCTCTGGCAACACACTGTTAATTGGGGACAATAGCTCCTGCCTGGCAAGATGCCAGGCATTTCAGAACAGTACGGTAAAAGTCATCATGAAGAAACCTAGGGGTGAACATATTTCATCCAACAGAAGAGACTTACACTGGCTGGCGGTGCTGGAATGGATTGCTTTCGAATCCATGTCCATCACCCACTGTTGTCTCTATTGGACAGCTCCATTTTACATGAATGCTCTTATCTCCCAGTACATGCCAGGCAGAGCCCTGCGCTCGGAAACTCTGGGATAGATCACCTGCACAAGCTTCAGACGCTCTAATGGGCTGGGCAGATCCTTCCCAGTAAGAGCGGCTAAAGTATGAAACGCCCTTCCTGTAGCTATTCCACTAGGAGGTAATAGCAGAGACTTCCGTAAGGCTTTGAATAAATCAGGTGGTCATCAGTAGGACTTAAGCTTTCTTGAGCCCATTCTGTCCTGTCAATACTTTAGTTTGTATACTGTCTATAAATTGCGCCCTGATGCCCGTGGGCTTCAACGCATTCCAAATAAATAAATAAATTATAAATAACGGTGGCATACCTATGACAGCAAAGAGCTAGCTCAAAGAGATCCTAGGGCAGTGGTTGCGGGTTATTGTTGAGTGTTTTGGGCTGGGAGGTGTGTTAAAAGTCAAACAACATCCAGCTATGTGTCCTTTCTCACAGCTTCTCTCTCACTAATCTGTACTACTCATTCTAACACTTTAGGCTCATAGCATATTTAATATAGCTTTCTCCCCATCGCCTAAATCCTATTTTAATTGTATGCCTATTGCTCAGATAAATCATATCGATTTTCTTCCTTTCACTGAATTAAAGAGTATTCCCTACTGCCTCTGCCCACGTATGACCGATTTCGAACTTGAACTACTACTGTTTAGCCTGAATCATCAGAATAGCAATGCATAAAGAATCCACAAAGTTCAGGAAAGACATTTCTCCAGGAACAGACTAACTTCATGTCGTTTGACTTGCAGACAAATATGTTTGTTCAATTTTATTCCTAACCGTATTTTCAAAAGACACCTATTTTCTACTCTATTTTGATGAGTTTTCATTATACAAACAAAGGGATTAAATCTAAGAAATACTGAAAAGTGCTATTGTTCCTTTACGAAGAACTGGTACAATAAAATAATTCCTCATAAAACTTGAATCAACTATAACCCTCCCTTTCACTCCCTGTCCAACCACACAGTAACTCATTCAGAATCAAAGTCCACTATTCATGCTATGTGCAGTATATCATGTCATCATCTTCCAAATAGAGGATAATCCGTTTTATAGGAAAGTGCATCATTATTCAAATAATGGTTAGAAATGCAGCGTTTGTGGACATAACCAAAGCCTGTATTCCTCCACCAAAACGTCTCTCCAATGAGACTTAAATTAGGGTTTTGGCCCATTGTTGAAAAGGTAACACTCTGCACCGACAGTAAGCTCCAGACCTTCTGCAGCCCTAAGATAAAAGTAGGAGTTTCTGATTTCGTCCACCAGGCCGCTATAAGTAAATGCCAGTGTAGCTATGATTTTCCACTCTTTGGTTCTATGTTCTTCATTCTCCAGATCTCTTAAACCTAATATTAATATCGCCGGATCTTCAGGTACGTAACTCCCCAATATATTTTGGATTACATTCATTATTTGTTTCCAAAATTCTCTTTGAAATTGGCAATCCCATAGAATATGAAACAAATCTCCAAATCCCCACATCCTCTTCAGCACTGGTTGCCAGAATTGGGGTATAAGCGATGTAGCTTGCTGGGGGTCAAGTGCCAATAATACATCACTTTTATCCATGCCTCTCTGTACTGCATAGATATAGTAATCTTGGAATATCTTACCATATGTTCCCAAATCTTTTCCTCAACATCCTCCCCCCCAAACCCTGCTCTCGCCAATCAAGAAATGTCCACCTGGGGTACCCTCTGCTTCCTTAATTTGTTACCTAAAGCTGATAGCAGACCCCTTATGTTCTGAGCAGGTAAGAAGAAAAGCCTTAAAAGGTGTATAGTCCATTGGTGGCCGCTGTCTTAATCGTGAAGAGCTGTAACCAATATCTCAGCTGAAAATACTGGAATCGATCTTCTTTTCCTAAAATACCTTTTAGAGTCCTGGAATGACTTCATTCCCCCAAATCAAACATATCTTTCGATTTCCTACAACCCGCTCATCCCCACTTTAAAAAGTCTAGTCCAGCTGCTGCAGAGATGAATTTGGGATTGTTTTGTACAGGGGTATAGGGGGATGGGAAAGTGGTCAGTCCATGTTTAATGGCCAATGTATACCAGTATGCCACTGATTTTGTAATGGCACTTTTATGGATATCCAGGGCCTGTCGTTCTTAGTTAACCACAGGAAATCCTCAACCGCCATACCTATTACAGACTGTCCATATATCCTCGGAATATGCTTTGAACCATTGTGTGATAAATTGTGCAGCATAAATAAAGGCTCCACAATTCTAGATTTCCCATCCCCCATGTACCTTGGCACACACAGTAGTTTCCCTGAAATCCTTGACTTTTTCCTTGCCACAAAAAGGCAAAAGGCAATTTGTTCTGTAACACCTAAAAAGGACATTGTGGTGGGTCGAAAGTAATAAAGGAGACAGTATTGCCATTGTTTCCTTCTCTATTGGTCCTAACCTTGAAATATCTAAAGGGCCCCAATTATGGAGATCAGAGGTAATTTCTTGTTCGGATAGTTGACATCATGAAGCTTTTCTAAGCAGGCGGTTAACCTGATTCCTAAATAGCTATTGTGTTTAGTTGTCCATTTAAAAGATGCAAGTGGTTCTGCGTTGTGTACTAAATTGTGAGACGTAGTCAAATTGAGGATCCCAGATTTATGCACATGTATCTTAATCACCACCTCCTTAGACTCCAGTCACTGCAAGAGAAGAGCGTGTAGCGAATAATACGGTATGTAAAGAAAGAGCAAGACTTCGTCAACAAAATCAATCAATTTGTGTTCCCTATTTCCAAAATATTTCCCGTAAACTTAAGAATCACCATTACTGGTGCATGGTCCGATATTCATATCTCCTATGTCAACATCTTCGACTATAACCAAAAATGGGATGCTGGTGCATATATAATTCATTCTAGAACATTTAAGATGTACACCTGACAAGTGTATTATATTGTTTGCTTTCTCAGAGCAGATCCATCCAGGCATCCAGATAACTATACTCTCTCAATTGTATTTCAGTGCACAAGAGGCCGCTACTCCTGTGCTGGGCCCTCTGTTTGACCTATCCAACAACACATTGCACTCAAGAATAAAGTCCTCCAGAAAGGGAACTTCTGCATCAGCAAATGTTTTGTGCTTATCTAAAACATCTTGAGTAGATTTAGCTTGTTATGAGCTGGAAGTGCATAAGGTCGCAGTCATCAGTGACTGGTCGCGTTACTTTCTTTTCCGACTGGAGTGGCGTTAGCACAGCTCTTGAGGCACATCAGCACTTGGGAACAACACCTGTAAAAGCAAACAAGATAAGAAAACACGTGAATACCGAGCACTTATACAATCAAGATGACGAGACCAGAGAACCTGGGAGAAATAGCACAGAGACCGACCCGATGCTCTACCACAGTAGACAACGGATGGCGGGAGCCGATGTGCAGATGAGATGTCCCATCTAAATGGAACATGCCGGATCCAGACAAAGCATTTGAAGGACAGAGAAATGATTCAACTGTCTTTTTTATGAATGTATAGAGTGCCCAAAATAAGCATAATCTATAGTCCTGAAGAAAGCGGCAAACTTTGTTTCCCTGCCGAAACCGGTTGACAAATATGGGCTCAGGGTGATGACCTGATCCACTTGACTCAGTTACAATCAATATATGAGCTTGGCTTAAAGACATCCCTTGTTATTATAAGTCGCACCAAGGGGCAGCAACACGAATAAAGAAATTTGTTGACTCCCACACGGTGTTCACCTTTTAGAAGTGTAGGAATGTAGTGAGCCAGGATAGGGTGAGTTTCATTTGGCTGTCCCCCAGATCCAATTAGGCACAGTCTCTCAAGGGATATACCTTTCCCCCTTAGGGACATGTAGTTAGATTTAAGGACATAAGCCGTAGGTATAAATTGTTCTATTAAAATAGAATCTGCTCGCGATGTGTTAAAAAGTACTGGGGAGGAGACAGAATCCAATTTCCCATATAAGTCAATTTGTATTGCCAGTGCAATGTCCACCAGATTTCGAGTGACCGTTGACGGTGTAACTCCTCATACCCTAGAGTCCCATACGACTCCATAGAGGAGACTAATTGTATTACAGGGGACGGGGACATTATTACCTTCCCTTGTAATACCAGTGATTTTTGTCAGTAAGGTGGCAGAATGACTGGTAGACCTTCCAGCCACCTCACTGGCAAACTCGTAGTTGGCTGGTGCACTAACGTGCCAGTATATGTTAATATCGGCACGTTAATACTGCATCAGCCAACTCGCAATGAGGGCGGTTTAATGTCTCTTGTTATCTTCATCAATCTGTAGTATTGTTACACAGGTCTTGATTCCCTGATCTTCGCCATCTTCATGGCTGGTTTCTCCAGCACAGATGCTCAGATGCTCTCTTCTCGAACCCTTGTCACTTTCCAAGTCCATTTCTAACACAAAGGGCCCTTCCTACTTTGTTGCCACTGTGAAGGGCTTGGCTTATGATCAACAAAGCAAGCCCATCATTCCACCATTCTTTCATCTCACTTTCGCCTCGTCTCCCTTGAATTCATGGCTATGGGCCACCTATTCCTTAACACTCATCAATATCCTCTTGATTTATAGGCATCCCGGCCCTCTCAACTCCTTCTTACCTAATCTTGACATGCTTTTTGACTCCCTTGGCATGATGCATTTTATGACCCTCTTAAGAGACTTCTGCCTTCCAATTAACTCATCCTGCCACCAACTTGAACTTAAACCCAATCTCTCTGCCCAGTTCTTGACTGTCCTCCACGACCAACCAACCCACATCTGTGGCAATCCACCTGATATTTTCTTTTATCATCATCACCCATCTCAACCCTCTCCATCGATCCCTCTCCATATGACCTTTCCCTTTTTTCAGTTCAATATTGAAGTTCCCCTTTGGAGCCCCTTGACCTCACCTTCCCATTACGTAAAGAAAGGTTGCCTGGGAAAAATATATACCCAACTACGCCATTAGCTTTATCTCCTTGCTCCAATCAAATAATTCTTCTTCCCGGTCTGGAAATTACACCCTTCTCACCCAAGGGTGAATTTATTATTATTATTTATTATTTGTTTTGGTTTTACAATAGAAAACATTTACAAAAAGCAAAGGAAAAAGAGAAAATAAAAACCTTAATACACATAATTGACACAAAATTCTCAATACAGATATTAAAATACTTAAAATAAAGAACAATGAAGAAAATCACAATCACTTGAACATAGGTTCACTTGGCGGGTCCTTCCTAAGAACTAAACATTGCATTCTATTGCCATCTGCCAAATATCAGGGAATTTTACCTGTTTCAATCCATGAACAGGCAGAATTAAAACATAAAAAGAAGAGGAAACTTAAAATTAGGCACATAGCAACCTTCCTCCACGAGTTAAAGCTGAAGCCCATCCTATTCCAGATTTCATAGAGCTTCATGGATTGCTTAAAGAGCAATGAATTGAATGAGAATTGCTAACCTCCTACCTTTACATATGAGCTGTAAACCAGATTACGGTATTGCCAACCATCATATCACCCAAAGTGGAGACAGAGGGTGTAACCACAGACTTCTGATAAAAATCTAACGATTGCAATCTTAAGGCCAACAGAAGTCCCATACAGCATATTCTCCCACAATGCATCCAGATTAACTCTCTCATGGTTGTGGACAAATTTGGCAAAATAGGAGATTCTCTTAGGGGTTAGTGTTGGACATTCCAATAGCAAATGCCTTAAATTTTCTGTTGTAGTTACGTTATTGCAGTGTCTACGGGGAATTGAGGCGCGAGGGAGGGAGCCCTGAATCTCTATGATCTTGCCAGTTAAAAGCTTGTTAAATTGAAATTTCAGGTATACGTTTTGTCACTTTGTACTCAGAAAACGTGCTAAATAAGTCCCTGGGATACCCAGGCCTTTATAGTGGGAGACCAGACGGTAACAGAGAGGTGATTTGGAGACATCCTGCATAGTATTCGCCTAATCCACATATTGCAATCGCGGTTTAACTCGTATTGGATTCACCACTAAAGTTTCCTTATCGCACATGGCTTTATCCAAAAGGGATTGGGACAGCCCTGATAGCTTAAAAATAAAGGTGGAGTTAGAGAGGCCTTGCCTCAGGAGAAATCCTAATTCGGAATATAAGTTATTACTCCTGTTCATTATTAACTTTCTATAAATGGAGAGACATCTTCATTCTCCTAGACTAAGTAAGGATTGCAAACTGAGTTCATACCTTAAGGCAGATAGCGGGATGCATTTTGGTAGGCAAGTCATCAGCGCTCTCCAAATTCTGGACTCTATTTTTGCCAAATCGAGATTGCCGGTAATAAGAAATAGTTCCAAAACGTAACATAACTTTGGAATTACTTTTAATTTATAGAAACGGAGGAGAGACAATCAGCAATATGCACAAAATGTGTGCTCTACAACCCTCATTTGAGTGATTAATAATGTAGACTTTTGTGCAAGATAGATTCGCAGTTGGCCTATATTTGAGCGCTCAAATAAGGGAAAACCCAAATATATCATTGAATTTTTCACTTCCAGCCTTACTTTATTTAGGAACCATCTGTAGGAAGTGGGCTTTTTTCGAATGCTGAATCTCAGGATAAGTGATTTATGTACATTTACTACTCGACCATTAGAGTTAATATAACTGGAGATGGCCATAATCAGATGTTGAAGGCCCAAAGGAGTTCTATCCACCAATAAAAAATCGCTCCACGTATGCGCACCAACTGACTCTCATCCCCTCAATCTTTGGCGATATAAATGAGGCTTTCTGCAGATAGGTTCCCACATCAGACGTGTAAAAATTATACAAGGCTGGTGCAAAGATACATCCCTGCAGCAGACCATTTGATGTTTTTATTGGAAAGGATAGGAGGCCATCACTGTTTTCATGAATCTGTACCTTCATGTAGATGTATTAAAATGGACAGAATTGCTGCAGGTAACCCCAGGGATAATAGTTTTGAGCATAGTATTGATCTGTCCACAAGGTCAAACGCAAGGGACAGATCCATTGCTGCTATATATAATGGAGGAGCATTTTTTTGCCAGGCCAGTGCTTGGAGCAGGGTTAACACCAGCTTGCCTACCTCTGTCCCAACACCTTTTCTAAAGCCAAATTTCAGATGTGATAATATGGAATTCGGAGTTGACCAGTGTTCCAGTTGATGTAATACCAGGCTTGCAAATATTTGACTCAGCATCGAGCAATGCGATTGGTCGTAGTTTAACAGAAAGGTTCTATCTCCTTTTTTGTAAATTGGAACTATATACGTTAGATTCCAGGAATTGGGTATATGCTTGGCATTCAGAATATCAGGGAATAAGAGACAAAGTGATTTGGCCGGAATTACCAGATTGGCCTTCAGTACAATATTTGCCAAACCGTTGGGCCCCGCTGCTCGGTACAAGCTTAACTTTCTGATTTGTGTCATGATCTCAGGGACTGAAAATTTGAAATTCCAAGGAGCCTTTCAAAACAAATCTGTCAGAGCAAAAGGGGGCGCTCTAGATGCGTATAAGTCACCAAAGTGACCTCCCCATACCTCTACCGAGATTGGGTTTGATTGTGTCCCGGTCTGAGGCGTCTCATTTGCATTTCTTAATCGCCAGAACTGGTGAGAAGAGCCATATTTCAGGGCATCCAGCATTGACTCATCATCAGCTTGCGCCATCAGGCACTTATGGCCCTTGAGCCCATTTTTTAAAGTTAGTTTCAATTTCTTAGAGGCTGCCTCTTGGAATTCCCGAGAGAGACCCAGGATATGAAGTTGTCTTAGGTATGTATTCAGAGCATTTTTTGCCAACCACACCAGTTTATCATACACATGCGGATGGGTGGCAAGTTGAATACGCTTTCTACAAGCTTTGGTTGATCTGGTGATTAAGGAGTCAAGATAGGGAGTAAAATTGAAATATGTAAATAGAAAGTGAATTAATTCTAAAGGGTTGATGTGATAACCAGACACAAAAACTTTGTTAAATTCTTGAACGTTTCTGTTGTGGCAAGTAACACGTTTTTTTACTGCTTTGATGTGTAGATTTTGTTGCATAAAAGTTCCTGGTGGCCTATCTCTTAAGGAACGGATCGCAACTTCTGAAATCCTATGAGCACTGGCAGAAGTGGCAGTGATATTAAAAGAGTGTGCCAGATCAAAAAGAAACTCTGAAACAAAAATGTAGTCGATAGTGGCAGACCTAGTACCTACTGACCATGTGTGTGGATCCCGGGCCAGATTAAGCATAGAGTGAACGGATGCCCCAGGTTCTGAAATACTGATTCCAAAGGTGGCCCTCTAACGTCTTTCTAGAAGAGTCCATGCAACCTCTTCTATTTGCCACTTCTCTAACGAAGGGAGAATCGAAATCCTGTATGTAGAGTGAGTTTGTATAATTGTTCACCGAGATAGCCACATTAAAATCGCCCAGTGCAAGGACCTGTAGACATTTATATGTAATCATCAAGTCAGCATTTAAACTATCTATCTTACAGATTAATTCAGGTAAATTGTGCCCTGGGGACCAGTAGATGTTAAAAATAAGTAAAAATACGGGAGGAAAAAGCCGCTCACCTCAATAACCACTGCAAGAGCACTTGAGGGGCGGCACAACGAATCAAGGATGGATATACCTTCCCCTAACTTAATTTCAGTCAAGAGCCCTCCTGCTGGCCTACCTCTTGGGCCTTTAGTGGCCATCACATAACGAGTATCAAATCCGTCCAGATGCCAAGGGGAAACCTTCCAGGTCTCCTGGATACAGATGTTATTTCTCCTTATTAAGTTATCACATAAGTTAGACTAAGAGGACAGGTGAGAATGGCCTCGACAATTCCAGGATAGTATTAAGAGATCATTACTCTGGTTAAAGACTTTCTTTCAAAGATTCTAATTGTGAAATAGAGTCCCGAAGGGATAAGGCGAACCACCTCCAGCTGTGCTCTTCTTCAGACTTAAGAGCTGGATCTTTATTGGTATATAAGCCTGACTGAGCGTCATTAGCAGAAGGGCCTCTTTCTTGATTGTGCAAGGAATGAAGAAGGCCTGGGCTAAATATTAATATATCGTAGCCAAGGCAATTAAATTGGAAGGTTTCCGCTATAACCTTGTCATAGACTAAGCGGGAGTGAAAGACCAATGGAACATAATCATATCGAATGGATTGGATGAAATCAGCTCTCTTTAAATCTGCTCAGGATAGATTGCACAGAGCGGGAATGTCATTTAAGAGGGCCAAGACCCTTTTTCTGTTCAGAGTCACCGGCCCACCATAATCAAACAGGAAATACAAAATAACACTCGGATGGTCTGGATCACAAGGTTGCCTCCAGTGTATGTTTTTTAAGAGGCTATCGAAAAGAGACTTTGGGATTCTCCCATCAAGATCAGATTGGGGAGGTAAACTGATATTTCGGTCCCGTTGATAATCGAACACCATTTCTGCGGGCCTAGACACACAAAGTAGTTCAAATTGAATGGGGGCAGGGGCAGGAGAGCATAACCTCAGAATATCCCGTTGACCTTCGGAATCCCACTCCCTATTGCCTCGGTCCACTAGCTGTGTTGGGCTCTTGGTTAATCCCTTCTTAGCTGTTAGGACTGTGGGACTATCTTTAGGGTCAAGCAATTTTTCTACCGTAGCTCTAATCAAATCCTCCAAAGTGGAGTTTTCCATTGGAAGAAGAGTCAGTTTTAGCCTTGGCGGCAGGGGTATGTTAGAATCATTTATATCAGCACTGTCCACCAATTCAGGGGCTACTATCGGGAGTGTAGGGGGGATCGGATTTCTCCCGTCCCCACCTTAAGAGGAAGGGAAGACTAGCTGTCAAGATCAGCAATGGACCAGGATAATGAAGTCCTGGTTCCCTTGGAGAGGTTGTAAGTGCAGAAGAGTTCACCATTATCGGGGACATGGCCCTGGTCTTGGCTGCCCCCACTACTGAAACTGGAAAGCGCAATAAGGGAGAAGTAGCCTGATTAGAGGGATTTTTTGCAAAAAAGTGATAGACCCCTCTCACATCAGTGCAGTTAGCTATTTGATGGTGTGGGGGGGAGGGGTGTCCTGAAGCAACATTTTAGAGGGCTTAGATTTATTTTTGTTTTTTTTGTTTATTTGTTTGGACTTCCCCTTATGAGACATCTCGTCTGACAAAGTATTTGCCACAGGAATACCTTCCCCCATATCTATCACTGAATCCTCCTCTACATCAAAATCAAGGTCAGGACCCCGTGTATCTACCAGCTCCTCCCTTATGAAATTGCACTAGGAGTTCTTTGGAGGTTTTGTTCTCAAATTATTGACCAAACTAATGGGTAATTTTTTCTTTTTCTTTTTTTTTCTTTTTTAGTTTTGCTGGACAGTTAGTTAATAGGATTGTGGAGTTCCTGGCCCATGGAGGTTTTTCCGAGGCATGTCCCCCACTCCCTTCCCAGCACACCTCACCTCTTTCGGCGCCAGCCCTTCAGATACCTGTTGAGCCGGATCCTGCATGTTACTGTTTACAACTGGTGGTGCAATCGCCAGAAGTCGTTCTAGAAGGATCCTTATGTCCATCAAACATGTGTTTTTTTTAATTCTTCGAACACCGGGACCATACTATCCCTATCTGGTGCAAAGACCTCCCCCCGCAACTTGAGGTGATGGAACCGGCACATCTATTGGGGTATTCAGGTCATAAAAGTGCTGCGAGAGTGCAAGGAGCGCCGCGTCTTCGGGGCAAAAAGTCAGCGGGGGTATCCATAAAGGGTTGTTCAAAAGTAATACGAGAGGATATCCCCATTATGTTCTCACAATGAGGGGGGGACAGATCAGTGGCATGTTCGAACATTAAGAGACCTGAGCTGGGAACAGCTGAGGAATGAGCTGCCACCTCCAACTCCAGTAAAGCTGAATCGCTCGGGTCCGGGGGAGACAGAGGAAAAGGCATTGCGAGAGCCATCCTTATCGCATTCTTCACCAGGGTGAATACAAGGGGCACAGATAGTATGTCATCATACATCCGCGACCCTTACTGCTTTGAACTACGTGTATAGGGACCCCCTGAATCAGTGGTCGAAGTGTAAGAAAAGAAGTAGTGGAACTATGTTCCCTGCTAGCCTGACCCGCTCCCCACAAACCCCATCGCCACGCACCCTCCCACACACAATACAAAGCCCCAAACACATGCGCCTACTATTTAGGGGGAACGTTCAGTGCAGCGCACTGAAAGTGCAAGTTTCAAACTCTTCCTACACTGTTATTTTAAAACGAAACCGTTCCGGAACGGTTTCTTTTTAAAATAAAAGTATAGGAGCTGTAAATCTTAATTTTAAAAAGTAGAGGAGCACCGCTCCCAACCGCTCCCGCTCACTTCGACCACTGCCCTGAATCAATTTTAAAGGTACAGCACCTACATTTGCCCTTCTTAGCAACACGCAGTTGTAACGCAGAGGATCAAAGCGTAGGAGATAATCTGCTTCGTGATCACACAAAGGCGGACAGGAAGCAAGGATATTCAAATCCGGATATCCATGAGGTAGCCCCCTGCCCCAGGCCTAACAGGGGTAACAGGGAACTTTTGCAGAGCACTTCCACTTGGGCGCACGCTAGGGCGCACGTGCTGGATTTTTTAACAGCTGATGAAAAAGGGGCATGGCCTCGTGTCTGCAAGATTCCAATGAATATAACAAAGTTAATCCACGCCGTTCCAGAGGCATCAGAGTTCGACAGGGGTAACAGGGCACTTCCGCTTGGGCGCGTGAATGTATTCCTCCCTTGGATCCATCTATTGTTCCTCTCCTGCCGAATTAGTGCCCAATCTTATGCAAGCCAAGGCATGCCCTGTTGATCTCCAAGCAATGAAGACACTGGCACCTTTCACCTGCTCCTACCTCTCTTGAATCTGGCATCGTCCCAGCCTTCTTCAAAATAGCTACGTTACTACCCATTTTAACAAAGCCTTCTGCTAATGTTACGAACCTGTCAACTATCCCTCTTCCCCAAAGTTCTTGAATGTGCAGCCTTCAACTGGAATCCTGTTAGATTGCTGAATTCTAGTATTGACTGCTCTAACTGCCAGGGATGTCATTTCACCAAAATGCCAGGGGTAGCGGAAGTGACATCACATGACCCTTGACCCCTGATGGCATCCGACCCCACCCCAAACTGATATCGCGGGAAGCGATGGAACACAACCTTTCACCCATTCACAAAACAGGAAGTGGCATCACATAGCATTGTACACTACCAAAAATATGGTTACGATATCACTATAATGTGATGTACATTTCATACCAGAATGGATCGCCATATGTATCGTTACGATCAGTGTGTATAGGCCCATATTACCAAATTACTGTGATTACAAGCAGACGCCCATGACCAAATGATAATGATGTGTTATTATATAGCACTTAAGCGCTTTACATAGAAGAAATATACACCCAATATCACCCAACCTGTGTTGGTACCCATTTATCGACCTCAGAAGGATGAAGGCTGAGTTGAGGGGTTTGAGAACAGACTAAATCAGTGACTCACCCCCTGAAGTGTGCCTGAAATATACCTTTAATGAGTCAATTATTGTATAGAATTCCAGAATGAGACATTGTTTGCCATTCCTAGTGTTTCTTATTGAAGTTCAGTGCTGATAGTGTTAAACTTGTGGCCCTCATGTTCTTAGTTTTCTTCTTTTTTTTTTTTAAATTCTTTTTATTGTTCAACAACAGTGGTCTCGACAGCTACATCAACTCTCTCCCTCCAATTCACACAAATCGACAAGCAGAAAAAGAAAAAGACATTTACAATTGACATTATACAGCTTCATCATCATCTGAGAGCAAATCACATAGATACATACGGAAGGGACCCCATATGTCCTTAGGCCGGCTTGCCCCCGGGAGAGTCAAAACATATTGTTCCACACACTCGTTGACATATGTCAGTTCGCGAAGGAAAGTGGTCATGCTTGGCGGTGTGGACATTTTCCAGGTTTGCAGGATACATTTCTTCGCCACTGCGCATGCCACATTGAATAGTTTCCTGGTTTTCTCCGAGCACTTGCCAATGTCTCCAAACAAGTATTTGTGGGGGGTTAATTACGGGGGTATCTGCGTAATATCAGCCAATAGCTCAGCCACCTCCCCCCAGAATTTCAGAACGGCATGGCACTCCCAGTACATGTGAAAGGAGCCCGCAGACTGAGACCCGCATTTGGGGCACTCCCCTCCATGCTCTGCACCAAATTTTGCCAGTTTAGCTGCCGTGTAATGCAACCTGTTTAAGAGTTTAAACTGTATCAAGGGCAGACCCGCATTTAATGAAACTTTTTTCGTCAGTGCACAATATCTGCTCCACTTATCTCCCGGGATGGGCATTTGCAGGTCCATTTCCCATTTGTCCTTGACCTGGTTTATTGTAGGGGTGTGGGTTTGCACTGCTGCATACAATTTAGAGATACCCAGCCCAGCATTCATGGTGATGAGCTGTGTGCAGGGGTGTTGGGGAGATTCATCGGGGAACATTGGCCACCTCTTCTGAAACGCGGCCCTTACCCTATGTATTGCAATATTTTAAGTGGTCCGCCCCCCATTGCTCTCACAAAGTCCTCCTAAGTTGCAAATTTGCCATCTATATACATATCGCCACCCTCATCTCCATGTGTGGGTCCCAGACCGCCTGAATACCCACATCAAATGTGGGGGGAATACCCGGAAAGTTCCACAGGGGGACCTCCGAGTTATATGGTGTTTCCAACTTTAGCCCCTTAAACAATGCGCCCCAAGCACGGACCGTGCAGCTGACCGGGTCATAGTCACAAGTGTCCCTGTGTCTTGTATTAAATATGACTGACCTAATGTCCACTGGGGATATAGTGTGTGCCTCCACCCACGTATGTGGTATTTCCCCAGAGTCCTCATACCAATACTTCGCAAATTGTGCCTGGGCGACCAGATGCTTAAAGTCTGGAGCAGCCATAGCTCCAGTAGCATAGGGTTCTGTCATTTTTTTCCCACCCAATTCTCGCCGCCTTACCGTTCCATATGAAAGTTACTATTAACGACCGTAGCTTAGTAAAAAAGTCTCTTCCTGGCCATATTGGTATATTTACAAAAAAATATAATAGTTTGGGAAGGACTATCATTTTGAGCTAGGCGTTTCATGTAAGGATATGGGGAGGCGTCCCCAGATCTGTAGCTTAGTGCTCAACGTCTGCAGCGCCTTCTCGTGATTATTCGCGTATAGGGTTTCTCTGGACACTAGCACCCCTGGGTATCTGATATGTTGTTCTGACCATTTCAGGCCTTACATATTCGTGGGGCATTCAGTGGAGGGCGTGAGCGGAAATACTTCCGACTTGGCTAGGTTGATGACATACCCCGAATACTCCGCAAACTCGTGTATGTCTGTCATAATGGGATCTATGTATTTTTCTGGTTCGCGGAGGCATAGGAGCGTATAATCGCCATAGAGCGAAATCGCGCCTTTCATGTTTATTCCCCTGTCTCTATTCTTTAGTCTAACGGCAGCTGCCATTGGCTCGATAGTTAAGGTAAACAAAATGGGCGAGAAGGGACATCCGTGTCTTGTGCCCCTCCCTAATTGGATCATCATGGAGACGGTTCTGTTGGTGCATAATCTGGCTCCTGGAGCAGTATAAAGCAGTCGAACATACCCAATGAAAGTAGGACCCACCCCAAATGTTTCCAATACACTAAAGAGATATTTCCAGGACACAGAGTCGAACGCTTTTTCGGCGTCAAGGGCAATGGCAGCTGCACTCCTCCTGGGATCAATCTGGGCCATTATACCAAATAATCTACGGAGGTTCAATGCAGTGGACCGCAGGGGAATTAACCCATTCTGATCAGGATGGACCAATGTCGAGACCAATGGTGCCATACGGTTCGCAAGAACCTTGGCAAATATCTTGGCATCGACATTGATAAGTGATAAGGGCCTGTATGATGACATGTCGCTATGTGGGCGTCGGGGTTTCGGTAATACAGTTATGATGGCTTCCCTCATTGTTGGGGGTAGTATGCCTCCCTCTAGGGCTTCCTCCCAGGTCCCCAGTAGCACGGGAGTTAGATCCTTGCGGAACTCCTTATAAAATTCAGCCCCCAGCCCATTGAAACCCGGTGCTTTGCCTGACGCCAGCCCCATGATTGCCTCTTCCATTTCCTCCACAGTGATTGGTTGATCTAGGGTTAATCTGTTCTCAAGTGGGAGTTTTGGGAGCCCTAACGATGTTAAGTATGCCATTATCTCAGTGGTCGTTTTGCTATCTCTGTTGGAATACAGTGTTTAATAAAATTGGGCAAACTCACCGTTTATATCCACCTCGCTTGTTTTGACGTCGCCATTCAAACCTTGAATACTAGTAATAGGTTGTGGCTGTCGCTCCTGCTTAATCAGATTGGCCAGTGTTCTACCCGCCTTATTTCCCTCGACATACCTGCGTGCTCTGGACGGGGCTGCCATATACAGTGTTTCTCTGGTGGCCAGGTCATTGAAATCACGGATGTGTTCATGGATTTCGGCTAGGGTGTTCCTATCGTGTGTGCGACTATAGGTTTCCTCAAGGTTGTTTAGGGCACTTTCCACCTCCTCCAGTTCCCTCCTCACTCCCCTCAGGAGACCAGTACATTTCGATAGGAGTGCCCCTCTAACCCAGACCTTGAAAGTCTCCCAGACAGTGGAGACCAGCGTCACCGACCCAAGGTTATTAGTGAAGAATTCTGTTATTTCCTCGCGTAGGGATTCTACTACCCCAGGGCCACCAAGCATCCCCCCGGCATTCTCCATCTCCTAGCTAGATGGTTTGGGAGCATCTCTCAACCAAAGCTCCAGTGTGACTGGGGAGTGGACAGACAGTGTACGAGGTAAAATCTCACAGCTGTGCAACGTCTCGGAAAGGTCCTGTGAGGTAAAGAAATAGTCTATTCGCGACTCACTGTCGTGGACGGATGAATAGTAGGTGTACCGTCTAACATCCGGGTGTAATGTGCGCCATACATCTGTTAGTGCCATTTGTGAAAGAAGCTGCCTCAGCGTCAGCGCCATTCTAGTTGGTGTCCTCATTTTCACACTAGATCTATCTGTTGTGGGGTCCAGCGGATGTTAAAGTCCCCCCCCATATTATGGAAGAAGCGTCAAGTTTGTTAAGGGTTTCATATATATTTAAGTAGAAGTCTGGGACGTCTATGTTAGCGCCATACGTATTCACCAATGTAACATGTTTCCCAGCCATTTCCCCCCATACCAGAACGTATCTGCCCTGCACGTCCACCTTGTGGCCCCCTACCCGGAACCCCAGGGAGGGATGTATGAGAGTGATAACCCCCCTGGACTGAGACGAGTAATTAGTATAATACTGTGTCTTCCCCCATTTAGGCATTACATTCTCGTTCACTGCACCCATTGCATGTGTTTCCTGCAGCATCATAATTGCCAACCTTCCTGGCCTTCATTGGGTTGTTCAGTCCTCTTACATTCCAAGACAATAATGATATTTTCAGCCCCCCTGTACCGTTATTTCCATATGTATTAGTACCCGCCATGTCATCCAACTTTCCCAATATTCACATTACGGGAGCAGCAATCGCAACCTCGAGACCACATAGTCTTCAACCCAAACTTAACAACAGTGCAACTATCCCCCTTCCCCAACTTTGCCGATAGCTCAGCATAGCGAACTGTTACCTGGTTTCCTGGCCCCCCACCCGCATCATCTCCCCCAACTTGACGATGCTGCCCATTAACACTCAAAACTTGCCCGATGGGCTTCTTAACTGAGCTTGTGGACCTTTCCATAGGGTCGGCTAATGTTGCCAGCTGGACACCCATGGAGGAGGCTCCACAGCCCGACAACAACGGATCGTGTTCAAGTTCAGTTGTGCTGACTTATGAAGACATAGAGTCACTGCAGGGAAGGCGCAGACTCATCTGCCCGCCAAATCAGTTCAGTCCTCGCCAGGATTGGGTCTCGCATTTTGATCCCTCATTCGGTCTCTATGGGGCAGCGGAATGGAGGCCTCCACATACGCCATGGCCTCGGAAGGGTTTTCAAAGAAGTGGGCTCTCCCTCCGTGCTGAATTCTCATTTTCGCCGGGAAAATTAAAGCATAAGGGACACCACAGAGCCACAGTTGTTTTTTTAAGTCAGGATATATATGAATTCTGTTCTCCACGAAATGTATTGTTCCTTTTTCACTGGATAGACGGAGTATTGTGTCCCTATCCCTGTAGTTTAGAAGACGCGCAATGATGGTGCGGGGTGGAGCTCCTGGCTACGGAGGGGGTGCAAGCGTGCGGTGAGCTCTCTCGACGAGAAAGTGGTTCAAAAGTGATTCCGCTCCCAGCACCGATTTCAGTAGTTCTTCCACCTGCCTTTCCATGGAGCCCATGCCAAATGATTCCGAGACCCCAACAATACGAATGTTGTTTCTGCAGGACCTAGATTCGAGATCCTCACACTTGCTCTGGGTTTTGCACAGTTCGGTCTGAAGCAGGGCTATGTCTCGGCCAGGTTGAGAAATCACATCTTCATTCGGGCTTATTCTATTTTCCGTCTCTGAAATGCGTGCGCTTTCCTTTTCCACCCAGGCCTTCAGGGACCCGATCGTCGCCATTATATTGTCCAACCTGACATTGACAGCCAGGAACCCATTTTACACAATTGTTGCCAAGTGGTCCAAAGGGTCTGCGTCTCGATTTTCGGATGTTTGTGTCACCCCTCCAGATGCCTCCTGTGGTTGGGAGCTGGTAAAGGAATCCATTGGGCCAGTCTTTCTTCCCCCTGCAGCTTTCTTCTCAGTGCGGCCCATTAGGCGATGTTGTCACTTTTGGGGTGGCCCCTGCTCCCCCACTTATGTGTGCTGCTGGAGACCAGTATCAGGTTATGCTGTATGGTGGCAGCACAGCCCATGCCCCGCATCTAAAGCACTGGCGAACTGCAACACCAGCGTGGGGATAGGTTCAGTCTCACCCCCAATGCACACTCTCACCTCCAAGGATGTATTCGTGAGACTTCTGCAGTATTCGTCTGCCGGGGGCAGGGTGTACCGTTCACCAGCAACGTCATAGCTGGACTTAGCCGTGCAGCGCACCCTCAAGCACTTGGTAGGATTTTTTTGCCTGGATCCTGGTACAAGAAAGTCTGAGTATTTGTCTTCGTACAGGCGGGAAGAGAAAGCAAAGCATCGCCGCCCTCCGGCAGCGCTTGTGTATTGGCGGGCTGCCCCTCCCCACCTGGCCGACCCGCCCTTGCGAGCCCTGGGCTCGAGTGGAAGTCACCTGGAACTCACGGGCAGTCACTCCGCAGCACTACGGCCGCTGTAGTTGCACCTGCAGATATCTCCGTCGGCCCGGGGTCCACACGCTCCATTTTCACAGGTTGTCTTCTATGAACCTTCCCCTGTGGTATTCTGCAAACGTACGTTTGCCAATTCAGAACTGGAAGGATTTATAGATGAAAGGATTTCGATCGAGTCAGAGCTCTCCACCTAGGAGGCCATCTTAGATGTGTGCAACAGCGCCCCCCCAGTTTTCTTCTTTTTTTAAGGGGCCTGAACAAGAAAGCTAGCCACTCCAGAATTAAAGAGCCACATGGTGCTGATTTTTCTTTATTTTTAGAGGTCGCAGGGGAGACCACAGAGGTGGCGACCCCCAAATTACGTCCCTGCTAACTGCTATGCAACGCAAAAACAGCCGTTCTCATGGAATAATTGCCTGAATTATGGTTCAGAGTTAGAGATGAGTGCCACAAGTCGGGGAGAGTAACTATTGTAGTAATTATGTCAGATCTTATCCAGTTAACTCTTTCGTCCCTACATGGCTCTGCCTCTGATCCTCTGTGAGTTCCTCCAGAACCTGCCACTTCAGCAAGCTAGGGTATTGGTAGTGTCAGCTTTGACATTCTCCTCTACTGGTTATGTGAAATGATATGATGTTATCATGGATACCTAATAGGGTGCAGGGAGGGCAATTGGATACACTGGGAAGGATTTTGAGTTTATCTGTGACATTTCTCCAGTGGATGGCTCTGCAACACCCATATGTTACAGGTCCCAGCGTTTGGTACCTTAACATCCTAGGAGATTTTGGTTGAGGGTTCTCCTGTGGTATATCACCACTTCATAATGCATGTATGTGGTCATTAGCAGAGCATGCGTCGTAAGGATTTCTAAGCACATCGCTTTTGAGATGGTAAGCGGCACTGGGTGAAGGACATCCAGCCACCACATTTGGACTGTGCCAGTTTTATCCAGCCCTAAAAAGGGGACTTCCTTTTTGGGACAGTTATGTATCAGGTGTCTACGCCCTTTGCCTGAGGAGGACGGGAATGGAAGTCAATGCAATAGCTGATCTGAACCAGAACTACTACAGCACGTGACTCCCGATGGGTGCTGGAAACAGATGATGGACTTCAATGTGGTACAAGGGTGCCTACTTTTTTTTGGAAGGCTTGTGGGATCGTTCATCTGGAGGGGTATACGAAAAGCTAAATTGGGAGGTGGCGTGGATTAGTTTGGTAAGTGGGATTAGGACGAAATGTTGTTCATTTGCTTGCAAAATAATGAAACAATAAAACCTTGCCTATTCGTCCTCTGAACCCTAACCTGTTTCACTTTCTGTCACGGAAGAAGAATAAAGTGATTCACACTGCACACCAGTTTCACTCGCAATGTACAGATAGGTCAGAAAAGATATGTAATCAAACACTTCAGATGCAGGGGGGGAAAAGAACAAACCTGGAACCTGGTTTGCCAACATTTGAAAACAACAAAGGATCCCAATAGTTGGGGCTCCCCCCATCCCTTGCACTCTATCAAGGCAAAATAATCACCCAACATTCTAGTTTATTCAATCCAGTTGAGAATAAATCTAAGTAATAAACACATCAACAAGAGGACTACTTGAAGAACTTCTGACCTTCTTATTAGGGAAATATTAACAGGTGAACGCATTTCCGGACCTTCAGTTCCTTCTTCAGAAGCAAAGCAAACTATATCTGTGAAATTAACACAGATAAATAACTATCAGTAAATATGTACATGACATTTTTCCAAGAATACAAAAAAACACACTCTCAATGCAACTACAGAAGTAGTCAGTTACCTCTTTTTCGTGTAAAAACAATGCAGGGAAGCCAGCGAAATCTGGCACGAATTTCATAGGGCATCAGAATGATGTACTTTTATCTAAAAAAATAGGTAGGATAAGTGGCAAGAATAATTACTTCTAAATGTACCTCGTTGTATGGCTGAAAACGCCATATTCAGATAATGTGAAAAACCCACATACCTTATAACGTGTTCAATGAAGAGTGTCATGAGATAGAAGTAAGCCTTTCAACAAATCTAAAAGGTAGATGAGGTTCACTCAGAATAAACATATATGACAGTAAGGCCATACCATTTAATTCAGGGTTTATTAAATAGTTTCAGGGTTGAAATATACCTTAGTCAATATCAAGGTGATTCAAGAATAGTCAGCGCTAGATATTCACCAATCCGGAATACAATAAATAAAAAGGACTACTGTAATATGGATCTGAAGGATCCTAAATATAAAGAAACTCCCTAAACATGGCCATGATCCTTTACCTAATGTCAGAGATAAGTAGAATCAAGCCAGATTGCCACAGTGAAACGTGGCATTCAAGATGGCCGCTTCTATTTATGATCACCCGTGTTCGCGTGATGACGTTGCCACATTGACGGACGTGTTGGCCAGTTTATTTGTACTGAAATCCCAGGTGTTAGGTTGGGAAACATAGCTCATTATGGCTCATAGACGGAAATTAGTGTCAGAGGTAACAGACTACTCCACCGTTCATCGGTACCTGTCACGACCCCCATCCAGAAGACCCCCTGGCAAGCCCATGGGCCAGGAAGGGTCTCCACTAAAACCAGGCATCCTTGGCCTAGGCCTTCTTGGGGCGAGTCCTGGCACCTTTGGTAAAGGACTTGTATTGGGAAATACTTTATTTCAGTGTCAATCAACATGGAGGCATCCACATAGCTTGGCTCCTTGGAACCAAGCAATGCGGTATAGTATTTTTGGGTGTGGTACCATAGGAACTATTTTACCTGGACTACTTTCTTGAAGCTATTTAAACCACACCCGACTGGGATAACACGCTTCGCGTTACTTTGCAATTCTCACCGCGTTCAGCTGCACCCGCGAACCTCGGAAGAACACCATCTGTAAAGGAGAAAAAAGACATTGTTAGCAGCAGCAGCTTACCTGTAATTTCATCGTTAGCTGTCCACAGCTCTTGAGATCAGCATCCTGGAACCAGCACTCCTCCCGAACCGACTGATCTGCAAAAAAGGAAGAAACAAGGTATTAGACATTTTTACAATTTAATGAACGGTGCCGAAAGCTTACCTCGCAAGCCGCACCTCGACCAGCATCGCCTCTGGAATTCCATGCACCGGGTGATCACCGCGACCTGTGGGAAGACAAGACAACAGGTTAGCAAGAGGCAAGGCATCATAGCGCTGCGCTTAGCGCCTACTCACCGCATCAAGGCGCTCTAAAAACGCCATTACTTACCGGCGAGATCCAATTCAGTCTATGCCACATATTGGACTTCCGCGCACCTAAGGAATAGAAAAGACATTAGTTAAACCGAAAAGGCATGCAAGGACAATAATATAGCACAGCAATAAGACCTACCTGAAAGACTCAAAGTGGGTAGGCATCAGTGAAGTAACTCAATCGCAAACGCCTAGGAAGCACAACACGCCCCTGCCAAGAAGGCAGGACGGAGAACACACCTGCATTAAAAACAAGGTGAGGAGAGGTCCAGTGGGGCCGCGGGTATACGAGGTGGTGGGGGACTGTTTACCCCAGTTGCCCAGTCTTGAACATTGCCCACCTGTATTCCAGGCAGAACCCTCCCGCTGGTCACACCTGGGAACCGCAGAGAAGGATACCTGAGTCCCAACTGCTGAGTGGCGTCCCCGTGGAACCAGGTGAGCGTAACAGAACGCGAAGCCTGCCAAACCAATCCACCTGGGCGCCATGGAGACCTCGGAATTAGACCAATTGGCTCAATTAATAGGAGAACTGTGTGCCGAGGTTAATTCTGCCCGACAGGAGACTAACGCTCTCCGAAGAAATTTAATAGTGACTAAGGAGCACACAGAAGACATTAGCAGACAATACTTGCAATCACAAGCAGGACAGACACCTCTGCCTGGAAGCAACCCGACGATGCAGAATCCTACCCTGCCATCCACTTCCTCTCCTCCGGTACAAATTATGCTACCAGGAACAGTTCCTTTGGCACCGCTGGAGCAGTTTACAGGTGATCCACGGAAATACACAGCTTTCATGAATCAGTGTCGCCTTCACTTTCATTGCAGGCCAGGAGCATTCCCAAACGACCAAGCTCGGGTAGCCTTTGTTTTATCATACCTGAGCGGTAGCGCAGCATATTGGTCTGTACCATTGGTGACCCATGATGATCCTTTATTACATGACTTTGGGGGATTTCAGAGGGAAATGGAGAAACTTTTTGCTCGCCAAACCCGAGATGAAGCAGTGGACAATGAACTCCTTTCCCTCCGACAGGGGAATCAGGACTTGTTAATGTACATTGCTACTTTGAACAGATTGGTTGCCGAAGCTAGGTGGCCTGAAAACAACAGAACCACGTTGTTTCATCGGGGTTTACGAGCCAAATTAAAAGACGTTCTAGCTCAAGTAGTTGATCCTCCTCGAGACTGTTCTGAGTTCATAAATCTGGTTGTACAACTAGACCACCGGTTGCAAGACCGAAAAGCAGTTCGTTCCAAAATGGATCCTCGGGCTGTGTATGCTCGGTCTAGAGACAATGTAACCCGAGCACAAGAAAGCAGTCTGGAGCCCATGCAAATTGGGGGGGTGCGACCTCCATTAACAAAACAAGAGCGAGATAAAAGAAGGAAACAACAGTTATGTCTGTATTGCAGAAAACCTGGGCATTTCCTGAAGGACTGCCCGGTGAAACCTCCAAGGAAGATCGTCGGGGCCACGGAAAAAGATGAAGAGAAAGAATCTAAATCGGAAAACTACCTATCTCGGCAAACGTAGACGTCAGTTTGTCGAGTGAGAGGAAAGAGCCACCGACCTCACACTTTGCAATACCAGTGATCTTAATCAATAACCAACGGTCATCAAGAATGCATGCCGTTGAGGCATACATCGACAGCGGAGCAGTTGGAATTATATAGATCAAGAACTGGCTGCAGAGTTGGGGCTTCCCTTATGTTCTAAGCCGAAATACAGACAAGGTGACTACGGTAGATGGGACAGAAATCGCTTCCGGACCCGTAACCCAATGCACAGCCGAGATAACCTTGCTGTGCCAGGACGGGCATCGGGAACTCATTTTGTTCAATCTCATCAAGGCACCTCAATTCTGGCTTATACTAGGAATGCCATGGCTAGTCGCTCACAACCCTTTGATCGACTGGCGGGCCAGGAAATTAACCTTCCCCAGTGACTGCTCTTCAGCCTGTTATTATCAAGAACAGAAACTAGCTTTCAGTATTTCTGCAACTCCCGGAGCAACAACATCAACCCTGGGTGTAACTAATACCTTGCCAGAGGAATACAGCTATTTCCAGGATGCATTCCAGAAGGACCAAGCAAACACCCTGCCGCTGCACAGGCCTTATGACTGTCAAATCAACCTTGTTCCTGGTGCTCAAGTCCCTTGTGGTAGAATCTATGCTCTTACCGAACCTGAAAATCTTCATCTGATGTCTTACTTAGACCAATACCTTGCAAACGGATTCATCCGTCCATCGAAGTCCCCTGCAGCCAGTCCTTTGTTCTTCGTGCCGAAAAAGAAGGGGACTTAAGGACCTGTATTGACTACCGTGTATTAAATCACTGATAAGATTAGATCACTGTAAAGAACCGTTATCCCTTGCCTCTTATCCCGGAAATGCTGGACCAGGTCAAAGATGCTCAGATTTACACCAAATTGGATCTTCGGGGAGCGTACCACCTGGTCTGGGTCAGAAGCGGAGACAAATGGAAAACTGCTTTCCGTACCAAATATGGTTTATTCAAATATCAAGTCATGCCCTTTGGGTTATGCAACGCTCCAGCAGCATTCCAATATTTCATGAATGACGTCTTGAGAGAGTTAATTGATGTCTGCGCCCTAGTGTACATAGATGATATCCTAGTGTACTCAACCTCAAAAGAGAATCATATCAAGCACGTCCGTTCAGTCCTCACCAAGCTCGGTGAACATCGTTTATATGCAAAGTTTGCCGACCCAACCTTCTGGGGGCCAGACACACCATTACAGTTATCACGGACCACCGAAATCTGCAATATCTTAAAACAGCTAAAGCCCAGTCTTCACGCCAGTTGCAGTGGGCTCTTTTCTTCGCCGAATATGATTATGTTTTACATTTCGACCAGGGGTCAAGAATGGAAAAGCTGACGCACTCTCTCGTACTGGCACTGATGACATAGTTTATACGGCCCCAGACCCAGTCCCCATCATACCCGAAGACAAACTCTTAGGCCTCACTGCGGCCTTTACCCAAATGGAACTGGTAAAAGAAATTCAACAAATCATGAATCCGGATGCCCTCAAAGATCACTTACCCTTTTTTAAGGGTCGTCTGTACATACCCACCAAGGACTTACAGCAACAAATCATGTCAGGTTATCACGATTCTTTGATCGAAGGACACCCTGGAATTACCAAGACCTTAGCCAAGGTAAAACAGAACTTCTGGTGGCCTACCTGGCGTAGAGATGTCATCCAATACATTCAGTCTTGTGGAGTCTGCGCACAAAACAAGTTGCAAAAACAAAAACCATCTGGCCTTTTAAAACCTCTGGACATTCCTCCTGCACCATGGCACACTCTTTCCCTCGACTTTATCACTGACCTACCTTCCAGTCAAGGGTTTAACACCATCCTTGTAGTCGTAGACCTATTCTCAAAGATGGCGCACTTTATTCCGCTCAATGGCCTCCCTGACGCATCCAGTCTAGCCAAGGTATTTCTGGATGGTATTGTTAAACTACATGGCTTCCCATCAGTCCTAATCTCCGATCGAGGTAGCCAGTTTGTCTCTAACTTTTGGAGAAAGTGTTGTGCAATGGCGCAAATTGACGCCCGGCTATGCACTAGCCATCACCCCCAAACGGACGGTCAGACCGAGAGAACCAACCAGACCCTCGAGCAATACCTACGATGCATGTTGCACCATGAATTAAGAGACTGGAAGGACTTACTATGGATAGCCGAGTACGCATATAACAACTCCTTGCATTCCAGTACCGGACAAACACCCTTTTACACCCTATATCATAGACACCCACATACCTCAGAACTGGATCTCCCAACCAGCTTGGAATTGCCAGCAGTAAAAACCATTCATACCAACATCACTCAGGATTTCAAAAAGGCCAAAGAATATCTAATTCGCGCCAAAGACAAGCAAAAACAATTTGCCGACCAACACAGGAAAAAGGCCCCAGACTATCAAGTAGGGGACAAGGTTTGGCTGGCCGCCAGGATTATACCCATCAAAGGAACCCAAACCTTTCAACCCAGGTACTTTGGACCCTACACCATCCAGGCGATTATTAAAGGAGAGTTCCGGGACTTTTTTTTTATTGTCCCTACGGGTCGGCCATGTGTTTGTAAGCATAAATCGGTAGATCGTAGGAAACTTTCCTATGGACCTTACCCGACTTTTCGCCCCTTATCGCACTCGAAATCAGCCTCCATTTTGTGATAATCCTATCATTCCGCCGCATCGACCTGGCTCACCTGCCTTTGCGGCACTAAATCAAATCCCCCGCCCCTGAGCCTGACATCAGCAGACGCGTACTGCCCATTTCAAGCACGTCTCGTGTCAACAATCGCTGCGCCTCAGCTATTGACGTGTTGCCATGGAAATGGCAGGACGCCTCTTTCCCCAATAAGTATAAACAGACCGTTTCACAACATACAGCAGCAGATTTTCGATTCCATTCCTCTCTCTGTGTTACTTTGAGTATTCTGTGACTCGTTTCAGTGCTCTGGTCAGCTACCTTCGCCGCTTGTAGCCCGTGTGAACAGATACCAGTACCACCGCTATAAATTATTTTACTATCTTTACCGCACAATGGCCACAATAATGCCGTATATGTACGAGCCCGAGTACACCGAGGAAGAACTACTGGAAAGGCAAGCACGCGAAAACGATGGGGATTCGGACGGCAGTTGGGAGGACCAGTCAACGGATGAAGAGCCTGGACCATGTCGCATGGACGGCGTCTCCACCTGGTGCACGTGCAATCGGTGCGAGCTAATGCCAACTGAGGAGGAGAACTGCTGCTGCCGTGAAAATTCCGGGTGCTTGGCCTACATTTCGGAAAGCGAGCAAAGTCAGCAGGAAGGCGAGCAAAGTCCGCAATGCATCACCGAGCTGCCAGAGTTCAGGGAAGCCTGCCTCTCACGGACAGTGTTGAGGATGATGATGGTGCTTATGCACGAACTTCGTGGCACTGTTCGTCCGCGTAATCCGAGTAACGAGTAAGTATACTCTGTTTGTGATGTCAGTGATGCCACCACTATTTCATGGTCGTCTCCCACATATAAAATTACATTTACATATCATTGGAACGCATGTAAATTGGTTCCATATAGTGCATTTTCTAGATATAATTTTTTTCTAAGGAAAATGACATGTGTTACCTGAATCGACATTGATAAGAAAGTTTGGTCAGTTTAATACAGTTTGCATCTTTTTTTTTCACAGGTGGTACAGGCTGGTGGCCTATCGTTGCTTCACTTGGTGGCTTCACGGGAGGCTCGGACACCGCGTTCGGAGAGTAATACCTGCCTGTGCGGTACTTGCCATTAGACAACATTTCCCCAGTGACAGTGGACAATACCGCGGATTTTCCCTCGATGTGCTGCAACCTCAACTTTACAATGTGTAATGTTTATTATTTATGTTTAATTAAAATCTAAAATAAAGCCCAACATATATTTTAACAATGGTTGTTTTGATTTTTTAAATGAATCTAGTGTATATTCTCCTGGGAGGGTGAGGTATTTATAAACTCACCCCCCTGCCTTCCATGTAGTAGATCCTGCAGCCATCCTCTTACATTCAGTTAGATGGCCTCTCCTTGGTGAGGCCCTGCGGCAAACGGGTCTTGTCTGCACGACCACCGCCCCGATCCACCCCCCGCCTTATCAAAGGCAGTTCGCACCGGGGTACTTGAGCTGCTGGCAAGTGGAGCTGTCAGGGAGCGATAAAGGCCAAGAGGTGCCAAAGACCATGTACACTTCAAAGTGGTCTATAGAGCATGGGTTTGTTGTTCCCATGTCTACCTCCAGACCCCGTGTCTCCTGCCAAGCATCCCCCTCACGCTGGACGGCCCCCTGCAATCCACATAAGTGTGTCTCCATTCACGAGTCTTCCTGTGTCTTGTCTGCACGACCACCGCCCCGATCCACCCCCCGCCCTATCAAAGGCAGTTCGCACCGGGGTACTTGAGCTGCTGGCAAGTGGAGCTGTCAGGGAGCGATAAAGGCCAAGAGGTGCCAAAGACCATGTACACTTCAAAGTGGTCTATAGAGCATGGGTTTGTTGTTCCCATGTCTACCTCCAGACCCCGTGTCTCCTGCCAAGCATCCCCCTCACGCTGGACGGCCCCCTGCAATCCACATAATGCCACGACATATACACGTCATTCATTCACAAACACACCCCTGGTTCGAATTCTTTATAACCCACTTCATATTTCTAATGAGAACTTCTTTGCGCTTTGCTAGTCAACCCGTGAAGGTGCTGGTTATCTGCTCTTCGTCTCTGTGAACTTCCGTGACCACTTTGAGCAAACTCGTCAGTTTGCAACCTGTGAACTGCTCCCTGTTCTACGACAAGAAACTACTCTGATCCCTGCATCTAACTGTTTGTTCGTCAAGGTAAGTCCATGTACCATAATCATTTTGCGTCCAATTTTTTAATTTATATCTATTTGCTAGTAGTCATCAAATTGCATCCATGTTTTCTTTTCGTTCACGACAGTACATGCAAGGAACTAGTCACATGTTCTGAGTTTAGTCAAATTACTTTTTCTATTTTTTGAAAGTTATTGAAATACTTATCCGCATGTGAATAACGTGTATAGTTCCAAGAACCAAAACGGACCTTGCATTGAACCTTTTATGTGTCATTTACTGTTTTAACACATTGGTATTCATAGAGAATTGTTGATCTTTACTTTTCAGAACTTTCCATAATGCCTGCCTGTTCCATTGGCGGTTGCCCTTCGAAGACCCATAACAAATCTGAAGGTACTATAATGCATGTTTTCCCTAAGACAATAGATCAGATAAGAGAATGGGTCCGATATTGCGGATATCCAGCCTCTGAGCTAGAAAGTAGAGTCCTAGAAGTCTTTGCGGACAAGAGGGGTGATCGATACCGCATCTGCAGCAGGCACTTTAGCCCAGACATGTACTCCACATCATTGCTAATAAAGAAGAAAACACCGCGAGCGAGGCGAAAATTGCTCTCAACCGCTATTCCCACTCTATTCGTCCACATCCCTCCACTGGTGAGTCAAGTTTACGTATTTATCTCTCGGCCTTGCGGTAGTGTGTAGCATTAGCTAACAATAATTTCCCCATTTATGTATCCACTCAATATGAAGGCGGAAGATTCTCCATCCGTGTCGTTATTGCAGTCATCAGCCACTTCAAGCGCCTATCGGGTAATCTTACTTAGCTATTCTGACACTGACTTGTTTTAGGCATGTAAATCAATAGTTTTAATTGATCGTGTAATTATTTTACCTAATGGTACACCCTTGTACTCGTCCTCTAGTCTTTGTTTTCAGTTATAATTATTGTTATCCAAAATAATGCAAGTACTGTCTTTCAGGGAGATGCTGAGGAGTCCAACGCATTGACGACAACCGTAGATGTCACTCAGATGCTCGAGGTACGTTTCCGGACAGTTCCATCGATGGAGATCATCAGATCTTGCATTCTTGTAGCGTGATTGTTACACACAATGTTTCTTTCGTTTTTAGCCATTGATATGTCCTTCTGTCGTCGCCCTCCTATTTGTCTTCTTTTTTCAATATTGTGTTCATTACTAATGAAAGTCCTATGTTTCAGGGAGTCGATGGAGCATTAGTCCAAGTAGAAGGGGGAGCATGCAGTTACGGGTCGGCGCAACAGCTTGCAGAAGTGTGCACCGCAGTTACATCGTCCCTTGATGTTCTTATGCATTTCGAGGTATGGATACTGACAGTTCGATCAAGCGAAATCATATGACGTGATTACATCCGCTATACTTCCTTCTTTATTAACGCAAGTACTATGTTTCAGGGAGATGACGGAGCTTCTTCTACAAGAACATCACCCCTAGTAGTTGATGCAGATCTCTGGGTGGTGACACTTCCAACGATCGAGCAAATCGAATCATATTTACATATCCATTATTTATTTTAGACAACTGATCATTTGTGCAGGTCTATTTAGATGAGCCGTTGACGCCTGCTCAAAGTTTATGTTCTTTTTAACAAAATAGAAAAGCATACTAATGCAATTACTGTGTTTCAGGGAGTTGCTGAAGCGTCATCTTCAATAATATCATCAATGGAAGTCTATGCGGAGCCCGAGGTATGGATCTTGACAGTTCAATCTAACTAGATCAACAATGCGTGAACTATTGTCGTTTGAATGTTCTACACAATGCGTTCATTCGTGTTTTGCTATTGAGATGTACGTATGGGTATTGGTCCCCAAGTACATTTTGTGTTTTCAATATTATTATACATACTAATGAAAGTTCTATGTTTCAGGGAGTCGATGGAGCCTCAGTGAGTGATGGATGTGCTTATCATGAAAATATAGTCGTTGCAGCGCGAGAGGAAGTGGAGACATGCACACACGAGTCGGAGCAACAGCGTCCAGATGTTGAAGTTCGAGGCAAGAAAGTTTCAAAGAAAAGAAAGCAAAAGAAGGTTAGTGTCCTGTTCACTATATTATGTTGTCTTTCACTGTCAATAGTTCAATACTGTAAGTTGTGTTTAAACTGAACATCCCTTTTCTAATCTGTCCTCTAGTTGCGAGTGGGTGTAAGAACTAGATCTACACAGACAGTGAAGCGAACGAGAGATGTTGCTTGTCAAACCTTTTGGCAGGGACTTGAGACTGGAGATGCATCGTGCCAATGGGAAGAATATGAAGTGATTGACAACGGAGCTATACCACCACCAGCCATTGATAGTGAATGTCCTCCTGGTAGTTTGGATGCAGTCGGAGATCAATTCACAGAATCCACACCCGCAAAAAATAAGAGCGCGCGAAAGTTGAAGACATTGTTTTTTTCTCCCATCTCCGGACAAGGAACAGATGTTGCAATGGAAGAGAATGACGTGGACGACAATGAAACACCATCAATATCACTCAGCATAGCGGAAGACGATATCAGAGATTGTACCTTTCATGCGAGTGACATGTCCTCAACGTTACAGGCCGAACCAGCTGGGATGCAGAGTGACAGTATAAGGAAAGAGGCCAAATTCATTGTATTCGATAGCTGTTTGATGGATATTATTATGATGATGAAATGTGGGCATTCGGTTGGTGGGGAAGTATGTGGGGAGCCATTGATTAATGTGACTCGTGCAATTCGAGGCACTAACCTTAAAATACATGCCACCTGTACACAATATCATCCGTTCGCATGGTCTGCACAACCCATGCTGGGGCAACTGCCAGCAGGCAATCTACTTTGTGCAGCGGCCGCACTTTTTAGTGGTTCAAGTTTTAAAAAGTTACAGTATTTCTTTCAGTTTGTGGGAATCCATTTCATTGCGAAAAGTCAGTTCTACAAATACCAAACCGATTATCTATTTCCAGCCATCAGCGAAGCTTGGAGAATGGAAAAAATGTCAATGGAAAGTACATTCGCGGGCAAACGCTTCAGGCTAGCCGGTGATGGACAGTGCGACAGCCCAGGATTTTCAGCCAAGTACTGCACCTACCACTTTCAGGACATGGAAAGTAAGAAAATTGTGAGTTCGGTGGTCGTGCAGGTGTCACAAAGTACATCCTCAGTGGCCATGGAGAAAGTTGGCTTTGTAGCATCATTGCAAGAACTACAATCGCGGGGAATGGTGATCGACCTGATAGCCACGGACAGACACGTTTCAATTGCCAAGACAATGAGAGAAGAGTACAAAAATATAAATCACCAATTTGACGTATGGCATCTTGCAAAAACAATCAATAAAAAATTGTCGGCTGCAGGAAAAAAAAAAGATATGCAAGGTATTTCACAGTGGTCCAAGTCAATCAGCAACCATCTTTGGTGGAGCTCAAAAACATGTGAAGGGTCGTTGGAAATTCTACTGGAAAAATGGCGGTCAGTAATGTTGCACTGTAGCAACGTACATCGATGGTCGACAAATGAGCATTTCCACAAATGTGAACATGGCCATTTGTCCACAGAGGAGGCACGGAAGAAGAAGTGGTTGATTCCTTCATCACCCACTCACAAGGCCATTGAAAAGATTGTATTTGATAAAACTATAACAAGAGATTTGAGGGGACTCACGGAATTCTGCCACACAGGAGATTTGGAGGTGTTCCACAATATGTGCCTAAAGTACAGGCCCAAAAGATTGCATTTTGGCATGGAAGGCATGAAAAATCGGACTCTTCTAGCGGTCTTGGCACATAACCATAATGTTGGCCGTCAACAAAGTAGGACGACCGGAACTTTAGGGACGCTTCGCTACAATAAGGCCTTCACTAAAAGAAGTAAACAATGGGTGATCAAACCAGTGTTTGAGGATATGCAATATGAGTTTATTGAGAGACTTATCGTAGATGTCCTCGATAGGCACATACATGGAGTGGTGAACGAACCTATGCAGGGGACAACTGCATTGCCACCCAACATTGCCTCTGTTCCATGTCCACCTAAAGCAGAGCTCATTGAGAAATACACATCACGGTTTAAATGATTGTAATTTGATTGTCTGTTCTCTCGAGTCTCCTCATGTTGCAGGCCCATTGCAATTAAACCAAACAGTAATATAAATCATTTTTACAAAAATTATAGAATGTTTCCGTATTGCAAAAACATGGCCGACCCATAGGGACAATAAAAAAAAAGGCACGCAGACAAGATGTCCCTAAAACTAACTGCAGCTAACTAGAAATGTGTGCTCGCTCAAAGTGAAGGTCAGCTGCTTTGATGTTTTGCTCGGGTGGCGGAACGGCCCACGACCCAATATAAGGTTCTATTGTGATTTGACCTTGACAGGCCGGGACCATCCTGAAAGACTAAGAAAAGATAATGAATAAAATTTCAGAAACGAAACGATGAGCCACGTTCATTAGAAGAAGTAACGTCGGCAAAGAAGGAGTGGTGTTTCGGGTCTGCCCTACACAGAGACACAATGGAAAATGCAAATATAATGTAAGTAACTTTTGATGAGTTTATACCGCAATTTCATTACTATACAGTGGCTTTAAAGACGGGTTCAGTTGTACTTGTTCGTTCTATGTGGCATATTGTTTTCTACCGCGCACTATCTTGAGGAGAAACATCTGCTTTTACTGAAGCACCTCAAAACCTTCCTCTTTGCTTCTGCTTTCTCTCTCCCTCTCCCCTGCTACAACTGGTCCACTGTCTGCGACCTCAGTCCTGGGCCCTTCCACTCTCCACCTGCACTGCCTCCCTGTCAACCCCTGCACTGGGGGACTGTCTCAGTATCCTACAGCCCCCCCTTCCCAGCACTTGTTCTGCACTTACCTTGCACTTGCCACCAGCTGGCCCTATTTATTTATTATTTTATGCTACTTACCTTGTACTCCACTCCCCCCCCCTCCATGCCTCGCCACGCCTTTAAACACTTGTGTACACCCAGTAGCGCTGTCCTCGCTATGAAATGAATAATTTTAATAAGGATCTGATGGTGAGACTAATTTCATTTTTTATGTTTTTAGGTACATCATTCACTACTGTCTGTGTCACGAGTACCAGACACCGGCGGACGGCTTCTACAGCCGCCAGTTGCTTCTCCGCGTGAACAACGTTACCACCCTGACCATTTTATGGGACGATCGCCAAGTACAAGTATGCCCTTATGCGGTACTAACGGTTAGATGCAACATACCTACCGTTGTGGTGGCCTAGTGCCTCGTTGTTGGAACAGCCATGCGATTATCAGTGCGACCGAAGAGCTTATTTTTATCGTAAACCAACACCCTGTGTACTGCACACGAACATCGCTTCCCTCAAGACGAACTAATTTGGATCGAGAGCAAAGAAAAATGCAAATCGCTGAATATTCTCTAAACATTTGATGTCCAATAAACGTACTTTGCCAAATGTACAATCTTGCCGTTTGCTTTTAAACCACGGTTTCACATTCCGAATTGTGGCGCTGTATTGTGAGATGCTCTAAGACCCTGTGTACAGCAAAGGACCATCGCGTTCCTCAATACGAACTTTTTGGAACGTGAGCAAATAAAAATGCAAATCGCTGAATATTCTCTAAACATTTGATGTCCAATAAACGTACTTTGCCAAATGTACAATCTTGCGGTTTGATTTCAAAGTACAGTTTCATATTCCGAATTGTGGCGCGCTGTATTGTGAGCTGATCTGTGTTGATTTCCGGGGTCTGTGTGGAGTCGCGTAGAAGACGCCTGGGCGCGTTTGCCTACGCAGCTCAGTCACGTCACGGATAGAGGCGGGGAATATGAATGTTTTGATAAAGTCTGTTTCAGGGGCGGGGGATTTGATTTAGTGCCGCAAAGGCACGTGAGCCAGGTCGATGCGGCGGAATGATAGGATTATCACAAAATGGAGGCTGATTTCGAGTGCGATAAGGGGCGAAAAGTCGGGTAAGGTCCATAGGAAAGTTTCCTACGATCTACCGATTTATGCTTACAAACACATGGCCGACCCGTAGGGACAATAAAAAAAAAGTCCCGGAACTCTCCTTTAATCCAGCGGCCGTAAAATTACATTTACCATCCAATCTACACATCCACCCGGTATTTCCTGTGTCCCTTTTAAAACCAATGCAGCCTGGTACATGGACTGGAACACCACCAAAACCCATTCTTGTTGACGGAGAACCAGTATTTGACTCTAAGTATTCAAGGGGGAAGTTATACTATCTAATTGATTGGAAAGGATTTGGACCCCAAGATAGATCCTGGGAACCCTGTAAAAACGTTCATGCGCCTCGTCTGATCAAAAACTATCATCGAAACTTCCCAACTAAACCCGGGCCGGATAGGAGGAACACCTTGAGAGGGGCCTTGGGGGGGAGTGCTGTCACGACCCCCATCCAGAAGACCCCCTGGCCAGCCCATGGGCCAGGAAGGGTCTCCACTAAAACCAGGCATCCTTGGCCTAGGCCTTCTTGGGGCCAGTCCTGGCGCTTTTGGCACCAGGCTCATACTTGATAAAGAACTTGCATTGGGAAATACTTTATTTCAGTGTCAACCAACATGGAGGCATCCACATAGCTTGGCACCTTGGAACCAAGCTATGCGGTATAGTATTTTTGGGTTTGGTACCATAGGAACTATTTTACCTGGACTACTTTCTTGAAGCTATTTAAACCACACCCGACTGGGATAACAGGCTTCGCATTACTTTGCAATTCTGCAACATGACGCTCACGTTGTTCAGCTGCACCCGCGAACCTCAGAAGAACAGCATCTGTAAAGGAGGTAAAGGACATCGTTAGCATCAGCAGCTTACCTGTAATTTCATCGTTAGCTGTCCACGGCTCTTGAGATCAGCATCCTGGAACCAGTGCTCCTCCCAAACTGACGGATCTGCAAAAAAGGAAGAAACAAGGCATTAAGCATTTTTACAATTTAATGAACGGTGCCGAAAGCTTACCTCGCAAGCCGCTCCTCGACCAGCATCGCCTCAGGAATTCCGGCTGATCACCGTGACCTGTGGGAAGACAAGACAACAGGTTAGCAAGAGGCAAGGCATCATAGCGCTGCGCTTAGCGTCTACTCACCACATCAAGACGCTCTAAAAATGCCATTACTTACCGGCGAGACCCAATTTAGTCTATGCCACATATTGGACTTCCGCGCATCTAAGGAAGAGAAAGACATTAGTTAAACCGAAAAGGCATGCAAGGACAATAATATAGCACAGCAATAAGACCTCCTGAAAGGCTGAAAGAGGGCCGGCATCAGTGAAGTAACTCGATCGCAAACGCCCAGCAAGCACAACGCGCCCCTGCCAAGAAGGCAGGACGGAGAACACACCTGCATTAAAAACAAGGTGAGGAGAGGTCCAGTTGGGCCGCGGGTATTTGGGGTGGTGGGGGACTGTTTACCCCAGCTGCCCTGTCTTGAACATTGCCCACCTGTATTCCAGGCAGAACCCTCCCGCTCGTCACACCTGGGAACCGCAGAGAAGGATACCTGAGTCCCAACTGCTGGGTGGCGTCCCCGTGGAACCAGATGAGCGTAACAGTACCATGTTATGTTATGTTAAGTTATCGGTACTTGTATAGCGCACCGTCACCACGGAATTAGTCCCCAGGCGCTCTGGCAGATCTGCAAGCAGGAAGGGTGGGTAGGGTTAGTCTGGAAGAGTGGAGAAGGAGAGTGGGAGAAGTGGTGTGCTGTTGGCAGCTTCAGCTCGGTAAACACCGAGTGCTGGGCTTTGGTACTAGTATCGTATCGGGCAAGGCCTCGAGTGCTGTGGGTGAAGTTTAGGTGTTGTTCATGCGGTGTGGAAAAGTGCATGCGGATTGCTGGGAGAGAGATGGTTGTGTGGTTTTGTGTGGGTTTTAAGTATGCAGAAGATTGAGGGTTGGGTTAGTGGGGTCTGTATGCTGATTCAGGTACTTATCGATCCATTAAGAGTTGTATACCTGTGAGTTGGGTTGTTGCTGGTTCCTCATGGGTCGACTCGCTTTGTGGTGTTGCGCTGATCGAATTGTATCCTATTGAGTATAGTCTGGATTGGTAGGTGCGTCTGAACCTGATCTTCAGGTGTGGAACTGGGTAGGTAATATCTATTCTTCGGTTATCTAGTGTGACCCTGGTCGGTTAAGGCTTTGAATGGTTCATGGTCGGAGTCATGTTGAAGTGATGTCCTAGTGGATCCGTCTTGGTCAGCTTGTGTATTCGGTCGTTCGTATCCTTCTGTCCTGACTGGTTATTTGGTTTCCGTGGGGTGAACAGCCTTGGGACTAGTGTTTAGTTGTAGTTGTGTGGTGGGGCATTGTGCTTCCTGCTGTGTATTGGTGGACAGTATGTAGTGATGAAACATTCTGTTTCTCACCCACTGCATTGGGGCTCGTGGTGCAGTGCTTCATTTCCCTCTCTATATTTGTCCTTAAGCTGTTGGGGAAGGTAATAGTTAAGGTCATGGTCCTCTTGTTGATTTGTCCTAGTGTTTCTGTCTTAGTTTGCTATGGTTATGGTCTTTGGTCGTATTGCGGCTGTCTCCCGTTTGGTCCTTTAGTATGCCGTGGGATATTTACTGTGGCTTTTCCCCTGTCTATCACGGTCGCTCTATGTTCATTGATGTTTTTAGTTGTGTCAGTGCCCCTGTGGCCGGTCTTTCTAGTTATGACGTGAAGAGCCAGGTTTTGAGTAATTTCCTGAATAATAGGTGGTTTCTTGTGTTACGTATGTACTTTCGAAGGTCGTTCCAGGTTTTCGGGGCTTGGTGAGAGAAGGAGGATCCTCCAAGTTTTCTTTTGTTGTAGGGCTTCGGTTCCAGGTGGATGTCCATGCTTGATCTGCGCGTTCTTGCTGGTTGATGTAGGCACAGTTTGTCTCTTAGGAACTTAGCGCCTTCGTTGTGTAATGCTCTGTGCGTAATGCGCATTGTTTTGAATTTTATTTGTTGTTTTATTGGTAGCCAATGTAGTGTTTTCGGCCCTGGTGCAGTGTGTTCTCTTTGGGGTAGTTTCAGAAGTAGACTGCCTGCAGCGTTTTGAATGCGTTGCAGTTTTTTTAGGAGTCGTTCAGGCATGCCTAGGTATAGGCTATTGGTGTAGTCTACTTTGGACATGTCGAGGGCGATGATGGTGGTTGTTTTGTTGGTGAACGATAGGAAGGGTAAGGTTCTCTTTGCTGCTCGCAGGAGGAAGAAGCATTTCTTAAGGAGAGCATTTACTTGTGGCTCTAGCGTGAGATTATTGTCCATCAGAACCCCCAGGTTTTTTACAATCGGTGAGGGTGCTGGGGTTGTCCCGAGTTCCCTTGGCCAAGGAATGAATTGGTTTTCTCCTCAATTTTTTGTGACGATCATTATTTCAGTTTTGCCTGGGTTGATTTTGAGGGAGTTGGAGTTCATCCAGAAGAATACATCGCGGAGGCAGTTTTCTAGCGCTGAGTGTCTTTCCGGGTTGTCTTGTATTTTGAAGATTATTTGTGCATTGCCAGCGTAGTTGTAGCAGGTGAGGCCGTGGCTTTTGATGATTCTGATAAGTAGATACAGGTAGGTGTTGAATAGTAGTGGGGAGACGGATGATCCTTGTGGTACTCCACAGGTGGAATCTCTTGGGCTGGAGTTGAAGGGTTTCATCCATATGGTTTCTGTTCTGTTTCTTAGGAAAGATTTGATCCATAGTAAGGTGGTGTTTGTTCTTCCAAGTCCTTCTAATCTCGTTATGAGGGTGTCATGGTCGACTGTGTCAAATGCTGCTGAGAGGTCTAGGAGTATCAAGGCAGTGCTGTTGTCTGAGTCTGCGCTGATTTTTAGATCATCCCATATTGAGAGTAGAGCTGATTCCGTTCCTCTCAGTGGTCTGAAGCCAACTTGTGCCTGGTCTAGTAGGCCAAGCTCTTCCATAAACTCTTGGGTTCTTTTGTATATGTACGTTTCGAGCAGCTTGGCTGTATACGGGATTGTTGGAAATGGGTCTGTAGTTGGAGAGGTCTTCTATGTTTCCTGCTGTATCTTTGAGTAGTGGCCTGATTTATGCAGTTTTGAAGCCTTGTGGCACTTTCCCAGTTGTGATGGAATGGTTGAGGATGTTTCTGTGATATTCCCTGGGTCTTCCTTGTTTAAGAATTGATTTGTATGTGTCTGGTGGGCAGGGGTCTTCAGGGGACCCTGAGTTATTACTTTCATTCACCAGTTTGACGAATGTCTCCACTGATATTTCTGGAAAGCTTCGTAGTTGGTTTGGGTGCTCCTCCTGGGTGTAGGTGGGGGTTGTGGTCAGATCAGACAGTCTGCTTTGTATGGTTTTTTGGAGGTTGGTGATTTTGTTTTTGCAAGGTCGTTGCAGAGTTTCGTGGACGAAGTTGGTGTGTTGTTACATCCCCGAGGGTTTTTGATATCGTTTATGATTTTGAAGAGCTCTTTTTGGGTGTTTGGTGTTTCGAAGATTCGGTTGTCGTAGTGTTTCCTCTTTGCTTTTTGTATTTCCTTTTTGTAAGCCCGGTTGTGTTGTAGGAATTTCAGTTTGCTTGCCGCGCCGTATTGTTTTCTCCAATCAAGTTCCAGTATTCGTTTTTTTCTTTTCATGGTGCTAAGTAGTGGGGAGAACCATTTTGCCATTGACTGTTTATTAGAAGAATCAAAGGGTTTTTCTTTGGCGATGTTGTCTATAGTAGTTATAATCCAGGAATGCAGCAGGGTTACCTTTTTGTCCAGGTCATCATCTTCCATAAATGTTGGGTGTGGTTTGTTAAGTTCCAGGAGTTAATTCAGGTTGGAGTTTTTGATGGTTCTCCAATTTCTTTTCATGGTTTTGATTGTTTTGTCCTGTTGACTGTTTGTTAGTGTGGTCATTTTGATTATGAAGGGGATGATGAGGTGGTCGCTCCAGGGTATTTGAATTGGGGGTACCATGGTGAGGAGTAGTTTGTTTGCGAAGATTGCTTCAAATGTATGTCCTGCCGAGTGGGTTGCTCCTTTGACTAGTTGTTTTAGGTTCTTTGCTGCTAGTTGACAGGTTAGCGATTTTTGTATGGTCGTACTTTCTCCTTCGAACCAGATGTTGAAGTCTCCGAGGACTATCAGGTGATTGTGTTTGATGGCTAGGACAGTGATTGCTTCTGTGAGGGAGTCTACGAAGGTTGCATCGTAGGTTGATGGTCTATATATTAGTACGAATTTCAGGTTTGTTTTGGGGCTTACTGATAGACGAATGATTAGGGATTTGCATTTATCGATGAGTAGTGGTTCTTCTAGTTTGATATACAGGTGTTCCTTGTGAATGATTGCCAGCCCTCCCCCTCTTTTGGTTTTTCTGTTTGATTGGACGCATTTGAAGTATGCAGGCAAACAGTTGTTGAGGGTGATCTTGTAGTTGTCATCTAGCCAAGTTTCTGTTACACATAGGATGTCGATCCCTCCGTTGCAGAGCAGATCGTATATCTCGGTGGCATGTTTGGATATTGACCTTGCATTGATGAGGTTGCAGTGGATCTTTTTGGTGTTGTTAGACGATCCGCTGCACACCAAAACACTGCTCACTTTGCACACCAGAACACTGCTCACATTTCCACAACACCTCCCTCCAGGGTTCGAGGCTCATGTGATTCGGTTTACCCAAAGGACCGTAAGCTCCGTACCAGGTACGATTTACGGGCTCGATTGCAGCCCTTCCTGCACTGGCAGTTGCCATGGAGAATATACAGCAGAAGGGGCGGCGTTACACCTCCACGCCGATCGTTCACTTGCTCACGTGATCCAGAGTGACGTTTCCCACGTGACCTTGGTGGACGTCACATGACCTCGAAACGCACAGTATATAAGGCTTGATGCACGGAACACTCATTGCTTCTCAGCTGTCTTCAGACCCTGTTTGGCGCTACGTTTGGATAACACTACTGGTTTACCTTGATCTTGGAACCCTCTCTTGGACTCCTTCGGATTACCCTTTTGTACCTTTGCCTGGAACTGCTTACCGATCGCTGGATTTCTGACAGGACCCTAACTTGTCTTCGGATCATCCCTTGGTACCTTGTTGAACTTCTACGCCATTTCCCTTTTGGGATTCTGTCACGCCTTCAGTCCTACAGGTGGTTTATCCTGCATCCACGCTTGTCTGCGGTCCTCTTGTTCTAGGGACCGCCTCATCTGAGTCTCGAACCTCCCTCCTAGGTTTCCTGGGTTTTCCAAACACCGGATAGGTAAGATTATTCAGATCCTTTGGTTCTTGTGATATATTGTAATTGCCTGGTACTTAACCTCGTTCTTTTTGACAGCAGCATCGGTGTTCCAGAGGTTCCGTGGATCTGGGAAGTAACATCTCCTACCTGTGGCCCCAAAGGTCGCACAGCGGGTTTCTTTTAGTTCCCCTGTGCGTCACTTGAGGACGGAGGTTTCAACGGTCTACACGACACTCAAGTCAGAACAGACTGAGAAGCCCTATAGTCGTGTTAGACAATGCAGGGATCCACGGAAGAACCCATAGCTGCTTTAGTTCAGGCGATTACAGTATTAAGGGCAGATATGGCCGCTGCTAATACGGTGATTCACCAAAGGTTAGATTCCATACAGAGTGTTCAGCATTCTCTTCCTGCAGACCCTGAATTCGGGGACGCTAGCACTTCAACCACACCTCCTCCGTTGGCAAGTACCCCAGCTCCAACTCCGGTGGTCATCCCAACCCCTTCCCCTTTGGCCGCTTCTGAACGTTATCAAGGTGACCCCAAGAAGCTCAGGACCTTCATCAATCAGTGCAAGTTACATTTCTTGTGCAGACCTCTGGCCTTTCCTAATTCCACTGCTAAAGCCGCCTTTGCCCTTTCCCATCTGGCCGGGACAGCAGCCGCTTGGGCTAACCCTTTATTGGAGAACAATAGCCCGGTTCTCTATGATTTTGATTTGTTAGTTCTAGAAATGTCTCGAGTCTTCGATACCCGACACAAGGCACAGTCTAGGGATTTGGAGTTGTTAGAACTAACCCAGGGAAGAGTAACCTTGATAGATTACATCACCCGGTTCAACCAATTGGTCGCCGAGACATCATGGCCAGAAAGCAAGCGGGCGGTTATATTTTATAGGGGGTTGAATAACGCAATGAAAGATGCCTTAGCAGTGATTCCTTCCATTCCCACTCAGTATCAGGAACTAGTGGATCTTGCCCTGCAGGTAGATGCACGTCGACCAGAGCGCAGAGCTGAGTTGGGGGTTTCTTCCCATCCTACAGTTGTTAGTACCCCTGCTTCTAGTACTGAAGAACCTATGCAAGTAGGAGGTTTACGTAGCCCCATCACGACATCTGAGAGAGAACGTAGGAGGGTGGATAATGCATGCTTCTATTGTGGCACCACGGGACATTATGTGAAGGAATGCCCTCGACGTCCCAAGAAGTCTCAGGTTTTTCGGACGGCTCGACCTTAGATCCGGAGACCAGGTCGAGTGTCCAGTCTTCATCTCCGGGTACCACTCTTGCTTTTGCTCGTGTCCAGCCCATCTTTGTACAGGCCACTCTTTGTCCCTCTACGGGTATCTCTCATGCAGTCACGATCATCATTGACTCAGGTGCCACTGGGAACTACATAGACATTGTGTTAGCCCATTCTCTCAATCTACCTTTAGTGGTAAAAACCCGACCTGAACCTGTTCAGGCCGTAGATGGCACTGCACTAGTCTCTGGTCCCGTTAGACACCAAACTGCTCCTCTATTATTGACCATACAAGATATTCACACAGAGACGCTAAGTTTTGACTTGATCACCAGTTGCAAGTCCCATATTTTTTGTACCTAAGAAAGAGGAGGACTTACGTCCTTGTGTGGATTATCGGCGTCTTAATGCTATCACGAAAAAAGATAGGTATCCAATTCCTTTGATCACACCTCTTCTGGACCACTTATCCCATGCCTCTGTTTTCACCAAGCTGGATCTTCACGGCGCATACAACCTAGTGCGCGTCCGCGAAGGCGATGAGTGGAAAACTGCCTTTTGCACCCGTTACGGCTTGTATGAATACCTAGTCATGCCCTTCGGTCAATGCAACGCCCCAGCAACATTCCAGCGTTTTATGAATGACATATTCAGGGACATTCTGGACGTATACATGGTTGTTTATTTGGACGACATCTTGATCTTTTCACGGAATCTTGATGACCATGTAAAGCATGTCCGGGAGGTCTTATCCCGTCTGAGGGAACATTCTCTATTTGCCAAACCCGAGAAATGTCAATTCCATAAAACGTCTGTTGAGTTTCTGGGATTTCACATTACCCCTGGGGCACTATCCATGAACGAATCCAAGGTTAAAGCAGTCCTAGATTGGCCAGTTCCTCAGACCCTCAAGTCCTTGCAGGCTTTTTTGGGCTTCGCCAACTTTTATAGACGCTTTATTTCGCCCTTTTCCACGATTGTAGCCCCACTTACGGCCCTGACCAGCCCTCGGGTACCCTATCAGTGGCAGAAGGAACATCAAGAATCTTTTGAGGCTTTGAAAACCGCTTTCACCACCGCACCGGTGCTCCAGCACCCCAATCCCGATCTTCCATTCATAGTTGAGGCGGATGCCTCTTCTTTTGCCCTCGGTGCGGTGTTGTCTCAGACATGTCCTACAACAGGCAAGTTGCACCTGGTGGCATACCACTCCCGTAAGTTTTCCAATAATGAGACCCATTATACTGTAACGGAGAAGGAACTTCTGGCTGTCATGGACGCCTTTCGTGTCTGGCGCCATCATCTTCTGGGGCTAAGCATCCAATCACTGTATACTCAGATCATCGAAATCTACAGGATCTGGCCTCCTTAAAGTGCATCAATAGCAGACAGGTCCGGTGGCATCTTTTCTTTTCCGCTTTTGATTTCCACATTACGCATCGTCCTGGAAACTCTCATGGAAAAGCGGATGCCTTGTCACGTTCCCCGGGTGGGGTCGAGTTGCCAACCTTCCCTGATACTGTTCTTGGTAAGAGTCATGTGATTTGCCTCTGCACTCCCTCTCTGTCATTGTTGGATTCTGTACGAGCCTGGACGAGCAATCATTCCGACCAACTGCGGGATTGGGATCCCGTTTATTGTGATGGTTTGCCTTTCGTGCATGAACGTCTGTTTCTTCCCACGCCTGACACTCGTAACCTGGCCCTTGAGTGGTCTCATGATGCTCCCTTTAATGCCTATCCCGGCCAAGAGCGCACTATGGATCTCCTAAAGCGCTGGTGCTGGTGGCCCTCTATGAAGCGCGATGTGGAATGCTATGTCAATTCATGCGTTGTTTGTGCTCAGGCCAAACATCGAAGAGGACGTCCGGTTGGGCTGCTGCTTCCGCTTCCGGTACCTCCAAGACCTTGGCATACACTGACGATGGATTTCGTGACCGATCTCCCTAAGGTACGAGGTTTTGACACCATCTGGGTGGTGGTAGACACGTTCACAAAAATGGCTCGTTTTCTTCCTTGTAAGGGGATTCCTTCGGCCCCAGTCTTGGCGGACCTGTTTTTTGAATATGTGTTCATGTTATTTGGACTTCCTTCGGTCATCATTTCCGATCATGGGTCACAGTTCACCTCTCGTTTTTGGAGATCATTGACTAAATTACTTGGCATCGATACCAGGTATTCTTCGGCCTATCACCCTGAGACTGATGGGCAGACTGAAAGGACGAATCAATCTATGGAGCAGTATCTTCAGTGTCTTATCTTGCAGCAACAGGCCTCCTGGTTGAGTGCTTTACAGCTTGCCGAGTTCGCATACAATAACGCGGCTCATTCTTCTACAGGTTTTTCTCCTTTCTACACCCTCCATGGCCAACACCCCAAGGTCTTGCCTGTTCCTGACGCCTCTGTCTCTTTGAATTCTGCGGCCACGGCTTGTTTTAGGGATCTGTCAGCTGTTGATGCTAGTACTTTGGTCCATCTTACTGAAGCAAAAGCTTCTATGAAAGCTCGTGTTTACTGCAAGCGCCTGGCTGCTCCTCCCCTTGTGGTGGGTTCTAGGGTGTGGTTGTCTTCCCGTCACCTTCGCCTGGTGGGTTGTCAGAAACTTCTGCCTCGTTTCATTGGCCCGTATGTGATCTCTCAGGTTGTGAATCCAGTGGCTTTTTGTCAGGTTCTCCTGAGTTCTTGGCGAATCCATCCTGTTTTTCATGTCTCTTTCCTCAAGCCTTGTCCTGATTCTTCCCGCCTTCGGGCCCCTGCAGCCCCGGTGTCCCTGGCCTCCCCTGATGTTTTTGAGGTGTTGGCCATTTTGGGTTCCCGTTGCTTTAGGGGTAGGCTCCAGTATTTAGTGGATTGGAAGGGTTATGGACCGGATGAGCGTTCTTGGGTTTCCGCTTTGGATCTTGACGCTCCTCGGTTGGTAGCCCGGTTCCATAAGGATCACCCGTCCTGCCCACGGGGTCGTGGGCCTTTGGGGGGTGGCTACTTTAGACGATCCTCTGCACACCAAAACACTGCTCACTCTGCACACCAGAACACTGCTCACATTTCCACAACACCTCCCTCCAGGGTTCGAGGCTCATGTGATTCGGTTTACCCAAAGGACCGAAAGCTCCATACCAGGTACGATTTACGGGCTCGATTGCAGCCCTTCCTGCACTGGCAGTTGCCATGGAGAACATACAGCAGAAGGGGCGGCGTTACACCTCCACGCCGATCGTTCACTTGCTCACGTGATCCAGAGTGGCGTTTCCCACGTGACCTTGGTGGACGTCACATGACCTCGAAACGCACAGTATATAAGGCTTGATGCACGGAACACTCATTGCTTCTCAGCTGTCTTCAGACCCTGTTTGGCGCTACGTTTGGAAAACACTACTGGTTTACCTTGATCTTGGAACTCTCTCTTGGACTCCTTCGGATTACCCTTTTGTACCTTTGCCTGGAACTGCTTACCTATTGCTGGATTTCTGACAGGACCCTAACTTGTCTTCGGATCATCCCTTGGTACCTTGTTGAACTTCTACACCATTTCCCTTTTGGGATTCAAGTCATGCCTTCAGTCCTACAGGTGGTTTATCCTGCATCCACGCTTGTCTGCGGTCCTCTTGTTCTAGGGACCGCCTCATCTGGGTCTCGAACCTCCCTCCTAGGTTTCCTGGGTTTTCCAAACACCGGATAGGTAAGATTATTCAGATCCTTTGGTTCTTGTGATATATTGTAATTGCCTGGTACTTAACCTCATTCTTTTTGACAGCAGCATCGGTGTTCCAGAGGTTCCGTGGATCCGGGAAGTAACATCTCCCACCTGTGGCCCCAAAGGTCGCACAGCGGGTTTCTTTTAGTTCCCCTGTGCGTCACTTGAGGACGGAGGTTTCACCGGTCTACACGACACTCAAGTCAGAACAGGTTTTGCTTGTTGGTTGTTCCTTGTTTCGGTTTGTGGTTGTTTGGTTGCGGTGCATCATTATTGGCATTGATTGGGGGTGGATGAGGATCAGCAAAGGAGGCATCTTCATTGTAGGCGGGATTATGACGATCAGCGGAAGCGGCATCTTCATTGAAGCGGTCTGCTAGATTGAAAGCTTGGCTGTTCAGTGGTGTTGCTTCTCCGTTTGTGCCTGGTTAGGTGAAGGTCCGTGAAGGCTTCTTCTTCATTGAATTGGTCAGTTAGGTACCGTGAAGGTCCGTGAAGGCTTCTTCTTCATTGAATTGGTCAGTTAGGTTCATGTTTGGGATTGGGATGTAGGTTATAAGATCTTCGTCGTCGTTATGTCCGGTATGATGCGGGTGTCCTTCTGTTCTTGTGATTTATGGGGTGATGGGGTTGGACTCTAGCCACATTCTTCTTCTTGGGTGTTCCCGTCTTTTTCCTGGTTGTCTCGGGATGTTCTTTGTGTGTCTTGATGTCTCTGTGTCGTTGGGGCTATCCTGGTTCTGGGGTTTGTTCGCGAGGTATGGTGTGAGATATAAGGAATTTTTCTTTTGGAATTTTGTTCTGGTCGTTTTGGTTTTTGCTGTTGTGTTTCCTCTAATTGTAGTTGTTGCTTCGGTGGTAGGTTGGATTTGTGTGCCTGTGTCCAGTGCGGCCTTGTCTTGTGCCCTTTCTCAGCTTCCCTTTCTGGTCCGGGCCATTTTGGTGCTCAGTACGGAGGTGCCGGTTGAGTGGTTGGCTGCTGTGTCTTGTATCTTGGAGTGCTGGTATTCCTTCTTGTGTTGGTAGGCTTGGGTGCTTTTGTGCCGTCTGTTCTTTGGGTGGGTCGGTTTGTGTATCCTACGAGCGCTGTCCGGAGTGGTTTTGGTGGTGCTGGGCGTACTGTTGTCAGGGGTGTAGGTCAAAGTTCAGTGCTGTCTATGTAGGTCTCTCGGAAAAGGTGAGGGCGGTAGAACTATTCTATCACGGTCTGGGTATGTCAGACTGTGTTATAGAGTCTCGTATGGTAGGAGTGACCCTATGGAGTGCTGTAATCCTTATGATTCAGAATTGGAGGCTGAGTCCCTGCTAAATTTGGACGACCTGTATAGTGGGAGAGAGGCCTATCAGTGTGATCTGAATATCACAAAATGGAATTTTGGGGACAGACCCCTACTAAGTTTGGGAGACCTGTATAGTGGGAGAGAGGCCTATCAATGCGATCTGAATATCATACAATACAATTTGGGAATAGAGCCCCTGTTAAAATTGGAGACCTGCACGGTGGTAGAGGGGCCCCCCAATGCAATCCGAATACCACACGATACAAATTTGGGAGACCTGTATAGTGGGAGAGAGGCCTATCAATGCAATCTGAATGTCATATAATACAATTTTGGAATACCACCCCTGATAATTTTGGGAGACCTGTATAGCGGGAGAGAGGCCTATCAATGCAATCTGAATATCATACAGTACACTTTCAAAGCAATCTGAATGTCATACAGTATAATTTTGGGATAGAACCCCTCATAATCTTGGGAGACCTGTATAGTGGGAGAGAGGCCCATCAATGCAATCTGAATATCATACAATACAACTTGGGGACAGAACCCCTGATGAGTTTGGGAGATCTGGATAGTGGGAGAGAGGCCTAACAATGCAATCTGAATATCACACAATGCAATTTTGGGGACAGAACCGATGCTAAATTCTGGAAACCTGCCCAGTGGGAGAGAAGCCCATCAATGCAGTCTGAACATCACATAATGCAATTTTGGACCAGAACCCTTGCTAAATTTGGGAGATCTGCATAGTGGGAGACGGGCCTATCAATGCAATCTGAATATCATATAATATGATTTGGGAATAGAACCCCTGCTAAATTTGGGAGACCTGTATAGTGGGAGAGAGGCCTCTCAATGCAATCTGAATATCATACAATACAATTCGGGAATAGAACCCCTGATACATTTGCACGACTTGTATAGTGCGAGAGAGGCCTATTAATGCAATCTGAATATCATACAATACAACTTGGGGACAGAACCCCTGATAAATTCGGGAGACCTGTATAGTGGGAGAGAGGCCTATCAATGCAATCTGAATGTCATACTATGCAGTTTGGGAACAGAGACCCTGCTAAATTTGGGAGACCTGCGTATTGGGAGAGAGGCCTATCAGTGCAGTCTGAGTATCATACAATACAGTTTGTGGACAGAACCTCTGATAGATTTGGAAGACCTGTATAGTGGGAGAGAGGCCCATCAATGCAATCTGAATATCATACAATTTCAATTTCGGAGCAGAAACCTTGCTGAATTTGGGAGACCTGTGTATTGGGAGAGAGGTATATCTATGCAATCTGAATATCATACAATACAACCTGGGGACAGAACCCCTGATAAATTTGGGAGACCTGTATAGTGGGAGAGAGGCCTATCAATGCAATCTGAATGTCATACGATACAATTTGGGAATAGAACCCCCGATAGATTTGGGAGACCTGTATAGTGGGAGAGAGGCCTATCAATGCAATCTGAATATCATACAATTTCAATTTCGGAACAGAAACCCTGCTAAATTTGGGAGACCTGTTTATTGGGGGGGGGGGCTATCAATGCAATCTGAATATCATTCAATACAATTTGGGAACAGAAACCCTGCCCAATTTGGGAGACCTGTGTATTGGGAGAGAGGCATATCTATGCAATCTGAATATCATACAATACAATTTGGGAACAGAAACCCTGATAAATTTGGGAGACCTGTATAGTGGGAGGGAGGCCCATCAATGCAATCTGAATATCATACAATACAATTTGGGAACAGAAACTCTGATAAATTTTGGAGACCTGTATAGTGTCTACTATAGTGTATAGTGTCTATAGCTAATAACACTGCTTTATATTGGTTTGTTAAGAGGCTAGGATTATAGGGTAGAGTGGTTGATCTACTTCTAACCCAGGCCCCTCCTACCTTACTGGTCCTTGTAGTTGATGGTTGACAGCTGGCCACTGGCTTCCCCTGTAGACACCTGCCGACACTTCCTGGAGCCGCCTCTGTTGGGGCCGCCCTTGGCCTTGGGGCCCTTAGCTGCAGGGGCTGCCAGACAGAGGGCTGCCCTGGGAAGACCAGTGAAGAAGGCTTCCCAGTGAAGAAAGCAAGGGGTGGGCGAGAGGGGCAGTGGACAGCAACAGCGCTGAGGCGCTAGAATGGGCACAGAAAGTAAATGCTATGGGCCCAGGGGCTCTCTGGAAGCGGCCGCACTTTCCTGCCTCTGGAGTGGGTTGGGAGGCGAGACGGAAGGGAAAAGCGGGAAGAAGGTGCGGGTGGGGAAGTACTACTCTGGGTTATGATAGGGCCTCGGGCAAACACAGATGTTGCTGAGGGATGGTTGAATGAGGGTGCGACACTCACCGTGCTTCTTTGGTTTTTTTTGTGTGTTATTGGGGTGCTGGAGCCTGGGAGCTGTAGGCAGCCTTACCTGGGTTGCAGCAGGGAGTGGGGCTGAGTGGGCTCACAGAGGTCGATGGACCTGAAACACACAGAGCTAAGCTCCAATCAGGGCTCAGGGGCGGGATGGGAGGCGGGAGGGCTGGGAGGGAAGGGGAGCTGGGAAGGTAGTAGGTGGGCTGGGGAGGGAAGCGGGCCTGGTCGCGGGTGTTTTTTTGTTTGTTATTGGGGTGCCAGGGGCCTGGGAGCTGTGGGCAGCCTTACCTGGGTTGCAGCAGGGAGAGGGGCCGTTATAAATATAATTATGGATACTAGCAATCATGTTTGAACCAAAGTCTAAAAATTGAATGACAAGAATGTTTCTGTCACGTTCATAGAAGTGAGATGTGGATGCATGGGCATGTATGTGAGAGAAATGCCTTTGTGTGTGAGTACGCGAGCCAAGCAGGGATACAAAGACTCTGGGAAGAAAGAACAAACAAAGTATGGAAAGCACAGCCAGACAGCAATGTGAATGTGGCCAATCCCTGTCCTACTCACTCTTTCTTCTGTCTGGAGCTGAGGTGGTGCTCTCCATCACTGCCCTTTCCTATTCGCAGCTGCCTAAACGGGATTTGGTGCTCCCAGCATTTAAATGCACAAAATGTAGTTAAGCCGGCAATTCCCGACTGCAGTCCAATTATTCCGATCGGATACTGAGAAATCACTAGCAATGGGGAGGCCGCAATGGCAGCTATTGAACATCTGAATCACATGATAGTCCATGCTCAATGTCCCTTGTAATGTCATCCAATTGCTCATTGTCACAGCTACTCAATTTGTGGTTCACACCATTAAAAAGAAAACAATTGTAGCTCAGTGGTATCTTAATGTTCAGTATCTTTTAGGAGCTTTTGGAATCTATAGTGGGCCAAGGAACAAAAGCATACACCATCGTACCACATTACCACATGCAGTCTTTGCGGTAATATAAAAAATATTTGACAATATCATCAAATTTAACTGGAAAAGTAGAAGGAAAATGAGAGAAATAGGATGAGTATTAATTTTCAAATCAAAATTGAACTCTTATAAATTGCTTGTATAAGCCTTTATTTATTTATTGTAATTTTTATAGAGCGCTGCTCGGCTGTAGGCCTCAGGGCGCACAAAGAACAAAGACAGGACAAACAACACATCAGGGGGTCGGGAGTGGGTAACTTAACCAGGTTTGAGGTTAAACAGATACGTTTTGATCGGTTTCTTAAACTCTTTGAGAGAGTAACTGATTTGAGGGCAAGAGGAAGCGTTTTCCAGGCAGAGGGTGCCTGAACATCAAAGATGGTTCTGCCAAATTTGCTCATCTTGAACCTGGACTGGACTAACTGTTCCTGGTCTTGAGACAGAAGGACACGACTAGGACTGGATACCTTGAGGCGGTCTATTAGGAATTGAGGTGCTTCATGTTTCTGGCATTTGTGAGTCAGAGTGAGTAATTTATGTGTCACGTGATGTTGAACAGGAAGCCAGTGAATATATAGGATGCATAGACATGGGTAACGTGGCGCTTCATAAACAGCTCTGCGTCACGAGTGACCCCCAGCATTTTTATAAGCCTTAAGAACTCTGTAATATTAATTAACTCTACTATAAGAACGTTCGATGATGAATTCCTGCGATCCAGTTTTCCCAAATGTATTTACATGCTATGTTCTTGATGTCTCGAACGTGTAACATGTTTCCTCCGTCCCCAGGGTATGTTGGAGGGGATGTTATTATTTTCCCTGATGCCATGCAGTATATGTCATTGCACAGCAGCCGCATCCTTTCTGTGTTGGGAGTGAGGCTGAGGGACACACCATCTGCAGGTCTTTTTTCATTCCCTCTCCTCCCCCTTCATCGTGCGAGGAAGACCTTTGTATAACTCCCAATTCCCTTCTTCCACCATGCGGGTGGGGGGGGTGGGTGGATACCCACAGCCCCCTGCCCACTCTTCTCTATGTAGGCTCATTTTGTCTGCATTTACCACATGCCACTCATCTATCTTAGAAAAGAGAATAAATGTGGAACCCTCCTGAAATTGTTCTGATTTCCAAAGTAAATCTTTGCAAGATAGATGTTAAGAGGTATATATTTGCGCTATTCAAACAAACTACTGTAGATAAAACCCAACTAAATTAACTAACCCACGAAAAGCAAGATTTAAAACAGGTATTGAGGACGAAATACAACTATGCAAAGAGATGATGCTAACAGGTGCAAGATGGCGGATAGAATGTGCCACTAATTTTGAATGAGCAGGGGAGAGGCATATTAAATGATTCAAGCATGACTGTACTCCAGGGCCAATAGGGCAATGCGCAAACCAAAAACACAAAATGCTAGTGTGGGGCCAGTTGTGTCGATCAAAGTGGGACAATTTTGGCCCGTGTGGACCAGTTTGATAAGTTACTTCACCATGCGGCTAGTAGTTTTGACCAGTGTTACTGAATACAAATTCTTTAAAATGCACAATTTGCATCACATTTTATCACCCCCGCCCCCGCCCACTTGATTACTACTCAAACAGTCTGTCACAAAAAGAATGAATTGCCATTTGCAACTGTGAGCCACTTTTTCATTGGTGCCCAAGACAATTTTAGGTCCCAGTTTGACCCTGCCATACTCCATATGAAGGGGGAAGAGTCATCACCCCGGGGAGAAACTAGCTGTCAACATGTCGCCTTCTTTACAACCATTAATCAAATGGTGGATGTATTGGATGGACCTATTTTTTATAACATAGCAACTATATACCACTATAAAACCAGTGTCAAACTTCAGGAGGAAGGTTCAGAGGGATAGGGAAGGGAGGGGACGGGGTAACATCCATTTGGGAAAACCAATAGTTCATGTTACATCCACTCAACAGTTAGAGGCTTCTGTGCCATACGTAACTCATTGTTAACATAAATGACAATATTTCTACCCATCTGCAGCCATTGCCTAAAAGCTCAGTCTATCAGATCATACACAACCAATATTGACATACAATTGATCTCTAAAGACAAGGATCAGTTAGAATGAAGCAGGCACCTTTGAGAAACTCCACCTACAATCAATACATTCGACCCCTGATTTGGGAGGTTAGGCAGCAGCAGGATTATTAAAAGAAGTTGAGAAATCAGCGTCTGAGTCCCATTATCAATTTAGGTGGTGCCCCAGCAACACATTTTAGAGAGGGCTCCAACATAGGGGTTAGACATGCCGAATTTATTTCATTTAATTTTTGCTTTTATACAGAGATAGCCTTACCCAGAGGGTCTCGGACCCCCTTATAAAGTTTATAAGGGTGGAGGTGAAAAAGAATGTACAATGTTTTCATGACAGGATAGAAAGATTAGGATAGGCAAAGGATAGTAGGGGAGGTGGTCTTGCTGGTTAGAGAGGGGGACACTTTGAGGCTTTTGTGGAAGGTGTTGATGAAAGGTGCGGCGCGGAGGATGGCTGGGAGGGTGTTCCAAGCTGTGGGCGCCCATTGGGTGAAGGCTTGCTTTTGTGTTCAAGGTAGTTGGCAGAGTGGAACACAGTAGAGACTTTGGTTAGCTTGTCTGGTGATTGCCTGGGTGATGGGTTTCAATTTGTTCAGAATATTGGATGAGGATTTGATGTGCATGGGCTTGTATATCATGCAGAGTTCTTTGAGAGTAATTTTGAGGGTTTCAGTAGTCTCTGGGTCTTGGAGAGAGCTCAGATGATGTGTGAGTACTTGCATGGTGTAGAATGAGTCTTGCTGCTGAGTTCTGTATGGCTTTCCGGGTGAGAAGAGTGTTGTTGGGGCTTCCAGTGAGGAGAGCTCTTCTATAGTCCAGCATGCAGCACACTTCTGTCTAAATAGTGTTAAGGAAGTCATCAGGGCCAAACATGTGTCTTATCCAGCATAGGCAAGGTAGCTACAGGTTGCATATTTTGTTGATGATCGATATGTATTGTGTGAGGGGTAAGTGGGGGTTGATGGTGAAGCCTAGGGACTTGACTGGTTTGGAGAGGGGTATGTGTGCGTAGTCTGTGGTGAGTTCTTTGGAGGTTGGATTTGAGCCTGGGACGGCAGATGAGGAGGTATTCTGTTTTGCATGGGTTAAGTTTGAGGAAGTGGGTGGTGATAAAGTTGGTTATGGTGGAGAGACAGTTTTTGACGGCTTGGAGTTCTGAGGGAGAGGAGATTTGAAAGTATATTTGCATGTCATGTGCATATTCGTGAAAGTGAATGTTGTGGTTGCTAAGAGTCTGTACAAGGAAATCAAAATATAGGATGAAGAGGAGGGGAGATGTGGAGGAGTCTCATAGTACCCCGTATTTGACTGGGGTGATGGGGCATTTAGACAAAGTGTGTCCAGTCAGTGAGGAAGGAGAAAAAACAGTCGATAACAATGTCAGAGAGTTCTATCCGGGAGGATAGGGTATTTAAGGAGGATGGTGTAGTATTGACAATTGCAGAGAGGTCAGGAAGGACTAGAAAGCTCGTGTGTCCTTTGTCAGTGATGTTGTGCAGATCATCCAGGAAGAGATGTGCGGCAGTCTTCCTGTTGTGTCCTAGACAGCAACCAGTTTGGAAGAGGTTGAGGAGGTTGTTTGCAGTGATGTGCTGTTGGAGTTAGCTTGCGATGAAGTGTTCCACGATTCTGGCAAGGTACGACAGGATTGTGATGGGACGTTAGTTCTAGCGAGTGTGGCGTTGAGTAATGGTTGTTTTGAGAAGGGGATACATTTGACCTGTTTTCAGTACAGAGGGGATGGCGCCATGTGAGAGGCAGGAGTTAGAGTTTGGAACCAAGGTGGTGATGCAGTTCGATGCAACCTGAGCTGGGAATGCATCATCCAGGAAGTGAGCAGGTTTTGTTTTAGCTGTGAGATTGTCTAGTATGAAGGTGTGGTATTTGTCCAATGTGTTTGGAGTTTGGGGCAGAAGAGGGTGTTGGGGCAGAAGACTGAGGTGTGCTTGTCTGATGTGTATTTTGGAGTTGAAGTAATCCATGATGGAGATGCTTTCGGAGGTGGATGGGGTTGTTGAGTGGGGTGACAGGTGGTTTGGAGAGTGACACGTTGATGATAGCAGTTTTTCGGAGTGGTGGGGGTGGATTGATGCTCTAGGAGTGAGATAATGGGCAGCTTTGGCGCTGTATATGGCTATCTTCCATATGCAGCAGCAGTCTTTGGGGGCTGTCCTAGTGAAGGGGAATGGGTTTGTTTGACAAGCTATTTCGAGGTATCAAGCTTCTTCCTTGATGGTGAGATGGAGTAAATGAAACATGCCTGGTGGTTTTGGTGGTTGCAGGATTTAGAGAGGGACCACTTTTTTGAGTGCTTGCTGATTGTGGTGTTGTAACCGCTGAGACCTGAGGTGGGGTGGGTGTTGTGGCAGCAGGGATGGTATGAGTGGTGCAAGAGCAGTATGTGTAATGCGTTTGATTTGTCCGGCTGGGAGAGGGTCAGGGAGAATGTGTGGCTGGTGCGGGTGATGTTGTGTGAGAGAGTCAGTGTAAAGGTAATGGCAAAGAAGTCTGACAATGGTACCCAGTTCCATTTTGCACCGAAGCCAATTATTAGCAGGACATCAGAAGGTGAACAGTCTTGCCAGCTATGTGTGCGTGGTAGTTGATGCATTGGGAGAGGTTGTAGGAGAAGAGTGCGGATACAGTTCAATATGTGGTTGTGGTCTGGGTGAACTCAACCAGCTACATGTTGTACAGCAGAAGCAGCTGTTAGTAGTGAAGTCGGACCATTCAGTGTGGACGCTGGAATTGTATATTGGGTGTGGTAAATTAGGTGGATGCATGTTGGGTGGGTGTGTTATGGGGGGGAGCACGTGAGAAACAGAGCTTCAAAGGAGGTGTATGCTGGATGTATGCATTTTGCTCAGAGTGATTCTTTGTAAATGGTGGCAATGCCACCACCCGTTTTTGTGGCCAGTCTCTGTTCTGATTCATGGTAGTGTGGGGTGCGCATGCCAGGGATGGTAGGTGTGTGTTGGGGTTGCAGCCATAAGAAAAAGGATTTTTGGGGTACTTGTGGTGACAATAGATTTCATATGTGTGTGAGTCCAGGTGTAGAGGTGGTTGGGTAAGATGCATGTGTACGTGAACAGCTGTTTCAGATGATATATATATATATTTCTGAGGCTTGTGGAATCTGCTTAGATCACATGCTGTGCATAGGCCGACATCTAGTGGAAGCTGCGGAGTATTACAGTTTGTTTTTCGAAACTCGAAAATGGGCGTCGACACAGGCGTGCCAGTAATACTATCCCTAGTGTGACGTCCACTGTACCCAAGATCCCTCACGCGTCTGGGATCCTCAGATTGTTTTTTCCGCCATACTGGTCGGAAGCATCTTGCGGAGTCCCCTGGCCTTAGCCATACTTTTGCTATTATTGCAATTTAAAATTATTTATTAACATCCTTCCCCACCCCAACGTCGACCATCGATCTCGACGACGGCTGGAGAAGACATCGACCGTCGGCTGCTGCACGACGGATCTGGGCCTCGGAAGGCCGCTGGCCTCGGCCCGGGCCTAGTAGGCCGCTGGCCTCGGCCCTGCAAGTAGGGAGAGTGGGGGGTGGTACATACTCTTCACTCTTGGTATATAGGTACACCTTATATATTTCCTACACTTACCAGCCCGCTGCCTCAAGGTGCGTATGGAGGGTACCCCTTTCCAATTCTGCCCCAAGTGCAATCGCAAATACCCTTGGGTCGACAGGCACGCCACGTGCAATCTCTGCTTGCCGAGGGACCACCCCGAAGCGAACTGCAGAGCGTGTAGTAGGTTTAAACCTAAAACACTTAAGGACCGTTCAACAAAGCGTTGGGCCCACCACGCCAGGCAGGCAGCCATGGCAGCGGAGGGCGCCTTCAGCGATGGCAGCGACGCCGGACTTTCGGACGGCGAGGGCATTACGGCGTCGAAAGACTGCCGAGCGCAGGTCCCCGACCTCGGAAGGTTGTCCGGCAGGGCGGCTATGGGGAAGACCCCCGGCGACGCAAGCGCTACACCTACACACACTAAGCACTCTAAGTCCAACCGAACCTCGACGACGTCGACTTCTCGGAAAGAGGCACGGATAGAACGGTCCGACTCGGTGTCCTCTGGGCGCTCTCGATCGAGATCGCCTCATGACGCAAGGCAATCATCCACTCTTGCCAAGAGTGCCTCGCTCCCTAGATTAACGGAAGTTCGATCGTCGGAAGACGAAGACGACTTCCACCCCCAGGCCGCGCTCCAAGAGACCGAGAGCGCAGTTAACACCAGCGAGGCCCCACGCTCGAAACAAGATACCTCTCCCGACCCTCGGCGCCAGGCGTCGAAAGTCTCTGGGGCCTCTAAGGGGCAGGGAAAACATTTTTCCACGCACGGGGAGGGAGGGAAACAGCGGAAAGCTCAGCCTTCCACTCCTGTAAGACCATCCTTCCACCCCAAGCAGACAGATAAACATAAATCTACTGGGACATCAACATCCAGCAAGGGTACCCTTGATAAGTCCTCTAAGTTGCCTACTAAAGTCATACCCTGTTCCAAAGAATGGTCCAGTGAGGACATAGACAGGGTCATGTCAAGGATGTCTTCCTTAGCGGATTTTTATGACAAAAACCCAGAACATTTCCTTTCGTATGACCCTCAAGGGGCCACACCCTCAGGCTCCTCTGATCCTATCCCCCTAAGTAAAAAGGCCCGGGTCGAAAGACCTGACCCCTTCGAGGTGCAGCCTTGCTCTACTCCATACTCTACTCCACACCCCAGATACCAAGGACAACCTTTCCCTGAAGGGGACCAGGAGTTTTCAATTATGGAGGAACGAACCGGGTCTGAATACTATGCGGAGGATGAGGACCTGGAGGAGGTAGAAGATGAGGAAATTTACAGAGTAGATTCCCCGGTAGAGAGCGAAGCCCCAGTTACCGACTCGCCAGTTGATAACCAACCCCTCCTTAATGAAGTTCTTGCTCGCGCAGCAGAACATTTTCACATCGACACCCACGGTGTACAGGAGGAAAGGGACTTCACAGAAGAGTTGGTGGGAGAGAGGAGGCCGGTCGCTCAGACCATCCCTATCCTTAAATCCATCCAACGTAGAATAGATCCATCCCTGGTGAATCCTAACCTCACCAGAGCCGTCAACCCCAGAGTCGAAAAACTTTTTCGGGCAGCCCAGTCTGACAACTTTCGACGCTGCAGACAACGCAGGAAGATTGATAGCAGAAGGAACTGTTATCAAGAGACATGCGTGGTTACGGCAGTCGGGGTTCAAAACAGAAACACAGGCTTCATTAATAGACAAGCCGGTGGAACCAGATCTATTGTTTGGGAAAGCGGTCGAAGACGCACTTAAAAATGCCAAGGACGAGTACGAGACTCTCAAATCCCTTGGCCAGCTTACCAACAAACCCCCGAACCAGAGGGGGAACAGTAATTTTCGTCGCCCACGTGGCCAAAATTCACAAAGAGGCAACTATGCCCAAGGACAGGGTACACAATGGAACAACAACCAGCAGTCTACCCAAAGTTACAGTAAAGGTAACAAGAGAGGTCGTGGAAGAGGCAGAGGCAGCCCCAACAAGGGAGGTGGCACGCCTCCGCCAAAGCAGTGACGCTCAGTTCAGGGTCCCTTCTCACGCAACCCCAGTAGGGGGACGCATTTCCAACTTCACCCAGGCTTGGGAAGGGATCACCTCAGACAGATGGGTGCTGTCAACAGTGTCCACAGGATATTGTATAGAATTACTGCAGCGTCCCCGGAACCACCCTCCACGACAAAGAATACACTCCTTAGAACATCAGAAGATCCTTCTCGAGGAGATCGCCATTCTGCTAGAAAAGGACACGATAGAACTCGTCCCAGGAAACCAGGTAAACAAGGGTATCTATTCAACTTACTTCCTTGTGCCAAAGAAAGATTTGACAATGCGCCCAGTATTGGACTTACGGCCTGCCAACAAGTATGTCAAGCCCCAAAAATTCCGTATGACCACGCTACAAGAGGTAATCCCCCTCCTAAAAAAGGGGGACTACATGGCAACCTTGGATATGAAAGATGCTTATTTTCATATTTCCATGCTCCCGGCGCACAAAAAATACTTGCGCTTCAAAGTGGACAGTCGCCACTACCAATTCAAGGTACTGCCCTTCGGGATAGCTTCAGCACCAAGGGTATTCACCAAGGTACTGGCGGTGGCAGCTGCACACCTACGCAGGGAGGCAATCCCAGTGTACCCTTATCTGGACGACTGGCTCATAACGGGGGAAACCCCAAGAATTTGCAGGTCAAACATTCAGAGGACTATCGACCTCCTCCACGAGTTAGGCTTCTCTATCAACGAGAAGAAGTCAAGTCTGGTGCCAAGCACCTCAAAACAGTTCCTAGGAGCAATCCTAGATACTCAGAAAGGGTTGACCTTCCCCTCGGAAGAGAGAATTCGGAATATACTACTGCAAATTCCACATTATCAGTCAGGTCAACAAATAACGGTACGCAAAGCAATGCGGTTACTGGGCATGATGGCGTCATGCATTTACCTGGTCCCCCACGCGCGTCTGCGCATGCGTCCCATGCAGGAATGGTTGGCGAAACAGTGGTCTCAGGCAAGTGGTCAGTGGGACGATCTAGTGGTCGTTTCGCCAACACTCGTACAGAGCTTACACTGGTGGACAAAAGAGAATCTCGCAAGGGGAAAACCCTTTTACGATCCCGAAGTACAAGCAGTGGTAACTACAGATGCTTGCCTGACTGGGTGGGGAGCTCACCATCTCCACCACACAGCTCAGGGTCTCTGGTCTCACTCAGTAGCCAAGAACCACATCAACCTGCTAGAGCTTCTGGCAGTATTCCGAGCGCTTCGGGCGTTCGAGCCCCATCTACTAAACTTGTCGGTGCAGATCCGGACGGACAGCACGACAGCCATGTTCTATCTGAACAAACAAGGAGGGACTCGTTCGCCAAATCTGTCCAAGCTTGCCCAGAAAATCTGGATATGGGCACTCAGACGGAACATCTTCCTATCAGCACAACATGTTCCAGGGGAGCTCAATTCCCTAGCGGATGCCCTAAGCAGAGACTCACTTCCAGAAGAACACGAATGGGTCCTTCACAGAGAGATCGTAGAAGATCTCTTCTCTCAGTGGGGTTTCCCCACTATAGACCTATTCGCCACAAGCGAAAACAAACAATGCCCAGGATTTGCATCCAGGTTCCCCCAGCCAGACTCCCAAGGGAACGCCCTGTGGATGAACTGGTCAGGGATGTTTGCGTACGCTTTTCCACCAACCCCTCTCATCAGAAAGGTGGTGTACAAGATGAACAAGGAATCGATGACGCTCATCCTAGTTGCTCCCATGTGGGCGAGACAACCATGGTTTCCACACCTACGCAGGATGGCGCTGTGCGAGCCCATCAAACTCCCAGCCTGGTACAACCTACTGTCCCAGCAACAAGGTCTAACAGTGCACCAGGAACCCAACTCAATGAACCTAGCAGCATGGCTCCTGAGGTCATAGAGTTTGGGCATCTCAATTTACCACAGAGGTGTATGGACATCCTAAAAGAATCCAGGAAACCAAACACAAGGCACTGTTACTTTGACAAGTGGAAGAGATTCGTTATTTGGTGCCAGAATAAACAAATCAACCCAGTTGATTGCACTCCTTCCAACGTGGTAACATACATGCTCCACCTGCTGGACGCAGGTTTGGTTTTTAACTCTCTGAAAGTACACCTGGCAGCCCTCTCGGCTTACACCACATCCCATAACAAAGTATCGTGGTGGAAAGTACCAGTAGTTAAAGCCTTCATGGAAGGAGTAAAGAGACTTCACCCTCCTATTTCGAACCCACCGCCAGGATGGGACCTCAATGTGGTGCTAGCTAAGCTCATGGGCCCCCCTTTCGAACCCATGCATAAAAGTAGTCTCAAACACCTGACTTATAAAACGGCCTTCTTAGTAGCCATTACCTCCATAAGAAGGGTCAGTGAAATTCAGGCTCTGTCAGTGCAAGATCCTTTCTTTATTATCCACAAAGACAAACTGGTTTTACGCACACACCCTAGGTTCTCACCTAAAGTCATATCTAAATTCCATGTAAACCAGTCCATCGAGCTTCCGGCTTTCTTCCAGAACCCGCAAAGCTCGGCTGAGGTGAAACTACACACCCTTGATGTGCGTAGGGCGGTCCTCTACTATGTAAATAAGACCAGACCGCTAAGAAAAACAGATCAACTGTTTGTCTCCGTAGCTACAGGCAGAGAGGGGGATCGCGTCTCTAAAGGCACGATCTCGAAGTGGATTATCAACTGTATACAGCTGTGTTACTCTCTTTCTGAAAAAACTCTGCCTTTTACGCCAAGGGCCCATTCTACTAGAGGCATTGGTGCCACTCTGGCTTTCATTGCAAATGTTCCCCTCGACACCATTTGCAAAGCAGCTACTTGGAGCTCTATTCACACTTTTACTCAGCATTACTGCATTGACACTCATTCCAAGACAGATACACAAGTGGGACAAGCGGTTCTAAGACACCTGTTTGCTCATGACCCTTCTCACATCCCACCTCCTTCTTCGGGTACTGCTCGCTAATCTATGCACAGCATGTGATCTAAGCAGATTCCACAAGCCTCAGAAGGGATACATTACTCACCGTAATCGTATTTCTGATGCTTGTATCTGCTTAGATTCACATGCGACCCACCCTTCCTCCCCTCCGAGAGAAGGCGCATGATTGCTTGTAGTCTTACCTTTCTGTCTATCTGCTTGGATTATCTGTACTCACGCTACTCCTCATGCTTCCTCATGTCAGAAAAAATACAATCTGAGGATCCCAGACGCGTGAGGGATCTTGGGTACAGTGGACGTCACACTAGGGATAGTATTACTGGCACGCCTGTGTCGACGCCCATTTTCGAGTTTCGAAAAACAAACTGTAATACTCCGCAGCTTCCACTAGATGTCGGCCTATGCACAGCATGTGAATCTAAGCAGATACAAGCATCAGAAATACGATTACGGTGAGTAATGTATCCCATATTGCATTTTGATGTGTATTTTGTTTGTGGGCTTTGTTTGTGTCAGGTTCGCGGCACCCATTGGCACACAGGGGATAACAGGGGCAGAGAAAGACATACAGAGATATATTTACTCCTACTCTTAGCTCTGCCCACCCTATCTTCTGGACTCCATGGTGATTGGACGCCGAAAGGAAGTGGCTCATTCTCCCAAATTGACCCTGAAGTTCTTCAACATGAAATAGATACAAATTGGAATAACAATGAATTCCTCTTTTCAATTTTTCTGAAGCAGCAGCAAGATCATATTTTGGACAATCCTATCAGTTTGACTGAACCCTGAGGCAATTTACTGTATAATTTTGACATTGTTTTATGATATGCGGGTCAATATGTAACCCTTGCTGCACTATCACATGTGTAACCAATCCTGCATGTATACACTCAGATAAGGGCTAATATAACCCAGCCCCCTATCTAAGTATGTTACTATGCCATTGTCCCTTCGGGCCAATGTACCTAGCCGCCTATATGTGTATTTTAACTAAGCCATTTTCTTGAAACAGCGCCTCAATGCCCCCGGGCTGTGTGCGCGCTATATAAATGCAAATAAATAAGTAAATATGTCGGGTATGTCCACTCGATACCATCCAAGGTTTTCTCTGCAACGAGGAAGAGAGATGCAGTGGCAAACCAAGATTCACCAGAAACCTGCAGGGTATTACATAAGAGGTGGGCATTATCAGTGCCCTGTCGGGCCCAGACAAAGCGCACATGTTCTGGGCGATCCGCCCTGAGAGCACATAGCCCAGCCTTTAATTTATTTATTGGACATTTGTATGGCGCTTATACACAAGTGTTTCCAGGCGCCACACGTCAACAAGAGAGGTGGGGGTACATAGGAAAATGAACAGCAGTAACCGTCGTACTAGGTCTTGTGACATTCTTACTGAGTAGGTACATAGACAAGAAGTGCACAGAGACAGTGGGAGCAGGGGGATGGGCTGGGAAGGGGGCTGGGGGAGAGTGCAGGAGTGGGGGGTTCAAGGGGCAGAGCAAGTGCAACGGGGAGCCACGAACGGCAAGTGCCGGAGGATAAGCGGGAGAGGGAAGACAAGCGCAGTGGAGGTGGTGGACCGGATTTAGGCCAGTCGGGGAAGGGTGCCAGTGAGGCATGTGCTGGTTAGGGATGGTGAGGGAGACTGGTTGATGGAGGGCCTGGCCCGAAGACTTATAAGAGACCAGGCAACGGTCTCAGTGGCAGAGGGACATTAACAAGGGAGGGGAGAGGGAAGGAGGAGGAGGAGAAAAGGAACGTCTTGAGACGTTTCTGGAATTTACGAAGATCCGGCTCAAGTCTGAGGGTGGCAGGCAAGCCATTCCAGCGGGAGGCTCCTGCTGAGGAGTCACACCCTCTGCTTGGAGAAGTGTCTGACCTGCAGAGAGTTGGAGCCAGAGGACTGAAGGACTCTAGCAGGGAGTTATTTAGAGAGAGAAAGCTGAATGTAGAGCGGCCCCAGGCCTCAGACGCCTTGTGGATGATGCAAAGGGTATTGAATTTGATCCTTACAGTCACTGGGAGCCAGTGGAGAGATTTTAGGGCTGAAGAGATACAGTCCCTGGGCTTGAGGTCAAGGATAAGTCTTGCAGCCCAATTCTGGATTAGTTGCAGAGGACGAAGGGAGGAAGGAGGCAGATTGAGGAGGAGGCTGGTGCAGCAGTCCAGCCTAGAGAGAACCAGGGCTCTGGAGACATTGAGCTTCTGGGGTAAGGTGAGGAAACCAGATCTTTGATACCAGATCTTTAGCAACAGTTTTGTTTTCATAGTTTATTAAAGAGATGGGCTGGTACTTTGCCTAGGATGTGTACCAGCCTGGTTTGGGAAACACCACAATGAATGAACAATCCCTCTCAAGTCACTTCAGCAAGTCCAATATAACCTAGAGGGTTTTGGACTCAGCTGCTTGTGGGACCTACTATAACATTTTGTCATTAGTCCGTCTGAAGTTAGTCTGGGCACTTCCAAAGATTCAAACACATCCGATGGGTTCAGCGGATGTATCGTGGAGCGTAAAAAGTAATCTAGAGTGCTACTCTCTGAAGACTTCAGACAAATACTGTTTTTTTAAAAAACAAATGTGAAAAAGGACAGCAATTTCTGAGTCCTTGGTCTGTGGTTTAACATTCTCGTCAGCAATCGAGGAAATTAGATCACTGACCAGTTTGGCCTTGAGATACCTTGCTTGCTGATAACCCATCTTGCTGCGCCATTGATAATATTTAATTTTAAAGTGTAAGAGGACCATCTTTGTCAACCTTGAGTTCATTTAGATGTGGCTATCTATAACTCTAACAGTGTATCTTCACTGTCATATGCTGCATATACTTTTTTAAGTGGCTTGACTCACTGAAACCAAACATCAAATGAGAGGGAGAGCAACATTGCCCTCAGCGAGGCTTTTGAAATGGTCCAAATCCCAAAGAAGATGGTGTCCTTTTCTTTGTTTCGAAAAACTCTCGAAGGTGTTTCTGAACCTTTTGCCTAACTCCTTTCATGCGTGTGGAATCAGTTCGCCATCTGCAACACACAGGATGCATGAAATCTGAATGAAAAGTAGTACATGTTGGAGTCTAATCTGATAAAGTCATTTAGCTCATGTCATTTTGGCCTAAACATTTGGTCGGCAGACTGTTAGTGTAGAAGCAGTCTAGTTGGGGAATCAAAGCAAGGTGGGTTGGAGTACAAATCATATGGAAGATTCTTGGGGTAGAGTAATCAGTTCAATGTGTTAATATCCCTGCAAAAATGTCACCATACAATAATGGCACTGTTTTTTTGCTGCAATATTAACATATGGAACCTGCGGGGGACAACCACGTAGCCACCATATTTTTTTAAAGGGAGCGGGGGACACCACTGCAACGCCTGCTCCCATTTACCCCATAAATTATCCCATAAATAATGTTGCCTATGCAGCTTCCTGGCGACAATGTTGCCTATGCCGTTTCCCGGCGACCATATACATATGGCGACATTTCATATGGGGATAATGTTACCTGATACCGAGTAATCACCATGTGTCGCAAAGAGTGTAGGAGGCGATAGTGTTGCGCATGGTTCTATGGCTATGTGTTTTTGTGCAGTGTGACACAGTCAGCAGTCTGACCCTGTCAGGAGAGGATTGGGCCCCTTGCGGCCTGAGATGGCAGGCCAACCAGGGTGGAAGCCAGAGCCAGTCCCACACCAGAGGAGAACGGTGTCAGTTGTGAGGGCCACAGTTCCTGTGCCCTCTTTAAGTGCCCATATGTGAGAGGGTATTGCCACTGTTCATCAATACATACCAGTCTCGCATGATCCTGCCCAAGTCTTTATTGTTTGTTCTATAGAACTACAACTACCAAGATGCAGTGGTAAATAAGCAGACTGGCTGCAGGCCAGAGAGAGTGATATCGGCATCAAACAGCAAACCAGCAGACTATCCGCGCTTATCAATCCTCACCTATGCAAGCTGTCGGACAGGTCCACAGCATGTACTTCTATGCAGCGCTCCCATATAAACCGAGCCTGAGACATTCGATGAGAAGGGCACACAGTCATTTCACCAACGCAGCTCTCCAAATCAAGCTGAACTAGAGACATTGAATACACAATGCAGGGACAAAGAGCCTGTTCCAGGCTGTAGTGGCATCCAAAATCCCCCTGCAGACACAAACTGGAGATGCTGTCAGAACAGGCCGCCATTGCCTTTCTTTGGTGGGCCTGGTGAGAAAGGGGCCAATGGGGGCAAACGGGTGAGGATATAATGAGGGATGGGTAACAGGAAGGTGTGGGTTGTTCGGGTGAGGTCAGATGAGGAGGAGGTGGCAGACCAAGAGATAAGAAGGAGGAGGGATGGAGGAAATGAGTGTGGAGGAAATTTGCAGAGAAGGTGAGGTATTGGTTGGTGAGGGAAAGTGAGAGAAAGTGGTACTTTATTTGTATTGTGCGTGTAAGGTACGTAAGTGTAACGTCATGTGCACAAAGAAGTAACGCGTGTGTGGCGTGGGTTGCGCAATGATCTCACGCTTTGGTAATCAATATGCGTGAATGTTATCACTAATGTTCATTTGCGTAAATACACTGCAATTACACTTCTAAAGTGAACATCATTTTCGCAGGATTCCCATGCTTAACCCACATTGCTGGCTGGAAACGAGTGTGGCTCGGGAGATGTTGATGATTGATTCAGCTGAAGGGCTATTGCCAATACCTTTCTGAAGGAAAGTGTTTATATACCCTTGCAGGACATCAGAGTCACCGAAAGAGGCATCATATTCTTGTCAAGAAATCTTCTTTCCGTCTAGGCTGAAGAGCCTCTAGTTGAAGCCTTGGGATCTCAGGGTGGGTCTCATTGAGAGGAGTGCTTTATGGATTCATGGCTGGTCGTGGTGAAATTCTGGTTAGTGAAAATGTTGTAGCAATTGGTCTAAGTTAAGTGCTGCCTTCTGGTTTCCAGAAACTGCATGTAGCTAGGCTGCTAGATAATAGCACTGCCGGGCTTGGCTTTCGTATTGGGTATTTTCTGCAGACCAAGTTTATTACCGTCTGGATGTGTAGGTGAAATGCTGTAGTGGGGCCCAGTAACTGGACCAGAAACCTATTGAGAAATGGCACTATTTCGTCACCTTCTGAGTTTTCTGGCAACCCATGCATATGGAGGTTGTTTCGCCGACTGCGATTCACAATGGCCACCACTGTTTTGAGTTAGGACTTAATTTCAGATTCCATATTTTGCAGCTTGTAGATGTCATATTTACTAATCATCAGTGTAGTCACAAGAGCCTCGACCGTTTTTCAAACTTAGTCAGGTTTGACTTGATGATCTGCATTCCAGTCAGGATATTGACTCATAACATTTGTTTGTTCTATAAACATTTACAGGGAACCCATTTCTGCCATCAATTCGGCCACAGGAGACTCGGTTTTTGTTGTAGATGAGCCGTTTGTATTTTTCTTTAGTCATCAGCATTGTGGGAATGCCTTTGTGGGGAGATTCCGAATTTTCCATTATGGATCGCAGGCCCGGCTGACTTTAAGTGATAAGATAAATAAGTGGTGTCCCGTGGGAAATATATGGTTTAACATTTTCAATCAATAGCCTCTGACTATGGGGATGAAACAAAGTGTATTTCAGCTTGTATTCCCACCCAAAATGTTAGTTATGAGGTCTGAGCTACCTCATTTGAAGCTTTACAACTCCTCCCCTGGTTGCTTGTAGATCTCTTGCTGCCAATTGCCCACCCTCACCCTCTCCTGTTAGCTCACTGCTCCTTTTTCTCTGCTTCCCCCACTGTGTTCTTTCCCTATGACTGTATAGCTCTGCGTTGCTTCCTGAAACTAGGTCCATGCACAATAAATTCTCTAATATTAATAATAATAATAATATTTTGGTAGATTACATGCCTGTGTGCAAGACTGTGCACCGACCAGCAGTCACTTGCCTCTTTGTACAGACTTGTTGCTATGCATGATGCTTTGGATCTTCAAGTATCCAGGATGATCAGTTCAGTCTCAGACAGCCCAGCCTGAATCTTTTATAACAGCAGCTCGAGCACCGCCTCTGACCCCCCCCCCCCCTCCCTCGACGGGAGATACATGTTGTCTTGTTGAGATCTGCATAGTAAGGCCAGAACTTTAAAGTCTCTGAAGCATTTATTGAGGTAGGTATCTGGTGGGCAGCCATATCCCAATATGAAATTAAAACGTAACACTCTCAGGGTCTACTGAATAGTTGATAGCTATATATCAGGTTCTGCAATGTTTAATTGCTGTCGGGTGTTACTATAGTTCACCCAATGTGCATGCCTTAACATTAACATGGCACTTGCTCTGGGCAGTTAAATGGCGGTTCATTCAAGCTGGAATGCATGGATTGTGACACTCAGCAGTGGCTTTGTGGACCAGTTCCCACACATCAGAACCGGTGGTGAACTCCCCCATTACCAGTATGAACATGATAAGACAATCTGGTCCTGCTTGACAGTTTTGGGCCATAACTTCCCATCTTGTGTCAAAATTACACTAGACTCAGGGCAACATACAATGCTGAGTGATCCCCTCTTTCCCAGTCACCACCCATTGCTCAGTTGATTGTCCAGTGGTCAGTTTGGGAAAGTCTACAAAATTGTCCATACTCATATTGCCCTCAACTTTAGATGTTGAAATCAACATCTAAACCCTCCATTGGCCCTCTTCCTGCTCCTTCAAGTGTGGCTAAAAACCTCAGGGTCATCTTCGACTCCACTTTTTCCTTTTCTCCACACATCTCTGATGTCTCTAAGAAGTCGAACTACCAACTACCCCTCCTCAGAGGTATTCTTCCCTTCGTCTCCTTCTGCCGGAACATCACTGTCTCTAGAGCTCTGGTTCTCTCTAGGCTGGACTATGGCAACAGCCCCTTTCTAAATCTGCCTGCTACTACTCGCTGCCCTCTGCAACTCATCCAGAACAGGACTGCGAGACTTGTCCTTGGCTCCAAGCCCAGGGATCATATCTCTCCAGCCCTGACATCTCTTAATTGGCTCCAAGTGGTTGCAAGGATTAAGTTCAAGACCATTTGCATTGTCCACAAGCTTTCTGGGGCCTGGGTCCGAAATAACTTCAACTCTCCCTTCGGAAATACCTTCCTACTGGAGGTCTTCGCTCCTTCACCTCCAGCTCCCTCAGGGTCAGTCGCTTATCCAAGCAACAAGTTGGTGGTAGATCTCTTTCTTGAGCTGGGGCCTCCCTCTAGAATAGCCTCCCTGCTTATCTGAAACTTGAGGAAAACCACCTTCGGTTCTGGAAGCATCTCGAGATCTTGCCCTTTGCTTCTGCCTTCTCTCTTCCTCTCCCCTGCTGATCTGTCTGCTTCAGCACTGGGAACCTGGCTACCCTCTGATCTCCCCTGCACGTGCGCGTTCTCAATGTCACTGGGCCTAGTAAGATTGTTGTTTGTGTCCTCCCTTGTTCCCCTCCCTTGCATCGTCGTACCCTGAAAAGCTTGTGTATGGGCACAATATTTTTTTTTAAATTTGATTTGATTTAGCTGATATCATCAACTTTTCAAATACATTTTGTTTGTTTCTCAGTAAAAAAGTCACATCAAGATTATTTATGCATACGTACAAAAAAGTAAAAACCTCATAATTATGTCACATTAAAATACATAATGCCAGATTTTACCCTTTTTCTTATACAAATTTCAGTTTACATACAAACAATTAAAATTTAGTTTCATCCAGGATAACTACTTCGAGAAATTGTACTATTGCTTTCTTCACTTTAAACCTTGAGCTTGAAAATAACCGGTGCCAAATTTGGATTTCTGCAACCACATTTTCTAAACATAATTTCGCAAAGAATCTGTCACGCTGTACACTGAGTTGATGGCATGATACCAATACATGTTGTAAAGTTACCTTTTCAATTCTGTCCTTCCAATAATGGCAAAAATTCATGTCAGAAGATATAACATTTCTTCGAGCAAGGATGTCTCTTGTGAGCCACAAGTTAAGTCTAAAATGTAAATATTTATTCCTTATGCTTGGAGAAGGACATTTCAGTAAATAACTTGACATTTGACGGAGCCTTTTATGACCAAAGTTTAGTAAATCAAAGTCTTTATATTTCATACGTTTCTCTCGGTTCTTTATCCAATCCCATTGATACAATTTGAGTAAGAGTATTAACGTAATATCATCTCCCTCTAAGGCTTTCAGTACGCAGTTGCGCCATTTTAGAGGGAAATTATTAGTAGATGAGGTTAGTTGATAAGCTACAACACTGAAGATGTTATTAGATTCCAAACCCAATAAGCATTTTCGGAAAAATGTACACAGTCGCCATAATACACATTCAGCCAGAGATACTAAGCCCAACTCAAATCGTAAGATTGGCATCGGAGTGCAGTTCGGGAGATTTAGAATATACAACATGGATTCTGTTCCATAGATCAATTTTGTTCATAAAAAAGTAGCACACGTTTGTATGTGAATTTCCCATATTTGAATATTAATATCTTTGCTTGCGAAATCAAGCCTGTCAGCTTAGTCTGTATGTTGGTTAGGAACAGCAAGTTTGTTATAGTGTTCTGTATTGTCAGACCCAGATATTTATATTCCATTCTGATCTTCATAGGCTCGTTCTGTAAGGTCCAGATGAAGTTGCTAGACTTGTTTTTCGCTGAATTTTTACAAATCAGCACTTGTGATTTTTCTAAATTGACGACCAATTTATTTGTTTCAACATATATAGCCAAAGAGGACAATACATTCTGCAGGCCCTTTGGAGTTTGTGATATTAGTACCAGGTCATCAGCGTACAGCAACCAGGCTATACGCTGATTTGGAGCATCAGACACAATGTCTAAAAAGAACTCCCCCATGTCCAAGATGAAAAGATTAAATAACATCGATGCCATGATACACCCTTGTTTTCAGGCATTGGAAGGTAATGAATGATGTCGACAAAAGCCCATCCAGAGTCAATTGTACTTGCATGGTTCTGTTTTAATGTAGTTGTTGTATCAGAGCTAATAGGGATGGCGGACAACTGAAAGATTTCAATTTTTCAAATAACAAAATTCTGTCTATAGAGTCAAATGCTATCCGGAAATCGATAAAAGCTAAATGCAAGGATTGTTTCCGGATGGCATATTGTGACTTTAACATGTTTATAGCAATCATTTTAGGGACAGTACCAGGCCCACAAACAAAACCTGACTGAAAAGGGTCTCTCTTGAGGTTTTTACTGGACCACTCATTCAGTTCTCTTAAGATGATGCGACAGAAGATCTTGCCAGGAGCATCTTATAAGGATATAGGTCTGTAGCTAGCAGGGTTAGCACGGTCTCCCTTTTTATACACCGGAATGGTAATCGAGTGTCTCCAAGATGTTGGAATTTCTTGGGAAGATATTATATTATTAAACATGATGACCAATATATCCGCCCAAATTTCAGGGAATTGTTTCATAATCAAGTTTGACAAGCCATCGGGACCAGGAGCCCTTGATTGACTAGCTTTATGAATATAAAACAGTATGTCATCTCGATCACATTTTAACTGAAAACCATTCTCTTCCATTGACAATGGAGCACTCAGAGCGGTAGATGAAGAGTGTAGGTTTTTATAATACTTAACCCAGTCGTCTTCTTCTACATTATTTGTCTGTACTGCTATCTGGTGCCTGGCTGTTGCTTGATTAATGATTTTCCAGGATTGAGCAGAGTTTTTGCTGGACAGTATTTTTAACATGTTACTACCATCATTTTGATACAGCTCTGATTTCATTCCCCTTAGCCAGTTCTAATTCGAACTAAAGCTAGGGCTCTCTTATCATGGGTAAATTCAGTTCTTCTCTTTTTTCATGTCGTATTTGGGTTTTCATTTTTTTGATTTCTTGGTTAAAGACGTGTAAATGTGGCGTTTGCTTGGCCTTCTGTCTAAATAAATTTAGCTGGAACATTTGCATTAACTCTGGATATACCACTACAGACTTTTGTTTTACATTTCTATCATGATTTATGTGTAAATCATAGCAGCTTCTAAACACTTTCAGAGAGGTCTCCGTCCAAATGAGTCTATTCCATGCAGTGTTTACACTTACTGAGCCCTGAAAATAATCATTTTTACCTGCAATCATCATACAGTTGGGTTTCCAAATCATATTTAGAATGTTATGATCACTCATATCTGATTGAATTACTTCAAAAGATTGTATTTGATTCATAAAACCGGCATTCACTTTGATGAGGTTGCAATCAATTATGAAGGAGGAGTTTTCATGACCTAGTTTTTTGAGGTTAGTAGGGGTACCCACGATGATGAGCTCTGTTTTATCATCATTCAGGCATAGACCGTGAGTAGCCATCCATGTCTGGATGATGAGGTAAACTCTATACACCAAGGCAAAATCATTAACATAATCCCCGGAAAGTGGGCGGGAATCCGAGTATCATCTGCATAGTTAGTGTAGGTGATACCAAGATGGTCCAGATAATCGGAAAGGGGCTTAGTGAAGATGTTATACAGTCTGGGAGAGACGCAGGATCTCTGAGGCACCCGGCAGGTAATGGGAATAGGATCCACAGCTACTGAAGGAGAGAAGACCCTCATGGTCCTTCCTATCGCTTAGAAATGACTCAATCCAGAATATAGCCTCCGTGGAGAAGTATACAGCTGAGTCTAGATGTGTTGTGTTGTCAGGTATGAACTCTCTGTTTACCCTTTCTGTCTGTGCCGTCTGGTACCCTCTCACTGTCTCTGTCAATACGATGCATTTATCTTTATCCGTTTGAATGTGTCTCTCACCTTCCCTCCCTCTCTCTCTTTCCTTCTGTCAGTGCAGTCTTTCAGGGTATGTTCTATCTTTCCCTCTGACAGGGAAGTCTGGGCCATGTGTGCTCTCTCTGTCAGTTTGGTATGGTTTACTCTTGCCCTATTGCTCTGCCTTTCTCAGATTTCTTTCTCTCCCCCCTCCCTCCATGTTACCCTCTTTCTCCCTCTCAACCTCTCATCCACATTCTCTGTTGTATTCTTTTTCTCTTTCCCTCTCTTCCTCTGTGTGCATTTCTCTCTTTGTCCCTATCTCTCTCTGTCTCTCCTTCTGGGTGTGCCACTCTCTTCGTCCCTCACTCATACTCTGTTTTTTCCCTCCTCTCTACCTCGCTCTCTCACTTTCTCTTCGTCTGTGTCTACCTCTCCCATTATCCCTAACTCTCTTTTTCACTTGTTTTCTCTCTCTCTCTTTTTTACTCTTTCCTATTCTCTTGTACTCCCTTCTCTCTCTCTTTCTCTCTCTCTCTCCCTATGTGTCGGCCACTCTCTTTGTCTCTCACTCTCAGGCTTTCTCTGTTCATCTCCTTCTGTGTGCACCTCTGTCCCTAAATCTATCTCTTTCTCACTTGCTCTCTCTCTCTTTTTCTCTTCCCTTTTCTCTTTGCCGCCTCCTTTATATCTCCCCCTCTTTCTTTCTCCTCTCTCTTCTTCTATCCCTCCTTTTCTATCAAGGTTGTCATTTCAGGATGAACAGTCTTGTACACTTCAAATTGTATTATTTTGTAATACCTCTATGAGAAAGGAAAAGGGGAAATATAGCGCTCATGAGGGCCTCTGGCTGCTTTGCTTGAACACAAAGATCATTTCAGGAAAATAAGAATGTGTATATTTGACAAATATGTCTGTGATAAAAGCCTTATGTGCCTGAATGATATGATATATGTAACTTATAATGCACCTATACACAATTGTTTCTAGGCACAACAAGGCAAGGGAGGGAAGAGAAAACGGAGGACAAGACAAATGATCTTACTAGGCCATGTGTCAGTCAGATCGTGCAAGTGCAACAAACCAAAGTGCAGGGGGAAGGGAGAAAGGGAACTGCAAGGGAGAGGGAAGGGGTAAGTGCAATCAGGGCGGCATTGCACTGAGTAAGTGCAGCCGGGGCAGCGCTGCTCTGGGTAAGTACATGGAGGTAGGGGGCTATAGAGGTACAGTTACAGCCCCTAAGTGCATGGTAGGCCCGGAGGCAGTGCAGGGGAGACTGATCATGGAGTAGCCTGATACCCAGTGAGACTCTAAAGGCAGCCAAGCAACCAGTTGCCACAGTAGACAGGTAGAACAGCAGGGGAGGGCGAGAAAGAAACAGAGGAGAAAAGGAAGATCTGGAGCTGCTTTCGGAAGTTCAGGTGGTCTGGCTCATGTCTGAGAGAGTTAGGGAGCCATTTCAGAGGGAGGCACATGCAGATGAGAGAGATCTACCCCCACTCTCTGGGAAAGTGGGAGCAGGGGTCCCAATGAGAAGGATCTCCATCTTACTGTCATTAAGTCAGAGATCATCGGAAGCGTACCAATAATGAATCGCCAATAGACAGTCAGGAATGAGTGAGAGAGGAGATGAGGCTAAGGGAAAGCATGAAAGAGAGCGGAGTGTCATCTGCATAACAGTCAAAGTTAGAGATCAGGTAGGCCAAAGGGACCAAGTAGACATTGAAGAGTCAGGGTGTGAGGCTAGAGCCCAGGGGAATACCATATGTGGGGAGAGAGGTGGTGGAGAGAAAGTACCCAAGTTGGACCTGAGAAGGTCGTTCCAGGAGGAAGGAGGTCAACCACTCCAGGGCCTAATCAGTGATTCCCAAGTTCTCATGGAATTGTATTGATCAGGATGGCGTGATTGACCATGTCAAAAGCTGAGGAGTGGTCAAGGACGATGAGACAGAATGTATGCTGGATTCAAGTTTAGAGAGCAGATCTTTACGGGTGTTCAGGAGAGAAGTTTCTGTGCCTCTGGCTGCTCTGAAGCTAGACTGATGGTCATGGAGACAACCAACAGATGAAGTGTGGAGAGTAATCTGGGAGATGGCCAGCTTTTCCAGAGGTTTTCCAAGGAAAGGAGTACTAGAGATCGGCCGATAATGAAGAGAGGCCAGAGGGGGATGAGAGAGGTAGAGGGAAAGGAAGAGGAGAGCGAGGACAGGGTGTCCTGAGTCTTAGTGGTGAAGTGAGAAGCCAGAGCTGTGCAGAGGGTCTGGGAGGGAACAGGAGAGGTGGAGACTGCAGAAGGATTGGCCAGCTCCTTTCAGTTTTTAAAGAGTTTGGCCGTGTTGTTAGAGACTGCAGAGATGCAGGCTTGGATGTGGACTCTCTTCCTGGACAGGACAGAGACTCTGTATTGCCTTTGGAGCAGGCAGCAGGCCAGTTTGTCAGAGGATGCTCCCGTAGCCATCCACTTCCTCTCAGCCACACTGCGCTTGTGTTTCAATCACTAAGTACACAAGATAAAATTAGCCTTAGAACACCCACTTGAATATTGTCCGTCAACTGAGTGTAACATTATATTTGATACACTAATCCTATATTGGCATTTACCAACTTATTTATGCATTGGCAGTTAAGTATTATCATTAACTATTGAATATACTATTGGCAATTCTTCAATATATAGTCAACTTCTGCGTGGATATGCTTAATTAATTAGCACTTATCTTATCATGGGCAATTTATCATTAATTGCCACATTGTTATTCCTTGCCACTTTCGGCATCATTTCAATATTTCAATATTGTGGCCGCAGGCATAATTATCGTGTTGCATGTATACGCAATGATGTCACGTGTCTATTTATTCCGGCGGCCATTTCAGAATGCTGTATCCAATGGGATTGGCGTTCTGGGTTCTCACACTCAAGACTGTTTTAGCAAATTCAGTCTATCCTACTGTAGGTGAGTTCAATTCTTACTCCATTTTGTTACCCAACACTTTAGGGTGTGTTGTTTCCTCCTTTCAACAATAATCCCCGTCTGCATCTTCCATTGTAGTCTGTATCCTAAAATGGACTACACATATGGTTTATATGCACACAGGGCTCTCTTTTCCTAATGTAGGATTCCCTTCTTTCAGTTATATTTTTATCAAGAACATCATCGGGTGAGTTGGCACCTTCTTTGGAAACTTCTTTCAATTGATACTTATATCCACCAGTAATCAATATCACTCACTGTTTCTATTTTCCTTTTTCCTTCTATTTTAGTTGCAAAATTGTTTCATTGACTCTGTAAAGGCATGTAATACCGAATTAACTGAAGAGTGTTGTGACACATGCTATGGTCACTGGAAAGTGAAGATGGACTAGCCAGAGGTTGCTTTCTGAGGTGAGGATCCAACTCTTTCCAGGACTGGTAGACCCTACATGGACAATTGAGCTTATAGCGATTAAAAGCACTTTCATTAGCTCAAACTACTCTATACAAGTCTGATTTGGGGGGGGGGGATATGTTAGGCTGCTGGGTGAAGTTCAGAAGGGGACATACTGCAGGGTTTTGTGTTGCAACTGCCTCAGTTCCTTGCTACTCTTGTAAATTTGATCAAGTGGTCCCCTTTTCTTCCACGTACCGCTTCAGGCATTCTCTGGGTTTGGAAAATGGCGGTGACGTCTGTTACTGCATTAGGGATCCGAGGGACAGATCTGCTTAATGTTTCCATATTTGATGTCCTCGTCCCAACACAGGAGCTTTGCAGGATGTTAGAAGAGGAAGGGCTGAAAGGGGAAAGCACGCACAGACATCCTTGGGGAATTATATTCAAATTAATTGAGTAGCTGTGTCATTAATAGTTTTGATGAACTATGATCTAATTAATAACTTATATAAAAAAAAAGTATGTTAACACCTTCCTCGATTTCAAGAAATGATTTTAGTAACCATTACTTCAATATACATTTACAACAAGATGCGAGTATCTACTGCAGAGAAACTGCAGCATTCTGTAGGCTGGTTTCGCAGCTCAAATGAAATAGCCTTTAGGCACTATATTCTATTTATTTATTTATTTATTTAGTTTTTAATTTCTAAAGCGCACTAGCAGCCCAGGGGCATCGAGGCGCTGGGATCTGCAATTGTAGATGAATGGAAAGGATGGGAGGCCGGAGGTGGACAAAGGGTGGCAGTGAAGGTCGTGGGAGGTAAAAGGCAAACGTTAACAACAAGTACGTTTTCAATTCATACTGAGCTCTGGAGGAAACTGTGTTCTCATTGCAATTTATGAAGTCGTCAAATTAGCGTCAATTAATGTTGCACAGAAAATGTAATATATTTATAATATGCTGCAAGCAGCCGTAATCCGTGCCCAGTAAACAGCTTGGAGCTGTCCCTTGGCAGATAAGGATGCTGATGTTTGCTGAGTATGCCTTCAATATATTCTTTCCACAGCTGACAGCTACAGCTCCATAATCCATGGGCCGGGTGATTTCTTCCCTCCCTGGGAAGTGTCAGAATTTAGTGAACATGTTTGCAATCAATTCATTGTTACAGGCATCAAAGCAATTACAGTTTTCTTTCAAGGATTTTGGTGGAGTAAAACAGGCAAGCAGAATACAAAATACACATTTAAAAAAGCTGTATGCAACAGCATATGTTAATATAATTATTGTATTTGCATTTATTTATTTGTATAGCGGGCCAAGCCCTCAGGCATCTGGGCGCATTACTTGGGTTACACAGGTACATAGTTACATTGGCCCTCATTACAACACCAGCGGTAACCAAAGGCGCTATTAGCACAATGGTTGCTGCCGGTATTGTAACAAGTCCGCCAATGGTAAATGGGGAAATACCGCCCCATTCCAAGGTTGCAAATTGCAGTACCGTAATTACCTCAGGAGTCCCTTTGCGGGTACCTACTTTAACGGCTGGTCCAGACCAGCCGTTAAGGTCGGGAGCCGCAAAGGGACCTCGTAATCAGGCGTTAAGGGTTTAACGGCACCAACACCTTTTATGCGCCGTTAAACCCTTAACGCCAGGGTCGTAATGTCCCCCAATGTCATTGTACATAAGCAGAAGGGAACATACGGGACAATACAGAAAAAATACAGTTAAGATTATGTACATATGAGAGGTTGTATCGGCAAAGTGCAATAGTTGCAACAGGGCTGCAGAGAGAATATATCCAGTTAAGCGAGACAGGTTGGTAGCGGGTTGGTTGATTTCCTGGGAAGTGAGCCCATTTTTAGCTTTGGTTCTCAATGTTGTGAATGATGGTTCTGGTCTTAGGTTTGTGGGTATGGAGTTCCACATTTTGGAAGCAAGGACATGGAAGCTGCTGCCTCCCGATTTTTGTCTGTTATATCTCGGGAATGAGAGACAGTTCAGCTGCGCTGACCTAGTCGCCGGTTGGATTGACTTCTGGTGAATTTGCAGGTAAAGTAGTTCGGTGCTGAGTTGGTTAAGCACTTATGCGTGAGGGTCAAGGTTTTAAGCGAGATTCTGTTAGTAATTGATGGCCAACGGTAGTTACGTCTAGTTTCCGAAATGTGAGTTCTAGGTATGTTGAAGGCCGCTCTCAGGGCATTATTTTGAAGGACCTGAAGTTTATTCAAATTGTGTTTGCTAGTGCCTAGGCAGAGTGTGTTACAGTAATCCAATTTGGATAATATAAGCGCTCTCGCTAGTGTGGAGCAGCCTGAAGGTGAGAGGAAGGGTCTACATGAGTTTATGCGTTTACAAGTGTATGCTATGGCTAGGCAATAGTGTTCACTTGTTTCGTTAGGGTGAGAGTGTTCCTCAAACAGATACACACTTGCAAACATTATGGTTATCATTTTGTCAGTGAGCGCAAAATTGTGCAAATGCTTATGAACCACCAGGAACCATGTTTCAGAGGGTTTTGCTACATAAGGACTATTTTACTTGTGGTTCGCTGCACAGAGCAAATGCCAAGGTTGAAAATCTCCTCTGTGAGCTACATTTGTTCTGTGCATAGAATACGAATATGTCCCCTCCCACATCAGTATTTTGAAGCTGGCTGAGAGGCAGCGATTTCTACAGTCTCTGGGCCTAATTGTTTTAAAATGCGTGAAAATAGCCCAGAACCTTACAGCCACTGCTAAGATTGTGCCACGCAAAACATGCATGGCGAGCTGATCCACAGCAAAAAGTCAGCGCAAGATCCAACGATGCAAAGTTAAAACTGTAGCACCATACATGTTCACAATACACCCAGCGCAGCTCTACACTGCACTGTGGGCCATATTGCACCACGACGGGAAGCACCAAACAGCCGATTGCAGCGATTGCGTGTTGCAATTATATAGAACTCCTGAATTAATAGCTGCCATTCACCCGAGCACCAGACAAATACATTCTGTGAGTGGCCCTATCATGCACGTGCTCACCATGGAAACATCAAATACCCCAGAAAGAGGGACTGACAAGTAAGAGTCAAGCCAACATACAGCACCATGATGTAAAAACCAATTACATCACAAGCAGGCCAAAGAACAGTACTCATGGTAGCCAGTAGGGTCTGTGCAGCTCCTGGTTCTGAGGCAACATTGCGTACACTGAAAGATGAAGTGGTCCCCCATCTGTTGACGTACATGTGTGGCCACTTGATCATCAAAGAGGAAACCATCAATGAGCGGTACTTGATGAACCACTTGGGGTCCACACTTGGTTACTTGACAAACTGCAAACACGTTCCAGGCTTCATTGGTGAGGTGAAAGTGACGTGACGGGTGAGCTGTGCATGATTGTCCGCTAAGGGATGACTGCTCCAGGTGGAAGGGCCAGGAGTACAGATACAGTGAGGCTGGCCGCCATGGACAATGTCCCCATCACAGAACATAGGCAATCAGTTGTGTAGTTGATGACACGTACATGTGGACCCAGAACACTCACTGCATAGTGACACATGCCGTGATGTTTAAATACTCTGTGGACCACTGTATCTGTCATCACTCCAAAATACACACAAGTGCATAGCGGTTGACGTCAGCAACACAGTACATTGATTGGCTCAGCAACCTGCAGTCATGGTACTTTCTCAACCATCGCCCCATGAGAGGAGGATGTTGTTGAGGATTACGCTCACAGCCAACACTGGGAAATGACTGAATGCTCTCAATACCTGCTTAATGCCTTACCCATGGATATGGCTCTGTAGGGTGGTGCGACTCATGTGAAAGTCTCACATTTATCAATGACTACAACGTCATTGGGACACCTGTGACAGAGGGTGGTTATTGTGTTTATGAGGAAGAAGGGGCTGGAACCTTTAATGTGTGGTGGCTCTATTGTTTACTGTGACTGGTTCAGAGCGTTGAGACAGCACTGGACACCTTCCTTCCGTCAAATGTTACAGGATTGCCATGAACAGTGAGGAGGAATGTGTTGGTGTGAAGTACAGACTTTTTGGTGAGTCTTCGAAGTCTCTAATTGCATGTTGACTTTCCTTGGGTAGGAGAGACATGAAGTTCAAGCTGAATGTGTCTATCCTTGGAAGTGGAAAGCTGCCAAAGAGTATTAACAACATGCCATTGGTGTAGATGTGTAGTACTCTCCATGAACCATAGTGAATGAGGGTCTCTCTCCCCATCTCCCATGGACAGACTGAACATAGTAAGCAGCAGCCAGTGCGTGTGAGGACCTCTGGCCGCTCAGTGTGAGACATACAGATGCCAGTTATGGAGGAGTAATGGTTGTGTGTGGGGATCCGCATGCCAATACATGCCATGTAGTTGAGTGCAAGTCATCCCCCCTCATGTAGTGTGGGCAATTGTATTGCATATGTGCCCTATGTCAACATGTGTGATGTAGTTGCAATGCAACATCCATGTGTGTCATGATGGCAGGGAGGTAGAGGGCAGGGACCACATCTGATGTGGAGGAGCAGGATATCTGGGTGTGCTACTATATGGTCCACACAGGAACTTTACTGCAATAAGTCAGTCCTATTCACCATAGGATGGCTGGCAGAGGGATGGCCAGTGACCTAAGAGTGAATAAATGGAAAGCAACAGGCATGACAGGACAGGTGGGGATGGCAGAGGTTACATCCCCTACAACTTACAGCCAATTCAAAGTTGCTTCCTCCTGTGCAATGGAACCTGTCTCCTGCAGTGACAGACACCGGTAAAAGTGTCACTATCGATATGCACCCATAATGAAACACTATTCCCTCATCACGGCAGAATAAATCACACCTGCCACCCAAACCTTAGCCTCCTCCCTCCTGCTTATCCTCCATGCCTACCTCGGATCCCTTATGTGCACCCACTTCACACACCAGGAATATGTCCTACATCTTACACCATCATCCATAAAAGGAATGCTGAGTCTAACACAGCAAAACAACCCTCATCAAACAGTATTGACTCACACCTAAAACACTGGCCATCTTCTAAATAGCACACACCATCTACAAGCGTGTCTATCCCAAGTCCCAAACCCACCTTCCTGATAACATACGTATCCCTTCAGCCCTACAATCCAGCAGTATCAAGGACATGCATAGACTTCCACTCAGCTGAGGGAAGAAGGAAAGGAACACAGGCCTTCTCTGTCTGTGACCTCAAACTCTGCAACGCCCTCGCCGTCAACATCTAACTCGCCACCACACTCTCAGAAATAATTACAAAACTATCACCACTAAGAAATGGATCAACCACACCAATTCCCCCCATGCACGCGCGACTCCCCACCAAACCTGACATTTGGGTGCATACAGATTCCCTTCTGTTTATTAGCCCGCACGGCCCCATTGTTACTTCCCCACACCCTTGCAATATTCCCTTGCGAACAGCTTTCATCTGTGTGTACATCCCCATATGACCGAGCCAGTTCCCCCTACCTTTCTGAGTCAAGCTTTACCACAAGGAAACACACAAATGAAATCAACAGGAGGAAAAGTGCAGAGCTTCTCTCAACCACAGCATCTCCTCATCCAGACACAGACCACTTACAGAAATGAACTACCTGCATGTCTACCAAACACTGGAAGCTGCAAAACAACACACATGTTGGCCAGATTCTCAAAAATGTCAAAACTGTGAACATGCAACCTGCTAACACAACCATCTACATATAGTGGCCATGGTACACTGATACATACCTGCATTGTACCATCAACCACTGGCAATTGTCCTGCAGGGACATGTCATTTACCAGAATGACAAATGGACTATTGCATCTAGCCCTGTGACACTCATTCCACAGACCCTGCAACATGACAATGATGTGGCAAACAGACAGCAACATGCACACTCAACATCTCTGACTCACACGAGAAGAAGCAAACACACTCACAACATTCTGCAACAACAATGCTTCACCATGGATTGTCATACAGAAGTACAGGATGTATTAGAAAAGCACACAAGATAAGAAAAATAAGAACATATATACAAAAAGATACAGAATAATGTCAAAAGAAACCTAATCCTGCCCGTCCAAAATAATAAATAAACTCACACAACTACATGCAGGAATCAGAGGTCCATGTCCTCCTCCAGTGTTTCCAATACCCCGGCTATGGCCAACTCTCTCTCCACAGTGGCCTCCTGGAGTCGGGCTTTCCTCTTCATGTGGAGGGTCTCCAGGGCCTGCCTCACCCTCACCTCAATTTCTTGGTCAGACCGCAGAGACTCCTCCATTAATGAACCTCGAGGATGGGCCATGCTGTCCTCTACCTCTGCCCTGGCAATAGCAGCCTCGGGCACTGCAACCCAGGCTGCCCACCTCTCCTCCTCCTGCTGCCTCACTCTTTACAACACAGCTACCCAGTTCACTAATCCTAAACCTGTGCTCCTGCTGTGCACCAGTGATGTTCCTGATCTGTTGTGCCTTCCTATCTGCATTGATGGCAATGTCAAACCTTTTTTGATGCAACAGCTCCTGCTGCCTGGCAATCTGCCTCAGCTGCTGGTTCTCGCTCCGCAATGATGATCGGCCATGGAGAGACAAACCCATACTGACACTGTCACTGTTTTGGAATGCCTCTTCGGCCACCACAGCCTGTTCTCCACTGAGCTCCGCGGCAGGACCAGAGGCCTGTATCTCCCCCTCAAGTCCAATCATGGATCCCACCTTATCTGGCTTAGTATGGACCTCAAACTCCAGCAGGGGCAAAGGCACATCTGAAGACACCAATGGCAGGACCTGCAAGAAAGGAGCAAGAGCAGATGTCATAAATGAGATTGTCTGGGGTACAGATTTGGAGGAGAGTGCAATTGAAGTGGCCTATCCGAAGAGGCCAACCCTGCTCAGTGCATCTGCCAGGTAGGTGAAGTGCATGACTACCTCTGTGATGCAGTGGAGCCTGCTGTAGAGTGCAAAGCACAGCATCACTGAGTGGTCTGACTCAATCCACTTAACAGCAGTGGTAGCACAGTGGTCTGGATGTTCTCTTCAGCTGAAGAACTGGCCATTATCTGGTTGGATGCATCAGAGAATGAATGCAGTGCTGCAGCTGGTGAGTCTGGAATGGGAGGATGTGCTGACACCTGTACAGTGTCATGCACAGCCTCCATTCTCAAGCGCAGGTGTGAGGCATACACATCACCCTTGGATCCTCTACCTGGCACCAAGGGCATGCGCTCTAGGCTCTGTGGCTCCTCTATCCCCTGAGTAGCATTTCCCTGTCCCTCTGCTCCTGAATAACCAGCACCTAGGTCCTCCTCGTCAGCGGCAGTGACATCAGAGGCCACCAACCAACAGGCACAAGCCTCACAGTGGATCTACATGTCATGGAGAGTTTCTGGGGTCTCTGGTGCCATCTTGATGCCTTGTCCTTGTCATGCATCACCCTCTCAAGTGCACGTCTCTCTTCAGCTGCTTGAGACAATGGAAAGGAATGACAAGAGCCTCACTATAAGAATGTGTATACACATATCCAGGAGTACAATTTGTCACCTTGCAAGCTACTAGCCTAAGTCCATAGTAAGTCCTGTATCACCTCAATTCCACACATACACATAACATGCTCAGCAAGAGTCAATTATCATTGGGTGGCAGCTGCCAATCATGAGCCCTGCACATGTCTACAGGAAACCGTGATATGTGGCCGTGCAGTCATTACACCAACATAACTAGTTAGTCTGACCACTTGCGCTGAACCCACACATTTTCATAAACAAATCAAATTGTATAGTGCAAAGAATTTTAATTTTTCAAACAGCCAACATGTGTTTCGACCTTCCAAAGTTGTTCCTCAGGACAACTAAATGATTCAAAAAGTTCCCAAACCCGATACTTCTTGGCTCAAAAAAGTCACTGATGTGACTCCCAAGCCATGTATAGTTAATTTCAAAAGGTCAAAGCAACCAGTTTATATAAATTATCCTCAAATTGCTTCTCACTCCAAAAACCCAGCTCCCTTATGGGTTCAAAAATGGTGTTCCATATTGCCGGAAGTATCCCCCACGCCTCTTGCAAGCTCTACATCAACATGTCTAACATTGGCTGGGCACGGATGCATTTCTCAAATGGTTGTCTGCAGACACAGCATAATAGAAGGGGCGCAATGCCACATTGACAGCATTTTCGACCATCTTACTATGACCATCCTGCACAGTCTTGGAGAACTGTACACAATGGTGTATTTGGCAAGAGTCATAGGCGGATGCTGAACCTCTGGAGCCTCTGTGACACTAAAGGTCACCATGTTCCCTGACAACCAGCCAAAGTCTATTTCTACTTCTGCTTGTTGGCAAAACCACGTCCACAGCAATGCAGAATGAAATGCCTACCTGACATCGGAATGGAAATCAAAAGTTGACCATCCAGCCAATGTTTTCACTTTTGGGGTAATCTACAGCCCTGTAACATTCACACCCCCATTGCCCCCATGCTACACATGCATGCAACATGCTGCAGCAGGTGGGTATAGTGTGAGCAGGGGACTAGAGGACATGTCCTTCAAGACTACTCTTTTCACAGCAACGCAACACCTCATGTGAATATCATTGACAAACAGAACACGGACACAGGTGTTAATAAAAATGACATGCAAACATGCATTGGACAGCAGCCAGAGCTTGCATTCACTACTTGACTACATGTGCCCAAGCCCACTAGGGCTATGTGTCTATTTCCATTGTTGCATTTTGCCAGTGAGCCACTACAGAGCAAACATGTTATCATCTAGATAGTGGTAGACTTACTCTCTCCCTCCCTTCATGCCATCTCATCCATGACAATTCATGGACCTGGGTGTGGAGAGCTATGTTCACCTTCTCCAGGATCTGCACCTGTAGTAGTGTCACGAGATAGAGGCACGAGAATGGACCTCCATTCTATGTCCTGCATTAATGACCCCCCGTGCCTTCTTCTGGCCCCAGAACTTCATGTCATCCAGCGCTTCTTCATGTACCCAACAGTATGGGCTGCCAGCCGTTCTGTGCTGATGGCAGCTGTGATGTCATCCCAGATCCGTTGACGGGAAGAGGCCCCAAGCTGCTTGTCAGAACTGCGCAAGGAAGGCATGGTATCAACAGTAAGATGGCCACAAGTGACCCCAGTTCAAGGATATCTATTCAATAATCTAAAGATGGGAGCAAGCTACGACCATCAAATAATAATAACCCTGTCCTAGTGGTGTCTTGTCAAAATAAAAGGGCCTATACTAATAAACCTATTGCCAATCCTTACCTCTAAATACAAATACTGTGGGAAACAATGTTATGCAAAAGAAAAGTGCTGAAGAAATGATCCGTCAGGAAATTCAAGTTATTGGCTTCCCTTCCCCACGTTTTCAACACTGGACAAGGCAGCAAACTCAAGCTTAGCACAGACTCTGGATTCTCTAGCACGAGGTTGCAGTTCAAAACTTCAACATCATGGCCGTCTGTGCTAAAGTCTCTTTGACATTCAAAGTCTCTTCTTTCAGAGGACCTGATGCAACAAACAAACAATAAAGTTCCTTTCCTTTAAATATTTCACTCACATATACACAATGTTCTTAGATGATTTACTATTCACCCCGGATATCCCTCCGCCGGGCTCAGATCCTCTTTAACACAATGTTCTTAGGATTTCCACGTATCCAATTTCTTAGGTTATTCACGGTTCACCCCGGATCCCCCTCCGCTGGTCTCAGATCCACTTTAACACAATATCTTCAATTAGTTTCCCTCTACCGGACTCGGACCAATTTATCTATTTAGCACAAACTTGCTTTAATACAAAGCTTTCAATTGATATCTCTCTGCTGGGCTTGGGCCAACTTGATCTACTTTGCTATCAACTTCTTTAGTGTATCTTTATTTATTGCATTTGTTAAACTCCCAAACCCTGAGGTATCACAGCGTTGTTACAGACATTTTACAATTAGTTCGACAGCATTCAATATGCAGACATATGAGAAGCAATGGTACAGAAGACTACGTATTAGAGGTAGTTTTGAGGACACATAATTTGGTACGTTGCATGGGTCACGTTCACTATTTGTCTATTCTGTTGATAATATGCATAGAGTAGGCATCTATCTGGACCTATGGAGGCTGAATATTGTTTACTGTATATCAGTTCGCTAGAATTGGTTGAATTGTCAGGTTTTAAGTAGCTTTTTGAAGCATTGGAAAGAGTCTTCATTTTTTATATTTAGTGGGAGGGCATTCCAGAGTTTAGGGGCCATGACTGGGAAGCTGCTGCCTCCTGCTCTAGAGCTTTTGAAGCGCGGGACCACAAGGAGCACATTTGTATTCGATCTAGGAATTCTATTAGATTCTTTTTTACTTGTTGAGTTGTTTAAGTAGATGGGTGCTTTTGTAGCGAGGCATTTGTGGGTAACACACAGTGAGTTGAAGATGATTCTTACCGTGATGGGTAGCCAATGGGTCTCCCTCCTGATGTTGGAGATATGGTCGGATTTCATGGGGGTGCTCCTAATGCTTTGTTTTGCATTGATTGTAGTTACGCTAAACTGGTGCTGTACGTTCGTAGTAGGAGTACGTTGCAGTAATCCAACTTCGATAGTATTAGCGCTCTGGCTAGACTAACTCAGTTTGTGGGCGTGAGGTACTGGCGATTTAGGGCAATTAATTTGGATGTGTAAGAGGTGGATGACGGTAAGGCGCTTACATATTTGGTCATCGTTAGATAAGCATCTAAATAAACTCCAAGAGGTTTTACCTGTTTCGATACTGGAATCAGGGTACCGTCAATGTTAATTGATGAGTAATCCGAGTGGAGGGCACTGATTTTGGTTTGGGAGCCCACAATGAGAATCTCCGTTTTCTCATCGTTAAGGCAAAGGCTATTCAGAGCCATCCAATTTTGAATTATCGTCTATGTCTTGTTGATGGTCAGCGTATCCTGGTCATAGTCTCCTGTGATCGGTATGAGGATCTGAGTGTCATCTGCAAAATTGGTGTAGGTGACACCCATAGCATCCAATGCCGAGAAGAGAAGCTTGGTATATGTATTATATAGGGTGGGCAAGAGGCAAGACCCTTGAGGCACAGGAATGGGGACTGGTATGGGATCAGCAGCCTCTTTGTCAATGGTTACTCTAGACGTACGTTCAGCTAGGAAGGATTTCACCCGTAGAGTAGCATCTTTAGAGAAGTTGAAATCATTTGCTAGAGTGTCGCATAGTTTATCATGTTCCACTAAATCAAATGCTAAAGATAAATCTTACAACAGTCGTATGCAGAGTTTGCCGGAATCCCTAAGGGTATCCATCTGGATTTTCATGTCCAAGAGAGCCGTTTCTTTACTGTGGTTGGGCCTAAATCCGTATTGTCTAGCTCCTAGGAGCTAGTTGTGTTCAAGATGGGGTTGAATTTGATTGTATGCTATTTTATCTATGATCCTGAGCAGAAACTGAACCATAGTTCTTGGTCGGTAGTTAGTGGGTACAGTCAGGTAAAGGGATGTTTTTTTTAAGCAGTGGGGTCACCCATGCTTCTTTTATACTTGCCGGGACAATATTCGTATTGAATGAGGCATTCACAAGGTTAGTGATAATGGGGGAGAGGATAGGGGCAAAAAGTTTAACTAAATGGGCTGGGAAGTTGTCCCCTTTACAATTAGAGGCTTTTAATTTAGAGATAATGGGCCTCATTACACGGATGGCGGTAAGGGTTTACCGGTGTACCGGTAAATTCTTACCGCCTTACTACGAGGTCCCTTTGCGGGTTGGGGAATTTAACGCCTGCTTTTTGCAGGCATTAAAAACCAACCCGCAAAGGGACCAGGGAGATAATTACGGTACCGCAATTTGCGGTACCGTAATAAGCGCCTTACACATTCCCATAGAGCCCTATGGGGCAAAAATGGGAATGGGGAATGGCAATGGTGGAAGGGGGAATTACCGCCCCGCCAACCTTGGAATAGGGCGGTAATTCCCCTTTCCACCAAGGCGGTGCCGGTATTTTAACGGCATGAACCATGGCGCTAATAGCGCCATGGTTCACCGTCATCCGTGTAATGAGGCCCAATGTCTGTCACTATATCTTGTGTCACTGGGGTAAATTGGAATAGCACGTTCAGATTTTCCTTGGTTTTGTTAAGATTAGTATTAGGAACGTTTTTCCAGCTAAGATTTTTCTTTTTGTGTGAATGTTATTTTTGGAGTGATTCCATTTTGGAGGTTAGCGCATTTTGGGTCGGACGGCGCAGTGGAACAACAAAGCACACATCGGATGGGGCTGTTTCATCAGCCTCCAAAGAATCAAATAAACAGCAATCTCACCAGATCAGGGTGACCCGAGGCCACATGTGAATATTTGAATACATTTCAGGATCTCAGTGTCGACGTGCCATAGCGGTCGTGTGGGATCAGGTTATCCATGCGGTTCCGATCAGCTGGGAAGGCAGAGGAGGGAGATGGGCTCCTGCCCTCTCGAACTAGCTGGGGTGATGATTGAGGACTTTGAGTGATATCGAAGACTTTCGATTGTGCACAGGATTTTGCTTGCCACCACTTTGATTCACAATCCTTTGCCACCTTTGATTGAGCATGCTCAGGGTGCCGGACCATTATGTCAAAGGCATCGTATCTTGTTTTCAATGTTCAATCACTCATCATCTGCAGTTCAACTTTACTCGCGTTGGTTATCGCACCCGTTTCATACGTTCCAGCTTTCGCCATACAATGTTGCTGCTTGGAACCTTGGCTTCAACAAAGACCGGTCTTGTATTGATCTGCCAAGGACAGTACCACCGCAGCTGGTGATTCTCCTTGCCTTGATTATCGACGCAGGAGGGCCCCGAGTACCTCTGACACAGAATGAAGGATTCTTCAGCCTGGTTTCCTGGTCTAACGCTTTCTATTCTCGAGGTTTCATGAAAGTAATAGTCCTGTGTAGAAAAGTTCAAGGGATCTTCCCTCGTTGCAATCCCCTTCTGTTTTGCTGTCTTTCTCCTCATGTTAAACTGCCACCTTGGAACTGCTGTTTTCACTTGTGTTTTGCCTCGCTCCGAGTGTGCTCTCGTGCTATGCCTTTTATCAGTGTGGGGGAAGTGTAATGGAAGGCAGGTGTGTGTGATGGTCAGTAATTGCCTGACCATTGTATTGGGACACGTAGGTATACGGTTAGTCCATTTTCTCTCATCGCGGGCTGTCTGTGAGAAAGTGTTTGTGTTGGAAAAGTGGGGGTGGGAGGGGGTGGGTTTGTGTTCCTAAATATCCTACCTGGTAGGATGGGGTAAAGGTATTACAGGGAAGGGGATACTGCGTCTCACCCTCCGGTACCCCACTCCCACTCCTCAAAGACCCCTCACCCAGGTGATCTTCCCGCACTAGTCCACCCCCAGGAACTGGATCAAAAAGTAATGGCCATGTACTGCCCACCTGGACGACATATCCATCGAGATTAGTGGGTGAGACACCTTCTGGTTTCTCGCAACTCTCAGCACTGAAGTGGAACTCATAATGGCTCAGAATCTGGTTAGCTAGGATGCCAAGTTCATTGGCAGAGAAGCTGCCAGCCCTCAGCCTTACCACCTTGGTTGTATAAAATGATTTAGCCATAGCAGAGGTGAGGCCTGTAGTGGAGAGCTGAAATGGTACAATCAGGGTGCTGGTATCCAGATGAGCCAGATGAGGTGGTGAGAGGGCTGGAGGATGTAATGTTGTACAGAACGCCAGAAGGATGTGACAGACTGTGGTGGTCCAACAGTCACTCCAGGAGAGTGCAAATGCTCATGTCGCAATATCAAACTACCAGGCAGCAGGAGCTGTTATGCAGGATAGGCGAATAAGGTAGGAAAAGGCAATAGGCCAGGCAAGGCAGGAGGGCATGAAGGGTAAAGGTGGCATCAGCAACACTACATGGCAGCAGATGGAGAAAATTGGAGCAAAGCACCTCTGCGTATAGTCTTTGCAAGACACAGTACATGCGCTGCGCATGTGCAGTCTAATCACTTATTGGTAAGAATGGTAAGAAAGGGGAGTGCATGCCCAGATTGTTATTCGGTGGCACAACTGAAAGGGGCACATAGACAGAGCGGCTTGCATTGCCATCTTGCCAACAGAGGGGTTACGTGCCAGAGATGCACATATGCGGATTAGGACTGTGTGACTCCATCGCATGAATGATTCGGACTGATCACAGCATCATGAAGCAGGGGGTGCTGTGCAAAGAGAAGGGGCCACAGAAGGAGAATGGACCAACTAAACAGAAAGGGGCCACCAAATAAAAAGACAAATCCTGCAGAGTTCAACATCTCACTGTCAAGGAGATATCTAAGTGCAAGAGACATCTCACTAGTAGAACAAAGGAAAATGGAAGTAGGAATCTGAGTTTGGCCCAGGCAACAGATCAGCCCAGATGGAGGAGCTGACCGGAAATCAAAGAGGTGGTCAGTGGCCATCAGGTGAGTGGCATGTTTGCATGATGAGTGAGTTGTTGTTGCCCATACGTTCAGTGCAAGCATATCTGCATGAGACATTCTTCAGGGTCCTACTCTTTCTCTGCTCATTCCTCATGTCATGTGAACATGCCCAGACACATGTTATGGGTTGCTGCAAGCGTGATAAAAGCGTCATCCAGGGACAGTGTGACATAGCTGTCCTTTCACTCATGCCTTTGTTGTTCACACAAGAGTACCTTGTAATATGGCTTTTGAATTCAACACACATGTTACAGCGAGAAATGTATGTATGTATGTATGTATTTAATTTTTGTATAGCGCCGATAGCCCGAGTGCATCAGGGCGCTACCTGGCATGGAAATGCCAGGGTCAGGTCAGGGAAGGGGCATGTGGCCCACTACAATAGCCTTTTCCTGTGTAACACTTTACTGGTACCCATATAGGAGTCATGTCTTGAGTGATACCAACAGCCACTGTGTGAGTAGGGGGTCCAGTGAATAGCTCACATGCCATCTGGTGTCAGTGATGGAATGCCAGTCATCATGCCCTGGCCAGACTGTGAGTGGCAAGCATAGCCTGCCTAGAGACGTCCATGTGCCCATGTCCAACTTTGATGACTCCTGGCAGGCATCTTGCAGCTGCATATAAGCATAGGAAAAGACACCAGTGTATGTATGTCATGTATGTCATGTATGTATGAAGGAGAGGATGGTAATGAGGATGCAAGCCCCACATGTCTTATCAGGCATATTTTGTTTGTAACGCATGACGGCTGACCCTCAAGAGTAGTAGTAGTCGAACCCACGAACACATATAGCACAACATTGCAGTTTGACACTGCAATAGGCCAGTGTTACAACTGAAATGCAGATGTATGTAGGCATGGCGATAGCTATGCTCTGAGTGCCTTGATTCAGGCCCCATAGAATGTGTGCATGAGGAGGTCCAGTGTGTGAAGCAATGTGTGGGTGTGTAGCACGATACATCCGTTTATTTGAGAATGTTTCACATGATGGCCAATGCATGCTCTCACAGCGCCAATCAATTACTTGCCATTGTACTTGTCTACCAATCACACTGAGTAAAGGTCCACCGGAGGTCTTCATCCAGCCTCAGTCTGGCATTTGTTCTTACAGCTGTTAGCACACACATTGGACAGGGGTCAAGGTAGCAACAGTCCCGAATGGCTAGTGAGCAGCTGTGCATTTGACATGGGAATGTGGGGCACATTTCCCCTGTTATATGAGGAAGGCTGAGTGGTTTGGCAGAATTGAGCTTACAGGGCAATCGTCGTACACTGCTTTTTCTGGTATTGACTTCCAAAGGAGGAGAACCATCTTTGGTTCCGGAAGCACCTGAAAACCCTCCTCTTTGCTTCTGCTTTCTCTCCCCCTCTCCCCTGCTGAAGTCCTGGCTGATACTGAGACTGCACTGGTTACCTGGCCACCCATCTGATCTCGGCCCAAGCCATGCCAGACGCACGCCTGCACTGCATCCCTGGCAACCCCTGCACCTGGGGACTGTTTTCTGTATCCCTACAGTCCCCCCACCAGCAGTTATGTCTGCACTCAACCTGCACTTGCCACCTGCTGGCCGTTCTTTTATTTATCTTGTTATTCTATTATCCCATGTACTGCACTTCCCCCTCACCCCCCCTGCACTTTTCTTCTTTCCCCCTTCCTTTGCACTTGCGCGATCTGAATGTCACCTGGCCTAGTAAGATCATTGTCTGTCTTCCCTCTGTTCCCCCCCCTTGCCTCGACGCGCCTTGAAATACTTGTGTATAGGCACGTTATAAATGCCACATTATATCACCATATCATATCAAAGGCCCAACCAGGGAGTCTCAGGCAAAAGGCAGCAGACTGTGGTCAGTGACACTTTTAACCTCTGCCTATGGGTGACTGGAACAGTGTGGCATTTGTAAGGTGTCACAGTTATTGGGCTGTGAAATGGGGTGCCTGGTTTCTACTGAGGCTTACTCGGTTGATGGGAGTCAGATTAGGAACATGTGGAGTGATCTCATGGAAATGAGTGATCATGTTGTGTCAGTGGTATCGTGGCATGTGTCCTTGGCATGTGTGCTGTCAATGTGTCATTGCAGGAAATTGCTGTATACACAACATGCCTATTGAATGTTGCAGGTCTGGCTCCATGACATGGGCCTCTCACAATGTACACAGTGAGAGGAAGTTTTGTATCTTTAAATGCATAGCATGTGTTTGGTATGATGAAAGAGAAATGTGCATTGCAGGCATTCCCAAGGGCAAAACATAATATGATGATGTGAAGGACATTGGCCTTAAAGGAGCACTTTGCTTCTTCAGCTTGTGATGTGCTCTGCCAGTGGGTCATATGTGATTGATGTAAAGGGCCAATTTCTGCTAGAATGCATGTGATGCTGCGTTATTGTGGGACATTGGCACCTTTTACAGCTTTCCTGTGCACACTTGCACTCTTTTTCCACTCTACTGGGTCACTTGCACCCTTCTCTAGTTTCGGTGGCTCGCACCCTCTTTATTTACTGTTCTTTCACTTTGCGCTCTCTGCTTTTTTGGCTTTCTTTTACTTTCTCTTTATCTCCTTAATCTCTATCACCCTTTTTAGTTTAACTGGTTTCTTTACATTTATTTTCTCTTTGTGCTACGTGCCACTTTAAGCATTTTCTTTCGCCCGCTCCATTTCAATCAGCCGCATACTCCTCAGACTCTTCCTCTCTTGCTTTCTCGAAACTCACCCAGGCAGCAACGCGCTGATGAGTGGTCCGTTCTGGTTATGGGAGCCTGAGGTCAGGGTCTCAACACTTGCCCCTCAGACACTGTTGGGGCCGGCACATGTCCCAAGCGAGCGAGCAATGTTCTGACCGCCAATAGCAGCCGGCTTGAATGGCAGTCAGACCGTCAGGAAGGAGAGAGAAGGAGGAGGAGGTAGAGGGAGGAAGCTTGAAGGAGAGCTGAGTGTCATCAGCATAGCATTGGAAATGAGAAGAGAAGGAAGAAATCAATTGGGCCAGGGGGGCTAGGTAAATGTTGAAGAGCACAGCAATAGGATAGGGCCCCGAGGGATGCCTCAGGTAGAGAGTGAGGTGGAGGAAAGGAAGGGGCCAAATTTCACCTGGGAAGGCCGATTAGAAAGGAAGGAGGTCAACCATTCCAGGGCAAGAACCGAGATACGAAGGGTGTCATGGAGCTGTTTTAACAGGGTGGCATGATTGACCAATTGACCATGTCAAAGGCAGGGGAGAGACCAAGAAGGATGAAAACAGGAGAGTTGGAAACATGGTTTGGGAGCAGGTATTCACGGGTGTTCAGGAGAGCAGTTTCCGTGCCTCTGGATGCTCTGAAGTCAGACTGGTGGTCACGGAGGCAGTCAACAGATTCAGTGTGGTGGGTCAGTTGGGAGATAACCAATGTTTCCAAGAGTTTGCCCAGGAAGAGGTTAGTGGAGATAGGATGGTAGTTGGCCGGGCAGGAGGGATCAGCAGACAGTTTTATTAGGAGAGGGTGCACAAGGGAGTGCTTGAGGGATAGTGGGAAGGAGCCAGTGGCAAAGGAGTGGTTGCAGAAATCAGGCAAGGCGAGAGCAGAGATTTTGTCCTTGATAGTTCATGGAGGAGCAGGGGAGCACCTGTTTGGGGGAGATTTTATTAGAGCGCACAGCTTTAGAGACCTCATCTGGTGTTGCAGGCGAGAAGGGGGAAAGTATAGGAGAAGGAGAGAGGGGGGTTAAGGGAGGCTGGCCTGAGATTAGGTGGGGGAGTGGAGGGTGGGGGTAGAGGAGATGGAGGACAGAAAGTCCTGGGTTTTGTTAGTGAAATGGGAGGCCAGTGCAGTACAGAGGGCATGGGATGGAGAGGAGAGGTGGAGAATGCTAAAAACCAAACTGTTCAACTAACATGTTCCCACTGTGCATTTGAAAGGTTGGCACTGCCACAGGAAACTGTACCTCCTGACAAACAGAACACAAATCTTCTCTTTCTGTTTATAATGTATCCTGTGCCTTTCTGTACTGTTCTTGATTCATCCATATATGTACCAAGCAAACCTTCTGTAACAGCACCACAATGCCTCAGGGCCGTTGTACGCTATACAAATTAAAATAAATAAATAAATAAAAAAAGAATGCAGAAGGACTGGCGTGTTCCTTACAGAATTTGAAGACTTCAGCCCTATAGTTAGTGGCCCCAAAGATGCAGGCTTGGATATGGGCCATCTTCTTGGAACGGATGGAGAGATGGTTTTGCCATTGGGGCAGGCGACAGGCCAGTTTGTCGGAGGGTGCGATTGAAGCCTGCCACTTTTGTTCAGCAACTCTGCACTTGCGTTTCAGAAACATTAGGTTGGTATCATAACAGCTGTTCCATTTGTAGGCAGGCTTCATATAGATCCTCATGACAGGGGTGAGGGTGACAAGGGTGTTGGAGATGGAGAGGTGAAGGTTAGAAAGAGCTGCGGCAGTGGTAGAGTCAAAAACACTGGGGGAGAGGGGATGAAATTGGCGGCGAAAGCAGCAACTGACACTGGCTTCCTCGGTTGAATGACAAATAAGGAGACTGGCAGTGCAGGCAGAGGCTTGGCCATGGAACCCAGGTGCTCCAGATGAGAGGAGAGGAGGGAATGGTCAGACCAAGAGAGAGGTGCGGTGAGAGAGTTGAAGATAGGGATGTCAGTTTATATAAGTGCATCCAAGGTGTATCTGGCTGAGTGGGTCAGACCGGAGGGAAGAATGGTGAGGGAAAGAGAATCACTGAAGTTGAAGAAGCGTACAGTGGCCGCTTCAGAGGAATCAAGATGAATGTTGAAATCACCAAGGAAGAGAAGCTTGGGGTTAGAGGTTGTGAGAGAGGAGGTGAGATCAACCCATTCAAAGAGGAAAAGGGAGAGTGGGCCAGGGGGCCTGTAGATGGTGGCAAGTGTAAGTGAGAAGGTCGGAGAGATACCAAGCCTGGAGACGAGGGATTCAAAGGAGGAATAGGATTGAATGGGTATGATGGTAGCAGGGACCCATGGCAAATGGAGGAATGGCAGGAGAAGTAAGGAAATTAATGAGAGACAGAAGACGCCAATCATGAAGGAGGAGGTTGGGCTAAGAGCCCTGGGCCATGACAGTGACATTAAGATAGACATTAATAATACACCTAGAGGATAAGAAGTGTGCCAAGAGAACTTCTCATCCGGTACCACCATTAATGGGCAAGGAAGAGAAAGGGAAGATGATAGAGACCATATGAGGGGTCCATAGGTCTGGGGAATGGGCAACAAAGAGGATGTCAGTAATAGTCTGCCTGGAGGAAGAATTGACGTAGGTCTCAGCAATGGACAGGCCTGGGTTGGAGACCAGGAGAGCTTTCTTAAACTTTTTCCTTCCAGTCTTTGTGAGAGAGGTAGGATAGGTGATAGAGTAGCAATCAGAATAGATTGGGGAGATGGAGAGTACCCTGGTAGCGAGAGGTGAGGAGGGAAAGTGGACAGAAGAATGCACAATGCAGGAGGAAGTCATCAGGTGGTCTAGCAGCAGATCAGGGAAGACAATTCAGGTGAGCAGTAAGTCAGGCGTCAGGGGGATATGCAGTCAAATTAACAGTAGAAAGGCCTCACAGCTTAAAGAGCAGCAGTGTCTACAGAAGTATTTGGATGTGACTTTCAAAATAAAGGTAAAAGCCTAACATGTGACCACAGCAATTTGTGAAATTCCTAACATTTGAACACAGTCAGTGGAATTCAACACACCTAGATTTGACATTCAGAATAAAGGTACACATCCTAACATTTGAACACAGCAGTAGGATTCAAAACACCTAGATTTGACTTTCAGAATAAAGGTAAAAATCCTAACATTCGAACACAGCAGTAGGATCCAAAACACCTAGATTTGACTTTCAGAATAAAGGTAAAAATCCTAACATTCGAACACAGCAGTAGGATCCAAAACACCTAGATTTGACTTTCAGAATTAAGGTAAAAATCCTAACATTTGAACACAGCAGTAGAATTCAAAACTCCTAGATTTGACATTCAGAATAAAGGTAAAAATCCTAACATTTGAACACAGCAGTAGGATCCAAAACACCTAGATTTGACTTTCAGAATAAAGGTAAAAATCCTAACCTTTGAACACAGCAGTAGGATCCAAAAAACCTCGATTTGACTTTCAGAATAAAGGTACACATCCTAACATTTGAACACAGCAGTAGAATTCAAAACACCTAGGTTTGACATTCAGAATAAAGGTAAAAATCCTAACATTTGAACACAGCAGTAGGATCCAAAACACCTAGATTTAACATTCAGAATAAGTTAAAAATCCTAACATATGATCACAACAATTTGTGAAATTCCTAACATTTGAACACAGTCAGTGGAATTCAACACACCTAGATTCGACTTTCAGAATAAAGGTAAAGTTAGTAGGCCCTAACAGTTGAACAGAGCCCTTAGAAGCAATCTCACTATCATGAATAAAGCGAAAAGGCCACAGAACATTTTACAAAACAAGCAATTTGTCGAGCGCAACCTAGATTGAAAACATTCCTTTAGGCCACAGTGACAGGTTAGGCTGAGGTTAGGCAGGTAGTAGATACAAGCAGAGTAGGGAACCCCAACAGTAGATATACATGGGCTGAAACAGGTCGAGCCAGGGAACATATAAAGTGGGGAGGTCGGCAGCAAAGTAACTTGTAAAGTTAGTGCTTCAGCGCAGGTTGGTGGTAGTTACAAGTCACACATAGTAGATGGTGCAGGGAGAAGTTAGAAAGGCTGCCAGCATGTTAAACTCGGAAAGTTGGGTCTGTGCACACAGCAGCAGTGGGGTGGTGATCACTTGGCAGAGAAAGAGTAAAGTGGGGCTCAGGCAGGCGGGGTGACCAGAACACTGCAGTCTCATTGAAAGCAATAGAGACTTGTTACAGGCACGGGGGAAAAGTTGGGCATCCAGCGGCAGCACTCACGCGCTAGCCAGAATCAGGAGCGGCAAACAGAAAACGATGAAACTCTAAGGAGGCATCATTACGGCAGACAGGGCTGAGGTGGGAGGAATAGGGTGAGCAAAAAAGTGGCGTGGCCCAGCGGCCATGGCCGGACATGCCAGACAAGGGTGAAACCAGGGCCTTAAGAGTGGGCCTTGAGGAGGGGGCCGGCTTCACCTGCTTGCTCCCTCAATTGGACTAAAGCGTGAAATTCATCCAGGGTTGCAAGGCGGGCTCTGTGGCACACAAGTGAGGCAGTTCACTGCTGACAAAGACAGCGGCCATCTTCATGTGGATAATGTAGCTCGGGATGAAACATAAGCCCAAGTGGGCTTACATTCTGATCTACTCTTGGCGGCATCCCCTGATCTGCAGAAAAGGTGGGCAGTGAGGATTGGGTGCAGCCACAGCCCCCCAACTCTATGGAAGAGGACCTTGGGGCAGACGTGGCCCCCAAGGAAGTTCCAGGTGTAATCATCTTCTTCAGTAGTCCAAAGATGATTTAGCAGTGCATGTTGTCTCACCCTCCTTCAATAAGCAATCTTCTACAGTGGATTGGTTCCCCTCTGGCATTATGTAATGTGCCCAATCATGACTGCTCTTTCAGTGTCTTCTGCCTGGGGAAGTTATACTCAGAGGGCTTTTCTGAAGGAATTGGGGAGGGGTACTGGAGGTTTAGGAGGCTTTGGAGAATCCACAGGACCCATTTGTGGACTGGTGCTTCTCTGCTGTTGTCATGATTCCTGCCCCTCATGTCCCTAGCCCTCCAAACCGTCAGGCTGGAGCCAGGCCACGATCACCTACATGGCCCTCAACGGCCTCTCCATCCCTCCAAAGACCCACTTGGAGTCAGACTTGGCGCTTGTGGCACCAGACTCACTCACTCCCATAGGATAAAAATGGGGATTGGATTTGTAGTGCATTGATGGGGACAAGATGGATGCCCCCACATATTTCAGTTCCCAGAACTGCATGTGTGGTCTAGTCTTTTGGGTGTGGTTCAGCCCAGAGACACCTGGGATACCTAGAGACTATTTAAGCCACACCCAGGCTGAGAAACATACTTTGTGTTTTCTGCACCTGCAGCGTGACACTCACCGTGTTCGGATCGGTCTCCAGTAGGTCTGCATCTTTCTTCTGCGCTCAGCTCCTCATTCATCTGTTAGG